>NC_044319.2:37738523-38357422 GCF_007474595.2 Lynx canadensis
TATAAGCTGGTTATTAAATTCCCTATAAAAACCACTTTCTCACCTTTTATTTTTATAGTTTGAATGACATATCTTTTTATATAATATTAAATATAATTACTAAAAGAGCTATTAAAAATTTATCACATTTATTTATTCGTGACATATAATATTGATAGCCTATTATGTTCCAAGTATTATACAGCAATAATTTAGAAAATGACATGTTGATAACTACCACGTACTATAACTGTATTTTATATCATTCAGAGAATTTTCACATATAGTATCTTATTTGAGTCTCAGAAAAAAGTGAATTTTCTTAAAAAAATTTCTGGTACCCAAATCTTTGATATTTTTCTCTAGTACACCATGCAGACTTTCTATTGAAACATGAAAGTTTCTAGAATATTTCATATAGGTAATCTTCTAGCTAGACAATATTATTTAGGTCATACTTTCTTCCTTCACTTGCCTACACAATAAGAAATTTCATAGATTTGAGAAAGGGTAGGGCTAAATACTATCATCCCTAGGAGCTGGGTTTAAATTAATTGCAAACTTTACCTTCTACTACATTCTACATGGTATCAAAGTTTCATTAGATGAAAAAAAAAGATGAGAAAAGTATTTTTAGAGTTCATTTACTGCTTCAATATCCATACACCATTCGTTGCAACAACACTAAGCTTGAAATCGTGTGGCCTGAATCTGAGCTCTCCTACACTTACCAGCCACACCACTGAGCAAGTCCTTCAGCTAGTTTCCACCTCTGTGACAATGGTTTTTGTTGCTGCTGCTGCTGCTGGTGATGATGACAGGAAAATAATTATTCAGAGCTTACTCTCTGAAGTCCTTCACCTTGATTCTTAAAACGTATCCTATTTAATAAAACTTACTTCATAGTGAGATTGTGAAGTTATTTATTATATACATATGTAAGTATATTTTCACATACATAGATCCAATGTCTCCACATTCAATGCTATGGTAAAAAAAAAGTATCACTTTCTAAAATTTATATGAAAAAACAAAAAATCCACAATAGTTAGCACAACATTGAAGGCGTTGGAGGCAAAGTTGGAAGACTAACACTTGTTAAGACTTATTTATTTATTTATTTATACATTCATTTATTTATTTATTTATTAATCTTTTATAAAAAATCTTTTTTTTTATGTTTATTTATTTTGAGAGATAGTGTGAGCAGGGCAGGGGCAGAGAGACACAGAGAAAGAGAGAGAGAGAGAGAGAGAGAGACAGAGAGAGAGAGAATCCCAAGCAGGTTCCATGCTGTCAGCAGTTTGTGAGATCATGACCTGAGCCAAAATCAAGAGTTGGACACTTAGCAGATTGGGTTGGACACTTAGCTGACTGAGCCACCCAGGTGCTCAAGCCTTATTATAAAAATTTTTTAATGTTTATTTATTTTTGAGAGAGAGAGACAGAGAATGAGTGGGAGAGGGGTGGGGGGGGCAGGATACACAGAATCAGAAGCAGGATCCAGGCATCTGAACCAACAAACCATGAGATCATGACCTGAGCCGAAGTTGGATGCTTAACCGACTGAGCCACCCAGGTGCCCCCCCAAGACTTATTTTAAAGCCCCAGTCATCAAGATGGGGAGGTACTGGTGAAATAATAGACAAGTAAACCAATGGGACAGAATACAAGGACATAGATCCACGTAAACATAGTCAACTGATCTTCAACAAAGGAACACAGTAATACAATGGAGCAAAAATAGTCTTTTTTTAAAGAAAAATTTTAATGTTATTTATTCATTTCTGAGAGAGAGAGAGAGAGAGAGAGAGAGAGAGACAGACTGTGAGCAGGGGAGGGCAGAGAGACAGAGAGACACAGAATCAGAAGCAGGCTCCAGGCTCTAAGCTGTCAGCACAAAGCCTGATGTGGGGCTCAAAGTCATGAGCCATGAGATCATAATCCTGAGCCAAAGTTGTATGCTCAACCGACTGAGCCACCCAGGTGCCCTTAAAAAATAGTCTTTGGGGGCGCCTGGGTGGCGCAGTCGGTTAAGCGTCCGACTTCAGCCAGGTCACGATCTGGCAGTCCGTGAGTTCGAGCCCCGCGTCAGGCTCTGGGCTGATGGCTCAGAGCCTGGAGCCTGTTTCCGATTCTGTGTCTCCCTCTCTCTCTGCCCCTCCCCCGTTCATGCTCTGTCTCTCTCTGTCCCAAAAATAAATAAACGTTGAAAAAAAAAATAAATAAAAATAAATGTAAAATCTAGAAACATAAAACTCCTAGAAGCTAACATAGGCGAAAACCTAGTTGACCTTGGGTATAATAATGACTTTTTAGATACAATACTAAAAGCAAGATCCATGAAAGAAATAATAGGTAAACTGGATTTCATTAAAATTTAAAACCTCTGTTTTGGGAAAGACATTGTCAAGAGAATAAGAAGACAAGCCACAGACAGTGAGAAAATATTTGCAAAAGAAATATCCAAAGGCAACACTGACTTTTTCCCTGATAAAGTGCTGCTATCCAATAAATACAAATAATACTTATTAAACCTCAACAATAAGAAAATGAACAACCTAATTTGAAAAATGGGGAAAAGGCCTGAGCATACATCTCATGAAAAAGATAAAAAGAGATATACAGATGGCAAATAAAAATATTAAAAGATACTCTACATCGTATGTTAATAAAGCATTATATATTAAAATAACAAGATATCATCACACACCTCTCAGAATCACCAAAATCTGGATTTCTGATAACAACAAATGCTGGTATGGATGTGAAGCAACAGGGACTCTTGTTTAGTCGTGATGAGAATGCAAAATGGTAGAGCCACTTTGGGAGACAGTTTGACTGTTTTTTTACAAAATCAAACATATTTTTACCATACAATACGACAATCATGCTCCTTGATGTTTACTCAAAGGAGCCGAAAACTTGGGTCCACACAAAAACCTCTTCGAGAACATTTATAGAAGTTTTATTTATAACTACCCACATTTGGAGGCAACCATGATGTCCTTCAGTAGGTGAATCGATGAATAAACTGTGGTACTCAGGCAATGGGATATTATTCAGCACTAAAAAGAAATGATTTATGAAACCATGAAAAGACATGGAAGAACCTTAAATGCACATTACTAAGTGAAAGAGGCCAATGTGAAAAGTCTACATACACGATGATCCCAAATATATGATTTTCTGGAAAGGCAAACTATGGATATGGTAAAAGATGAGTAAATGCTAGAGGTAGGGAGGGTGGTGTGGGGACGATGGATGGGTTGAGCACAGAGGATTTTTAGAGCAGTGAAAATGCTTTGCATGATCCTGTAATGATAATTATATGTCATTACACATTTGTCCAAATCCTTAGAATATACAAGAGTAAACCCTAATGTAAAGCATGTACTTCAGGCGATTGTAATGTGTCAGTGTAGTTTCACAAATTGTAACCAATATACTACTCTGGTGGGGGATATTGATTACAGAGTATGCTATGCAAGTATGGGGATAGGGGGACTATGGGAAATCTATATACCCTTCAGTCAGTTTTGCTGTCAAACTAAAACTTCTCTGAAAAATAAAGCCTTAAAAAAAAAAACAAACAACTCAAGCTGGCTGCCATGTGTAAAATGAGGACAAAGACATGATACTAGAAAATAATTAAGAAGCTACTACGTTGGTCAAAAGGAGAACTAACCAAGGGTTGATATTAAAGTTTTGACAGTGGAAATCAAGAATTGAATATATTTTAAAAATCTGTCGGAAGTAGAGTGAACAGGATTTTTTTGCAGATTACATGTAAAGGGTACTGGAAGGGGAAATATCAAAGGTAATGGTTTGGTATTTGTTAGGTAGGCAGTTGGATATAAGTCTGGTTCAGGCACAAGAATGTCAACATATAGATCCGTGGTTATATTGCCATCCTAGAGTGCTTGGAAATTTTATGGGAGCATGTCTTGGATGCTGCAATGTTTGGGAAATGCTACTGATATGTGATTGGCAACGTCTGGGAATGCTAGATGGTCTGCAGTCGGTATGACAGTTTGGCAAAACAAATTATTGTCCCATATCCTGCACGACTTTTCAATGTTCCCCTCAACCAAAAACTGAAAAAAGATAAATTGGTAGTAATTAAGCACAGGATAATCCTATTTTTTTTTTTTTTACAAGAAGTTACATAAAAGGCCCAGGAATTTGTGAGAAGGTTGTTAGGGTGAGGGAAATTTAAATAAATACATTGTATCTGAGAATCAGAGAATATGCTTACTCACTCTGTTTTTCTGCCTACTCAATGTGTTATTGTATTTCCAAGCATACATCTGATGGTAAAGGGTTTCAGTGCTGCAGCGCAGCTGTTTAAAATCAATGAGGCTGCGGTGCCTGGGTGGCTCAGTTGGTTAAGCACCTCACTTTTGGTTTTGGCTCAGGTCATGATCTCATGGTTCACGGGTTTGAGCCCCATGTCGGGTTCTGCACTGAGCCATGCAGAGCCTTCTTGGGATTCTCTGTTTCTGTCTCTGTCTCTCTCTGCCCCTCCCCAACTCGTGCTTGCTCTCTCTCTCTCTCTCTCTCCCTCAAAATAAATAAACTAAAAACAAATAAATAAATAAAACCAATGAGACCAATTTCATCTATGTAACAGATGATTGAATATTATTTGAGTGAAATTGTATTAAGGAATTAAGTTAATAAAAAAATTTTAAAGACAATTCATATCACTGACTAGATGACCTCCTATAGCAAAAATTATATGTGGAAGTGTTATATTTGTTTTGGGTTGTTTTCCAGCTTTGCTGTGATTCTGTCCCCAGAGGTCTAACACACAAGTTCTCTATCGCCTCTTATATTACTGCTTCTTTTTCCAATCTTTCCTCTAGTCCCTGTTGCCTATTGAAGTAGAGCTCAGGGGTTTTTTTTTAGTACTAGAGACGAAATGTATGCCTCCATTTGTGATAGAATTTCAAGATAGAAAATATATTTGAGATCTTGAGATGCTTTATCATTACCTCATTTCATGCAATAACATAGGAATTATTTTGATACTATACTTAGAAAAAAGGCACAGCTCCTTCACAGAATATCTAAATATTTTGTTGCTTTCACCTCAACGTCTGAAATTTATCTTGGCTGGCTTTCTTACTTCCACTGGACTCATTTCCCTCTTCTTATAATTTACAAATGAATTGTATTTATTATAACTTATTCTGAACTAGTTTTTACTCTTATGCTCATTTCTACCTCTCTGTACTTTTATTTTCTTCTGCTTCTTATATGGAATGGGTTCTGATTTCATCAATCCTGCTAAATCCAAATATGTTTATTACATATAGGCACAAGAGTTACCTAGGTTATGTCTTCCAATAAAGACATTCTCGACATTTCCACATTAAGGTGAATTATTTTATTTTAAATCAATTTCCTTCTACTTTTCCTTTGTGTTTGAGTTAGTTGGTTTATCATTTTTTTCTAATCATATCTGTGGGTCATTTATATTATCTATAAGTTTTATGTGGGCATAGTAGAGAAGGCAGTGTTATATAAGATTTCATCAAATAGAAAGCAATAGGTTCAATAGGAATGAGATCCACTGATATAAATGTTATGTTAGTCATATTACTAGAGAAGACCATCCAGGAATGGCATAGCCAGAAAGAGGAGGGCCCAGGACACTGCTCTAAGATATGCTAACACATAGATTTTAGGTAGAAGAGGAGCAGTAAAAATGATGGGGAGGAGTAGCCAATGAGGCAGGGAAAAAACAGGAGATATCAGTGCCATGGAAGCCAAGAGAAAGGAGCGTCTCAAAACAGAAAGCGGGTTTGCTCTGTTAAAAGTTGCTATGCATTTGGGGCACCTGGGTGGCTCAGTCGGTTGAGCATCTGCTTTGGCTCAGGTCATGATCTCGTGGTCCACGAGTTCAAGCCCCACATCGGGCTCTGTGCTGACAGCTCAAAGCCTGCAGCCTGCTTGGGAGGCAGTCTCCCTCTCTCTGTCCCCCCCCCCCCCCGCACTCATGCTCTGTCTCTCTGTCTCTCTGTCTCTCTGTCTCTCTCTGTCAAAAATAAAGAAACTTAAAAAAAAAAGGTTGCTGTGAATTCAAAGATGGAGAAGTGTTCTTAGGATTTGGCAAGATGGTGGTTATCACCTTTAAGAGCAGTTTCAAAGGAAATACAGGAAATCCAGGTTAGAGTCATTTGAATAGTTAATTGGAGGTAGAAGCAGAGAAAAAAAAATCTTGCAATGAAAATAAAACTTGTATCTAGTGAGGATTTTAAATTTTTTAATGTTTATTTTTGAGAGAGAGACACAGAGTGTGAGCCGGGGAGGGTCAGAGAGAGAGGGAGACACAGGATCCGAAGCAGGCTCCAGGCTCTGAGCTGTCAGCACAGAGCCCGACGTGGGGCTCAAACTCACAAACTATGAGATCATGACCTGAGCTGAAGTTGGATGCTCAACCAACTGAGCTACTCAGGCACCCCTCCTAGTGAGGATTTTAGAACAAGGGTAAAATCTTTTAGGATAAGATATGTTAGAACCAGGTAAAAAATGATTACATTTTAGCAGCTGAGTCTTCTGATTCTTTTGATCACAAATTTAGCTTATACAGGAGAATATGCTTGTTACACATGGTCACTAAAATTTTCAAGATAACATAATTTTGAATTCTGGTAAAATAGGCATAAATATTAAAATGGAAAACATGACATTGAAATCAGAAAAAAATATTCTTGGCACAAAAAAAGGTATTCAGAATTAATTTTTGGATGAATAAATAGATCATTTGTAAATGACTGATGTTCTTGGAAAGGATGTACATCCGAAAGCTACTTTAGATATTCCCAGACTTGCTGTTGAGAATGTATTTATCCTTACCATTTAAAAGAAAGAAAATAAAGTCTCCCTCATCTTTTTCCCCCAAAGAACAGAGTAAATACTTGATGAATATTTGTTTGGCCATCTATGTAAACATTATAGCTTAAATATTAAAACTACATAGAAAATCATCTATTGACACTGGAAGTGAGAAAAATAGCTGGTGACATTTCTTGTGTTTTGAAGCACTTCACTAACATTTTGTGCAACACCTTTTAAGTTCTTGTTACAACAACATAAAATACACAATTCCAGGAGAATTTTTGCCCAATGCAATTTTCTCTTTAACAGAATAACTCAAAATAAAATGATAAAAACCGTTTCACCTGGCAAAACATTTCTGTTGATCATCATAAAGCAACTTCAGGAAGAATGGCTTTTTAAGACATACGTATGCTTGAGGACATTTTAATATGTGAAGCCAGGCCGGACTGGAAAATGAAGGCTAAACTAAAAATTGATAAGAGGGGGGAAGTTCTCCAAATGATTTTTTAATATTTTGGAGACAACAATTCAAAAGCTAACTTAGTAGGGAAATATAGAAGTAATTAAATAGGTAGATTTGTATGAACAGAAGGGTTTCCCCTAATGCTAATTATTGGAACATACACATCACAAGTCACTTACCCCTAATACAAAGTAGCTTATCTATAGAAAAACTTTAGTTAGGTCACACTGAAACACTTGTGCCCAATTTCAAATTGTTTTTGTCACTTATCTTGGACTCATCATATTTATTGCTGGCTGGGGGTCAAGGCAAGTGGTGGTGAAAATGGAGGTGGATTCGTGGTTCTAATGAAATTGTGAATATTGCATTCTTATGAGGAGATCTCTAATATGAATCACACTAAGGATCTTTCAATTAAAATCATAGAATCAGTTTACTATTTGCCACACACTCCCCAGGAATTCTCCACATGGAGATGGCTGATTTATTTCTTTTTGTAATGTTTATTTATTTATTTTGAAAGAGAGATAGAGAGCACACCTGCACACATGAACAAGCCTGGGGAGAAGAAAAGAGGGAGGGAGAGAGAATCCCACGTAGGCTCCATGCTGTCAGCACAGAGCCCAAGGATGAGGGGCTCCATCTCAGGAACCATGAGATCATGACCTGACAAAATCAAGAGTCCAATACGTAACCAACTGAGCCACCCAGGCGCCCCTGACCAATTTATTTCTAAAAGAAATTTGACTTAGACTGTGTTTGTGTTAGTCCAGTGAACCTGTGAAAGGTCTAATTACTTTTGTGGAGAAGATTATACACCCACACAGAGGGGAATAATTTCAATGGCTAATTTGAAAAACTGTAATAAAAAAGAGTTAAATTTTTAAATAATAGTAATATCCTATTATGTATAGTTCCTATAATAATAATTCAATTTTACTTTTTGCTGAACTGCCACCCTTAAAAACATTTCTTAAAATGTGTATTCTTTCTTCTAATATTGACATTTCACATATCTCTTCTCTCACCTCTGGGATCCCAGAGATGTCATCCATCATTAGACATTCTTTGATCTTAAGTTCTCTGTCTGTCTGTCTGTCTCTAAGGGTTACTATATACTTTGGCACATAATGTAAAGTCCTTAATTTCAAGATCTCACATAATTTAAAATAAATGACTTCCTGTACTCAGCAATTTTTAAATTTCAATATTATGAATTTAAGTTTGCTTATAATGAGTAATAGCTGTATTTATGAACACTCTGGAGAATATAATCCATTCTATTTAGAATGCTCAATTATTTATAAATTTATTGTAAACAATGCATTCATTTCTTTTCTGTAAATAATCAAGCTCTGGGACAGAAGCATAGCACCCCTTGTTCCTTATGCTAGTGTTTGCAGTTTATGTTTAGATTTTCAAGTTTGGCCTTCAGGGATTTTTTTTTTTGATTTTCCATGTGTGAAAAAGTGGTGATTTTTTCCCCCATCCATAAAAATGAAATTTAATCATCATTCAATTTGCAATTTTCCCTAGCGATCTCTACTGTCTTTGCAAAATATAGAAGGCACTTTGTGAATCCAGGTCTATGTAGTACTTGGAAAGACATAAATCACCTGCTCAATCTTCTCACTTGATGGATGAGAAAACTAAGGTTCTGACAGGTGAAATTATTTCTTCAAGATCATAAAACTGGTTAATAGAAAGGGAATTGCTCAAAATTAATTTCTAAAAAGAGTGTTTTATCATCTGGAAAAAAAAACCCTGAAAATCTGCTAAGTGAAACAAAAACATTTTAAACAAAATGAAAGTCATTTTATTGTAGAAACATAAACTATTAAGAAAGTAAAATTATCATTATTTCAAACACACACACACACAAACACACACAAGCTTGACATTTTCATTGCAATTAATAGCTCCAACATTCTTTTCCTTCTAAAATTTTATTGGAGGAGTAGGCTAGTTGTGTTCTTAGATATGCCCTTGGCTAGTTCTGAAGCAGAATCACTACATAATGATCCTACTCCAGCTGTGATCATATGAATGATCTTTGTACACTTGTGTTACACTTAGAAAATATGTTTATGCTGAGTTGCTATGTTGCAGGACATTGATGACAAATCTAGATGAAACTCAGAATAGCACTTTAATGGATTTGCTGCTGGCTATGAAAAAATAGCCTTGAATTAAATCAAACATATTTTTGGTCTTACTGTGAATCAAGAAAAAAAAATTCTCATATGGGTGTTCACAGTTTAATTTAGTTTGAAAAAGAATAAATCTCTAGGCACTGTCTGTATTATAAATTCCCATTGCTACCTTTTTATTTCCATGTAACATGTAAATCGTTTTGTTCTATGAAATAAATGCTTTCGTATATGAATATTTCAAGTCTTGCTAGAGTATGTCAGATTACTCTTAAATGTAGAATTTCATAGACCACTAACAAAGCTGTGATTTAATCTTTAATAACAGTGTAACATAAATTGAATTCATCTGGTTGCTGCGTGGCTCAGTGCATGCTTATATAGCTTTGGTATTCGGTGAGTAGCTATGTGAATTTTATTAAGCAAATCATCTCTGGGATACAGAGTGGTCTCCATTATGGAAGCAACATAAATCTGATAGCTACATGGACCAAGGGCAGAATCAGCAATGAAATCTATGTATCAAGCCCTAAATCACTTTTTGAAATAAAATGTGAGAAGTTTTCAGCTTTATTCATGACTGGGAAATTTTAATGTATTAAGTTCAATGGACAAAGTGCGAAGGGAGTAATAATAAGCTACATTACAGATGCATTTTGAACAGTAAAAGTTCGAAAGAAAAAAAAGAACAGGAAACTCTAATGCTGGTCTAATACTGCTGATGTACATCTTTTTTTTTTTCTTTTAACAAACAGGAAAGATTGTAGTCAGTTTATTTGGCCTGTCTTTTATGTAAGACCACGCTTCTTAACTGCCTCATTTCCAGTTTTACTCAAAGGTTATTTTCCATTGCCCTACCCAACTTTCCACATATATCAATTAGATGGCTTGATTTATCATATTTTCACAACTCCTGATTATTTCTGTTATCTAGATCTTAAACATAAATATCATTATCATTTTTAATTATGCATTTACTTATTAGATACTGGAAACACACATTTAAATCCACTCAAAATATACACACAAAAACTACAGTATTTAATGGTACATAACAATAGTTAGGTTGATATATAGACTACATCTTACCACTCTAATCTTTTTACAAATTAAAAAATAAACTTTAGAACTTTCCAGCCATTTTTTTCAATTGTATTTGGACATTTATTAAAATCACAAACCAATCTTTTTTTTTTTTTTTAACAGCAACTTTGATGACGTACATAAAGTGAACGCCAATGTTTATCAAATGTGCCTATTTCTAGTCTCGGTTTGGTTGATCTGTAGCGTACTTCCCTTGGCAGCCATTACCAGAAGTGGCTCCCCAGTGCACCTTATTCTTTGTCATTTGTGATGCTGGGTCACTACGTGTGAGATTAAGCCATTATATTATCCTATCTTCACATCAGTAATACCTGGTGAAAATTAACATTTTATAGACATAGTTTAAAAATTTCACCTTTTCCATGTAGTTTTCATTAAAACTTTGTCAATCCTGCCCATATATCAAATGTAAAATGTAATGAGTAAGTTAAGCTTGTCTAGTTTAATTTGTAATCATAGATAAGTAAAAAATATATGGAAGAATAAGCATATTTATGATTAGCAATATTAACTATAGGCAAATCAAAACACTTTTTAATTCTTTTTTGATTTGTTAATACATCACTTTGAATTCACATTCTCATATGTATATAAATTAAACTGACTTTCCAAAATCAATCACTCATGCTGGATTATTAAACTTGTAGACTTGGTCATTTGTTCCAAATATGACTATAATGTGAAGAGCTTAACCAACAGTTTCTTGGAGAGTTAGAAAGAACTCCAAGAGACAGCTTATCTCCTAATTCAGAATGTCCTGCCTTGTAAGGAAGATTATCTATTTTCTTTGTACATACACTGAATACATTTATCTCAGCTTTCACGTAAGAACTTTGGGAATAATCAATAGTAGTTATTATACCCATCCCAAATATTTAAGGTTGAAAAATCCTGATTCTTTTTTTTCTAATCAATTTTTTTTCTTTTGAACAATCCTGATTCTTTAAGTTTTCTTTCCTCTATGACATTTTTTCCTAGGATAGCTTCATTCTTGTCATCCTTCTCTAGATACATGATAGTTCAAATTATATCTCAAAGTCCTTTAGAGAAGACTATATTGTAGATGAATATAACATTTAGCATTTTCCTCTAGTTATGGAATATAGCTCTTCATTTAATTGAACACCTTGTTAAAGTATTTGAATTTTTCATTAATGTCCCTATTGTATTAAAAAACAATGCTCCTAAGACACTTGAATCCTAGTGTGGCAAGACACATTATTTGATGTCATAGCATATGTATCTCTCCCATGTCACTTACTCAAAGGATTATAATCAAAGTGTGGAATGGTGAACAAGATCACCCAAATTATTTAAAGTTTATTTTTCTACCCATCAAAAATTGAGTGAGATTCCAATAAATGTCTGAATGCATGTTTCCTACCAAATGAGACATCCTGAGATGCTGTTATTAAAACAATGCACTCAATGTTTAAAACAAAATCAAAATGCTTACACAGTGTATGTGGTCCTTCTCCAGTTTTTAGTGAGGTAGTTTCTGTATATTTTCTATACTTCTCCATAAGAATGTATCTTCCTAGTACTTCCCTTAGTTCCCTGAAAAATAAGATGTGTTAACACCCTATTGCTCCTCAAGGCTCCTTCAAGCTATTATTCCAGTGTAATAAAGCAAAAAAGAGAGGGATTCTCTTTTTTAAATGTGATTTTTCTGAATCTACATTTTCAAACTTATACCATTGTTTCTATCTCATGGTTTGCATAATATTTATCTTAACTCCTAATTAATTGTATTTATCTTAACACCTAGTTGTTTTATTTTATTTATTTTATTTTTGATTTTATATAAAAAATAAAGCAAAGTAATTGTTTTACCTTCTACTATGTCTATCTTCTGACACTGATTTTGGGTGTTAAATATATATATGAAATATCTAGCCGAGGGGTAATGAGAATGAATTAAAAACAATCTGTTTTATTTTCCCTTCAAAAATCTTTAAAAAATAAAAGGCATCTTAATGTGTGAATATATAAGAACAAAGGTAATGGGACTAGAGATGTAATCAAAATATAACCATAATTATATTTTGGAAGACATATGGACAGTTAACAATGGGCATAATAATCTGGGAAAACTGAATCCTAGATCTGTGGTGGAAAAGCCAAGAAACAATCTATATTACAGAATATCCCTGAAAAATTATGAATTTGTGGTACTAGTCTTCTGTAGAGGTAAGGATAAGGTTGACTAAAAGGAGGATGATTAGTTGAAAACGTTCAGAAAGAGTTAAAACCAGCTGTTAGAATAGTGAAAATATACATACAGATAACACTAAATGTCGGCAAGGATGTAGGGCACATATAAAATGGCATAACCACTTTGGAAAACTGACAGTTTCTCAGAAAGGCAAGCATACAGGTAGATATTTATCCATGAGAAATGAAAGCATATGTCCATACAAAGACTGTACAGAGCTTTATTCATAATGCCCCTAATTCAGAAATAGCCCCAGTGTCCATCAGTAGGAGAATGGACAAACTAAAGGAAGTACATTTATATAATGGAATTCTATTCAGCACTAAAAAGAAAAAAAAAACTGTAAATGCAAAAATATTGATGAATCTCAAAATCATTATTCTGATAAAAACAAGCGTGAGACAAAAGACTACAAACCACATCTCATCTCATTTTATAAACTGTAAAATCATCTAGAATAGTTGTCTGGGGTAAGGTAAGGACTAACGAGGGACTGCCTGCAAAGTGCCATGAGGAATCTTCCATAAATGACTGATGTATCATGTATTGCGACTGTGGTGGTGTAATCATGGGTGAATGCAACTGCCAAAACTCATTGGATTGCACGCTTTAGATAGATGTGGTATCTCATGTACCCGTTATTCCTCAATAAAATCAATAAGTAAAAAGTTATTTAAAAAATAACAAGGAAACAATTAGAATCTCAGCTATCAGTTATTACATGTTGCCAGAGGACTTGTTTCCTTTTTTGTCAGCAGAAGACTGAAGGTTTCTGGACTGGGGGATGCCAGTCATATTTAGGAGTGGGGTATGTTTTTGAAAATAGGATGATTAAATGAACACTTACAATACTGAATACTAATCCCATACCTTTTTCCTATTTTAGCTTCCAGAATGACAGAAACTAGGACCACACCCTTTAGACAAGGTATTAGAAGATCTATAGAAGGGGAATCTGCTCAGCCAAGAGAAACAACATAATGGATTAACAATATACTGTTGTTCCTGAACCAAGAGGAACAATAAATGAATATACTTACATTCTCCTCCCCCCCCAAGAAGGAAATGACATAACTTAAAATGAAGACCACTGTAACAAGCCTCATTTAGGGATTCAATGTTTCCAATCAGCTTTGGAGGGGAAAGTGGGTGATGGGCATTGAGGAGGGCACCTGTTGGGATGAGCACTGGGTGTTTTATAGAAACCAATTTGACAATAAATTTCATATTAAAAAAACATACATACATACATAAAAATAAAATTGCAAAAAAAATAAGCTAGGTAATCATGGGAAATATTTAAATACTATAGCTATATTAATATAATGCAAGGTCCATGGATATTAATGTGAATAAAATGCACCAATATTTTACTTCAAAAAATAATAATAAATTTCCCACTTTTAAATACTAGCAGACATTCAAAAATCCTTAGCCATCTGTAAAAAGCCTCCAACTTACGGGGCGCCTGGGTGGCTCAGTCGGTTGAGCGTCCGACTTCGGCTCAGGTCATGATCTCACAGTCCATGGGTTCAAGCCCCACATCGGGCTCTGTGCTGACCCCTCAGAGCCTGGAGCCTGTTTCAGATTCTGTGTCTCCCTCTCTCTCTGCCCCTCCCCCACTTTCACTCTGTCTCTCTCTGTCTCAAAAATAAATAAACATTTTAAAAAAAAAGCCTCCAACTTAAAAGACAGACCTCAAAATAAACAGAGAAAGAAAAGAGATAAATTTTTAAAAATAAAACCAAAGCAGGAGGCATCACAATCCCAGACTTCAAGCTATACTACAAAGCTGTAATCATCAAGATAGTACAGTACTGGCACAAGAACAGACACTCAGATCAATGGAACAGGATAGAGAACCCAGAAATGGACCCACAAACGTATGGCCAACTAATCTTTGACAAAGCAAGAAAGGATATCCAATGGAATAAGGACAATCTCTTCAGCAAGTAGTGCTGGGAAAACTGGACAGCGACATGCAGAAGAATGAACCTGGACCACTTTCTTACACCATACACAAAAAGAAACTCAAAATGGATGAAAGACCTCAATGTAAGACAGGAAGCCATCAAAATCCTTGAGAAGAAAGCAGGCAAAAGCCTCTTTGATCTTGGCCGCAGCAACTTCTTACTCAACACATCTCCAGAGGCAAGGGAAACAAAAGCAAAAATGAACTAATGGGACCTCATTAAAATAAAAAGCTTCTGCACAGCAAAGGAAAAAATCAGCAAAACTAAATGGCAACGGACAGAATGGGAGAAGATATTTGCAAATGACATATGAGATAAAGGGTTAGTATCCAAAATCTATAAAGAACTTATCAAACTCAACACCCAAAAAACAAATAATCCAGTGAAGTAATGGGCAAAAGACATGAATACACACTTCACCAAGGAAAACATCCAGATGGCCAACTGACACATGAAAAAATGCTCAACATCACTCATCATCAAGGAAATACAAATCAAAACCACAATGAGTTATCACCTTACACCTGTCAGAATGGCTAACATAAACGACTCAGGCAACAACAGATGTTGGTGAGGATGTGAAGAGAGAGGAACTCTTTTTTCATTCCTGGTGGGAATGCAAGCTGGTGCAGCCACTCTGGAAAACAGTATGGAGGTTCCTCAAAAAACTAAAAATAGAACTATGCTACGACCCAGCAATTGCACTACTAGGCATTTATCCACAGGATACAGGTGTGCTGTTTCGAAGGGACACATGCACCCCCATGTTTATAGTAGCACTATCAACAATAGCCAAAGTATGGAAAGAGCCCAAATGTCCATCCATGGATGAATGGATAAAGAAGATGTGGTATATATATACAATGGAGTATTACTCAACAATCAAAAAGAATGAAATCTTGCCATTTGCAACTATGTGGATAGAACTGGAAGGTATTATGCTAAGTGAAATTAGAGAAAGACAAAAAATCATATGACTTCACTCATGAGGACTTTAAGAGACAAAACAGATGAACATAAGGGAAGGAAAACAAAAATAATATAAAAACAGGGAGGAGGACAAAACAGAAGAGACTCATAAATATGGAGAACAAACTGAGGGCTACTGGAGGGGTTGTGGGAGGGGGGAATGGGCTAGATGGGTAAGGGGCACTAAGGAATCTACTCCTGAAATCATTGTTGCATGATATGCTAACTAATTTGGATGTACATTTTAAAAAAATAAAAATAAAATTAAAAAAATAAAGACTGCACAGAAAAAATAGAAATATTTTATTGATGTCAGAGAAGTAAGATTTTTTTATTTTTTTAAAATTTATTATTTTTTTAATTTTTTTAAATAAGATATTTCTCATGAGAAAAGAACAAAAGGTACTATGAAAAGACTTAGCAAAATTGAAAATTTCTACAGCAATTTTTAAAGATACAGTTGAGGAGATCTCCCACAAAGCAGAAAAAATGAAACAAGGACTATAAAAAGAGATGCAAAATTAAGACAAAAAAGATAAGGGGCACCGGGGTGGCACCTTGGTTAAGCATCCAACTCTTGATTTTGGCTCAAGTCATGATCTTGCAGTCCATGAGATTGAGCTCCACATCAGGCTCTGTGCTGACAGCATGGAGCCTGCTTGGGATTCTCTCTCTCCCTCTCTCTCTGCCCCATCCCCCACTTGTGTGCGCTCTCTCTCTCTCTCTCTCAAAATTAATAAATAAACATGAAAAAAAGATAAGAAAATGAGAGGAACAGTCAAGGAGGTACAACATCTAAATAACAGAAATGCCAGAAAAAGACCATATAAAAACTGAAGGGAGAAACCCATTCATTAAATAATTCATGAATGTTTCTCATAACTGAAGGACATGAGTCACCAGAATGAAAATGGCCCATGTGTGCTTATTAGCATAATACATAAAAGCTTACCCATATCAAGGTACATTAACATGACATTTTAGAACACTGGAGGCAAAGATAAGATTCTCCATGCTTCCAGGGGGGTTAAAAAAAAAAAAGTAAGTAAATGGGTCACATGAAAAAGATCAGGCTTCAAGCTGCTTAAGCACAACTCTGGAAGCTAGACAATGGAACAATGTCTACAAGATTCTCGGGGGAAATTATTTCAAACCTCAGGCTTGATACCCAGCCAAACCATAAATCAAGGGTGACGGTAGAGATATTCAATGTCTCCAGGATAATCTATCTTGTACTCTTTCTGAAGAACCTGCTATCAGATATACTTCATTAAAACAAGGGTATGCATCATTGAAGATGGAGGCATGGTACACAGGAAGTAAGGGGGAAAGAAAGGGTATTTGTGGGGTCATGATCAAGTAGAAATTCCAGGCAGATAAACTATATACAAACAGTCCAGCTCTATCATGGAAGATGTTAGACCCACAGAGCTGTGAGCTAATAAATAAGCATTGTTTTGAGCTAAATTTGTGATAATTTTTTAGATATCAATAGAAAACTAATACCATATAATTCTATTCTTTCTACTTTATTCTAAAATTTGCTTTATGAACCATCCCTGTCTGATGTGTTTCCATATTTAAACCCTATTTCTCTCTGTGAGCTCCTTTTTCTTCTCCCTATGATTATATTTTGATATATTGAAAACAAACCAATAAAACCAGTAAAATCATTTTGGTATCCTATTCTATCAGTCTATTATTCTGTATCCTAATTTTACTACCAAGCTTCTTGCAAAAATAAGCTACAACAAATATCAATATTTTGTCCTTAGTTCTGAGAAATACAGAGCCAATGTCCTGAGGAACACATGCAATATTTTAATTAAAAAATCTTATTCTCTTTCTTCACTCTATTTCTCTGTAGCATTAGTTACTGGCTGACTTCTCTATTCATCTTATCCCACATGATTCTCTCCCTCTTCTGGCAACATGGAAATTTATTTCCTGCAAACGATCTTTCAATAGTGAGGATCAAATAAAAACATTTCATATACAAAAAAAACCCAAAACGTAACAACAAAAAAAGACAATTCATTGCTAGCAAAAACCACGATAAATGTTGAAAGCTATTTTTCAGACAGAAAGAATATGATATCAATTGAAAATGCAGATTCCCACAAAGGAATTAAGAGACCTGGAAATTATAAAAATGTAGGTTAAGTATAAAAGAGGTTTCTTTTCATTATTTTTAATAACATTAATTAATAATTGTTTAAAGCAAAACTAGTAACAATGTGTTGAGGAGTTTATAATGTGTATAATAGTAAAATTTATGACAAAAATAGTACAAAGGACAAGAAGAAAGGAATGGAAACAAATTATTATAAAATTCTTACAGGTGAAGTGGGGTAAAATGACAGAAATGAAAAAAAAACTACCAGGAAGAACACAGAGCAACTGGAACTCTCAAACAGTTAATAGAAATGCAAAATAAAATTTCCATTTTGGAAACAGTTTAATTTTTTCAAGTAAATTAAAACATTCACTTAACTTTTAACTGAGAAATTATATTTTTAGATATTTCCAAAGAGAATAAAAATATATATCCACACAAAAATTTACAAGTAAATTTTTACAGCAACTTCATTCATAATAACCCCAAACTGAAAACACACAAATACCCATCAATTGGTGAGTAGATAAACAAATTGTGGTACATCCATACAGTGGAATACTACTCAGCAATAAGATACAAACTACTTCTACATGCAACAACATGAATGGGTTTCAAAAGCATTATACTAACTTACAGAAGCCAAACATAAAAGGCTACATACAGTATGGTTCCATTTATATGACATTCTCGAAAAGTCTAGTAGAAAACTCTACAAACAGAAAACAGATCAAGGAGCTGGAGGTAAGGGAACAGAGTATTAGTTGTAAGGATTGAAAGGGGTAATAGAAATGTTCTATGTTTTAATGGTAGTGAACATTTGTCTAAGTTCACAGAATTGTATATTTTTGAAAGGTGAATTTTATTATACATAAATTACACCTCAATAAAGTTGACTTTTAAAAATCATTTAAAAAATTTTTTTTATGTTATTTATTTTTGAGAGAGAAAGAGCATGAGCTGGGGAGGGGCAGAGAGTGGGGGAGACACAGAATCCGAAGAAGGCTCCAGGCTCTGAGCTGTCAGCACAGAGCCCGACACGGGACTCGAATCCACGAACCGTGAGTTCATGATCTGAGCTGGAGTTGGACCCTTAACCGATTCAGCCACCAGGTGCCCCTAAAAATCATTTAATATATTCAGAAAGTTCACAATTCACCGTTACAGACTGGGTCAGTACCTGTGACCATCTCAGCATTATTACACTGGTCTAAATTTTTTACTGAAATTAAAAATGCAAAATCTTGAAATGAAGCAGTATTCAGATAATTGTTTTTTCTAGATTTTTTGAACGAGGAGCTATTAGAAATGTCCAAATGTCATATGACAGCTGTCAAAAGTGTCATATGCTAACATTATTACCAATATTGAATGAGGTGTCATACAGACCCCATGACTTAATTTTTAGAGTTCTAACTTCCAATACCTTTATAAATATTGTGGCTTTTTAAATATATTTTTAAATTTATAATTTAGATTTTTAAAATTTAAGATTATATATATGTTTATATATATGTAATATATTTAATTGCATGAAGTAATAGCCTACTTCTCTCCTATAAATTTCAGCTTTAGGTCTCCCCATCTTTGAAATATTTCCCAATTCATCCAATTTGAGGGTATTTTAAAATTATATCTTATTCACTTTCATCCCACTCTCCACTCATAATTTATTGTCCATTCTAAATCTAAAAACTGAATTCTAGCTGTATTTGTTAACTTTTTGGTGGCAATACTGCGTTAGACTCACTCTATTTTTTAATATATGTTCCCAGTGATCTAGGGCTGCATTTTGTATATGGAATGCTGACAACTGTGACTTTTTAAAACTATCATTATCTGGCTTAGAAATTCTAAAATAAAATGTTTCTCCACTTAACCTTTCTCACTTACCAAACCAGCAACACTCGAACACATTGCCTTCATGTAAACAAGATTTTCATTAGTGTTTAGCTGTCAAGTTTCTATTCGTTTTTCGACAGAAGACTCATTGACTTGATTCAATCATTTGTGCATTCAAAGACCTCATTATTCTGTCTTTAACATCTATAACTTTTCTCTATTACATGGCAGAAATATGACAATAAACTACCATCACATGGTGCTGAATTTTCAGATCAACTGCCGCCTTGATTTGAATATTCAGTTTATGGTTAAGCCCTTATCTTGCAAATGATCCTTTTATTAATATTTTAAAAATTTATAGTAACTGACTCTCACCTTACTATCACTGTACTGCAAAGGAGAAGTTGCACATACACAGCTTTCTAGCATTAACATCCGACATTCTTTCATGAAGGTTTAAACAAAACTGAAATCCTCCATACAGAAAATAGCTGTTTAATTAAAGAGGATTTCTGCAGTTGATTCAGCTACTCTTTATGCAGTGGCAGAAGACACATATCTCTCCATGATATTCATTCTCTCTTTCCTCTAGAATTGTTGGCTTGGGGCTCTTCCTCTAGCAACTCTATGTATGGATACTTAATGTTAGCTGATTGTGACCTTACCAGTGTAACTAGTTTCGGTGACATCTTGCTTCTCAGAATTAGAACTGTTTCCCTGGAGAGCCTCTGTGGCCCGTTCATTTTGATTGCCACCCAATGTTCCCTCCTACTCCTTAATCATCCCCATCTCTCAGTACCGAGTGGTCTCTGAAGTCAATGAGATTTTGCCTTTTGCATAGGAAAGTGAGTTTTTGCACATGGTTCTCTTCTTTCTTGCTGTCAGACTGGCATTAAAACAGATACATGAAAAGGAAATGAAAGCAGCACTTCTAAAAGCAATGGCGGTGGTTGTTTTTCTTCAACTATTACATTGTATTGCTTTTTTTTCTTCTTTTTTTCATAGAGTTACTTTGACCTATTCTCAGAAGACAGTCTCCTAGGACATCTCCTGGAATACATTATTTTTTCGTCATTTTAGACACGTCTAGATTCAAACTTCATAAAACTTCCTTTTATAGTCTTCAAGGTTTATAATCTGACTTTTGAAATAAGCTCCAATTCTAGTTTATAATTTTGTGCATCATCGCACTGAAATAGATCAAAATATTCTCTTTTAAATAGATAAGGGAATAAATTATTCTCAATCTGTCACTATTACTAGTAAAAATTCAAGAAACTGCTTCTATGCAAAGCGCTATACAGCCTACAAAGAATTTTAAGTGGTGCCAGACTAGTTAGAAAATAAGATATGTACAAATAAAAGAAAACAAGCAGGAACTAAGGGAAAATTTGATAATAGTAAAATGTGTACAGACCAGATTCTGGCTGCCAAATTCTTACCATACTTTTTTTCAGGACTTGAGCATTTTCCTCTTCAAAAACAAAATCTATCCATATTTTGTATGCAAGTCATGAGAAATAAGTTTATTATGGCTAAGGAACAGCCACATGACTATAACTGCTCTTTAAAATCTACTGAGATTCACAATGCCTACCCTCTCAGAGGCAAAATGTGGACAAAATTCATGACCCTTTTCACCGGCCACATTTCTATAATAGAAGCCCATGCCAATTAGAAGCATCAAATTAGTAGGAGGAATAACCAGAAAGGACTCAGCAAGTCATACCTAACAATTTCAAATCCATTCCCAAACTATTTTTAAAATGTTTACAAGTAATTAGGGTCCCAGTTTCACCACATTTTACTCAACACAACTCAAGACTAAATGTTCCAATTTCCATTTACAAACAAGTATTAACAGATAATAACAGCAATTTTGCTAAATGTATAAGATTTTAGACAAAGTCTCCAGTAAAAGCCCTGGAGGCTTTTACTGTAAGACAACTACCAGTTTTAGAGTTTACCTCACAGTTTAATGTTTTTATTTTATTTTTGAGACAGAGAGAGACAGAGCATGAACGGGGGAGGGTCAGAGAGAGAGAGGGAGACACAGAATCTGAAACAGGCTCCAGGCTCTGAGCTGTCAGCACAGAGCCCGACGTGGGGCTCGAACTCACGGGCTGTGAGATCATGACCTGAGCCGAAGTCAGATGCTTAACCGACTGAGCCACCCAGGCGCCCCTACCTCACAGTTTAAAGGGCACATATGTAACATCTATGTCCCAGGGGGAGCAGTGGGGTTTTCCTGAGGATTACACGAGCAGTTAAATTTTCTGAAGGGTCCTGGTTTAGGATGCCATACCTTGAATTCTTTTTCCCCTCAACATTCTGCCAACTCTTTCCAATTTGAAATTCAAACTCTTGTAAATTCCCATCATCGCTTTTCCCTCACTCTTCGTTTGGGGATATTTTTGACACTCTTCATAATAATTCTGATATTACTCCTTCTTCTACAATTGAACTCAAATGTCCCTTTTCATTTCTTACACTCCAAGTTCCTTTTTATATTTCTTATGTTGATCTATATATCTGTGGCTTTCGGCAAGTTATTAAACTTTTCTGAGTTTTTTTCCATTATGAAAAATAAACTATATATATGTATATATATACATATATATATATATATATAAACAAGATTTGATAAAGATTTTAAAGTTAAATGAGATAATAAACTAAAAAGCACTAAGCAAAAAACTAGGAATGTCTCTTTCAAGCCAAGCAACATTTTCTTAGTATCCTCTTCCTACTTTCTTTTATTTTTTTTATTAATTATGTTATTCTTTTTTGCAAGATAATTTAAATTTACATTTCTCATTGGTGCAAAATGGAATCAAATTGGGGTGCCTGGGTGGCTCAGTCAGTTAAGCATACAACTTCAGCTCAGGTCATGATCTCACAGTTAGTGAGTTTCAAGCCTCGTGTTGGGCTCTGTGCTGACAGCTCAGAGCCTGGAGCCTGCTTCGGATTCTGTGTCTCCCTCTCTCTTCTCCCCTGCTCATGCTCTCTGTCTCTGTCTCTCAAAAATAGATAAATGTTAAAAAAAAAATTTAATGGAATCAAATCAACTCAGGGTTCCTATTTTATGTTTCTTATATTTCTTTATATGCCTGTAGCTTATTTATTTTACCTCCAACAACTAGAAATTCCAGAAAACCACTATATTTAAAATAGAATTGGTCATAGCCAGGGCTGGTCAGTGGCCACAGCCCTGGCTCCATCTGTTTCAAAAGGCCTTTGGTAGAGCTGGGTGTTGCCGACCTTTCCACTTCCCAGTGGGAAGGGAGGCAGTGAGGGAGCATCTGGTATAGATGTGGTAGCATGGTCCAAGCAAATTTCAGTCTCCGCTGATCATGCCTGACCTATTAGTCCTTCATAAGTCTGATTATTGCTAAATCGCTACCTCAAGATTACCTCCTCCTGTCTCAGCAATAGTTCCTAGCTACTAAGCCACTGATTTCAGCTGCTCGGGGAGAAAACGTGACCACATCTTCGTTCTGCAATAGATCAAAACTTACATGAGCCACACTGCTGTGCAGTTGCCCTTGCTTTTACTTTCATGAGAAAGATTAAGAAAGAAGCAAACCAATGTGCTGTGTGCATGCGTTTAACCTCAAAGTTTCCAAAGCTCTCTTTCGAGTAAGAAAGAATAAAAGCTCAAATATTTTTTTTTCTCTAAAGAGGTACCATCTCATCCCATTAGCTCAAGAATATTTGGTTTTATAGATTGAATCTAAAAATATGAATGCTTGCGAAGCATGAACCTATTTACACTGGTTGAAGGATGGGATGCCGCTGCAAATGAAGTGGTATTGTGTAAAGTTTTTGCTGGATGGTTGTTTTATTTATTTTATTTTGCATGAAGCTTCTGAGAAGTTTGAACAGTAGCAGTTTGTGATGTGGCAGTCACTCTTTCCAACAATACGAAGAATTAGTCTTTTGTCCACACACACTGACTGCAATGCAGTTTCTGTTCTAGTACACAGTGATGCTGTTGCCTATTTTCAGCTGGGTTGATGACTACATTCCAGACTCATGAAAACTGAGCACTGCTGTTATGGTACAAACTCTGGGTTTTCCTCTTGGCTGACACTAAAAATAACCCACCAAATTTGTAATTTTCAAGATAATTTTGGCTTGGGTTTTGGAAGTGATGGCATGCGTTTGGACTATGCCTTCTAACCTTGACATCGTTTCAAGCACTATCTCTGAAGACATCATCTTAGATTGGACTGAATAAATTCACTTTAAATTCTTTTGGTTTACTAGCTATGTGAAAACAATGCAAGTACAAATATTTTGAAGACTACTCAGCATATATCTTACCTAACACTCATTTCATTCAAGAAATAATATCTGTATGTGTAAATTATACGCATTTACTAAGGCTTATGCATTTTGTGCTATAAATCAATGCAATATTTTATTTCTAGTTCTTTTCTTTTGCTTTTGACATAGAAAAAAGAAGTATTGGGACGCCTGGGTGGCTCAGTCAGTTAGGTGTCCAACTTCGGCTCAGGTCATGATCTCACGGTTCTGTGAGTTTGAGCCCTGCAACAGGCTCTGTGCTGATGGCTTAGAGCCTGGAACCTGCTTCAGATTCTGTCTCTCCCTCTCTCTCTCTGCCCTTCCCCTGCTTATGCTCTGTCTCACTCCCAAAAATAAATAAGCATTAAAAAAATAAAAAAGGAATAAATAAGTATGGTTGAAAAGCAACATAAGACATTTTCAGGCTCTGCCAAATTTTCAAACTTTCATTCTTGTGGAAAGCTAATTATATTCACAGAAGGGTGAACAGTTTACCTTTGCTATCCTCGGGATCCTGTGACAACTAGGAAAAGTGATTTCTAGCATATTCCTGAAGCTTCTGTCGGGCAGGGCAGGAGGATAGCACATTGTTTTACAAGAAAGTTGGGGCTTTTCCTTGGAAGTGAGGGAGGCAGCCGATGCAACCACCATCTGTCCCCGTGACCACAGACTCTACGCGGATATGCTCCTACCAGGTCATGTATTTAGACTGTGTGGTCATGTATTTAGACTATGTGATTAGACACACTGGGGACAGAAGGGAATTGACGGTCTCTCCCTCAAGCCCTTACAAAAAAAGCCTGTTCCTACTTTTGTTTGCCTAATGTTGATCGGGAACTTCTCAAGCTATCCCTTTCATGCAATAGATACCTGTCATGTCATTAACAAGGAAGGTCAAACTACGTACAAAATGAATATGGAATTTCAACTTAGAATGTGCCATTAAGGATAAAGTGCTTTATTCCGACTAAAGAAAAGATTTGTTTACTACAGAGAAATCTTTAGCAAGACTGAGAATTTCCTTCTTTGATAACTTTTGTCTCTCAATGAGCTGGTGAAATCATATAAAACGATCTTTCAGCATTTTATGAAATATTTGTTACCATTTTATTTTGAGTATCTCTGGTAGAGAATTACAAATCTGTGAGTAGGTTTATCAGTGTTTTTTCCCCCCCAAGTTATAATGATAAGTAACAAATCCGTGATAGGGACCCTCTGTTAGCAACTGATCTCATCACTAAGTCAGAGAGAGATTGGTTAGAAAACTCTAACGTCAAGATGAAGGTGAGAAGTGGGAACAAAAGGGAATGGAAGAAAGCAGAGAAGACGAAAAAAATACGCACAATGTGGGAAGGATCTCCCTGGTGACATTTCACTGAATAGATACACTTCTCACAGCTGATGGAAAGAAAAAAGAACATGCGTTTTGCACTGGCTCCCTAAAGAGGAGGACAGCTAGTATTAATTAATTTGCTCTTTTTGCAACTTGACTAGAGAGAAAGTTTGATTGTGCCCTTAAGTATGATGCATATTTCTCAGATGAACTAACATAAACTTGTTCATGTTAAGAACAGGAGAGCCCTGGAACTCCTGAGAATCAGTCAGGCGGCTCCGGCCCTCTGGATCAGATGTCTCAGCAGTGGTTATAGGCACCTCAGCACTACTGACTGTACAGAGGAGAGCAAATGGATGAAAATAAGCTGCACCTCCCTTTGAAGTGACTGCACTGCTCATAAACCTACAGATAAAAGGCTGTCTACTGTTTATTATAAAATGACTGGAAAAAATTCGAAGACTTCAGGGCATTTTTGGATCCTTCAAACAGGCTCAAGTATGTTTTCTCAGCACTGCCTCCCACACCATGGTGGGCAGCACAAAAAAACCTGACCAGGACGATCTCAGTGGTCATCTAGATGATATTTGATTAAAAATGAAAAGGAAGGAAGGAAGGGAAAGGATAAATAGAGTGGAAGAACAATAGGAGTGACAAGAGAAGGGAAAAACAATAGCAAGAAATAAAGCTGGAGCATTTTCTCTTCTGACAACAACCAAAAGGGAAAAGGCAATTAAATTACCTCAAATCTCACTGAATTGATGTCTTTCCATTGAAAATGTCCCAGTATGAAAGAGAATTCCACACAGTATTTTTCCTTTAAAAAAAAAGAATTCAATTAAATTGTTCAAGACAGCAATCTGATGATTTTTTTGGCAGGGAAAGTGGCCTGGGCTTTGCTCTTTCTAGAAACGCCAGAAAGGTTGTGTCCTACCATGGATGGCTTTCAGAATTGTGGATATGTCACCAGTGCTATTCTCAGTCAGAATATTAGTGATGGAGTAGTTTCACATCAGAAGCCAATATAGTCCAACCACTCTTATAAATCTCTGCCCAATCAGAAGAATATATAAGATTCATGATTTCTTAAAACTAATACGCACCAAGTAGTATACACAGAGGGAGACAATTCTAGGCACTCAACTCCATAGATTCTATGCATCCATCTAAAGTAATACTCTCCATAACAGGAAATAATTATGATTTTTTTCTGGGCCTAGAATCTTCTTCCATACTTCTTCTCTAGGTAAGAAGTCTTGTCTAAGACAAAATGGAAGCACCATTTACCAAAACCAAAGCAAAGACTTTTGCTTCCTCTTTGAGTCTTATGTGGAGGCACCATTACAACCTGATATTTTTGCACAGAAATTATTTTGTTAACTGTCTCTCCTCTGGGCTTCTCCGGCGCAGGACCTATACCCTATTTATCTTAACAATTATTTGTTGTGATTAGGCAGTATTTGTCTCAAAAATAATACGGTGGAAAATGATTATAGAAGCTTAAAAGATGCAGAGAGGAAAATATCAAGAGATGCTCAGAGATGATCAGATAAAATTTTATTAGAATAGCAAGAAAGGGGAAGATACAAATTAAAAGGGTAAAGTGGGAGTGTGTTTAGGGAGGGGGTAGGAGTGGAGGTAAATGGAGTTGAAATAGGGAGTTGAATGTGGGAAATACAGAAAAGAGCAATGTGTGTGAAGCTGAGAGAAGGCTGTAACTTGAAACTGTGGGAATTAAGTCAAGAGGAAAAGTAGGTTATTTTGCATGAGCAGGAAAGGAGGAATTCATGGGAAAATATAGAAGGCTACACAAAAATGTTAGGTTTGAAATGAAAGAGTCAAAAGCAATGCACTGAACAAGACACTGGCTGGATACGTTGTGGTAGTACCAATAAACATAAGACCTAAAAATATCTAACATTTCTACCAGGACTTCCCAAAGTCATCAAAAGGATTTTTTTTTTAGGATTACTTCATTTGGTCCTCATAATGACCTTATAAACAAGGCAGACCATAAATGTTTTGTATGTTCACAACTAGGGGGCTGCTCCTGGCATCTAGTATAAGGAGGCCAGAGATACAGCTAATCATCCTACACAGTATAGAACGGCCCCCACAATAAAATGTCCAGCCCAACAGCTAGAAGGTTCGCACATTGCTGGCACTGCTAAAATGTCAGTAGTGCCATGGTGGAGAAATCTGGGTAGATAATAATCCACTACAGATATTTATTTAGACAAATTGTTTATAAAACTAGATACCTTAAGAACAGAAGCATTAGGTATTATTTGCACAAATTTCAACTAATATTCTTTGTTTGGGTGATAGGGAGGTAGCTTGCTTTGTTTCACTGCCTAAAAATCAGTAAATTTTTTAAAAGTCTTATTCTCGGGGCGCCTGGGTGGCGCAGTCGGTTGGGCGTCCGACTTCAGCTGGGTCATGATCTTGCGGTCCGTGAGTTCGAGCCCCGCGTCAGGTTCTGGGCTGATGGCTCAGAGCCTGGAGCCTGTTTCCGATTCTGTGTCTCCCTCTCTCTCTGCCCCTCCCCCGTTCATGCTCTGTCTCTCTCTGTCCCAAAAATAAATAAACGTTGAAAAAAAAATAAAAAAAAAGTCTTATTTTCAACAGGAAGTAACCATTGCTTACAGTAACAAAATTGAAACTCCACAGAACAAATGAACCATTTTCTTCCCACAAATACCTCATAAGGCAAATACATTTAAAGGAGAGGGAGGGAAAACCCATTGTTGAGAAGCAACTGAGGAGACGGATCAACCAACTACAATGTATAAATTTTCTTTAAATTCCAATTTGAACAAAAGCTCCCTTAAACATTTATAAGACCATCAGAGAAACTGAACACTAAATGGACATTTGATAAATATAAGGGAATTGTTTTCTAGGTGTGATAATAATATAATCATATGATAGTATGTTGTAAAAAGAAACCTTATCTTTTAGGAAGTATACTGAAATACTGATGGATAAAAGATATACGGATATACTCATGGAAAAGAAAAATATTCATAAAACCCTTGTTCCACACACACACACACACACACACACACACACAAATACCTAGACTTATGTAAAGAACATCCACACATCACTAAGGAAAACAGAAAACTTAAGGTCAAATAAGCAAAACACATCAATAAGCAATTCATGTACAAGTATATCCAAGTAACTAAAAAGTGCAGCAAAAGGTACCCATACTTGTTATTTACTGACAGAATGCAAATTAAAACCACAGTGTACTATCTCTACTACTTCACCAGAATCGTTAAGATGAAAAGACAGTCTTACAATAATAGCAAGTGTTGGTGAGAATCTGTAGCAACTTGAAGTTGTATACATTGCTGGCTTGCGATATAAATTTGTCCTACCTCTTAGGAAAGGTATTTGTCAGTGTTCCCTAAAACTGAATATACGCATACTTTAGGACTCAGCAATTCGTTTAGGGATGTATCCAACAGAAATGCATTCACATGCTTCCCAAAAGTCCTGTTCTAGAATGTTCAAAATTCTAGTGAAACTCTATGCATCAATAAAAATGAACTAATTAAAACTATAGCCAAAAACAGTTATAAATATGCCAAGCATCAAACACACAAACGCAAATTCATTTTGATAAAGTTTGAAGACAGGCAAAACCATGCTATGGTTTTAGAATTTGCTAGGTGTCATCCTTGGGGAGGGGACGAGTAACCAGAAGTGGCTTAATGGGGTGGTTTCTGAGATTCTGGCTAATGCCCTCTTTTTTGGTTTAGGTGATGGCTACATAAGTGCATTCAGCTTTCTAAAATTATGAACAATACATCTAAGATGCATGCATGTTTATTTAAATATGCTATATGTGGGGTGCCTGGGTGACTCAGTCAGTTGAGTGTCCAACTTCAGTTCAGGTCATGATCTCACAGTTCATGAGTTTGAGCCCGTGTTGGGTTCTGTGCAGAGCCTGGAGCCTGCTTCAGATTCTGTGTCTCCCTCTCTCTCTGACCCTCCCCCACTCATGCTCTGTCTCAAAAATAAATAAATACTAAAAATAATTGAAAAAATAAAATATGCTATACTTTAATAAACACATTGTCTTAAAACCGCTATTAACTTTATTTTATGTGAAACATAGAACTTGCCTTGGAATAACTAAATATCTTAGAGGAAATACTTGGTCAGTCAGTTCTCAATAATATTTCTTATGACACTTCTGACAATGTGATGTGATGATAGAATAACTGTGTCCTTAAAAAAAGAAATGCTAAATCATGATAAAAAAATCAAATATTGCACAGACTGATGACGGATATTGGATTTGATAAAATATCAGAGAAACTGCAATGAGAATTATTGTATTTTCATGATTTTAAAGTAATATTTCAAAATGAAATAAATCAATCAGATGCACAGAGATGTACCTGATTAAACTTATGTAATATCCCATATAATTTGAAATTGTAAAACTTGGAATATTTTTTTCTTAACAAGTCCATGCTAAGAACAAAACAGGTAAGAAAATATTTCAGTTGAAGTGGCATTATCCGTTTAGGTCATTCTTTACAAACTATGAATTGCTCCTTTGGGGAAAGGTAACAATTTGACATCTATCAGTTGGTTCTCATTAATATTTTTAATAACAACAGTACGCTATTACAGTGCAAAAATAAAGAAGTACATATTAAAAAGTACATATTAAGAGTAACATGAATAAATAATTTCTCTCTAGCAAAAGACCGATTCTCATAAAACTATGACAATGGGAGGCACTATCAATAGAAAGGAAAAGATTAAAATATATTGAGTATTATGTTCTAGGTTTAATTCTTGGTTCCATCTACACTTTCACCTTTAATCCTTAAAATACTCCACTGTGGAGAATAACACTGTTCTATTTTACGGGTTAGGAAATTCAAGTTGCCTAAACATGAAAAGAGAGTAAATGTTTGGAATTTTAACCGAGGTCCAAATCATGTAGGAGGGCATGATCAGTGTGGACCAGGATGACCAAGGATATTTTCCCAACTAACTGATTCTGAATTGGACCCTGAAGTACAGGTAACATTTAATTAAAATGGTCCCCAAAGATATCTAGCCCTAATCCCTGGAACTTGTTAATGTTACCCTATATGGAAAAAGTGTCTTTGCAGATATGAGTTACAGATCTTGAGATGGGGAAGTTATCCTGGATGATCTGGGTAGACGCGAAACGTGATCACAAGTATCCTTACAAGAGGGAAGCAGAGAGAGATTTCACATAGAAGAGAAGGCAATGTGATCACCAAGGGTAGAGCTCTGAGTAATGTAGCCACAAGTGCAAGAATGTCAGCAGCCTCCAGAAATTGGAAGAGGTAAGGAGTGGATTCTCCCTTAGAACTTCCAGAGAAAGCATGACACCACAACACATTGGCTTTAGCTGATCAAAAATATTTTGAACTTCTGGCTTCCAGAACTGTAAGAGAATAAATGTGTGTTGTTTTGTCACCAGGTTTGTGGTAATTTGTTTACAGTCACCATAGGAAATAATACAAATCTTCAATAAAATTAGTTTGATCCCAGCAATAGATACAGAATGTCTATATTGTAGAAGCTGATCACAAAAATCTGATTGGAATAGGGCCCTAGAGATTCTCCTTAAGCTGTGTTCCACAGCAGATACACCATTTTCACTTGGGTTACAGGATTAAGGGAGGGGAAGTGGCTTGGTGAGAACTTTTGTAGATTATGGAGTAATACCTCCATATCTACTCGGAACCTGTTGAACCTTAATCCTCGCCCCCAAATACAAATTGCTTTCTTTCTTGATTTCCCTCAAACACCCCTCATGTGAGGCAGTTGTGAAGAAAGAGCAAGGGGAATGCAACAGTAACAACCAAAACGACACAAAAGCCACATGACAGCTACACCTTCGAGGGATCTCTCTTCTCACTCTGACTGCAAGCAGAGGAAAAGGTAGAGTAGCAGACTAGCCCAGGGGAAGGCGAACACATCTATCACCATCTCAGTTCACACCTGTACAGTTCTCTAGCCTGAGGCTGGCAGGAATTAGCATGGCAGGAAAGGCTGTAAACTGGTTGAGAGATTGAACCTTTAGGATGATCTTTCCTAACACCTGAAAGTCTATGCAATTTGTCCAGGATTTAATCCCAGGAGGGGAAAGAAACAAAAAACAAAACAAAACAAAACAAACAAACAAACAAACAAAAAACCCTGACAGTGTTTGTGTAAAGAAGCAATACAGAAAGAATGATGTTTGTTTATTACATGTGCTCAGTTTAACCTACTATGAAAAAAAATTACTTCCGGTGTACCTCATTTAATCTGTACCATACAGTTTAGAAAGTTGCAATGTTAAGTAACTCCCTCAGGGCCACACAGAAAGGAGAAATACTAAAAGACACATGCTTCTTTAAAGCTATTCCGTTCTTTGTCAAGCAGAGTGCTAAGTGAATAGTGTACATTATCTCATTTAATCATCATATAACCTCACAAGGTCTGTAGTTTATCTCCAGTCTTAGATGAAGAAACAGCCTTAAAGAAATTAAGCAATTTCTGAATGTACCAGAGCAAGGATTTATCCTGCATCTATCTAATTACAAAGAATATGTGCATTCTGCTTTGAAATGCATAGAAAATAACCAAATTTCGACTTTCGGCAGAGCATGGACATCCTTTGTCAATGGGTGAGCTTGATTCAATTCAGAAAAGGGAAAGATGAAGACTTGTGAAAGACTGCTGTGGAGAAGAATGTGCTTCGTGACTGTCAAATAAAGGCAAAGCCAATTTTCATCTGCTTCCATTTTAAAAGGAAGACAACAAATTTCTTTCTTTAAGGGAAGTTTATTTAAAGTCTTTTCATGGATGGCTGTGTTACTGCTACAGAGGTTTTTATTACTGATGCAGTACACATCCACAATTTACCAAAGTAAAAGCATGAATGTTCCAGCAACAAAAAAGTGGTGGGAATTGGATGGTCAATTCTGGATAAATACCTTCCCTCTCAGATCCAGGTCAATGCATCAATGCAGAGGACGAGGATTCTGTACACAATCTGCAAGCCCCTGGGTCCTTGCTGTGCCGGCTGTAACGTGCTCAGAGCTGGGTTCCAGCCTTTTTGGAAGCCCACAGCAGTTAAGGATTGAAGCACTTGGCAGGGAAGACCTTGGAGAAACTATTCCATATGAAAGGCACAAGCCGTCTTCCATGTGGACACAGTGCTTGCTGCTTGTATAGGGAGCAGATGGAAGTTGAGAGAAAAAAGATTTGCCGCAACACTGTCTACTTCAAATGAAGCAAAGCCTTGTAGCAATACTAGAGATAGATTCATCCATTTTTATGATCAAGCAGTATCGCAATAAATTTGCCCAAAGATACGTTAGTGTGGAGTAATAATTCCAGACATGGCATCAGAAGACACAGTGGATGATTTTGCTTCTCCCATTTCTTAACTGGATGATTTTGCAAGCATTCCATGTTTTAGTTTTAATCTTCCAAACCGAGTATGAATACTGTGTATTTTTCTACAACTGTGAATAATTGCCAAATAATGTACAGACATAGTATTTTTTTCAGTGATGACATAGCTGTGAGACTGGAGATTCCGTCTCTTTCTGCAGAATGCCATTTTTCTATGTCATAAGACATGAGAAGAAGAATGTAAATGCGACAAGATAAAGGAAAAGAAATGCCCTTGATGCATCAACGAAATGTGAATTCTGCCGGGGATATGATCATGCCTGAGGTAATTACAAGCTGCCTTGCTAAATACTAAATTCTGCTGATGGGTAGCTCAGTTAATGTTGACTTCCTTTCTCTGCATTTGCACTACTTTTTAAATAGAAATTACTATACATATTAGCATAAATTTTCATCCAATATGTCATACATGCCAGTTCTCTCTTTCTAACTAGATCATTAAATCTTTGAGGCGATGTACCTTGTGTTAGGCTTCTCTCTTCCTGCTATATGCTGAATGCAGTGCTAGGCACATAGAGGTATGCAATAAATTTGTCATTGTCTATAAGAAATAACATTTGAGGAGAAACATTATATACAGAGGGTAAGGACACAAGCTTTGGCATTAGATAAATCTGACTTTAAATTACGCCTCGTATAGCTTCTGCATGTTAGGCGAAATACATAGTCTCTCTAACTCAATTTTCTCAACAGAAACATGAGGGTAATAATATTATCTAACTACCACTTTTACAATAAGTAGTAAGTAAGGTAATGTGTGTCAAATGCTTAACCAAGTGCCTGGCATACATGTGCATATACATGCCCAGTTGATGTTTGATATTATTTGTCTTGTTTCTGCCAGATTTGGCAATGACAAATGAATGGTCATGTAAGACAGGGAGAGCTTTTACAACAGCATCAACAAGGCTGTCATTTCCCACTCTGACTTCACTTTATCTTACTGCATTCTTTTTTTTTCCATCATCTGTCTCATATTCTTTTAAAAAATGCATAAGGTTTAAGTAAATAAAGTCCAGGAAAAATATGAAGAGCTATTTTAAATAATCAGTTAATTTTAGGCACAAGTATATTAATGTTGTAAATTTTGGCATATTTTGGAGTTTTCAGGTAAGAAATGAAGAGAATGAAGACAAAGGAATGAAGAGAAAACCTTTAAATTTTTACTTTCAGGTCTCTGTTGAATGGGTAATATTTTTGACCACATTAAAAAATCAATAATATTTCTAACAGATGATCAATATATGAAAAAATAAACTTGTTGAAAAACTTCTATAGCTAAGAAATCCAATCAGTGTCACAAATCCTAGTAAAATTTATATATGTAACATATGATATATGGGTTACATTCCTCTAACCCATAATTTATGCATGTTTTGTTAATGTTCCATTATATTAATATTCAGAATAACACGAAAATTGGCACTGGTAGTGACATTAGATATCATCAAATTCAGTCTCATTTTGTAGGAAAGAAAACTGAGAAAAAATATGGCTGAGATCCACCAAGATCAGATTGGAAATTGGAAGCACTTCTAGGGCTATCATCTCTTCTAATTTATGTTGTGTTCATTTGTCAATGATTTATTCACAATGACAGTCATAAAGACAAATGTTAACATTCAATTAAACTAGTACTTTTTAACTCCCAATTTGTCTAGCGGTCCCATATAATGAACAAGAAGACTGACAACAAATTATTTATTGTTGTTTGAGTCTATTTATTGACAAGTAAGGAACCATCAAAGACTCCTTGTCAAAGAAGTACCTTTCTACAAGCCATACTTCCTGAAATTTTGTTATTATAGGATTATTTATTTGAATTAAGTGATCAAACACTCTAAATAGCTATTAAGAGGCAAGAAATGATTAGAGGAGAAATAGCTAGATGTTCAGGGGTTATCTGTCACTTATGTTTGAAAGAATGAAGTGATAAAATTGGATCCATCAACTATATGGTCATTGTTGTTACACCTATATCTCTAAAACTAACCAATGGACATTTTTCACATTATTTTTAATGCTTATTTATTTTTTTGAGAGAGAGAGACAGAGACAGAGAGAGAGAGAGAATGAGAAGTGGAGGGGTAGAGAGAGAGGCAGACACAGAATCCGAAGCAGGCTCCAGGCTCTGAGCTGTCAGCACAGAACCCAACATGGGGCTCGAACCCATGAATCACTAGATCATGACCTGAGCTAAAGTAGGACGCCCAACCTACTGAGCTATCCTGGTGACCCGAGCAATGGACATTTTTGAGAACAGGGATCAAACCTTATTTATCTTTGTACAATTCCCAACTTCTAGTGCCTGGTACTAAGTAAAAGGTTAATTTTTGGAGGAATTTTTAAATGTATTATTATTAGGCATCTATTATACACAATTCACAGTGCTTAGTACTTTTCAGTATGTCATCTTTTTATATTTAACAATATTTTGAAGTAGTTGTTATTTTTCCCCATTTACACATGAGCAACCTGAGGAAAAGAGATAATAAACACCTTGTCTAAACTCATACAATTATCAAATAGAGATGCTGGAATTTGAACTCTAGTCTTTCTCTTAAGAGGCCATTCTATCTCTAAACCAAGAAAGGCCACAAAGTCCAGAGAACCACAGACTAAGAGCTTGAAGAGATCCTCAAATTATCTAGACACTCAAAACTAGTTATATTTTTGATTGAAATTAGTTTTCCTCATTCCTTGGCCTTTTGTTTATTCCCAATACTAGTATAAATGAAGTGATTAAATTGACTCTTTTCTCATAATTAACCAAAAACACAGTAAGTAGGTTAATGATAATTCTGGAAGGGAAGAAAGAAAGGGGAATAATAGTAACAGGTCACCACTTATTGTGTGATTCATATGTGTGAGGAATATTTGTTACTTCATTCCATCACCACAGCAACCCTACAGGTAGACACTATTATCATCCTCACTTTCCACAGAAAGAAACCCAAGCTTAAAGAGAAAGAACATAAATTTGTATGTATGTAATAAAGAATTTAGCCTCACTTAAAGAGAGCTCTTTTCTGCTGATTGCTAAGAGGTAACCTCTAAACCCTTGGGATTTCCCAAGTGATAAGAGAGGCTTTGTTATCCTTTGCACCAAAATTAATAATTTATTCCAATGAGGTGACTCAAGTGGAGAGGGGGCAACTAGAGATTAAGATGAAGTTCAACCATGTGGGCAATTGGCAATCAGTTAAGAGAAATGCAAATCAAAACTACATTGAGAAACCACCTCACATTGGTTAGAATGGCTATCATCAAAAAGATAAGAAATAACAGATGCTGGTGAGGATGTGGAGAAAGAGAACCCTTGTGCAGAAAAGAGAACCCTTGTACACTGTTGGTGGGAATGTAAATTGGTGCAGCCACCATGGAAAACAATATGGTGGTTTCTCAAAAAAGTTAAAAATAGAACTATCATATGATCTAGGAATACCACTTTTGGTAATATCCAAAAGAAAAAAGCCTCAAACACTATGTCAAAGAAATATCTGCACCCTCCACGTTCACAGCAACATTACCTAAAATAACCAAGACATGAAAACAACCTAAGTGTCTATTGATGAATGAATGGATAAAGAAGTTACACACACACACACACACACACACACACACACACACAGGATATTATATTTAGTTATAAAAAAGAAGGAGACACTGCTATTTGTAGCCATATAAATAGACCTAGAATGCATGATGCTAAGTGACATAACAGAGAAGGAGAAATACTGTATTATCTTATTATGTGGAATCTATAAACAAAGGCAACAACAAAAATGAAACTCACAGAAAAAGAGATCAGATTATCAGATTTATGGCTCTGAGAGGTGGGGATGGTGGCGGAGGTGAAGGGATTGGATAAAGGTGGTCAAAAGGCACAAAATTTCAGTTAGAATATAAATAAGAGCTGCACAACCTGTGATGTACAAATGACAACTGCAGTTAACACTGTTGTGTGCTATATTTGAAAGTTGTTACGAGAATAAATACTAACAGTCTTGCTCACAAGGGAAAAAAATGTTCTTTTCTTTTCGTATCTATATAAGATCATGTTAACAAATGTAATCACATCAATAAATGTAAGTCATTATGCTGTACACCTTAAACTTATATAATGTATGTCAAATTTATCTTAGTAAAACTGAAAAAAATCAATCAGTCATATCTACATAAGGAAGCCCCAATAAAAACGTTTAACACTGAAACTCAAATGAGCTTCCCTGCTAATATTCTGTGTGTACTGTCACACATCCATACCAGGAGGGTACCTTTTCTTTTGAACAATGAAAGCTTCACATTGGGAACCTTCTTAGACTCCACCCTCTGTGTCTCTTCCTTTGGCTTGTTCTAATTTGTATCCTTTTCCCTGAAATAAACATGACTGAGTGTAATAGCTTTTAAAGAATTCTATCAGTTTTGTTAGGGAGTTATTATTCCTGAGGGCAATTTTTTGGATACTATTAAACTTGCAATTCTCTGAGGTTTGACCTCAGACTGGAAAAATATGCCACAATACTGCGTTTGGCTTACTGGTTCCACCAGACATCAGCACCAACCAGGGAAGCTCCTGCTGTCTGCTGGCATACACTTGGGCTGTGGCTGCAATGGCTTAACTAGATGCACTTGCCAGGTGTTGTTATGAATTCCCACCCTAAATTCAGAACTTAAAAGCTCCCTGAGTTCTATTGTGGGCTGAATTGACTGCCTAGATTCTAGATGATACTCTTGGGAGGCACCCCTTCAATGTTAATTAGTAATTGGTTTAGCTTATGATAGGATCCTCCAAAGGGATTGAGATGTGACTTCCCTCCAAATGCCATGGGACAGTCTTCATCAGTTGACCGGGCAACACTAACAAGTGAACTGAGTTGCTATTTTTCCATACATTTCAGCCTACACCTTTGTGTAGAAGAAGAATATCTTTGGAGGTACTCATGTGTTGTAAGCCATACATGGAGTCAGTGTGAGAGCATTCACCTCAGGGAACAAGGCATAGCATCTCACAAAAGGTGTTGTTCTGAACGCAAACTCTTATGTTGTTGCTTGCTGTGTTGCTTTCCAAATTTGTCCCCTGACCAAGTGGGGTACAAGGGATCATATAAGGGAGATTAGTGGCACAATGCTAATGAAAAAGGAAAGGGGGAGAGAAGAGGTCGTGCAATTGATTCAGGAATATAAAACATCCGGATAATGCATCAGGGTCTTACTAACCCTTGATGTTTACCAATATGCCAGGGGTCTTATGCTCAAAACTTAGAGCCTCAAAAATACATATGAGGCCTGGAAGTGAATCCAGACCCCACATATGTCAATTGGTATACCCTAGACAAAAAGGTTGCCATTTATGGACAGAGACTCTTATGGCCATGAAGAGGTTATCTGATAACGACCCAACAGGTAAAAACAGAAATAGGAAACTTTTAAAACTTAAAAAAATAAGAAAAAGAAAAAGGAAACCTGGGAAATGCAGTCAGTGGTTGACTATTGGTCTCATTATGATTGGTCTGAGTATTTCCATCGATCTGTATTGCTGGAGACCAAATCCTCCAGGTAAGCCATTGCTTCAAAAAGACATGCAAATACTGAGGCCTGCATGTAACTGGGCTTGGCTTATATAAGCCTTATAACCCAAAGACCTCATCAGCTTGCCCATCACCAACCAAATTAACAACTGAGGAAAAAGGCCTATAGTCATTGGCTACAGACTAATGCGGGACCTCCAAACTCAAGCACAGATATTTTAATTGACAAACCACCTGACACTCTATTAACATACACCCAAATAAGGCCATATAATTTAAACCTTGTAACAAAAACCCTCTCATCATCCATCTAAATAAAACCTTGTACTGCTGGGAATTTTTAGATTTGTCCATCCTTAATGGGGGCTCTAATGGTGCCAGTCGGTTCTAACAGTCTTAACAATCATGGATGCCAACATCATCATCACTAGCTGTGCAGGCATGTATCCCTTATTTAAAAGATATTTACAAGTCAATGAGGTGCCTGAATGGCTCAGTCAGTTAAGCATCCTACTGTTGATTTCAACTCAGGTCACAATCTCATGGTTCATGAGATCAAGCCTTGTGTCAGGCTCCGTGCTGACAGCGCAGAGCCTGTTTGGGATTTTCTCTCTCCCATTCTCTCTCTCTCTCTCTCTCTGCCCCTTCCCCCTCAAAATAAATAAACACTTTTAAAAATACAATAATAATATAAAAGATATTTACAAGTCAAGCTCCCAGGCCCACTGTTACCTTAAAATTACACCAGTGGGCCAGCCTTGCTATACTACCATAGAGCTACTAAAACAAGACCCACATTAACCCAGTAGATATTTACTTGAAAAGGTTTCCCAGTTCCACATTCCACACAACATTACCCCAGCCCAAGACCTTCCTGTTGGAGATGACTTTGCTCTCTGCTCCAGAGATGACATCATTCTAAAACCTCTGCCCCAGTGACACCCATAGACTCCCTCTCCTAAGGCAGCAATAAACTGGACTCAGATATTTGTTGTTTTTTTCTTCCTGTGATATCAAGGATTCTATTTCCTGAGCTCACTGCCTAGCTCATGATCCTGATTTCTTCCTTGTACCTTGAAAAACATATACCCTCACACTATTCTAACTTGAAGGGAATCTGGTAGAGCTTAAAATCATTCATGCCATTCTAAAAATTAATGGATATTTTTTATTTTTCCCAGGAGGCAATTGACTCTTGATAGTCAACCTCTAGGCTTATTGAGAAGAGGACAGGTCACTTCGGTAAATTCTACTCTTCCTTCTAGCTTTCCACTACAGCCTCCAGCTCATTGTCTATGAACATGACCACTACAACCACCCCTTTCCCTTGGTCATACCCAAAAAGCACTAATCTTTATGTATACTTAACTAAATGACCAACCACTTCCCTCTAACCACATAACTGCAGGACCTCCAATGTTAATTCCATTAAAAATCACCAAGATATTGGGGCACTTGCGTGGCTCGGTCAGTTGAGCATCCAACTTCAGCTCAGGTCATGATCTCGCAGTTGACGAGTTCGAGCCCCATGTCCGGCTCTGTGCTGACAGCTCAGAGCCTGAAGCCTGCTTCCGATTCAGTGTCTCCCTCTCTCTCTGCCTCTCCCTGCTCATGCTCTGTTTCTCTTTGTCTCAAAAATAGAGATAAACATTAAAAATTTAAAAAAAAATCACCAAGATATTGTGTGTATATGTGTCTATCTATATACACATTATACAATTCCATTATGATATCATTAGAGATCTCAGAAATTTCAGATCTATTTTTTTTGGCTAATGCTATATCAATGGGAAAAAGTTATGGGCCAGCCTACAAGGACTCTCTAGACTTCTACTCATGTTCTTCCTTTCTATTCTCATATTAAAATGTTTTATATTATGTTTAGAGCAATATATGTGCCACTCTCCAAGGGTCTTTTTTATCATCATTTCAAGGGTTCCTCACAGGGCCAACTGCAATACTCTTTCTTATTTTCTATATTCTGATGCTTTGACATCTGGGGTGTTACTGACCCTGGAAAGCCTCTATCTCCACAGGATTAAGCCTTCAAAGGCAAACAAACCAGTTCAAAACCCATTCCCCCACACCACCTCCTTTAGTGGGTTATCACACTCTAAGCCATTATTAACCTCACTTCATCACCCCAGGGCTAGGTACCAAACAACTTGGCACAGCTCCTATGTACCACAGCTCACTGCAATTATTAAAAATAGCCAACCCTAAACCTGCCTACCCTGCCTCACCTATTTCTTCCCAGAGAAACCACACTGAAGGCTCTTGCCCACAGTTTCCCCTACTCTCTTGGCCTCCTGATCAAGTAGCTATTCCAGGAAAAACGTGGAAGGTTATGACAAAGGTGTTAACTGGGGTAACTGTCATAAGTATAGAGGAAAAAGTCTGATAGAACTAGACTCTTCTTTCAGTAAACTTTTTGGAGATGTATTGGATAGAGATGGCCAGAGTAAAAGTAAGATGCTGGGCAATTTTTTCTTTCCTGGGTGAGAATCGGGTGTTTATAACTGTGGAGTAAAATTTTCAGTAGAGAAGAAAAAGTTGGGAATACAATGAGAGAAAGGATGAAGCTGTGGGAAATGAGAAGTTCAGGGAGAAGTCAAGAGTATAGACTGGGCATTCTGAGCAGGAGCATTTTCTCCCTCCAGAGGACACATTTCTTATTGGTGGGGTGGACACAGGCATGGGCTATTTTTAACAAGCTCCCCAGGTGGTCTGAATGTGCAGCCAGACTGAGAACCACTAGTGTAGTTTCAATAGTTATTTTATTATTTACTGTGTGCAAAGTACTATGCAAAGTCATTTGCATAAATTGAACCTCTGGCTCACACAATATTTTAGCTTTATTTTGCTTCAGTTCCAACAGCGATGTGTTACCTTAAAGAAAACACTGCTTAGCAATCAGAGTGACACTCTCCACATTAGGATTTTCCATTTATGCTCCTGGATTTTTTTTTTCTGCAAAATTACTAAGTAAATACCTGTAGGGGAATCACTTTACTTCCTAATACGCCTCTTCTTGTCCTTATGAAACAGACACATGAACTTATATTTCAGCAAAGGTTTTGAAATTTTCAGCGGTGTTTCAGCATTCTTGAATAAATAAAAACTTTTAAAATGGATGGCATCTCAAGACTCCTGCTCTTTTCTTACTAATGCTTATTTATTTACTTATTTCAAGAGAAAGACTGAGAGGGGAAGGGACAGAGAGAGAGGGAGAGAGACCAAAAGACCAAAGCAAACACCAGATTTATGTTATTTCTCTGTAGAACAGACTCCATTGTTCCAAAGTCGCCTTCTCGACTTGGGGTGTCCTGCAACTGTGGCTATAGAGTTAATCTCTATTATCTTCACGGCTGTTGCACCTGCTAGAGTTTTGTTGTGATTTAGTGAATTAACTGAACAACAATGTAGCAAAACTTTTCAAAGATAGTGGTGGCACCACAGCAGGATGTAGAGGTATTCCTATGATCATAAATGAAACAGATAAAGTTGGTATCACAGAGACCTATCGTTGGACAATTTAAGAGTTTTGGTAATGCCTGTACTATGCTGTTTATGTCATTGTAGTAGTTAATGTCTATGGCAGACCAATCGCTTCCAGAGCCCAGGTAAATAAAACCTTCTCACAAGGATGACTGTTTCACGATCATAACATAATATGACAGGAAACCAAGACTGAATGTCATTAAAGTGTGCATACTGTCTAACTACTACAGTAAATAAATACTAGTGAACTTCAAAAATTACCAGTTGGATGATAATTTTCATTATTTTCCTTTCTCTCCTTTAAGATGTCAGTTGAGTTTCATTTGATCAACCTATTAACTACATTTGTCAAAACTTCACATGGGTGTATAGAGATAGAAGAAGATGAAGTAATCAAACCAAGATAGTTTAGGGACTAAAGCAGAATTCCAACCCAAGTGTCTGGCTCTAAAAACAAATACTTTTTCATTATGTTGCATCCTTGAAAAAGGTATTTGAAAGCATCATGAATATATTAGGGGTAAAAATAAAAGTCATATTTCTTTATTCTTTAAATAATCATTTAAGCAGGGACTTACAACCTACCCTATGGGATCCTAGTCTTTATCCTGGATCCTAATGGCTCTACTTTACTGTTTGTTACCAATTCAAGCTGATGTTCATTGAAACCATTCTTTCCAGTCTAAATAAGATTATACACGTACTTATTTAAAAAGTAGAAATGGACTCTTCTCATTCCTAAAAATCTCATGGTTCTGTATAAACAGTAGCTATGGAATTTTTACATAGATTATTCATGTACAAGACAAAATATATGGGTTTTTGCTTTGTTTAAATAAACCGTCTGTTTTTACTATGGTAGAGGATCAAAAGCATTATGTTGATAATACTGACATGGAAAGAGATTAAGTCATGGGTTAAGTGGATGAGATTAAAGACGGTGGTATGGTTTTTTAGACTAATTGGTACCTAGATTCTGTGGACCTACGTTTTTAATGGTAATACTGCTAAAATTCTGCCAAAGGGTTCCAAAGTTAAGATACTGGATTGAAACTATGCTATTTCCTTTTCTAAATTGCCTGCTCTGCTTCTCAAAACAGAAGCTAATAAAAGCTAAGAACATCTTAGTGGGATACCTATACTAGCTTTTTTTTTTTCTTTTTTTTTTTTTTTTTTTGGCCTGTACCTAGTCAGTAGTACATTAGAACAAAAACAAGTATTTCAGTCAACATTAGTAATATACGAATGTTAAACTTCAAGCTTTACATAAGTTCAAATGTACAGGAATACTATGTTTTATTGTACTTCACTTTATTGTACTTTGCAGATATTGCATTTTATTCAAATTGAAAGTTTGCGGCAACCCTGCTTTAAGCAAGTCTATCAGCATCATTTTCCAGCAGCATGTGCTCACGTCGTGTCTCTGTGTCACATTTTGGTAATTCTTGCAATATTGCCAACATTTTAATTAGTATTATATCTATTATGGTGATGTGTGATCAGTGATCTTTGATGTTATTGTAATTGTTTGGGAACTCTATAAACTTCTCCACTGCCTGGCTGCTTCTGTCTCTCTCCCTCTCCTCAGCCTGTCTGTTCCTTGAGACACAACAATACTGAAATTAGGCTAATCAATAATCCTACAATGGTCTCTAAGTATTCAAGTGAAATGAAGAGTTGCCTATCCTTCACATTAAATTGAAAACTAAAAATGATTAAGCTTGGAGAGGAGGGCATGTCAAAAGCTGAAAGCTAGGCTTCTTGTGCCAAACAGTTAGCCAAGTTGTGAGTGCAAAGGAAAACTTCTTGAGGGAAATGAGAGGTGCTACTCCAGTGAACACGTGCATGATAAGAAAGCAAAAAAAGCTTTATTGCTGATATGGAGAAAGTTCTAGTGGTCTGGATAGACCAGCCATAACATTTCTTTAATCCAAAGCCTAATCCAAAGCAAGGCCCTAATTCTCCTCAATTCTATGAAGGCTGAGAGCTAAGGAAGCTGCAGAAGAAAAGCTTAAAGGTAGTTCATGAGGTTTAAGGAAATAAACTGTCTCCATAACATAAAAGCCTAAGGTAAAAAGAGCAAAAATTGATGTAGAAGCTGTAGTAAGCTATCCAGGAGGTCTAGCTAAAAAAATGAATGAAGATAGCTGCATTAAACAATAGATTTTCAGGGTAGACAAAGTAACCTTATATTGGAAGACAAGGTCATCTAGAACTTTCATAGCTAGAGAGGAAAAATCAAGGCCTGGTTCCAAAGCCTCAAGCCTCTCTTGTTAGGGGCTAGTGCAGTTGGTGACTGCAAGTTAAGAACTGTGCTCATTTACCATTCAAAAAATCCTGTGCCCTTAAGAATTATGCTAAATCTATTTTTCTATAGATAGGACAACAAAGCCTGGATGACAATGTATCTGTTTACAACATGGCTTACTGAATATTTTAAGCCACTGTTGACACCTACTGCTCAGAAAAATTGTTCCTTTCAAAATATTGCTGTTTGTTGACAATGAATGCACCTAATCACCCAAGAACTCTGATAGAGATGTATAAAAAGAGTTACATTGTTTTCAAACCTGCTAACACAATATCCATTCTGTGGCTCATGGATCAAAGAGCCATTTCAACTTTCAAGTCTTATTATTTAAGAAATATGTTTTGTAAAGGTATGGCAGCCACAGATAGTGATTCCTCTGATGGATCCAGACGAAGTAAATGGAAAACCTTCTGAAAAGGATTCATTATTCTACATGCCATTAAGAACATTGTCGTTAACTGAAAGAGGTCAAAATATCAACATTAATAAGAGTTTGGAAGAAGTTGATTCCAACCCTCATGGATGACTTTGAGAATTTCAAGACTACAGTGGGGGAAGTAACTGTAGATGTGGTATAAAAATGACAAGAGAAGTATCTATATATACACAATGGAATACTATGTGGCAATGAGAAAAAATGAAATATGGCCTTTTGTAGCAACGTGGATGGAACTGGAGAGTGTAATGCTAAGTGAAATAAGCCATACAGAGAAAGACAGATACCATATGGTTTCACTCTTATGTGGATCCTGAGAAACTTAACAGAAACCCATGGGGGAGGGGAAGGGAAAAAAAAAAAAAGAGGTTAGAGTGGGAGAGAGCCAAAGCATAAGAGACTGTTAAAAACTGAGAACAGGGGCGCCTGGGTGGCGCAGTCGGTTAAGCGTCCGACTTCAGCCAGGTCACGATCTCGCGGTCCGTGAGTTCGAGCCCCGCGTCAGGCTCTGGGCTGATGGCTCAGAGCCTGGAGGCTGTTTCCGATTCTGTGTCTCCCTCTCTCTCTGCCCCTCCCCCGTTCATGCTCTGTCTCTCTCTGTCCCAAAAATAAATAAACATTGAAAAAAAGAAATTTAAAAAAAAAAAACAACTGAGAACAAACTGAGGGTTGATGGGGGGTGAGAGGGAGGGGAGGGTGGGTGATGGGTATTGAGGAGGGCACCTTTTGGGATGAGCACTGGGTGTTGTATGGAAACCAATTTGTCAATAAATGTCATATATATAAAAAAATAAAAATAAAAATAAAAATAAAAATGACAAGAGAAATAGAATTAAAAGTGGAGCCTGAAGATGGGGCTGAATTGCTGCGATCTCATTATGAAACATCAACAGATGAGGAGCTGCTTCTTATAGATGAGCAAAGAAAGCAGTTTCTTGAGATGAAATCTACCCCTGGTAAAGATGCTATAAAGATCACTGAAATGACAATAAAGGATTTACGATACTATATAAACTTAGTGAATAGCAGTGGCAGAGCTTGAGAAGACAGACTCCAATTTTGAAAGAAGTTGTATTGGGGGTAATACGCTATCAAACAGCATTGCATGCTACAAAGAAATTGTGAAAGGAAGAATCAATCAATGTGGTAAACTTCACTGTTGTCTTATTTAAAGAAATTGCCACAGCCACCCTGACCATTCAGCAGCCATCAACAGAGGCCAAAACCCTCTACTAGCAAAAAGATTATGACTCACTGAAAGCTCAGGTGATGCTTAACATTTTTTTGGCAATAAAGTATTTAATTAAGGTATGTACATTGTTTTGGGGACATAACGCTATTATTGCATACTTAGTGGACTATAATATAGTATAAACATAACTTTTATATGCACTGGGAAACCAAAAAATTAATCTGATTCACTTTATTGCAATATCTGCTTTATTGCAATTGTCTGGAACCAAATCTTCAATATCTCTGAAATATGCCTATAAAAAGGTAATCAGAAAGCAGTAACTCTGGTAAAACTGTAGTTGAAGGGTACTATTGTTCTGCAGCATTCCATATAATTGCCCAAACTGCTACAATTTTAGTCTGTCAAGTGATTGCTTTTTTATAATTATCCAAAATCTGGATTCTTACTTGAAACCTAAGGAAAGTTGTACATTAGCAGCTAAAAATAGACCTTGATGGAGAAATTAGTTGTGTTGGTAGTTCTCATTTTGGAATTAACAAAAATTATTTTTATACTTCCACATGGACTTTATATTTTGAAATTCCATTAATCAGAGCAATCATGGTAGATTACTAATTCCAAAGCATCTCCATGAAAGAGCCAGCTCATATCCATGTGAGCCCGCACCTTCTCTCTTAATCACGCTCCTCAATCTCGCAAAAGGACACCTACCTAAATCCAAACAACTCTAAGTAAGTGTTAAAACAAAACAAAATAAAACAAAGTTTCAACTAAATACCAGACTAATTGGAGCGTAACTTTCTTTTTTTTTTTTTTTTTGGAGCGTAACTTTCTGATTAGTTTACATCAATATTTATTTGTTTTAATAGTATGTAAAATCTTTCATAAGAACATTACTTTATGCATTAACATGCTAATTTAAGAAGTAAATTTTTTTTTTCTTTTTTTTTTTTTTTAATTTTTTTTTTTCAACGTTTATTTATTTTTGGGACAGAGAGAGACAGAGCATGAACGGGCGAGGGGCAGAGAGAGAGGGGGACACAGAATCGGAAACAGGCTCCAGGCTCTGAGCCATCAGCCCAGAGCCCGACGCGGGGCTCAAACTCACGGACCGCGAGATCGTGACCTGGCTGAAGTCGGACGCTTAACCGACTGCGCCACCCAGGCGCCCCAAGAAGTAAATTTAATAAATAACTTTTCTTGGTGCACACTTTGCTATTTTTGTAATATGTTTTTTTATTAAGTAAACTCCATGCCAGTGTGGGCTTTGAGCTCACAACTCCAAGATCAAAAGTAAGATGCTCTACCTACAGAGCCGGCAGGTGCCCCAGACTGCATTGCAAGTTGCTTTCACTTTTACTGTTTAAAATTAGATTTATTATTTGTGTTATGCCCAAAGTGGCTTTTAGAGAACACATGAAATAATCTATCTGAAAATTAGCCAACTCCTTTAAATACTAAAATCCCAAACGGCCATAGGAGTCTTTGCTCTCTATGGGCACCTTGCAAGCAATCTTTGACAGCAGGTAGATTTGACTCTGGCCATAGAAAATCGTAAACAAATCCAGTGTCTGAAAATCAAGAAGAATGCGAAAGATAATTTTTCACATTTTACATGATATATAAAAAACTATTTACTCCTTTTTCTCCGCTTGGATGACAGACACTTGTTTACCTCTCTTTCAGTCCATTGGCAGATTTCTCACTAATCAATATTTTTTAATGGATGAAAATCACTGTGGTCATTGGGTTAGTAATTTGAGATTGTCTTTCAGGTATGTTGAAACAAGTACATTCTATTTTTTTAATTAATTGGAAAAATCAGAAAAATTTCTATAACTTTATATATATATTTATATTTATATATATAAATTGACTAAAAACTAATCACACAAATCACTAAAAACAAATAAACAACAACAAAAAACAAAAACATGGGTTAGAAAAATAAAAACCTGTTTTTTTCCCCAACATAATGAATTCCTGGGCGACATCCCAAACTCTTAAGAACCTGTTACAACATTCATATAAAGACTGGCTAAAATACCTGAGCTATTGGGGTTACAAACACTGTGGACACAATTCCTAGTTATTTGACCCCTGCAGATTCCCATTCCCAAATAGAGGTGGCCACGTTCTCCAAGGTAAATGTTCTTATTCAGATAAAAACTGAAAACTAAACTACTAGCAAAATGGAACCCTCAAGTATTCTCATTAATAATCATCCTTTGCTTTGAAACTCTTAGAACTCTGTTAAAATACTATGGATGATAACAATAAGAATCATTTTCTAATCTACTCACTAGCTTACTTGACCATAAGCAAATCACTCATCTTCATGGTTCTCAGTTTCTCCAACTGTGATATGTGGAATTCTGAATTAGAAAGCCATCAGGGTCTTTTTATTTCTTAAAACTACTAGAAATACATAATTCTAAAATTTGCTATTCAATTTACTCTCTCCATAAGCTTTTTGAGTACTTATTATGAGCATCTACTTTTCTAAATGTTTTATATGCATGAGGTCATAACTTCCTCACAAAATCCTTATCAGGCAAGTTATATTTTTATACCCATTATAAAATAATCTTAAGTATATAAAGATTAAGTATCATGTCTGAAGTCACAGTAAGTTTGTGGTAAAAATGGGATTTGGACTTAGGCAGTTAAGTCTGTGAATTAACTACTCCATTATACTTTCTTTAGATTTCCCCAAAATATTCTGTGAAACACTACTTCTCCAAAATTATTGTGGAAAAAAATAGGATTTATCATCTATTAGGTATGACTGTCTCAGTTTTCAGTGACAAAAATATTAATTCAAACCTACTTAAACAAAAAGGAAATTAGCTCAAGAAGCCAAATGTGTGGGGTGGACTGTGACTCTGGTTTCAGGAACCTTAATTCAGATTATACACTATGGCTTAATTGCCCTGTCTTTACCTTTGGTAATTCCAGATAATATAAAGATGGTGGCAGGAATACTGGTCCTCCCATCATCCTCAACCCCACTCACATCAGAGTGATAGATTCTTCCCTAAGTCCCAATAAACATATAATTGTGCCATATTATCTTTGATTGCTTCACATCTCTATCTCCAAATCAATCATGTGGCTAAGAAAATTTAATGTTTTGATAGCCTTTAATCCTTTATCTCACTCTCCACTTTGGGGTTCTTGGTGGAATGATCATCACCAAAACCATATGAATAAAGAGTGGGAGTGGGAGTTTTCCCAGACATAAATCAGGGTATGTTTGCTAAAATTGGTTGAGAGGTGTCAATAAATGTCCAAGACATGCAGTTAAGCTTATTTTAAAGATATTTAAAAAGATTTCATAATATATCTCTATCTCAGAAATTATCAATGTAGACGAGCATCTTAAAACCTCCTAGAAGTTCTACAATAAAGAACTGATTTCAACTCATCATTTCCCAAATTTATTTGGTGTGAAACAAGTTATTCAAGTAAAACTAACATCTCTTTGAACTATTCTGCAGAACATATTTTAGGTATTGCCACTGAAGACCCAACTTCTGACATTTAGAACTAACTTAATACAAGCCATGCAAATAATCTCTTGTTTCAGGTTTTCTACATCATCAACTTACTCTGACTCACATAACCTGCCCTATATTGCTCAGTATTAAAAAATAACACTCAGCCAGCAATATTTTTTTTCAACTTTTTTTTTTTTTTTTTTTTTTTTTTATTTTTGGGACAGAGAGAGACAGAGCATGAACAGGGGAGGGGCAGAGAGAGAGGGAGACACAGAATTGGAAACAGGCTCCAGGCTCCGAGCCATCAGCCCAGAGCCCGACGCGGGGCTCGAACTCACGAACCGCGAGATCGTGACCTGGCTGAAGTCGGACGCTTTAACCGACTGCGCCACCCAGGCGCCCCCAGCCAGCAATATTTTTAACAATATAACTCATTAAACACTTCCAAGATGTGCCTATATGATTATTAAGATACCCTGTGGAAACAGAACCACAAATTTGAATGTCTGCATAATTTATAATGAGTTTGCATTAGCTTTTGCAAAATTTGATCAAAATTTAGTGGTGTAGAATTACAAATATTTATTATTTGTTATGATTTTATAGGTCGGGTAGGGAGTTCTTCTGGATTGGGTCAAGTAAGTGAGCACTGGACATCTAGAATGGTCTCATCCTCTTGTCTGTCTGGTATTTGGTGGATTGGCTGATTTGCAATGGCTTATTTTTGCTTCATGTGGTCTCTTTTGCCCAAATAAGCAAGCCACAGCTTCTTAATAGGCAGTTTCATATTTCAAAAGATCAATAAGTGAGGGCAAACATCAAAGTGCAAGCATTTTTCAAACCTCTGCTTTCATCATCTTTATCATCTTTGTTAATATCCCAATTGCTAAAGTAAGTGACATGACCAAATCCACCTCTTGATGAGAAAAGCTGCAGTGGTGCACTGCAAAGTATCATGCAGAGCATACATATAAAGACAGGATGAATCAATGGCCATTTTTATAATCTACCAAAGCGCTCCTAAATCTGCTTATATATTCCCAGAGTTAGTTTATCAAATGGGTTAACTGCTTAAATGAACTTCAAATACCAAGTTATGTGTAGAAAATGAAGAAACAACCTTAGAAATGCCCTACATATTTAGAGAATATTTAGGAGGCTGGGTATCCATCCTGGAATAATGTCCACTGACAAATGAGGGGGGATTATATGCTTAAATGATTGGACCTATCAAACAAGATCCCAATATGTACATGTAAGAGAATGGCAGTGGGTTTTCTTAAGTAAGATTCCCTAAAAACAGACTCTGAGATGTAGATTTGCATGCAGGAGATTCAGTGAGGAGTATAAGGGGAAAACACTTATAAGGAGTAAGGAGAGCAGGAATGAACAAAAGGAGAAGTTGAATTGTGAAGAGGTTGCAAAATAAGATTCCACAGGGATCTCAGAAATGAGATGGGCTTTCTGAGATGTCCAGAAGGAGGCAAAGGGCTGGTGGTTTATAGCATCTCCTGCCCTCAGTTGAACAATCATTGGGTGAGGACATCCCCTGGGAAGAAAAATAAGTTTGAACAAGGTGGATCCCTTTAGCTCTGAGTAATTTCTGGAGAGAGGCTTAGCAGTGAGCCAGCAGCAGCCAATTTAAAAATCACTAAAACATTTAGTGATTATTTTTGTAGAAACAAATCATGGGAGTTTTGACTACTTGATATTAAGGTCTCTCTTCAAACCATGAGATTTTATGATTTTTTAAATTTTTTTGCAAAATGAGTTTTAAAATAGTGTCAGAACCGTTAATAAAAGAAAAAAAATCTGTAGTAAATGTATTGGAATGTATATAAAGTGTCTTTTTAAAAAACTGTTAAAAGGCATGGATGTTCGGGCGCCTGGATGGCTCAGTCGGTTAAGCGTCTGACTTCAGCTCAGGTCATGATCCCAAGGCTTGTGGGTTCGGGACTTGTGTCAGGCTCTTTGCTGACAGCTTAGAGCCTGGAGCTTTCTTCAGATTCTGTGTCTCCCTCTCTCTCTTTGCCCTTCCCCCACTCACACTCTTGTCTCTCTCCCTCAAGTATAAACATTTTTTTAAAATGCATGGATATTAATTATTGAAGAGGAGTGGAGTATATCATTTGTTTAGTTCTATTCAATTGAATTTTAAGAGACTATCCAGTTAAACACAGCTCACATATCCTGGGTACATTTCATTGACAGGTACACAGAGACTTTTCCCCCTAAAACAGTCGAATGTGGGATTGAGGAAACATTACTCTAAAGACATCATCGCTTACAAGTGTGCCTGGTGACAACAGTAAAAAAACATACTTTTAGAATCCTTAAGGGAAATCTGCAAATTACAGAGCTGTGTATGCACTCTGAAATATTGAATACACAGAGTTTATGACTCGTATGCAATTATGTGTAGCCAATCAAGCCTTATGTGAAATTATTGAGGGGAAGTTTCCATTTAAAGAAACACTGCATATTTTGTAATACTTTTGAAAGTTGAAAATACTCAAAATATCTCTTTTAGAAATACCTATTTGTAATACTTGGTTTACTTTATATAAAATATGGTATATCAATTCCTTGTAATTTGGGGATTTTATTTGATTTTTCTATAAATTTTAAAAACTATATATCACAAACTTTTTTGAAAAAAAATGCTTTTAAATATCACCTTAGTCTAGGGGCTCCTGGGTGGCTCAATCGGTTAAACGTCTGACTTCGGCTCAGGTCATGATCTCATGGCTCATGCATTCAAGGCCCACATCAGGTTCTGGGCTGACAGTTCCGAAAGTCATTGCTTTCATTTCATCAAAGCCCAGAGCCTGCTTTGGATTCTGTGTCTCGTCTCTCTCCCTTGCTAGCTTGCTCTCTCTCTCTCTCTCTCAAAAATAAGTAAACTTTAACAAATAATTAAAAAATAATAAGTATCACCTTAGTGTCTACATAAGAGTTAAAATGTTCTTTTTTTTTATTTAATTTTTTTTTTCAACGTTTATTTATTTTTGGGACAGAGAGAGACAGAGCATGAACGGGGGAGGGGCAGAGAGAGAGGGAGACACAGAATCGGAAACAGGCTCCAGGCTCTGAGCCATCAGCCCAGAGCCTGACGCGGGGCTCGAACTCACGGACCGCGAGATTGTGACCTGGCTGAAGTCGGACGCTTAACCGACGGCGCCACCCAGGCGCCCCAGAATGTTCTAAACCGCCCAATGCTTCATTGGAGAATGCATCCCCCAGTGTGGCTTTCAACCCAGAAGTGGCTCAACATAACTACTCTCAAATAAATCAGATATTCTATTTCTTTACTTGAAATATATGTATGTCACTCAATTTCAAAACTTAAAATACTTCCAAAAGTATTAACTCCTTTGCTTTATTTATTTAAAAATTTTTATCTTTCATAACCTAGAAATGTTCAAATAACTTTTGCCCACCTAAACCGTCATATGCACATCAAATCTTCATTGCAATACATTAGGTTATGATGTGAAACATTATAATGTGAAACAACTTTTCTGGTTTCTGTCTTTGGTAAGTAAGATGTAAGTGCAATAAATATCATGCATTATATTTTACCTATTCAATTGTCACTTGAGTGGCATTAAGAATTTGGGATTAGTTCATGGCACCCAGAACCATTAGTTTTAGAATATATTGGATGCCATGACCAATATAATAAATCAAAGTTAAGGATTAAAATAAGCCACAAAACCCTGCTAAGCTTCAGTGTCTTCTTAATTGTTTATTTCAAAGTGGATTTAGTGTTGAGAAACATCTCTACTGCATGCAACTCCAATTTCAGAGGAATTGTCACAAAATTAATCTCACAGAAATAATTTTTAATGTATTCTCATAACTTGAACATTTCTAAAATACTTGACACTTAAAAGTAGCAAGCTTATTCTTACCATAAAATTTAACTTAAATGTTATAGCAAAGAAGACTCCAAATTATGTATATAGCTTTAAAATGTTTCTTGGTGGGGCGCCTGGGTGGCTCGGTCGGTTAAGCGTCCGACTTTGGCTCAGGTCATGATCTCACGGTCCGTGAGTTTGAGCCCCGTGTCAGGCTCTGTGCTGACAGCTCAGAGCCTGGAGCCTGTTTCAGATTCCGTGTCTCCCTCTCTCTGACCCTTCCCTGTTCATGCTCTGTCTCTCTCTGTCTCAAAAATAAATAAACGTTAAAAAAAATGTTTCTTGGTAAACTTATTTCATTACAGTTATGACATGAATTGGAGAAATTTTAAATCCTGTAAATTAAGGCACGTGACAGAGTAGAAGAAGATTCATGAAGATAAAGAGCTCCAGAGGTTCATCTTGTCCCTCATATGTTCATTTTCATTCCATTCTTTCTAGAAAAAAAAAAAAACCTCCCTCTTTGGATGCATGCAAAGAAACGTTAAAATTACTGTGACTTGCTTTATTTATTTTCTCACATATTTCTTGGATTTGGAGAAATACATTAATCTATAAAATAATAACTAGGTAATTATAATAATCATATTATCTCCACAATTTTATTATCTAAGTATGAAATGAGTAAAAACATATTCATGAAAAATTGCATTTAGATAATTTATAAATAATCCAGTAAGATTCTATGTTGGCAAAAAAGCAAAAATCACATATTGAATAATGTCAATATTATTTACAAATAATTTATTTAAAAAAGAAATAAAATGAATGTATAATAATATGCTCAGAGTGGCACCTGGGTGGCTCAGTTGGTTAAGCATCCAACTCTTCATTTCAGCTCAAGTCATGATCTCAAGGTTTGTGAGATCGAGCCCCCAAGCTGGACTCTGCATTGACAGCATAGAGCCTGCTTGGGATTCTCTCTCCCTCTCTCTCTCCTCCTCTCCCACTTGTGCTCTCTCTGTCTCTCTGCCTCTCTCTCTCTCAAAATAAATAAACATTTTTTTAAAAATATGGTCAAATTTATAAACACCCTAAAAGTAAAGTCACATATCAATTTATCCATGAGATTGGCAAATATTAAAAGATCAATAGAATGTATAGTGTATACATGTTAGAAAATGGACACATCCATGCTGGTGATGACAATGTGAACAATTTTGTGAGGAGCAACTTACTAGTACTTACCAGAAATTAAAAATGTGCATATATTTCTACCCAGCAATTCTACTTCTAGGGATCTATCTTTTTGCAATCCACAATATTCAAAATGATTTGAATATGCCTTACAATGCTTATTGCAGTATTATTTATCATAGCAAAAACTGGGAAAAACCAAATAAAGAGACTAGAAGTACTGGACTTTCAGATTCTATAGACTTCTATTAAACTCTCAACTCTAACTCTTCCAAGCTTCATAACACCTGGAAATGTACTAACCTTTTTTAAAACTCAGTTTATATACCTAGGTATAATAACAATACCTACCAAATAAGATTGAATGTTAATTAAATGAGATACTACAAATAAAACATTCAGAATATTTAAATAATCAATGTCTATAAATAGGAGATTTACTAAAGTATGGTACACCCATCTGTACAATGGACGGATAACTGGAGTACTGTAATTACAACTTTGTGTTCTGTCATGGAAAGATACTGTTAGGTGAAACAAACAAACAAACAAAAAGTACCATTTAGTAGTACTAGTTTCCATAATGATTTTATATATATACACAACCATTTTTAAAAGATTGAAAAAAAGAAACATAATATAATTGCATGTTATTGAATGAAGTTGGAGAGATTCTAGTCTTTATATGATCTACCCCTCTAGCTGATGCTTTAGTTTCTCTATAGCACTCTCTCAACAAAATCATACAACCTATTATTGATCGCCAAATTTTCAAGGAAAAGTGTTCCCACTGTAGGTGAGATTCAGAGGCTGGACAGTTGCTATCAAGCCGATGCTCAATTTTCACTTGATTTATTGATTCCATTGAGATAAACAGTATTCCAAAATAGTGGCTATTTGAGCACCCCACATTAACTTGCTAAGCATCAGGGGGCCTGATATACCATACTTCAGCCATATGAAAACTCTGAGCACATTTTTGTTTTCTATTTAATTTTTCCCATTTAAATTATGTGATGAGGTCATTACTTTCATTTGTTTTCAAAATATTTGAAGAGGAATTCAAATGATTATTTGTGTAATTCAAAATAGGGTATTTCTGCTTACAGTACTATAAGTAGTAAAAAATAAATTAAGTAAACACCTAAGATACAGCATATTATTTTCTTGCCATTTTTTGATGGAGAGTATGAATGGGTTCAACAAAACCTGATCTAGAATGGATAAAGAAATTGTGGTTTATATATACAATGGAGTACTACGTGGCAATGAGAAAGAATGAAATATGGCCCTTTGTAGCAACATGGATGGAACTGGAGAGTGTTATGCTAAGTGAAATAAGCCATACAGAGAAAGACAGATACCATATGGTTTCACTCTTATGTGGATCCTGAGAAACTTAACAGAAACCCATGGGGGAGGGAAGGAAAAAAAAAAAAGAGGTTAGAGTGGAAGAGAGCCAAAGCATAAGAGACTCTTAAAAACTGAGAACAAACTGAGGGTTAGGGGGGTGGGTGATGGGTATTGAGGAGGGCACCTTTTGGGACGAGCACTGGGTGTTGTATGGAAACCAATTTGACAATAAACTTCATATATTGGGAAAAAAAAAAACAAAACAAAAAACGTGATCTAATGAAGTAAATGTTCAGTGATAGATGATAGAGAAAATAAAGATAGATGATAAATGATAGATGATAGAGAGAGATGATAGATGGATATGTTCAAACGCACAAATGTATAGGCCTGTATGTTTAGTCCAGGGATAAGAAAATAGGATGGTTCAGCTGGACTTTAGGATGAGGGGACAGAGGGAGGGACAGGCAATTAGACTGAAAGAGGGAGATTTCAGAGAAAGAACTGACAAAATTAAAAAAAAACAAACAGAAGACTAAATTCTGGTTAACTTAGGACGATCCCTGTGTTTATAAGCCAAACCATGGGTGGATAACACAAAAAAGATAAAGAGTCTGGGAAATCATCTATAAGCTGACATTTATGATATAAGTTTGAAATACCTATGAATCATGCAGGTGAAGATGTTCAATACAAAGATGGATGGATGAGCCTGGGACTCAGGAAAGATTTATGTTGAAGATAAGGTTTGGGAATCATTAATGCTAAAGGGATTATACACTCCCCCAAAGTATGTGAGAAGTAAAAGAAGACTGAGGATAAAACCCAAAGATTACTACTTCCACTTTCTTTCTTGTATAGGTTCTTACACAATAAATCTTTTCATAACCTCTGAAAAATACCAGAATTCTCATCCACTTGGTGGTGGGGTGGGCAGCTCTTTTACAATCTCTCTCTCTCTTTCTCCTCTTTTCACTGAGTTGGCACTGTCTCCAAGAATCACATCATTTAGGAAGACAGAAAATCACAATTATTTCTCACTATATTTTTACCCATTCGGTTTTGATAATTTGCAACTGGACAACTGGGACACCATGAGAATCCAATATTTACGTTTTAACAAAACAAAACATATATGCAAAATATATGCTCCATTTTTGAACTGCTTGTTTATAATTTAATGACAAAAACAATAAAATTTACTTGTGTGCTAATAATGGGTCCTAATTTCTATTTGTTATCCTGGAGAATTTTAACATCTCACCTGGACATAAGACAAAATAAAAACCCTTCTTGTGGATTATCTTGCTAGCAAAATTTATGCCTAGGAAACCATGATGAGTCACAATGCACTGATATAAAACACTGGATTCAATCCTACCCCTAGGGATAGGTTCTTCCTGTCAGGTTCTGTTGAATTCTATCTAGGGCCACCTTTACTAATGACACATCGTCCTACCCTGTATTGCTATGTACCAGACTGCTTACCCGATGCTAGGGGGGGACCAAGTAATCTGCATCATTATTCATCATAAGCCAGTAAGCACCTATCTGGCTTCTAGACTGGAATGGTAACTAGAGTGTGCTGATTTTGCAAATAATAAAACATTTTTCTGTATTAAGTAGCAAAAAATTATGTTCCTCTTGAATTGATACAGGTGGATGACCTAACATGCCAAATGGAGAAGAGTTACAGCAAAAACTGTTGGATTTTTGCTTTCCTCTGTAAACAGCTAAATTATGAGTAATGTGCTTGAATTCATTTATTCTTTATTATAAATAAATTTATTTACTTACTATTTTTGACTATTTATATCACCTAATTCATTGCTAGTTACATCACTATTGATTAAACCATTAGCTTTCCAAAAATTGTATTACTCCAGGAATGGGGACGCAATCATAAATTTTGATAGCAAACATGAAGCAGAAACAATAAAACCTATTAATTAAACTGAGAGGTATTCTTTCATTTATTTTCATAAAGTATTTATTAAGCAAATATTTGTATTTTTTCTTGTGCTGATTTTCAAGCAGAAAGCTACCATAACTAGACTGGTCTTCATTGATTTGCTGCATGGATATGATCAATTTGTAGCTAAAGCAGTCATTTTGTACAATATCACCACTAAGTATTTAATCATCAATATAAGGTTGAATAGTTCATCTGATAGTTTTGTCTTAATGACTAAAATGTCTATTTGGCCAATTCAATTTGACCATTTATAAGGTAGTCAATTATTTTAATTATTGATCTGTAAATGACATATCCAGGAAATCACATAAGCCTAGTCTCAGGTTCTTTAGAATATAATTCAAGTGTACTTTTAGTCAACTATGCCTCTGATTCCATAATGTACTGATGTAGATTTGGGTCACATGAATAAAAAAAAATAAAAGTTTTAGTTCTTTACTTTGACTGTTAAGGTTGAAAGTACAATTGTAAGACTTTTTCCCTTTAAATGCTTACAAAAGAATTTGAATGGAAACTCCAGGGACGCAAGTTCATATTGTTCTGGTTTGGCATAGTAACTCAAAATTACCTCCAAAACTAAAAAAATGCATGTCCACCTCTATCTAGGTTTGCAGCAGAAGTTTAATGTTTAATTATAGATCATTTATTCACCATTTTTTAAATTAAATGCTAAATTAAATTAAATTAAGTGCATTTGACTGTAATTGATCAAAAAATAAAGAAAATGTATTTTTCCATTTAACTAATTAACTTAAATTTTTCTTTATTACATATCAAATTATATTTTGGGGAAATGGGAAATTATAAAAAGAATAAAGGCAATAAAAATCTAAAAGTTGCAGCATCTAGTGGCTCAGTCTGTTAAGAGTCCAACTCTTGATAGCGGTTTGGGTCATGATCTCTGCTGTCGTGAGACAGAGCCCCATGTCGGACTCTTCGCTGAGCATGAAGTCTGCTTGCGATTTTCTCCCTCTCTCTGCCCCTCTTCCTCACTCGTGCTTTCTCTCTCTCTCAAAATAAATAAATAAAGATTTTTTAAAATATGCCTAAATGTTTTTCTTAATATCTTCTTTATATCTTAATGTCTTCTTTTTAGAAGACATTTTCCTTTAAGAACATTCTTCTAAGGTAGCCAATTAAAACACTAGCCAGTATTTAAATTTTTTTCTGCTATAATGGGAAAAAGGAAAGTTCTGGATAGATACACATGAAAATATTTTTTAAAGTTTATGTTTTTTATTTTTTTTTAGTGTTTAATTTTGAGAGATGGAGTGAGAGCAGGAGAGGGTCAGAGAGAGAGGGAGGGAGACAGAATCCGAAGCAGGCTCCAGGCTCCAAACTGTTAGCACAGAGCCCAATGAGGGGCTCAAACTCACCACCGGGAGACAATGACCAAAGCTGAAGTCAGAGGTTTAACTGACTGAGCCACCCAGGTGCCCCTAAAGTTTAAAAGTTTACTTCTAGGAGGGGGAAAGGTTATGGGTGTTCTTTATGTATTGCCTCTTTGTTTTGTATTCTCTGAATTTTTTTGCAATGAACATGTATTGATATGAAATCAGAAAAGGGAACTATTAAAGTACAAGCAAATATTGGATAAATGACACATTTGAAAGAAAATTCACATTTTCATAACAATAACTTGCATTCTCTTTTCTCAAAATTGCTTGATGTTTTTCTTTGCAATTTCCCTGTGGTACTGATAGGGTAGATATTATCAATCTTTTTTAATTTGTCAAGACATAGGCAGAGCAGTACCATGGAATAAAGGTGAACTTGAGGTAGAACTGAAGTATTCAGTATTTTTTCACTCCCCAAACATCGAGTTGAGAATTATAACTGCTACTTTACCTTATTATGTTCTGTTTCTTCAGTGATATTATCTCTATTTTAATACATTTTTCCCTTTTTCTTTTTGGTCATTTGTAGAAATTTTAGTTATAAAAAACAAATTGAGAAGGTTTGTGAGACTTCATTAAATTCTAGGCACACCACATCCACTCAGTTAAATAATTCAGAGGGTATAATTTGATATGTTTTTACTCCCTTCCTCTATTTATAGCTTTCTCAGAGGGTTGCAGTATTAAGGCCAGATAATTCACTTTAAAATATTGCCAATTACTTTTGAGAAGATGAGAATTACTGAGACATGAGTATTTTTTATAACATGTAAGAGAAAACTGCCAACTCTATTATTAAATAAGAGTAGCAATCAATATTTTTCAATAACTTGTTACTTGTATTTAATATACAGGAAACAAATAGAACCTAGTAACTACTGTATCTTAAGTACTGATCTTATCAGGTGTAAGTCTCTAACACCATCATAATGGCAAATCCTCCTAGTCTAATTTTCAAATTTATTACCTCCAAGACTCAAAATTTCATGAGATAAATAATTAAAATAATAAAGATCATTTCAGTCTGAGTTGACATCACATTTTTAGCCACCTTTATACCTCCTCAGGCTTCTTGATACAACTACATAGCTTGTGACCAACAATTCCACTATTTTCTACCAGTGGCTGAACTATCAATCTAACTACAGTCCTGAATCTTGGGTTTGTGAGTGGTAAGAGAAGAGAAGAAAACAAAACTTTAATTAGTGCCTTTAATGTACCCAGTATTTTATATTCATTATCTTGATTAAATCTTAATTTGAAACTATAAAGTAGGTATTGAAATCCTAATTTTTCAGATGAGGAAACTGATGCTCAGAGAGGCTAATTAGCTTGTCTTAAGTCTTGTTTACAAATGGTGGGACTGGAATACGGAACCAGTCCATTCGTCTTTGAAGCTGGGGACATTTTCAATATATCAGTGTTTCTCAAAATGGGGGATACCCCGGTATTTGCATCACAAATTCTAGGAAAACGTGTGAATTTACAATTTCCAATTAATCAGCCTAAACTAACTGATTCAGTCCCTGGATGTAGTCCAGAAAATTCCAGTTGAAATAATCACCCAATTGATGCTTACATATCTTTGACACATGAGTCTTCTTTTGAGTCATGGTACATACCCTTCCTTAAGCCCTAATGTAAATGCATCTATCAGTAGACAATTAGATGTTCCTGGGATTTTTTTTTCATAGTATTTGGTTACTTTTTCATTTTTAATGATAAAGATCAAGAATTTGCTAGTGGAGACAGTATGGTCATTTATTGGATGAAGATACAAACAACATGCTGATCAAACCAATTGCTGGCACCAAACTAAGAGCGAAAATCAACATGTTGGATGACAGTTGATTACAAAATCAAAATGGTCTTGAAAAGAGAGAACAATCAAACAAATCAAGCATTAGAAAATGTAAGAGAACTAAATGTAGGAGAAATAAATTGTATATACTTCAAAGAGGGCCAAAAAACAGACTACAAATGAGTGGTAGGGAGAAGATGAGGCTTAGCCTAAAGCCATATGGAAGAGAAGATTCCTCTTCTCAATAACATAGAAAAAAACTCTCAAAAGTTAAAAAAATAATAAAATCCAACAGAATCTTAGGCTTTATTTATACATTTAACAAAATAAGGGAAGGTGTAGTTTTCCCTCCCTTTCATTTTGTGCTAGTCAGACTGCTCCTGGAGATGGGCAGAAGATTCTGAACACCACACAGTCGAATAATCACATTAACAAATTGCACTGTATACTGCCCGAGGTTACTCCAAAAGATGAGGAAATGTGATGCCATGTCACATGAGGAATGGATAAAGACAAAGGGTATGTTTAACCTGAGAAAGAGAAGTTAGTAGATGTATGATAGCTATCTTTTTAAATTTGAAAATCTGCCCCATATAAAAGAGATAGATGTATTCTAAGGGGCTATAGAGTCTGAACTGCAAACAAGGAGTGGACACATTAAAGATTTCAGGTCAACATAAAGAAGGATTTTTTTAAATAATTAGAAGGACTATTAAACACAAGAAATAGCCATCTCAATACAGATACACTTGTTCAGGATACTATAAGAGAGAGTCAAGCACTGTCTCTGGTCACTTTTGCTCCCTCGTGGCCCAAATCTTGCCTATCTTGATTGCCATTTTATCCCCAGCACTCGGCATAAAGTCATCACTTAAAAAAATATTTTTCGGGTCGCCGGGGTGGCTCAGTCAGTTGAGCATCCGACTTCGGCTCTGGTCATGATCTCGCGGTTTGTGAGTTCGAGCCCCGCGTCGGGCTCTGTGCTGACAGCTCAGAGCCTGGAGCCTGCTTCAGATTCTGTGTATGTGTCTCTCTCTCTGCCTGTCCCCCACTCTCTCTCTCTCTCTCTCTCTCTCTCTCTCTCTCTGCCCCTCCTCCACTCACACTCTCTCTCTCCTTCGGAAATAAACATTAAAAAAATTTTTTAGAATATTTTTCAATGAATCAGGGCACAAAAATTCTATGATTCTGAATTGTCAAATGCCTATTCCACATCTACTCATACTGTAAAGGAAGAATTAAATTCATTTTTCAGCCAATTCCATCACACTGTCTGATGCTTAACTTCCATCCACTTCTGGCCAACCTACAGAAAACCTGCCTCAGTCTGATTAACAGTGATAGATGGTGAGAAATTCATTTTTACCAGTAAAACTATGCTAGCTAGAAATCTCGAGTTTTTATGGTTTCAGCAAACAAACCACTGAGTGGTCTGAATGGGCTGGTTACTTGACTAAACTTCAAAAAGCTACTGGTAAGAAAAAGTAAAAAAAAAAAAAAAAGGCAGATTTCAAAAAGGAAAAAAAATGATATGCTTATAAATAAGTCTTTCCTAGCTGTGATGAGAAGTTTGAAATATGTGGCTTGCAAAGGTATATGCAATATATTAAAAATTAAATTAAAAAAGATATTCAAGACCATTGAAAAACTATGCATAAGAATAAAAAACAATGAAACCTCCTCAGTCAAATGAGGTAGAAAGCTGCACCATTAGAGTTTAATTTACTTATTATATTTTTAATCTGTGTTAATATTTTGTGCAGGAGAAAAGATTCGTGCTAAAACCTATATAAAATATTTACCTTTTTTTAAGTTTATATATTTATGTTGGAGATTGAGAGAGAGAGAGAGACAGAGAGAAAGCGTGCACTAGTCGGGGAGGGGTAGACGGAAGGAAGAGACAGAGGATACCAAGCAGGCTGCATGCTGTCAGTGGAGCCGATGCAGGGCTCAAATCCACAAACAGTGAGATCATGACCTGAGCCGAAATCAAGAGTTGGATGCTTCATAGACTGAGCCACTCGGGCCTTCAAATATTTACCTTTTTATATAAAATGCAGCACTGCCTCAGTCAATACAGAGCAATAGGTTATTTCAGTCAACACTAAGTTCCAAAAATATTGCGATACCTCATGGTAAATGTGCATTTGACTTACCTAATAGGTAACTGATTTGGAAGCACATAATACTGATTAAGCTACATATTAATTTAGATTTGTTTCTTTTCAATAGAAGCTATGTTTTTATTCAATTCTCTACAACACTGATGTAAGGTTTTAGGATTTAGATTCAAGCTATAGTACTTATTAAGCACTCACTGGAGGTGGTACTTCCTCTCTGCCCCTCCCTCACCTTGGAAGGAATGGCTGTGATTGGTATTCTCAAATTAAATCCTTTTAGCTGTTATGCATCACAAGTTTCTCAGTTTCTGCTATTTATAATCTCTGTTTAACTTTCCTTAGGCATACGGTAGTATAAATATACACAAGATCTCTGTGAGTGTTGTATTCCAATGATTTATCTTCTGTAATATAGTTGTGGTTGGAAAGTAATAATGGTAACTACATAGCAAATTATAAATCTTCTGTAAACATCAATATACCTTAAACCATAAGACATTCCTGAATGCAATACATATTGAAAACAGGTAAATTATCCAGTAATAATTTGATATTCTCTGACTTTAAAAAAAAAGATTTTCCAATTATTTTGTCATGTAGAGTTTGTCACACACATTAGGACAGTTTGGGGAAACATGAGTAAAAGCATTTTCCCTTCTATTCAAGAATTAGAGAAATTAAGAAAATGAATACTTCATCTTTAGACATGCTTCATGTTCAACATTAAAAACATATTATTACTATACATAAAAAATAGTTGGTAGTATGTAATTCAGTATTTCTTTCAACAAGCTTTATGTCATTGGACATTTATTTTATTAGCTTGTGAACCAAGAATGTTTGTTAGTTGGTTCACACAATTTTAAATATCCCTGCTGCCTGACTATATTGGCTTCCAACTGGAACTCTACTTTTGTGTTGGGTCTCATGGATTATAGGAACTTGGGTCAGTTCAAGTGCTATAAGGGTTTCTGTTTCCTAATTCACACCAACTTTATGGTTGCCTTTGTATTGTGCTTTTTGAAGAAGCCCCTGCCCTTGCACACACATGCACAGACACACATGCACAGTCATATGCACACACCCCAGCCGCCCAGGTGAGTAGTTGGGGTATCAGATTCAGTGTTCTGCATTCATGGCAGCATGTGAGAGAGACACGAGAGAAGCAGAGCAACAGGGGAGAGACGCAAAAGGGAAAGAAGAATTTCTTCAAATCAGGAAGGATTTACTTTGTGGGGCCAAAAAATAATGGTATGAAAGTGAGTTGGGGGTTGTCACAATGGTTTAAGCAAATAGTGTGGTGAGGAATTGAACCAAGGCAGTAGCAATAAGTAGGAGAAAATTAACTTGAGAATTACATAGGTGAGGGGCACCTAGGTGGCTCAGTCAGTTACACGTCCGACTTCAGCCCAGGTCATGATCTCATGGTTTGTGGGTTCAAGCCCCGTGTAGGGCTCTCTGCTGACAATGCAGAGACTGGAGGCTGCTTCAGATTCTGTGTCTCCCTCTCTCTCTCTGCCCCTCTCCCATTCATGCTCTCTCAAAAATAAATAAACATTAATAAAAATTTTTTAAAAATAAGAATTACATAGGTGGTACATTGACTTATTGCCCTCTTTCTCCATCTCAAATTTCTTTCCCCTGATTATTCGTTCCTAGATTCTCTATAATATTGTGAACTATCCCTTATACATTTCTTTTAATTAATTATAGTACTCTGTTTATCCTTTAAGTACTGATATTTTCCATGGATTATTTTTCAGTCTAAGTCATTCACTTCTGTATTCATTCATTCATTCACTCATTATCCACAGTTACAGATTACACATTATCTACCTTTTAAGACACTTGAAATATAAAAAGTTACAATATTTACTCTACACCCTGAAAACAAGTATCCAGTCTCATAGGCAATAAAATCAAGCAAAAAATAAGGTACTCAGTAAACATGAACTTGTTCCCCAAATGCATCTCTGGTCCTGCTTTTCCATGTGTCACTGATAGCAAGGTTTACATATTATTTTTCTTTTTAGCCTAAATGTTAACATCATGCCTGACTTATGTAAGAAACTAAACTTTTTCTGAATTCTTTATAATTTAATAATTTATCCTAACTAAATTACTTTTAACTTCTCATCCCAAATAATCTGTGACTTACTTAAGTACTAGTAAAGCTAAATGTCATTTGTCTTTATTAACTATTCATGTTTATTGGGCCACTTTAATCAATATAAACATGACAGAAAAACAAGATGTCCATTGGATGTTTTTCTATTAAATCATCTGATGTTAATATCTGTATTTTCCAAATAAAATCATGATTATGATAATTATTTATGAAGTTATTTACATATTTCATCACTACATCATCTTAGAGTTGTTTTCTTAAATATTGAATTGATTCTCAGAAACCAGTGAAAGAGGCTATTAAGTGGACATGGCTACTTGCCCAGTGGCTTCGTATTAGTGTGCACTTGATAAGTGAAAATGAAAAAAGGAGCATGGTTTACTGATGGTTAGTTGATTTATTTCCTATTCCTGCCCCTTATCCTTAGTACTTTAAATGTGGATACTAATGATCAACATGCTTTGATTGACAAATGGTACACTGAATAATGCGGTTTGAAAAGAAACAACTTTTTTAGCATCTATCATGTCAGAGACACTGCATTGGGCACTGCAGACACTTAAAACAAAGATACATATTGTATATGTCCTGCAAGTTAATGTTATACAGAGATACAATCTTAAATATTTCTGAGGTCTCAGCAAAAGATCTTCTAGCCCCACCATGGATTTCGTCTTTGCTCTGAAGCCTTTTCTCAATTTGAAAATCTCTGAGAGACTAATAATGAGACTGTTTTGTTTATAACCCAGCAAGCCCTGGATCTTTTATATTTAAATTTCTTCCTTTGGCCTACCTTTATTCTTCCATATTTTACTATAAGCAGCAAGAAGAAGCCAGGGGGCAACTTCAATGCTCTGCCTGAAAATCTTCGCTAGACCATCCCATCCATTAGGTTTATTTTCACTTTCCTTATAGCCACAGGGCATAGTATTGCTGAATTTTTGCTACTATGCAACAAAAGATTCTCTTTCCTTCAGCTCCCAATAGTATTTTCTTCACTTTTTTTTTTCAGTCCTCACTAGCAGCTTCCTTGAGAGCCATCAGACTTTTACTAACAGTCTCTTCATGACCCTTTTACATTTTTTCTCACACTTTCTTCAAGGTCCCTCCAGCTTTTTTTGCACCCGCCTCCTGATCATGAAGCTACATGTTTTCGGCTGTGCTATCTTAGGACCTCACTCCTAATATAAAAATCTAGACATTATTACTGCATAACAAATTGACACAAAGCTTAGCATAAGGGAGAATATAGGATCTAAAGCAACCCTATATTATGGTCCAGATTTCTCTGGGTCAGGATTTCAGAAGGACACATAGAAAAAGGCTCCTCTGCTTCACTCAGCTTTAGCTAGGGCTGCTCAAAGACTAGACGTGACATCATCTGAAGGCTCACTCACATATCTGTCAAGAGATGCTGGGAAGACTCAAACAGCTGAAAGCTAGCAAAGTTGGGCTTCTCAGGCACCCCTCTTTATCTCCATTTACCCTCTCCTTGTGAGCACTTCAGCATGGTGGCTTCGGGGAAGCCTCTCTGCTTATGTGTCAGCTGCAGACTCCCACAGCACGTTTTGAAAGAGAGGCAGGCAGAAGCTGTGTCACTTTTCCCAAACTAGACTAAGGAGTCGCAAAGCATGACTTCCGCTGCGTTCCACTTATTAGAAGTGAGTCACTGTGTTGGGCCCATAGTTATAGAAAAGAGAATTAGATTCCACATCTTGTGGCAGAAATGTCAAAGAATTTGGAAACAATCAGAAAACCAAGACATATAGGTATAATAGGGAAAAAAATTAAAAAGAACATGTAAGAGAGAGAGTGCAGAATTACAGGACACAGCATGGAAAATCATGGCCATTATGTGGAACAATGACATCACAGTTTGGCTGCACGTTGTATGCCCTTTGAGAAGTCTTAAGAGACGTGATCAGAAATTCTAGTGGTATTATGCAGTGTCTCTCTTACCAATCTCACTCTCTCTCATTCCCCAGAACTTACCCTATTTTTCTCTTCATCAGTGAGGTCACACTTATACATGTTCACAAATCAAGCCAGCCACACGGAAGGAGGGACTTAGACCCTGGAGTGTGAGCCTCTATCTCTCCGAACTGCTTCACTCCTGAGTTTTGAGTTTTTGAGACTGATTCCCTGACCCTTGAGTCTCAGTTCTTGTACATAGACCCCTGCTTTTATTTCTATTGCATTATTTTCTGGTAATTTTTTAATTCTGAATTATGTCACTTATAGCCACGCTAGACCCTCAAATTAGACTTCTAATGCAGAGAGTAGTTTCAGTAGGGAGTATAGGAGGAAAAGTAGTTAATGCTTATTAAGTTCATTCTCTAGAGTAGACACGGTTAGACACTATGCATGGGTTAGGTTCCTTTATCTAGGCTGAACAACAAGAATAAGTCCATCTACCTGCATATGTCCTGGCAGGATTGGGATACCAAAGAGCAGGCTGGATTCACAGAAATTGCTGATGTCTCTGCAAGGATCATGTCTAAATGAGAGCTAGGAGAGACTCTTGGACACAAATACTGGATAAAATGGGGAGAGGTTTAGACTAGGGGTGTGTGTGTGTGTGTGTGTGTGTGTGTGTGTGTAGTTTACTGAACTTTGACTTCCATAAACATTGTTGGTCTCATATTCGCATCCCCAGTGCCTCGTTCTAGGTTTCAATAAATGTTTGCGAAATTGGAAAAGAAATGAGTTATTGGGCACATATGTAGGGAAGCCAGACACAAGACAATGTTAAACTTAAAATCTTATCTGCTGTGAGAATTGGGCCCCTATTGTTAGGATTGCTTCCAAAGTCAGAACCATGACTGTAGTTTGCAGAGCTGTCCTACAAGCAAGCAGGGGAAGGATCAGAGTCCTTGCCTTTTTCTTGTTATTCTCCTTAAAAACTAACTTCTCTTAGTTCATGTTTCTTATGGACGGAACCAAACACAAGTAGAGCAGGACATTACTCTTTCCAACTTTTTGCTGTAATTATGTGATTAGAAGGTGAGATCCCTTTACCTATCAGTTGCATTCCTCTATTCTACTATTGATCTAGACTGAATTCAGAGATTGCAATAATTCTTAGGCACTCAAAGAGGTCTGAGCTCTTTCCTCAGCTTAAAAAATCGAATCATCAAGGTAAGTTAGAGAAAGATGTGACACTTAAGACAAAGGAGCAATCATATCATGGCAGATATGACAGAAATGGCAAGCTGTTATGATTTGCCTTCTACAGGATGCACAGCAAGATTCCATTTCCCAGCCTCCTTTGAAGTAAGATGTGCCCATGTGACTTGGTCTAGTCAACAGAATGTGAGCTGTCATTTGTAACAAAGATCCTCCCAGCTTGATTTTGTCTGACACATTGATTTTAGGAGGCTACTGAAGATGGAAGGTTACTGGGATGCTATACTGTCACCAGGAAGAGTGTTGCCTAAGTATTCAAACCCCTTTTTCAGAGATTTGAAAATGAAATATAAGCTCATATTATGTGAAGTTTCTGAGATTTGGGGTATATCTTTTATATCAGTTCCCATACCCTTAAATAATAAAGTAAATGTTCTTGGGTTAGTAAAGCCAAATACGTAACTTCTAACCTCACTGAGCTTTTCCTATATTCTGGGAAGATAAGCATGACCATCTGAAAAGTTAACTAACACCTAAGGGTGTTAATGTATAAGAATGAGCCTAGTATAAGTTCTGTGGATAAATAACACTGTATGATTAACAAGTTCTTTGGAAGATGAAATATTAACTGCATTTTGAAAAAGTGGTAGTTATTTTATAGTAAGAAAGAAGGTAAGGAAGAGTATTTGAGGATATGATACTGAGGAAGGCAACTAACAAGAAGGGATATGTGGTTCAGACTACCATAAACAGACAAGGCTGGCTAGAGCGTATAGTGTGTGCAAGACATTAAAGAGGAGTATGGATATAAAGGTATATTAAGAGCAGACTTCAGAGATGCTTTAATACAATAGAATATTTGTAATTTATCTGTAATAAAAACACATTTTTAGATAGGACTGAAATGGTGAAGGCAACATTTTGGAAAAGGTGAGGCATGGGATAACTGATATCTAGAATATCAGTGAGAAAAATATTGAAATACTTGCCATATTGGCAAGAAGTGTCTAAACTAAGATGGTGACAATGAGAATAAAAACACAGGACACTTCTTCTTTTGGCTATGTGGAGTAATCTGTATGAAACTAAGCCTCCCACCGTCAGCAACTACAAAACTGGGGGAAGAAACATGGGAATCAACGAATTAAGGCATCAGACAACAGACCAAAGAAGATGGTGGTTCCTGTTAGAATAGAAACTTGTGCTCCAGGAGTGCCATGGCTCTCTGCCTGAAAATATTTCATCAACTATGGCATAGCAAGGGGAATCCAAGAAGAATAAAGTAATACAGCTAAGAGAGCAGAGGCCGAAATCAGAGAATGGAGCTGCTGATGTGGATGCAATCTGTGGAACAAAGCGTAGGAAATGAGGGAGCTATCCAGAGGAAAGACTTAACAAGTCTGTGTGGAAGTTTCTTGAAAACCATGACTTACTAACATTAATTCAAAAAGAAAGACAAAAATCTGAATAGCTATCTGTCTGTAGAGAAATAAAACTCATTACCAAACCTTCCCACAAAAATAACTCCAGTTCCAGGTGATTTAATTGGTGAATTCTATCAACATTAGAAAGGCAATAATACCAGACATATAAATTCTTTCAGAAGCTAGAGAAGGAGGAAACTAATTTAGCAAAGAGCACAATCCTGATGATAAAACATGAGAAAGGTACTATAACAAAAGAAAACTGCAAACTAATATCCATCAAGAACATGGATTTTGCCAAGATCTTCAGCCAGATATTAGCCGGAGTCCAGTAACATAAAAAAGGATAACACATAATAAACAGGTAGAATTTATCTAGGAATACTAGGTTGGTTCATTTGAAAGTTAGTAAAATTCACCAAAGTATCAGAATAAAGGGGGTAAATCATACAGATCAATGAGAGAAGTAATGTTGATCACTACAGTCCATTAATGGACCCACATAGAGAAAGTGAATTTCAGTGCTAAATATCTTGTCTTTTTCAGTAAATAATGTTGGAAAACCTGAATATTCATCTGGAAAAATATAAATTTTGACTACTACCTTACAACATACGAAAAATTAATTTGAAATGGGTCATTTACTACTTTTGAAAGTGAAAGCTATAAGGCTTATGAAAGAAAACAAAAGAAAATCTTTGATCTGGTGGTAGACAAAGATTTCTCAGATTAAGAAAAAAAAGCAGCACTAACCCTCTGTGGTGTATCAAAGTTAGACTGGTAGCAGTGGATGCCCCTGAAGTTAGAAGTTGTATTATTTGTAGAAATTTTAAAATTAAAAAAAAAACTGGATAAATTTAGTCTGCTTTTAATTATCACTATGTATTCACAATTCGAATAAATATCTGTGATAAAATACTCCTCTTGGGTGGGGAGGGGATCCTTTTTTATGGTTTAAGTTCTACATAACCACTATGAGGGTGCCTGGGTGGCTCAGTCAGTTAAGCATCCTACTTCGGCTCAGGTCATGATCTCATAGTTTATGGGTTTGAGCCCCATGTTGGGCTCTGTGATGACAGCTCAGAGCCTGGAGCCTGCTTCAGATTCTGTCTCCCTCTGTCTCTGCCCCTCCCCTGCTCATGCTCTGTCTCTCTCTCTCTCTCTCAAAAATAAATAAAAGCATTAAAAAATATAAAAAATAAATAAATAATCACTATGATTACTTTGAATTTTAATAATGCATATATAAACTTCATATTAGCTATTAATTACGTATCTTTTAGCAAACCTTATATTCTACATGCAAGTTAATTCATGCAATTCCCCATTATCCAGTGTGCTCTCAACAGCAATTCCCAGTTATCCAGTGTGCTCTCAACTGCCCCAAATCAGCTGCACTGTTCATGTCTGGAGTAATTTTGTCCTCTTTTGGAATTGCTCAAACTTGCATTGGGGCTCAGAAAATGCCCCTGTTCCCTTTGATAGTACATATGCCTGTGTCTAAACAGCCTTGAAAAAAATGATAGCAAAGATCAAGAAATAACCTGAGCTAATTCAATTTTGTCTTTTCTTATGAAATTTTGAACTTTTGTGCTAAAAATTTATAACAGTGAAACAGATTTCGAATTGTATTATAGTTTTGCTTTTAAGTTAATATGTTAGTTCATAAATGAGACATTTTTGAATTTGAAAAACATTTAAAATAAAACATTTCTCCCTTTAGTTGATAATTATTTGCAATAAAACTAAACAGTGAATTAATAAAACAGAGATTATAATATTATTATTAATATTTGTGAAAGACCAATAGGTTGATATAAGGTATTTTTCTTTTGTAGAAAACCTACATTTATATAGGTAAAAACTATTGAGGCATTAATCCTTCTGTTTTTGTACTTTATTATTTGTTTCATACCTTATTTCTAATTAATTATTTTATGGTATATACTGATAACATATCAATATATGCCAATAAATGTATATTATTTATACCTAAATGTATGTATACACATACATACGCACACTTTGTGGTACTATGCTAAGAGAACACTAAAATAAAGAAAATGTGGTCTTTGCTTATAAAAGAAGACTGTGTCTATACTCTTAAAAAGATAGTCGTTCTTTTTACCTTCCCCAAGCAGACAAGTCATACCTTCTTTAAATGTGACTTCTCTTGTGGTTTACATATAAATATATTACCCTGCACTTAACCTCTTCCTTTACCCAATGGAATTTGTGTTCAGAAATTAGTTACCAGGCAAACGAACAACTAAGGCTTGGCAAAAGACATATAAACCAAGTTTTTACAAGTACAAAACAATCATGTTCAATAGAAAATGCTTTAAAATATTTGTTCTCAATTTAGCCTATCGGTAAACTTGGTATATCAGATATTGTCCACACTCACAGTCTCTTGGCACAGCTTTTTCCAACAGATGCTCAGCACCTCAGCTGTTCTGACCATTGAGTAGACCTGGAAAAGAGAGAGAGCAAATATCCCAAGGTCAGCAATGTGCCAGACACAGGACCTGGTGACACTCCTATCCTTTTGGAATGGCAACTCATGGGCATCTTCTGCTTGGCTCTTGGAAAGGTCTCCAGTGTGACTGGACTCCAGTTGTCCATGGTAGAGAACAACTCAGACAACAACTTTGAACAATACCACCTTATACTGATTCTTACCCTTCCCCCATTCTTAGCACTTCAGTCTTATTCCTCTTATCACCTCCCCAAATAAATTACCTTCATGCAAGCTCTTGGTTCATGTTCTACTTGTTTGGTAGACCCAGGCTAAGTCATTTAGCTAAAAAAAAAAGAAAATAGCAATTTTTTTTCTTATTTTAGAGACTCTGAACCAAGCTGTTCTCTATACTTCTATTTTTGTCTTATATCACAGAGACCATTTCCTTTATGTCTCCTGCTCACCAAACACTAACAATACAAATATATGTTTGCCTGTGTTTATGTGTGTCTACACACATGTCATGAAAAAATTACATTTGTTAACCTGGTATTGAAGATCATCTATATTCAGGTCCCATTTACCTGTGCAATTCCATTGGCCATTTTACCCTGATACAAAGAGTTAGTTAAATTCGAACTTTTTTCTTTACTTTCCTCCCTCAAATCTAAATTTGTTTTGCTTCTTAATATTTCTATTTCAATGTCTTCATTTTATCCAGTTGTATCTGTTTCTCACCACTTAACTGTATACAAAGCTTTAATATTTATTAGATATTGCATTGTATTATTTCCAGAATAAGCAAATGTCTTTACAAATAAGTAAGAATTTACTTACAAAGGCACAGAAGGAGGAGAGAAGTCAAAGCCATTCTAGACAGAAGAATCTGCTTACGCGCGCGCACACACACATACACACACAAGAAAGAAATATTTAAGAATATATTGATGTGTAAGAATCTGCTTAAACAAAGAAAGAAAAGAAAGAAAAAGGTGTGTTCAGTGAATATCATTTTTAATAAAATGTTAAGGAATAAAGGTCCAAGAGAGTCTTGGGCTAATCAATTTTAAGATCTTTTACTGTGACCCACACTAAAGAATGCGTTTTATTTTGCCATCCATTATGAGGACCAACATATAATTTCTCATCTAACCTGGGACATTGTTGAATGTGAATGAGACCACTAGAGAAATGAGGCTGGGGGCACAGACATAAATAAGGCTTATCCTAGGCAAACCAGAATGCATACTTCCTCTAAAAACCAGTATGTGCTCAAGTGTCATCAGCGTTACGGTGAGTGATGCACACTGAAATTTCTCTTGTCTTCTAACCCACATCTTTTAAAGTGATATTGTGGCCGATTTTATCGATGTCATACTCACTAAGGATTAAAAAGCACTGGCTTAGAGGGAAACAGAGATATACTTGGAGGCCCCTACATTTATTCCCCGCCAAGGACTGTAGATGCAGGTGAGGGGGAACCTTTGAAAGAATGTGAACACTGGAATGACCTGACTCTATTTATATCTTACAAACGCTGTTCTTAGAGGATGCAGGCTTTGAAGTTGACAAAACCAGGGGTTAAACTGGAGCAGTCTTTTACCTTAATTCCCACTCTATTTAGGTAATTAAGCAGATCACTTGTGGAAGAATATTTATTCTGCTCAGTCTGGACAAATTAGAATTTTCTGTAAGTAAAAATGTAAATATATATATGAAAAAATATACTAAATTCATTGTAGTTTAAATGGATCAAATATTTCTCCCCCGCAGTCCATTTTCTTCTCTCGGTATTAAATGAAACTGCATATGTCTTGGTCTCTTCAGATCGTTTCAAGGTATAACATTTCAGAGCTAATATATTCTACTTTCTTCAGCTTCCAAATTCAGTTTAGGTTTTGGTGTATAAAGTTTCCATTTCATCCTATGTAAACCAGAATTAGAGAGTAAGCAACAAGAGAATTCATATTTTTTGAAATTGTGTTTCACTTGTTCCCAGGGAAAATGATAAAGCTTGATTTAAAGACTTTAAACTTTATTTGGACAAACAGGACAATTGCAGCTAAGGTGCAAGACGGTGTATAATAATGTACCCAATTATGTGATTTACTTCATGATTTGCATAAAGGAATCAGAGAAAAAGACAAGTGTGAGCTCAGGTATTCTAGGAAATCTTTGGGATTCTGACATTCCTTGGATGTACACCTTCAGAGTAAGATGTGAAGGTAAATCACTGCTGGTAAATAATTCAGGAACATGCTTGATCAACATTGATTCAACAGGATTATCCATGTCTTAATTCATTACAGAAACTCTAACAAGCAATAGATCTTATTTTTTCACACAGTTTTATTTCCTATAGCAGTTCTTTGACTCATGATATATTGACACTGTGTAGCTGTATTTAGGCTAGTAATTAGAACTGATAATTTTATAAAACACTATGAACAATATAAAAAGCAAACAATCACGGTTAGAGCCTAAATAGCAATCAACAATTGGCTGAAAAATAAATGTTAAATTTCGATCATGTGGAGAAAAATTTAGCCAGAATTTTTCTGAGCTGGATTCTGGGGACAGTGTTCATTAGAATTCATTACATCACCAATACTTGTTTCCATGGGTTTTAATATGATTTTAAATGATAATTAACCTATTTATCTGAATATGTTTTCAAAAGACTGGAAGGCCTATAAGAGCAACCTAGTTATAAGAGCAACCAATAGGGGTGCCTGGGTGGCTCAGTGGGTTAAGTGTCTGACTTTGGCTGAGGTCATGACCTCAGGGTTCCTGTGTTTGAGCCCCACATCAGGCTCTGTGCTGACAGCTGAGAACCTGAAGCCTGCTTTGGATTCTGTGTCTCCCTTTATCTCTGACCCTCCTCTGCTCGTGCTCTCTGTCTCTCTCAAAAATAAACCGCTATATATATATATATATATATATATATATATATATAATATATACATACATACATATATACAAATATATATATATTTAAAGAGCATATGTATACATACATACATATACACAAATATATATATATATATATATATATATGTATAGAGAGAGAGAGAGAGAGAGCACCCAATATGTCATAATTTAGAGCTAAAAGTGAAATGTTATATTTACAGTGGTTGTAGCCCCAAATGGCTATAATGGAAGTAAAAAATGTCATATTTAATTAAACTGGGAAATATTACTAGCCTTAAAGCTATAAGGTAGGAAGACAGAAGATGGAGAAAATGGGAGAATATGATCCCTTAATAAAACTGCAGAGGAAAACAATAAGTAGCATTTATAGGCATAAAAATTTAATCTTACTATTAGAGGAACTCCATACACAATGCCCAAAATTAATGTATCAAAAAGTAACAGAAACTTTTCTGGTTACACATGTTAGGAGTTTGGAAGTGGCTACTCTGTCAGAACAAAGAAAAAGCTGACCAGACTGAAAAATCAACAACTCTCCTTGGATCTTTAAGACAGAAGAGGGCATAGGAGAAAATACCACCCCCAAGATTGGAAAGACATCACAGGCAAAGACAGGGAGCAACAGCTTACCAGATCAGAGACTTGTTATTAAATATGTATTTATTTTGAGAGAGAGAGAGAGAGAGAGAGCATGCATGAGCGGGGGAGGGGCAGAAAGAGAGACTCCTAATTAGGGTCCCACTGCCAGCTCAGAGCCCGACCTGGAATTCAGTCTCACAAACCAGGATATCATGACCTGAGCCAAAATCTACAGTCTGATGCTTAACCTACTGAGCCACCCAGGTGCTCCCAGAGCAGAGACTTAAGAGTAGAAACCTCTGCGAGAACCAGTGTGGGAATAGGAAAACAGTAATTAAAGAATTTCTGGAGGCTCAGGGCAGACAACTCAGAGTTAATAACTCCAGAAAGACCCAGGCATATGCGGGCCCTCATAATATTGTGAGATTTACCTCCAGGAGCTCAAACAAGTTCCTACAGTAAATATCAGAGAACCACCCACCCACTGTGCTTCCAGCAGGAAGAAGATAAAGGGAACCATTTTGAAATACGCCAGAATACCCTGTTCTTAGCCAGGTCTGCCCACAAGGGAAACCAGAGCCTAACCTGCTGGCATATTATCAGGGCTTAACCTGGTAGAGGGAAACACTAACTGGAACCAGCTCTAGCCTTCCACTTGAGAAAAGAGCCTACCCAACTCCAGCCCTTTCTAGCCATCTTGTTCCAACTAAACTGTGAGGGAAAAAAAAAAACAAACAAACAAAAAACAGAAAATCTTACTAAGTTCACAGTTCAAGGCATAGGCTCAGGAGAAGACAGAGATCTTATCATAGGACTATAGAATACAACCTTTTCCCCCAACACTTCACCATCACATTACCAAAGGACTATTAATAGCAGTTACTTTTACCCAGTACATCATGTTTAGCTATCAAGAAAAAATTACAAGGCACACAAAAACAGAGAGAGAGAGAGAGAGAGAGAGAGAGAGAGAGAGAGAGAGAAAGAAAGAAGAAAAGAAAGAAAGAAAGAAACCACAATTTAAAAAGACAAAGCAAGTTTCAGTACCAGACATGGAGGGGATATTGGAATTATCAGACTGGCAATTTAAAACAACTACAATTCATATGTTAAGGGTACTACTGTATAAAGTAGAGGCATGCACAGGTGGTCGATGTAAGCAGAGACACGGAACTCTTAAGAAATAACCAAAAAGAAGTGCTAAAGAAGTCTGTAACAGAAAGAATACTTTTGCTGGGCTCATTAGTAAACTGACAGAGCTGAAGAAAGCATCTCTGAGCTGGAGAATATAACAATAGAATCCTTGAAAACTGAAAAGCTAAAAGAACAAAGACTAAAAAAAGGAAAAACAAAATCCCAGAATATTCAAGGACTGTGGGACAATTACAAAAGGTGTAATATACATATAATGGAATTATCAAAAGGAGAAGAAAGACAGAAAGAAACAGAAGAAATATTTGAAACAATAATGACTGAGAATTTTCTCAAATTATGTCAGATACCAAACCACAGATGTAGAAAGGTCAGAGAAAATAAAGCAGTATAAATGTCAAAAAGAAATACACCATGAAATATCATCTTCAAACTACAGAAAGTCAAAGATAAGGAAAAAACTCTAGAAGAAATCAGAGGAAAAACATCTTACCTATAGCAGAACAAAGATAAGAATTAAAATCAACTTATCCTCAGAAACTTTGCAGGCAAGAAGAGAGTGGAGAGAAATATTTAGTGTTGAGAGAAAAGAAACCCACCAATGTAGGATTATGTACCCTGCAAAATTATCCTTCAAAAGTGATAAAAGAATAATTTCTCAGATAAACAAAAATTGAGAGAATTTGTTGCCAGTTGCCCTCCTTTGTAAGAAATGTTTAAAGAAGTTCTTTATAGAAAAGGAAAAATATTATAGGGCAGTCACTCAGATCTATCTAAAGAAAAGAAAAGCATAAAAAAAGGAATAAGTGAAGACAAAATTAAAAACTTTTATTTTTCTTAATATTAATAGGTCTAACAGATAACAGTTTGTTCAATGTAACAATACGAAAAATGTATTCTATCACATATATTTATGTATGTATAATGTTTTATGCTTATGTGTTTATACAAGCTTATATATAAGTGAAATGAATGACATCAATGATACAAGGGATGGGAAGGAGTAATTAAAATTGTTTCATTATTATACGGTATTCAGGCTACATAGAAATGCTATACTGTTATTTAAAAGTAAGTTTGAATTATCTGTAAATGTATACTTCAAACATTAAAGCAACCAAAAAAATTTTTTTATATATATATATGAAATTTATTGACAAATTGGTTTCCATACAACACCCAGTGCTCATCCCAAAAGGTGCCCTCCTCAATACCCATCACCCACCCTCCCCTCCCTCCCACCCCCCATCAACCCTCACTTTGTTCTCAGTTTTTAACAGTCTCTTATGCTTTGGTTCTCTCCCACTCTAACCTCTTTTTTTTTTTTTTCCTTCCCCTCCCCCATGGGTTCCTGTTAAGTTTCTCAGGATCCACATAAGAGTGAAACCATATGGTATCTGTCTTTCTCTGTATGGCTTATTTCACTTAGCATTACACTCTCCAGTTCCATCCACGTTGCTACAAAAGGCCATATTTCATTTTTTCTCATTGCCACGTAGTATTCCATTGTGTATATATACCACAATTTCTTTATCCATTCATCAGTTGATGGACATTTAGGCTCTTTCCATAATTTGGCTATTGTTGAGAGTGCTGCTATGAACATTGGGGTACAAGTGCCCCTATGCATCAGTACTCCTGTATCCCTTGGATAAATTCCTAGCAGTGCTATTGCTGGGTCATAGGGTAGGTCTATTTTTAATTTTCTGAGGAACCTCCACACTGCTTTCCAGAGCGGCTGCACCAATGTGCATTCCCACCAACAGTGCAAGAGGGTTCCCGTTTCTCCACATCCTCTCCAGCATCTATAGTCTCCTGATTTGTTCATTTTGGCCACTCTGACTGGCGTGAGGTGATACCTGAGTGTGGTTTTGATTTGTATTTCCCTGATAAGGAGCGATGCTGAACATCTTTTCATGTGCCTGTTGGCCATCTGGATGTCTTCTTTAGAGAAGTGTCTATTCATGTTTTCTGCCCATTTCTTCACTGGATTATTTGTTTTTCGGGTGTGGAGTTTGGTGAGCTCTTTATAGATTTTAGATACTAGCCCTTTGTCCGATATGTCATTTGCAAATATCTTTTCCCATTCCGTTGGTTGCCTTTTAGTTTTGTTGGTTGTTTCCTTTGCTGTGCAGAAGCTTTTTATCTTCATAAAGCCCACAGCTAACATCATCCTCAATGGGGAAAAACTGAGAGCTTTTTCCCTGAGATCAGGAACACGACAGGGATGCCCACTCTCACCGCTGTTGTTTAACATAGTGCTGGAAGTTCTAGCATCAGCAATCAGACAACAAAAGGAAATCAAAGGCATCAAAATTGGCAAAGATGAAGTCAAGCTTTCGCTTTTTGCAGATGACATGATATTATACATGGAAAATCCGATAGACTCCACCAAAAGTCTGCTAGAACTGATACATGAATTCAGCAAAGTTGCAGGATACAAAATCAATGTACACAAATCAGTTGCATTCTTATACACGAACAACGAAGCAACAGAAAGACAAATAAAGAAAATGATCCCATTCACAACTGCACCAAGAAGCATAAAATACCTAGGAATAAATCTAACCAAAGATGTAAAGGATCTGTATGCTGAAAACTATAGAAAGCTTATGAAGGTAATTGAAGAAGATTTAAAGAAATGGAAAGACATTCCCTGCTCATGGATTGGAAAAATAAATATTGTCAAAATGTCAATACTACCCAAAGCTATCTACACATTCAATGCAATCCCAATCAAAATTGCACCAGCATTCTTCTCGAAACTAGAACAAGCGATCCTAAGATTCATATGGAACCACAAAAGGCCCTGAATAGCCAAAGGAATTCTGAAGAAGAAGACCAAAGCAGGAGGCATCACAATCCCAGACTTTAGCCTCTACTACAAAGCTGTCATCATCAAGACAGCATGGTATTGGCACAAAAACAGACACACAGACCAATGGAATAGAATAGAAACCCCAGAACTAGACCCACAAACGTATGGCCAACTCATCTTTGACAAAGCAGGAAAGAACATCCAATGGAAAAAAGACAGCCTCTTTAACAAATGGTGCTGGGAGAACTGGACAGCAACATGCAGAAGGTTGAAACTAGACCACTTTCTCACACCATTTACAGAAATAAACTCAAAATGGATAAAGGACCTAAATGTGAGACAGGAAACCATCAAAACCTTAGAGGAGAAAGCAGGAAAAGACCTCTCTGACCTCAGCCGTAGCAATCTCTTACTCGACACATCCCCAAAGGCAAGGGAATTAAAAGCAAAAGTGAATTACTGGGACCTTATGAAGACAAAATTTTTTTTTGAAGTATAATCACTTCACTAAGAAAGAAAGAAAATGGAATCATATAAAGTGCCCAATAAAGACCACAAAAGGAAGAACAGTGGAAGATAAAAATAAGAACAAAAAACAAGGCAATGAATAGAAAACAGTTACAAATGTGGTAAATATTAATTCACATATATCAATAATCACTTTGAATGTCAATGGCCCAAATGTACCAATTAAAAGACAAATTGTCATAGTGGATCAAAAACAAAACTCAACTATGTGTTGTCTACAAAAACCTGCTTTAAATATAAAGACACATATAGATTAAAAGTAAATGGACACAGGAAAATATACCATGGTAACAGTAATAAAAAAAAAAAAAGCAAGAGAAGCTGTATTAATTTCAGACTGAGAAGACCTCAAAGCAAGGAAAGTTATCAGGAATAAAAAAAAGGCATTAGATAACGATAAAGAGGTTAATTCTGTAAGAAAACATAACAGTCTTTAACATGCATGTGCCTAAAAACAGTGCCAAACTATGTGAGCTAAAAACTAAGAAAATTTCAAAGAGAGGTGGAGACTTCAACACCCATCCATCAGAAACAGGCAGATTCAAAAGGCAGAAAATCAGTAGGACATAATTGGACTCAACAACACCACCAATCAACTGGACATTATTGATATCTATAGACTACTTCATGCAACAACAAAATAAAGCACATTTGTCTCAAGCTCTTATGGGACACTTACCAAAATAAACCACAATCTGAGCCATAAAACACACATTAACAAATTTAAAAGAATATATATCACTCAATGTCTGCTCTCAGACCATAGTGGGATTAAACTAGAAATCAATAAAAAAAGACAACTGGAAAATTTCAAAATGTAGAGATTAAACAATATGCTTCTAAATAACACATAGTCAAAGAAGAAATCTTAAGAAAATTTTAAAAATATTTCAATCTAATGGAAATGAAAATGCAACTTATAATTTGTGGGATGCAGTGAAACAGTGCTTAGAAGCAAATTTATAGCATTAAATGCATATATTAGAAAAGTTGAAATATTAAAATCAATTGTAATCTAAGCTTCTACCTTAGAAATCTAGGAGGAGAAGAACAAAGTAAGTCCACAGTAGGCAGAAAAAAAAGCAATAATAGAAATTAGCACAAATCAATTAAATTGAAAATAGGAAATCAATGTGGAAAGTCAATAAAATTGAAAGTTGGTTCTTTAAGATCAAATTGATAAGCCTTTAGCCACGCTAACAGGAAAAAAAGAGACAGAGAGAGAGAAGAAACAAATTATTAATAGAATAAATTAAAGGGTCATCACAATGTGTTCCATGAACATTAAAAGGATAATAAAGGAATATTATGAACAACTCTATGTCCACAAAATTGGTAACTAGAAGAAATGGAAAAATCCTTTCAAAAATACAATCTGTCAAAACTCACATAAGTTTTTATATATTATATATTATATATTTTATATTATATTATATTATATTATATTATATTATATTATATTATATTATTGTACTATAGCATGCAAGTTTGCATGGTGCAAGGTTAATAAAAAAGCCAATTCATTTCCTATATACCAGAAATGAAAGGTAAACTTTGAAAGTAAAAAACAATATCATTTACATTAACATCCAAAAACCCTGAAATAATTAGGTATATATTTAACCTAATATGTACAAAATCTATATGGGAAAAACTGCAAAACTCTGATAAAAAAAATTAAAAAGGGCTAAATAAGTAGAGAGATAGTCCATTTTCACGTATAGAACAACTCAATATTGTCAAGATGCCAATTCTTCCCAAATTAATCTATAGAGTGAATGCAATTCAAATCCAAATCTTAGAAAGTAATTTTGTGGATACTGGGGCAAATATAAGTATATAAAAGGTACTACTATACACCTATTAAAATGGTCAAAATCTGAAACACTGACAACACCAAATGTTGGTGAGGAGGTGGAGCAACTGGAACTCTCCTTCAATGCTGGTGGGAATTCAAAATGCTACAGCTATTTTGGAATGTAATTGGTAGTTTCTTACAAGATTGAACATATTCTCACTATATGATCCAGGAACTGGGCTCCTTGGCATTTTATTCAAAGGGGTTAAAAACTTATGTCCACATAAAAACCTGCACACAGATGTCTATAGCAACTTTATTCAGAATTGCCAAAACTTGCTATAAACCAAGATGATCTTCAGTAGGTGAATGGAAAATATATTGTGGCACATCAAGACAACAGAATATTATTTAGCACTAAAGAAAAAATGAGCTATGAAGCCATACAAGGACAAGGAGGAACCTAAAATGCATATTACTAGGTGAAAGAAGCCAATGTGAAAGGGCTACATATTGTATGACTCCAACTATATAAAATTCTGGAAAAGGCGAAAAACATGGGGACAGGCAAAAGATCAGTGATTGATAGGGGCTGGCAGTAGGGGCAGGGTGGGATGAAAAAGTGAAATACAAAGGATTTTCGGGGCAGTGAAAATACTCTGTGTGACACTCTAATGATGAGTAGAAGTCATTACACATTTTTCCAGATCCATAGAATGTACATCACTAAGTGTGAACCCTAATGTAAACTATGGATTTTGGGTGATTATGATGTGTCAATGTAGGTTCACCTTTTGTAACAAATGTGAACAAATGTAGCAGAGGCTATATGGGAAATCTCTGTACCTTCCTGTCCATGTTGCCATAAATTTTAAACTGCTCTTAAAAAATAAAGTGTTAAAAGAAAGTAACAGAAATCAATCTTTTCTGTAAATACAAAGATGATAACAGAATAAAGATCCTAAAGAAAATACTCATGTCTGGGGATTGAAATGACTGGGGCTCAGAAGAATAGGGGCAACTATTTTCATTATCAGTTTTTGAGCATAATTTGACTGTTTTAAATTAAATGTACATATTACTTTGATTAAACCAAAAAGTTTTGGAAGATTATGTGAATTTAAATAGAATATAGTTATAGACATTTAAAACACTTTTCATAATTCAATAGGCTGTCATACAATGAAGAAGTTTAAAAAATCAGGTCTGATACATTTATCTCATTCATCATTCTATTATACAACTTTTTAAAAATCTTTCATAATTTGGAGACAATATTTGTAATCACAGTGAAAGACAGCATAGTTGGTCTTAGATGCACAATTCTTTCACAAGTTAGAACAAGGCAATCTTTAACTAATTTAAGAATTAATGTTTAACAAACAATAGTTTATATATTTCACTTAAGGGCAATAAATTATTTTGAGATAGGTTTCGTTAACTTTAAAAAAAATAAATGTGCATTTTTACAAATCAAATATTTAACCAGGGTTTTACTACAGAGAGGAGGTAACCTTTCTGGCTAGATATACTTTGGATTTGGTCAGGTTAAACTTAATACATACAAAACACAATAATCTAGAGAATGTTCTGCTTTATACATTTTTTAAAAATTAGGATCCATGAATGACTAGTTAACAAAAATTTTGTATTAAAGGAAATTCTGATATAAATGGAATTATTTTATTATAAGCATCTAGAGAACAATGAAAACACAGCAAAATTGTACATCCTAGCTAAAGGTGAGTGTGTGCATCTTATTTGGCAGACTTCAGCTGACAAAAACTCCTAATTCTATTAAATTATATTGGTTCATGTCCATACAGGAAAGGTTTATGGGAAATAAGAAAGATTATAGAGAAAACTATTAATATTTTCTGATAGCATGTAACACTGCTACAGGGTAAAGGATAATGCCTGGATTCTTCTCCTTTCCTGGCAAAAAGGCTCTGCCTCAGAATATTCATCGGCAGTAGGAACAAAGCTTACTTTGTGAAACAAATAAATTCAGTCTATTTTTGTTTGTTTGTTTGTTTGTTTGTTTGTTTGTTTTACTTCAGTGGATTCCTCACCAAAGAAGATTCCTTCCTACTACTTCAACATAACAAATTTCTGATTGTGAAGAGTAAGAAGTACTAGCCTTTTATGCCCTTAGATTGAGGAACATTATTATGGTTAGCTGTAATGTTGGTTTATACTGAATTTTATTTTTTCCTATGCAAATTAAGTTGCAAGATTTTGCTTTAAGTCCAAATCAGATGAACTGAGCCTAGCTGTATCTAATACATCTAGCTAACTCTAATTAAATATTACCTAAGGACTTACTGTATATTGGTAAATTAGTTTTGTAATATCTAGCAATCACTCTTTTACTATTCTTTCTCTAAAAATAGTATAGAAAACATTTTTCTGTTGCTGGATATATCATTTATTTACAGAAGGCTTTCACTGGGGATTTTATAAATGGGGCGGGGGGGCAAAAAAAGCATAAATTAGGAGTTAATTCCTATATTTCTACTGTGAAGCCTAAAGTTAATTTCCCTGTATCATAAATACCACACTGGTTTTGAGGCTGTAAATAATTCTGTGATCACTCCTCACATACTTTCCTCTCGGATATATATTTTTTTTCTACTTCGCATCCATTGCTCAGATTAGCTCTTTTCTTTGAATTTTATTATAATAGACACATTGGGGTTGGCTCGTGCTTGTTCTATCCTTTCTTGTTAAGAACCTTGTCATCCTGGTCCAATGGCTTTGTATACGATTCAAATGTTTCCTTTCACAGAAGCAACTTTTAACCTGCAATGCAAAACATCATCATAATGGGAGGGATGAGAACGAATGACAGCAAGATACCGCTGTCCCCTGAACTGTGGTCTTACTGACCTATTTACCAATTACAGCTATCTCATTTTAACATTATATATTATGGGTACACATAAAGAACAGTAGATAACTCTTACACAAGTAGAATCCATACTAGTATGAGGGGAAGGTGACTCTATTTCTTATAAAATTTACTAACAGGTAAGCATTCAGAACACAAATATAAGATTGAAGATCTGAATTAATCCGTAACTGTTTCAGCAGTATTATGGTAGATTTGATGGACTAGTTAGCATTTCAGTAGGCATTAATAAAACTATTAATATTCTGGGGCGCCTGGGTGGCGCAGTCGGTTAAGCGTCCGACTTCAGCCAGGTCACGATCTCGCGGTCCGGGAGTTCGAGCCCCGCGTCAGGCTCTGGGCTGATGGCTCAGAGCCTGGAGCCTGTTTCCGATTCTGTGTCTCCCTCTCTCTCTGCCCCTCCCCCGTTCATGCTCTGTCTCTCTCTGTCCCAAAAATAAATAAACGTAGAAAAAAAAATTAAAAAAAAAAACTATTAATATTCTATGTATACCAGGGTGATGCTGTGAAATGAAGAATGCTTTTGCTTTTCTTCTCAGCGGTTAACTGAATAGGATTCCAGAGGTATCACAAATATTTCAGAGCAATGTTACAGGAGTCATTTCCTACCGGCAGGTTCCATTTTAGCAATGTGAGTGGTAAGGAAACCATGTCAATCTACAGTGTCACATCTTTGCCATTTCAAATAAGGCAAGTGCAAATAATTGTGTGTGTGTGTGTGTGTGTGTGTGTGTATTTGTCAAAATGGATTAAATGCTCTTTACACAATTAAGTTCAGTGAAGTCATCAGATGATACGAATAAGGATTAGAACCAAACCCCGTAATTCTCAAAGTTTAAAGTTATAGTGATAGGAACAAATTTTAATTATCTTTCCTTAGAAAGTGTCAATAATATCCTAAATTAGCTCAGAATTGTTTATACTGTAAAGATATTTTGACTCATAGAGTCATTTTTTAAAATTCTTCTCAGAGGCCTAGAATTGATGGAAATAACTTGTGAAATATATATTAGATATAGATAGTGTGTCTCAATAAGAGAAATGTGGACAATTCATTTTTGTTATGAATATATAAAAATATTCCAGAAGTAAAAGTTAGCTTTATGAACTTATTAACTAAACTATTAATAATTCTCAGGCAAGAAAAACATCTACCATCAAGAAAAAATACACCTTTCATTTTTGCCTAGAAAGGTTAGTAGTCATTGAAAAAGTAGGTCAGTGAAATAACTGGATTACTGAAAATAATCAGAACTGACAAGTCGACTACCAGAAGTCTATAGGCTATAGATTTTTGGTTTGAGTGTTTTTATAAAGATGGCATTTCTTGGGAAATAGATGAAAATTAATAAGATTATGCTAATTTACAGCATAAATTAAAATGTTTTATAAGACTAATACCATTGAAGAATTTTACTGGGCACTGTTACAAAGTTAAGTAAAATTTAATCATTCTAATTATGGATTCAGTTTGTACTTCTCAAAATCAGTAACTTTCCAAGTCAGTTACCTTAATGCAAGTATACTTTGGATGAGATATTTTATAACACATAAACTCAAAATGATCACAAAATTTCAAATACTATGGCATATTCTGAAGTTCACGCAAGAAGACATGGGTAATCTAAGGAAGTGTAAACACAATGTTTTGTTTTTAGAACAATAGGTCTATATAGTTTTAATACTCCTGTGTAATTACACTTTACAAGTTTAGCATATTTAAAAATGTATTTGAAGGCTAGAACTTTAGAGAAGAGTAATAATGGATTTACTTATGCAGGTCAAGTTTTAAATTTTGTATTATTCGGAAATGGCTTCTTATGTTACTTGATGTGTCATTACATTCTCTGGATTTCAAATTGATGGTAAATGTCTTTGCCCCCAATTGAAGATCCCATGTCAAATATGCTGTCTGCAAGAAAATGCGTCACTCTAAAGTGTATTTTAAATCTATTAATAAAGGCACTTTCCACCCTGGTAATTTGCATAGAACACAGTGAAGCAAAAAAGCATGCAGTGCCTTCCAGCTAGATGCTAATAAGGCCACAGGGAAAAAAAAGTTATTTCAAATATATTCTTCATAATACCCCATGTCTGTCTCTAAAATAGGCTGAAGATTCCTCTATTGCTTATACTGCAAAACTTTAGAACACTTTCAAATAAAATAATCTCTACCACTTTTCTGAAGGAAATTATTACATGGTGCTCTTAACTGATCTATTTTTAGGAGTCAAAAGCAGCGGGTATGTCAGAAAGGGCTGCTTCATGAATTATGTATCTGTCCTTCTTCCACTTGGCTACATTCCCTTTATTTTATGAATCCTTGAAATCCTGAAAATGGTAAGATTTAGGTTGAAATTTTCAAAATTTCCTAGCCACGTGCTTAGTTGTCTAGCCACATCTTTCTGCTGGTCACTCGCTCCTAAGAGAGACATTCCAGACCTTTTCTTCAGTAAGTATACTAAATAGATTCATTTTCTTAAGTGAAGGCTGTAGATCAGTTGAATTGCTTTTGTTCACATCACAAAGTTATTAATTACCATGTTATCATTTTCACTTTCCTAAAGTTGTACTTACAGGTTCATTCAAATTGTATGAGATTCTCAAGGCTTACGTTGTATTACATAACCGATATTTTGTGGTCGGCTTACTGCTTTACCAGAAAATGACAACAAATTGTTGAAACTGAGTAAAAATGGAGAGTAAACTGGTTGTACAAATCCTACAACTCCTATTAGTAAAATTTTCTGGCTACAAAATTATAAACCCACATGCACAAAATTCTTCTATAAAACTTTGATTAAAAAAATAATCCTGCTAAAATCTGTGACAATACTCTAGAAATGAGAGTCTTTTTTTCCCGATCCCGAGCTGAATATTGAACATAAAAATATTGATTTGCTCTTCACTCTCCCAAGAACATTGACTCAGATGTGAATAGGAGGAACGTCTTACTGAAAGAACCTCTCCCTGTGCCCCCTACATCCTTTTGTCTTTATCTAATTCCATCATCTCAGATACCAAAGACTCCCTTTCACAGAGGTTTGCAGTTGCTTGTCATGCGTGACCTTCTGTATTTTACCTTCTCCTTTCTTTGGCCCTGGAAGAGCTGAAAAGGAAAAAAAAAAAGTAATAGTTTTCCTGCCTTTCCCAAAGTCTGTTCATGCTCAGTGCTCTCACTGGAGCAGGTCAAAGAAGGTGAAACTCCTTTTCCATAGACTGTTTTCTTAACCTTAGAAGTTCACATTGTGCTTAAATAGTATATCAAATGTAATTTTAGCTTTTTAGCCATAAGTTCAGGCAACAACAAAACAAAATTTAAAGAAGCTAGTTCAGATTTATTATGAACCATTTTAAATGAAAGTGCTATAAAGTTAATGTGGTTGTAAGACTTTTTACAATCACCTTTTTAAAGACTGAGGATTATTTTCATTGACAATTTATTAGAAATATAATATTAACTAAAATAAAAGTGTACTCTTTAAAACATATTTTTTCTTGCAGAATGATTTTTCTCTTGTCAAAGCCATTTAATTTGCAACAAGTAATTCTCAAATTTCCAAAAAATTTTCTGAAAATGTTTCCAAGAAAAGTAAAATTGGTACTTTTTTTCTATGCAAAATGTTAAAATTTTAGTAATTTCTGGTGATGTTAAAACATAGAAATAATACATCAAAACAAGTATTAAAATGAGCAGAAGTCAGTGATGTGAAAGGATAAGCCAGAGTGGGTAAAAAAGGAAATTTACAAATTATGCACTTTTGTAATTTCAAACTTGTTGAAGAAAAGGAAGTTATCACTTGTTCACATTTACTTTATCTGTTAACTAATCTTTTGTGCTTTTAGAATTTCTTCAGTATTTCTGTATTCTAAGTCCACATATAGTTCCTTGTGAATATCCATTTTTTAAAGTTAAAACAAAACTTCAAACTAGGATGAACCATTTTTCAGATATTATAAGTAAATGATTTGTCATGAGCACTTAACTGATGGTTTTAGAAACTTTTCATCTTCTTTCATTTCTCAGAAAAAAAAAGTGTAATCTGTACAAGACAGAAGTGTCCCTTTTGGTCCCAACCAATCTCTTATCCTTAGAGTGGTTACCTTTAGTGCATATAGTGAGGTATCTGTTATGAGACATTTACATATTATTTATGAACTCCAAACCAGTTACTAACCTGATGTCCAATGATTCATGTCACACAACCTCTATTCCAACAATGCTTAACTATTCTAGAAGAAAGAACATTAAAGTTTTCCAAATCAACCTAATATCAACATAAGTATTCATATCTATTGATAAATATACTCTGTAAATTATTAAGTTGGGTCGGGGCACCTGGGTGGCTCAGTCGGCTGAGCATCTGACTTCGGCTCAGGTCATGATCTCAGAGTTTGTGGGTTCGAGGCCTGCGTCGGGCTCTGTGCTGACAGCTCAGAGACTGGAGCCTGCTTCGGATTCTGTGTCTCCCTCTCTCTCTCTGCGCCTCCCCCCCAATCACACTCTGTCTCTCTCTCTCCCTCAGATATAAACACTAAAAAAATGTTTTTTAATTATTAAGTTGGAATTATTTTCAAACTGATTTGTAAATTATATATTATGCATTGCCTAAGGGACTCATATTTCTAAAACAATAAAGTACCTGTGGTTTATTAGATTACAAGAATTCATTATGTACTGATAGTATGTACCTCCTTCTATACCTTAATTTTTGCTAAATTAAAATGAACCAAAGAAAGAAAGCAGAGATTTGTAAAAACGTTTTATAAAGAAAAAAAAAAAAAACACTGCAGCACATTAAAAGGATTAGTCACCATGATCAAGTGGGATTTATCCTTGGGATACAAGGATTCCTCAACATATGCAAAATGATCAATCTGATAATCATATTAAGGCAGAAAAAAATAATATGATTATTTCAATGTATGTAAAAGAAGCCATTTGACAAAACAACATCCACTTATGATTTTAAAAAAAGTCTTAAAAAATTGGATATAGAAGAAATGAACCTCAACTTAATAAAGGCCACACATGACGAGCTCATACCTAACGTCATGCTTAATGGTGAAAGCTTTTCCTCTAAGATCAGGAACAAGACAAGAGTGCCCACTTTCACCGCTCCTATTTAACATAGTGCTGGGAGTCTGAGCCAGAGCAGTCAGGCAGGAAAAAGAAATAAAAGATATCTGGATTGGAAAGGAAGAAGTAAAATTGTCTCTCTTTGCAGATGACATGGTATTACATACAATAAATCCTAACAACTCCACCAAAAATTTTTAGATCTAATCAATGTATTCAGTCAAGTTGCAGGATAGAAAATTAACATAAAACATCAATAAAATTTCTATACACTAACAAATTATCTGTAAAAGAAATAAGAAAAATGATACCATTTACAATAACATCAAAAACAATAAAAACTTAGGAATTAATTTGACTAAGAAGGTGAAAAATCTCTACACTAAAAAACACAAAACACTGGTGAAAATAATCAAAAAAGACACAGATAAATGGAAAGAATCTTGTGTTCATGAACTGAAAGACTTAATACTGTTAAAATGTCCCTGCTACCCAAAGCCATCTATAAATCAAGGCAATTCCTATCATGATTCCAATGGTATTTTTTACAGAAGCAGAAAAAAAAAACAATCATAAAATTTATATGAAACCACAGAAGACCCCAAATAGCCAAAGAAATCCTGAGAAAGAAGAACAAAGTGGGAGAAATCACAATTCTTGATTTCAAGCTGTATTATAAATCTACAGTACTCAAAACAGCATGTTACTGGCATAACAATAGACATATAGACCTTTGGAATAGAACTGAGATCCCAGAAATAATTCCATGTATATATAGTCAACTAATATTTGACAAGAGAGCTAATATTTCTCCAATGGAGAAAAGGAGAAAAGACAGTCTCTTCAATAAATGGTGCTGGGAAAATTGGATATTCATATGCAGAAGAATGAACCTAGACCTCTATCTTACACCACTTACAAAAATTAAGGTAAAATGGATTAAAGACATACATGTAAGACGAGAAATCAAAAAATTCCTAGAAGGACACAACAGGAAAAAAAGCTCTTTGACATGCGTCTTGGCAAAGATTCTTTGGATAAGACATCTAAAGCAAAAGTAACAAAAGCAAAAATTTAAAAAGTGGAACCGGTTCAAACTGCAAAGCTTCTGCACAGCAAAAGAAACAATCAACTAAGTGAAAAGACAACCCACCAGGATAGAAAAAAAGTTGTAAATCATGTATCTGATAAGGGCTTAACATCCAAAAATATGTAAGGAACTCATACAGCTGCATAGCAAAAAAAAAAAAAAATTAATCTACTTTTAAAAATGAGCAAAAGTCCTGAATAGACATTTTTCCAAAGAAGATATACAGATAGCCAGCAGGTACATAAAAAAGGTACTCAACGTCACTAATCATCAAGGAAATGAAAATCAAAACCACAATGAGATGTCACCTCATGCCTGTTAGAATGTCCATTATCAAAAAGACATGAGATTTAAAAAAAAAAAAAGCTGGTAAGGATGTGGAGAAAAGGAAACTCTTGTGCACCATTGGTGGGATTTTAAATGGTACAGCCACTATGGAAAACAGAATGGTGGTTCCTCAAAAAAATTAAGAAAAGAAAAGAAAAAAAAAACAACTTCCATATGATTCAGCAATTCCATTTCTGGGTATATTTCTAAAGGAAACAAAAACACTATGTTGGAGAGATTTCTACACTCCCCATGTTTGTTGCCACATTATTTATAATAGACAAGACATGAAATAACCTAAGCGCCTATCAATGGATGAATGGATAAAACAGATGTGAGATAAATATATATACTGGAATATTATTTGGCCATAAAAATGGGAATAAATCCTGCCATTTGTGACAACATGCATGGGCTTTGAGGGCATTATGCTAAGTGAAATAAGTCAGACATAAACAAATACTGTGTGATCACACTTACAAGTGGAATCTAAAAGCAACAGAAAAAGATCATATTTGTGGTTACTAGAGGTAGGGGTAGAAGGGTGAAGAAATTAAACGAAGGCAGTCAAAAGGTACAGACCTCCAGTTACAAGATAAATAAGTATTAAGGATGTAAGGTACAACATGATAACTATAGTTAACACTGATGCATGGTGTATATAAAAGTTGTTAAGAGAGTGAATAGTAAAAGTTCTCATCACAAGAAAAAAAACATTTTTTTTCTTTTTTTTTTTGTATCCATGTTAGATGACAGATGTTAACTAAAGTTGCGGTAGTCACTTAACATTATATGTAAGTCAGGTCATTATGGTGTACACCTTAAACTTATATGGTGTTGTATATCAATTATATCTCAATAAAACTTGGGGGGGGGAGAACAAAAGCCACAGTAACCAGAAAGAACAATATGCATTTGAGTGGAAAGTTCAAGATTCTCTAATGTTCAGACTGTTGCTTAATCTAAGGCTAAGCGGGATGTAAATGTGATAGAAATAGGTGAGTTTGCAGTAACTTTGCTATCAGCCAAAACAGAGAGCCCTCTTTTTCTCAATTTCCTAATGATATTCTCTGTTACTAATCATCAAATGAAAAATAAGATACTTTTTTGATATGCTATTTTCAAGTTGTAGTTTCTCTCCATTTGCTTATACAATCCATTTCTATATATTAGCTATTGCACTATGTTCCCTATTATGGAAATATAATGACAAAGCTGCTTATTATGCCCAAAGAATCTATGTTTCAAAGATTACATGGATTGTTATTTAAAGCCATTCAACAAGTTTATAAGGGAATAGAAACATTGTCCCTACAGTAAAAGCTATCAGCTTTGTATTTCTTACTATTAATCATAACAAGAGTATATTATATGTGTGTATAATTCAAAATCAGTTACCAAAAAAGCCAAAACCAAGTGAAAACGTGGAGTTTAAATGTTGAATTCAATTCTCAATAAATTTTTGATGAATCAGCACAAAATAGGTAGAGACAATGAAACCAGCAGTTTGGGAATCAAGTTCTATTCTTTTTTTTTAATTAACCATATATATGAATGGACACTCAGCTTCTTGCTAGGTCACCATCTTCCTCCATGACTGGCAACTGGGATCATGACAACTGTCCAAACATAAGAAACTGATAAAGGAATTATTCGTACAAAACAGCCCAAATCCTGATGTGGAAGGTGTTCTTCAGTGTAACACTGCATACCCTTCAGGGTGTGATCTTGCCCTGTCTTTTCAGTATGAGGCACTAGCCATGTTCTTTGCATTCCAGGTGAACAGGCATTCCGGGGCGGGAGGGCGGGGGGGATGCGGGTTGCTTCCAGAGGCCTTTGCTCATGTTGTTTCCTCATCCTCCCATTCCTCACAGGTCCCATCTAACCTCCACTCACAATGAAGGGCCAATTCACATGGTATCTTCTGTGTGATCTTTTTCGAGTCTCCACATTCCAAATGAATCACTCACCTGATCATACTTAGCCCTTTATGCTAATACTGTGCTAAGTGTGCATATCTCCTCCATTAATTTGTTAGCTTCTCAAAGGACTATGTATTAGTCTTCTCTGTCCCTTTCAGTACCTAGCATAGTGTAATGCAGTGCTCATAAATGTAGAACAGTAGATTTGAATTAAAAAGGTATTGTTATCAACTATTCATTCGAGCATGGGAAAATTTACCACTCTTGCGTCTTGCCCAAAGATCCATTTTAAAATTAATGATTTTTCGCCATTCTATCAGAAATAGTAATTTAACTATTGCAAACTTTTTTGGTCATGAAACAACTTCTTTGCAAACTGGTTTATAGACTGTAAGGAAATTTGGTTGATTTGATACCATTTTACATAAGGACAGCTTCCTTCATGGTGACATTGAAAAAAATTCCATAGAAAAGTCATGAAATCAGCCGCTTTCACCCCCGTGCCAGTGGCTCATGGTGTTTCTAACACGAGAGGAAGGAAATAGTTATCTCTAATTATGTCTTGTTCAATTGTGTCATTTAAAGCATTAACCTGTTTTTAGCAAGGCTGTTTTTAGACATTCTATCTTTACTAAGCAAATGCTGCTCTTTTTGCAGTCTCTTTTCCCTGTGGAAACGAGTTTGGATTATTTGCAAATCATTAACCTTAGGAAAAATTAAAATATATATTAGCCTCAATTTCCAAGGATTAGAAAGTGTTTGAGATTATAATTTATGGATAAACTCAGCAAATCTGGTGCTTCTAGAAGAGTGTATATAGAATGTGCATCTTAGAACTCCAGTGTTGTCAAACACGTATATTTGGAAAATATTGCTCACGCTAGCCTGCTCTCGATCTTTCACTAAACCAACAGCATATTAATGCCTGAGTGGTAATACAGTAACAAAATATGTTTTATATTGTTTTATTCTGGATTTCTCAACCTTGACACTATTGGCATTTAGGGCTTGACTGTTCATTGTTGGCAGATGTTTGGGGGATGGCTACCTGTGCACTACATGTTTAGAGCATCCTTGACTTCTACCCATATGTGTCATGAGCACTGTCCCCTTTCCCCCAGTTTTAATGTCTCTAACAATTGGCAAATCACTCCTGGTTGAGAACTGGTAACTTAATCCAAGCCTTTTCCAAAGGCTTTAACCCAAGTATAAAATTTGTATTAACACCAAAATAAGGCAATTGGGGAAAAGTTACTGGAAAGTACCTTAACTCTTTTTGCACTAATAATAGTCACTAGCTCTTATATATACCACTAAGTATGAGACATACACTCTTCTGAGAACTTTTTGCTAAAATTCATAAAATTAACATCATAGTAACTCAACTATTTTAATACATGTTGCTTTCAGATAATTGTCTTACACATAAAGATAGACACAGAAATGCTGGTCTCTTTTTCAGTTTGTCTTAGACATTAAAAGTAGGGGGATCAAGAGAATAAGACAAGCCAGAGGCTAAGAAAAAATATTTGCAAAAACCACATCTGATACAGAAGGGTTATCCAAAATATATAAAGAACTCTTAAAACTCAACATTAAAAAAAAATCAACAACCTCATTTAAAAGTGAGCAAAATGAGACAGGAACAGACACTTCACCAAAGAAAATACATGGATGGCAAATAAATATATTGTATGTCTAGATTATATGTCATTAAGAAATTGCAAATTAAGACAATGAGATAACACTTCACACCTATTAAAATAACCCAAATCTGGAACACTAACAACACCAAATACTAACGAATAGGTAGAGTAACTGGAACTTTCATTCATTGCTGGTAGAAATGCAAAACAGTATAGCCACCTTGGAAAACAGCTTGGCAGTTTCTTGGAAAATTAAACATACTCTTACCATACAATCCAGCATTCGGGCTCCTTGGCATTTACTCAAAGGAGTTGAAAACTTACATATACACTTATAGCTGCTTTATTTATAATTATACAAACTCGGAAGCAACCAAGATATCCTCTAATAGGTGAATAAATAAATATCCAAACAATGGAATATTATTCAGTGCTACAGAGAAACAAACTATGAAAAAAACCTAAAATGCATATTACTAAATGAAAAAAGCCAACCTAAAAAGCCTGCATACTATATTATTCCAACTATATGATATTCTGTAAAAGGCAAACAATAGAGATAGTAAAAAGATCAGTGGTTCTTGGGGTTGAGGAGAGTCAAGATGAACAGGTGGAGCACACGGGGTTTTTAGGACAGTAAAACTACTCAGCACAATACAATAATAGTGGCTATATATCATTATACACTTTCCAAGCCATAGGATGTACAATACCCAGAGTGAAACCTAACCCAGAATGAACTGTGAACTTTGGGTGATTATAATGTGTCAGTGCAGGTTCATTGATTATAATAAATATACCACTCTAGTGTGGGGTGTTGATAATGGGAAAAGCTGTATATGCGAGGTCAGGGAGCATAAGGGAACTCCGTACTTTCTGCTCAGTATTGCTGTGAACCTACAACTTCTCTAAAAAATAAGGTCTATCTGAAAAAGAAAAGATGGAGAGGGGGTAATAATTTAAGCATGAAATCTTCAGGGATAACTATTGCGCATCATGGTAAAGTAGCCTGACTGCACAGAAGTTGTACTAAGTCTGCTTTCCATTTACAGGAGCTCAGAAGGGGCAGGTGGCAACTCTCAGTTCACACACGGAGGCCCACGCACATAATGGCTAGATGGCCTCATACTCTTCAGTCAGAAAGGTCAATAATAAATCATAGTGAAAAAAAGACAGAGACAGAACTAACATTCTCTCCCAGGAACTCTCTGGATCATCCCAAATATCTTTAAAACGTCACCTTTCTTTCCTTTATTATTTTTCTTCACATATTTCTCTCAAATACTGAAAAGGAGAAGGATGACTGTAGGCCTCAGAAACTGCAAGAAGAAGGAAGAACTTTATTGCTGGGAAAATGATGATAGGTGTAGTTGAAATCTGGAGTGCTGTTAAATTTTTAACTCAATCTCCTAATTATAGCCCTCCTGACACTTTCTGTTTCTGAGCTCCATCAATGTATGGTGGAAATGACCTCAATACATTTAGTTAACTAGATCTCAGGGTTTTTTTTTCTTCATTCCTTAGTCACTTAAGTAAAGCATCTCTCCACCCTGTCTTTCCTGTAAAAGGTGAGATCTCCTTCTTGAATCTGAATGACTCCCTTGGGGTTTGAGGGTCATTTACCTTTGGTTAGTACAGCAGATGGAATGTTGCATGCTTGGCTCAGGGCTCCTGGCTCAGTGCCCTGGGCTGTGAGGCCAGTTGCTTAACTCAGAGGGTGGCTTCAGATTCAAGCCTATACCATCTTTCCAAGGCCTGAGGCTACTTGAGAAAGCTATGGATTACTGTTATTAAAATGTAGCTACAGAATCCTAGACCTGGTGTGTATTCTAGCAAGATGTAAGGGACTGGGGGTCTCAGGGGAACGAAGAGTAAGTTCTAATTGGCCATAGAAAAAATAAAGAAATTACATTCCTCCATACAGTCTGGTTAAGTATGGATAAATTTGCACGTCTCTAAGAAAATCTCTCTTCCCGCCCTCCCCAATTCCATCTCCCCCCACCATTCTGTCTTTTATATGTTTTTTGAACCAACCATATATTTTAATAGAAATATTTTACGTAGGTATCTACTGAGTAGTATTTTGACTGGTAGTGGATGATAATTTGAAAGAACTAGTATGGCTGGGTTATTTAATATTTTAATTATTTCATGCTTCCTTCACTTTTTTCTTCCCTTTCTTTTATTCCCATTCAGTATGTAGTCAGCTCTGTGCTCAATGACTCAGCGGAGGGATGTGGTAGAAAACAGAAAACAAAAATAGCTGCCATAGCTTTGTTCTTTTTTTAAAAATTTAATTCACTCATTTATTCCTTCAATATATGGAACTCCTGAGAGAATTCTAAAACGGCAGCATCTTTTCCCCCTAAAATATGTTAGGAAAGTCCTGTCAGCTCCTAATATACCCTTATATTCATTTATTCAATCAAGAAATTTGTGTGTGGGTATGTTCCTGTTATATGCCAGAGCATTGCTGATGCTGGATGCTAAAGATAAAACAGCAAGGAGAAAAAAATCCTCTTTCATGGGGAGGGAGAGCCAGACAGTAAAAATAAAAGCAAATAGATATATGATAAAATATGAATACTGAATAAGGGATTGCCTTGATCAATTTTCCTTACACTAAACCCCAGGAAAGGAAAGAAAAGTTGGGACACAAACATGAAGACAGAAAAAACAGAAAAGAAAAAGCTTTTCCTTAGAGAATGCTCTTTCTTCAGATTAAGAGAAAAAGGAAATTGATGAAAGAGTTGATCTTTTCTTTTTTGAGTGTACCACAGTTTATTTTATTTCATTTTTAGATTTAATTTTATTTAAAAAGCTTTTTTATTTGAGTATAGTTAACACGCAATGTTACACTACTTTCAGGTGTACAACATAGTGATTTGACAACTATACACATTAGCTCACCACAAGTGTAGCAACCATCTGTCACCATACTATTGTATGATTGTATTGTATGATTACAATATCATTTACTATCTTCCTTATGCTGGGCCTTTTATTCCCATGACTTATTCATTCCACAACTGGAAACCTATATCTCATACTCGCCTTCACCCATTTTTCCCATTTTCCCACCCCCAAGAGAGCTGGTCTTGATGGCAGAAGGCATCTCATCTCCTATTACCTAGAATAGTACATCAAAAAAGAGAAAATGGCTTCACGTTGCTTCTAAGTGGAGAATAAGCCCTCTCTCCAAAATTCTGCTGATGAACCAGGCATATAGGCCAAAATGATGTGGGATGCAGCAGCTACCTGTGTGGCCTGATGACCAACAACCAAATGGGTTATCCCCAACTCCTTGATACTAAATAAGATCTCAAAACTATAGCACAATCCTAAATAGATGGATCTGAAGAAGGAATGGGATTATGGAGCTGAGGCATTTTGTTCCTCCAACAGTCTAATGGAACTAGGGACTGAAGTCAGAAATTAATTTACAAAAAAAAAGTTATAAATCAGTGCTTGTGATTTCACAGACTGAGATTCATATCTATTATACCAGTACTATGCCTGGTTAATCTGTCTTGACATCTTTCTACCTCTTAACGTCACATTAAAGCGTTGTCGAGTTCTGTGTAAGTATTTCTCACAGTTATTGTTGCCTATCTTATTGTTTCCTTGGTTTATCTCTGTGATTTTCTACACAAACTCCTTGGTCAGTGTTCCTGTATCCAGTCTTAATGTACTTCAATCAATATAATACCTGGAATATTTTATTTAAAATCCATATCTCACAATGTTACTCCCCTGTTTCACACCTTCTGTGATTTCTATTTGCCACAGAATCAAGAACATGACCCAAGAGCCCTCCATGGATTCTATTCTCCAGTCTTCTCTAGTTTTACCTTCCTCTCCATCTTTCATTGGGGTTTCTTCTCCAGCAACATTGAATGACCGCATATTTTTCCTAGCTTCAGTTTCTTTGTATATGCTCCCCTCTTTGCTTGGAATTATCCCCCTCCCCAACTCATGCACTCATTTTGTCTACTCCTACTTAGCTTTTAACATTCAATTCAAGCATTCCTTCCATCAGGAAAGTCTCTGATCTCACATAGCCCACCTCCTGGAGTACGACTATAATTTATGCACATAAATCCATTTCATATTCTATGAACGTCTAATTATGTACATGTCTCTGACCATAAACTGTGAGCTCTCTGAAGACAGGAACCAGGCTCACCTAGCGAGTCTCCATTGCCTGGAACAATGCCTGGCCTATAATAGGCATTCAATTCATGTTTGTCAAACTAAATAAAATTATCTACACAGAAATCTGGCAACACTTCAGAAATCTTTCATCAGGAATCTAATTTTAGAGAATCCAGATGTTTCCAGACAAGCAAATTAATGTTCCAGTAATTCTTCAGGGACCATCAATGTATATACTTTGTCTGATCAGTTTAAGGACTTATCAGATGCTGCCTCACAGATGGGAACATGTAGAGCTGTTCCTGAGGCAAGACACTTTAATTATGTGGATATGCCCTTCAGATCTATAGTTGTGCGATCAAATCATGATCATAATAATAGCAAGAGTCCCTTGCATTTATATAGTATCTCATGGTGTGCAAAGAATTTCTTTACGTATAATAGCCCCAAGAGATAAACGGGGTAGGCATTATTATCACCACTTTATACATGAGTAACTGAGGTTCAAAGAGATTAAGTGTGTAGTTTAAGATCTCACACCTATTAAATTGCAGAGCCAGGATTGAATTGACTTGTTAATCTTTGATTCATGCTAACTTTAGAAATTTAAGTCAACAACCACGTCTTCCAGAGAAACTAGGAATTTCCAATGGAACTGACTTTTTCTAATTTTAAAACTAGATGTAGGATAAACCTACAGAAAAATAAAAAATAGGTAAAGATTTCTGTTACATACTGCTGCTTTGAAGTTCTCCAAATCAATCAGTTAAACTCAGGTCAACTTATAGTAAATAAGTAAGTAATAGATGGTAACGGCTACTGGACATGTGATGGCAATGTAATGGATAGCTAGCTGTTTTCAAACCTGAACACAGACATTTCACAGTTAAATCAGGACAGAAAACTCAAAGTCTTTGGGGAGTTTCTCAATCTCATTTTTTGTGTCTTCTCTCTGACACTATAAATTTAAAGCAACTAATCACCTGGTAAATCTGTTCTGTGCCCATGTCTTATTTCTTGTCTTAGCTGTCAAATGCCATAAAAGTAGCATTAGTATCTTACTCAGTCTTATTAATTTATTCAACAAACATAAATTAAATGTCAATGATGTGCCAAGATTCCGAGTTATTCTGGCATTACCAATATGAGTAAAACCTAAATAGTTTCAGCTCTTTGTGTAGAGCATATAATCCACTGGGGGAAACAGATGATAATAAAAGCAGTGTCCTTGCAGGTTATAGAAGTGTGTGATATCATAGCTATTGCCCAAAAAAGGAAATAATCAGCTCAGCTTGGAGAATTCCAGTAACACAGCAGAGAATATCCATGTCACTCTTCAGCTTCAATTTCACATGTCACCAAGAACATGGCATAAAGTAGGTGTCAATAAATATATGCTGGTTGATTAATGACATAACTTGGTCCCAGTTATTTATCAAATCATTATATTCCCTCTCCTAGAGAAATTAACCTTATAGCTTCATATGAGTTTGTAAAATTAAGTTTATATATTAGAGAAAATTCAAGCATCTCAAAAGAGTGGGTATGATGCTCAAGGCAAGACATCCTTCCAGCTACATTTGGGAATCACCTGCATGCCTGTGAAAATGGAAGTAAGCTTAGTTTCACAAGTTCAGTCTAAGTAAATGTTTAGTCTCTTTTCAGGGGACTGAGTCCCTCCTACACAGAGAGGTTTGTCTCTTGCCTGACTTAGGTCTTTTCTCTGCTCTATGTTCTAAGATCAAAAGTGTAGCAAATAGAGCTTCTTCCCACCTACCCATTTCTAAGTCAGATGAGTCAATGTGAAACAACAGAAGATTGATGATTATTTAAAATATTCTGTAATATCTTAGAGTTAACCACAAAATTAAAATCTTAGGCCTCCTTAATTGGCTTCTTTAGGTGAAGTCTAGTAAACCAGATTAACTATCTCTTATACTTTTCCCCTTTATTAACAATCCATGAGCATCTACTTTAAAATACATCTTTTTGGTAATATTTTTAAAAAGATGTTAAAAGAACAAAAGCAATTCTCATTTTTTAAAGCTTCATGTTTCCCAAAATGGAGTCAAAATCTTCTGACAACCTATATTTGTGGTTCCAGGAAGTTTAAATAGAAATATTTGTGTTTAAAGTCTTTAATAAATCCCCAGTGGAGCTATAGTCCTCTGGAACAAATGTGAAATATTTTCTGCCCTTTGGGTATATTTGTTTTGTACAATCCCTATTTTCAGCATTTCATAGTGAGACTGATTCTAGTGCTATATACTAGCTGCCTAGTATCCATAAGTCTGCAAACGCAGCTCACATATAAACACTGTGTTGGATGCCTAGAGGTTAAAATTGTTCATCTTTTTTCCTTTATCCTCCCTCTCACTTCTTATCCCACCTCCCAACCCAAGTTTCACAGCCTGAATAACAGAGATCAAAAGACTGAAATATTAGTGATATTTTGGAAGGAAGAATAGATGGAATCCAAAAGAATAAAAACCTTTGTCTGATTCTGGCAAACATGACCAATTTTAACTTTTAGTTTGATGATTCCTGCCAAAATATTTTTCAAAAAATGGGTGTAAATTATTGTAAAATAATTAGTTACTACTTATATAGAAAAAGCTTCATAAAACACTTGTTCCCCCAAAAGTCTATGTGAAAATCTAAAATACAAATTTGTTGAATATTACTCTAAGCCAGTGAGGTAATAGTAGATAACATAACACTGTTTTCAATTTTTATCTAAGTCAGGTGAAAGCTAAAATAATTTGCTTCAAATCAAAATGCAAGTCAGTAATGTGACAGCTAGAATGTTCTTTATTTTCTTCTTTTTTTATGTGACTAAGCATTCATTTGGCATTATTATTATATGATGAGTAAATTCAGAAGCAATATACCTGTGTTTTCATCAATTTAAATAAAGATTATTAGTTATAACATTACCTTAAAATAAATTCTCCAGTATAAATATAAGAATTTAACCTTAATGACTTAATGTTTCAGTCATCAAAAGTAATATATAACATACAACATAGTGGAAATAATATTAAATGACAAATCAGAAAAATCAAGATTTTAGTCATAGGTCTGCCACTTATTACCTCATGACCTAAGAAAATAACTAAATATTCACTTAAAAACAAAAAATAAAACAGGTGTATAAATTACAATTCCCTAAATATCTCATTGGTTTTTCATGGGATGCTAGTGTGACAATGTATGAAAAATTTCTGTTGTATACACTTTACACGTAATGAAAAGCAAATCTACATTGATTTGTAACACTTGTGACTGATAGAATCAGAATGGGACAAAGAAATGGGACATAGAAAAAATGGTTAAAACTTACTGAACTCTCATTATATGCCAAGTATTAAGCACTTTATATCTACTACACTATTATTCCTCAGGACAACCTTAATTGTCATTAACAGATGAGAAAACTGATGTTAACAGTTCTTTTGTTCTTCCAACTTTTCCTTCTGTTTCTACACATGAGTATAGGTGACAGATTTTTAGTCATTCACACGTTAACACCAAGGTCTTCCTACAAAATAGTTTCTAGCTGAATGAGGCTAAATTTCAGGTAACAATATGCTACATTTTATTTGTAAATTTTATTACATGCTACTTCTAGACATCTATTTCTCTCTCTGCATCACTTTCCCTATATACATGTGTATTAGGTAAGTGACTCGATTTCTTTCAAGCTAAAAGTGAATTCATATGCATAATGGACTGCTGTATAATCTACAAATGTTTTTTATAGAAGCTTTCCTAAATTATTATTTCTATAATTTATGAAACAAGAAAAATAAGAAGTATAACATTTTTCATTAAAAATACAATGTGATTAGATAGTTTACATCATCGGATACATTTTTCCTTGTTGAAAAATGAACAAATTATTTATAGTAAAAACAAAAGATGCCATTGGCTTTGGTTAATACATTAGTATAGTTGGCATTAAAATTCTGAATATAAAAATGCTTCTCTGTACTGATTTTAAAGTTTCTAATTTTGTGCTATTTAAATAAAAGCCAGCTACTCAGAAATTTTGAAATGAATAACTCATGCTCTTAAATACCTATGCTGAGTAGTGAAAGGACAATTGAAGTAACCACTTAGTATGTTTTAAATATTATCTTAATTTGAATAAGTAAACACTTCAATTTTTACTCAGATGTCTCAGTTACAAGGAGTCCAAACTTAAAGTGAATATGTCAGTTTGAATAAATAAACTTTACCATATTATTTGCAGAGCATTAAATCTCTACATAGTCCAATTAAAAAATATGTTCAAAATTTTATGATCTTATATATTCAATATTTATAGTATGTATTATAATATCAATACGATAACAACATCAACTTGCTAAGAATCTTACATAAAATGTTCATTCAACTAGCCTATATGAATTCAATAGCAACTTGAATGAGCCCAGTAATGTGCCAGAGCCATAAGGACTATACAAAAACTTTAAAAGGCCCTTGCCCTTCTGAGCTTATGGTAAAAGAAGAAAACATGAAGAACATGAAAGGCTTCAGAACTGTACTAAAGTGTATACAATTAAGTATAATCCCTAAAGGAGCTGTCCATAAATAGAATATAAAGACAAGAATCTGGGATGGAATAGCTTTCCAGAAACAAGGAAAATTTATGTCATCTAAGGCGACAGAGTTTCCAGAGAAACGAATTATAAATTCTAACATTTTCCATCGGGAAGTCAGTCATCATAAACATTGGAAAGATCGAGTAGATGCTAAGCTTGGGAAAAAGTGTTGGCGGAAAGATGGCGTGAGAGAGATGGGAGGGCGGAAATATAGGGCGGGAGAGATAGAGATAGGTGAGATTGATAGATAGTAAAGATATTTATATTTATATATGAAATAAGAATATATATAATATATAATTATAAAAATATATATAATAAAAATATAAAATATAAAAAAATAAAATGTATTTATACTATTTATATTATATTTTTATATAAATTTTCTATTATATATAATATTAATATAATATATTAATGTTCTATATAATACTATAATATAACATCTTATATTATAAAAAATATATATTTTTTTTTAAATTTAGAGACAGAGAACATGAGCAAGCAGGAGAGAGGCAGGAAGAGAGAGAGAGAAAGAGAGAGAATCCCAAGCAGGTTTCATGCTGTAAGCACAGAGACCGATGTAGGGCTCAAACAGTGAGATCATGACCTGAGCCAAAACCAAGAGTTGGATGCTTAACCAACTGAGCCACCCAGGCATCCCTTATGTGCTAAGCTCTTTTAATGCACTGTGGGGAATACAAAGATAATTAGCTAACTAGGTATTTGAGGAGGAAAAAAAAAAAATGAACAGCAGCAAGTATCACACAAGTCAGAATGTCTCAATTGGGAGAGGCATCCACTTTTAATTGAAGTAAAAGAAAGAAATTTCCAAGGGCATTTGGCTAAAAATTAGTTGCAATGGAAAATATGTTTTGAGAGCAAGCAGGCAAGGATACACCAGGAAGGAAGAATAAGAGCCAGATAGGAAGAAAACATAAACTTATTTACCGGATGTGAAAGAGGTGAGATTAAGATGGCTTTTAATCAGGTAACTACGGACCACAGAATTCTGTCCTTTGCTAACCAACTCCTGATTCTCACAAGAAACAGAAAACATGTATGCACAGAGGCAATGACCAACCAAAAACCCACCCTTATTACTATAAAGCTGTGACTGCAAACAGTAATGCAATGTCTTAGTGAACGAACTTGACCTAGGTTGAGAAATCCCCTAGGCAAAAATCAGCCTGGACCCCAGGGCCAAAGTATGCAGAATGATGGATTCTTAGCCTTTCCCCAGTAAAATCATGCTCAGGACTTTCAATGACAGACAGAAATGAATATACAGAATACACCTGTGGAGTAAAGAATTATGAGAGTATAACCATCAGAAGGAAAGTGTGAACCAGTGCTTATGGCAATCTGTCTCAGGCTTTCTCAGACCAGGGAAGTTCTAAAAAGGAAGCATAAAACCTGGCCTTTTGGTTTTTCAGGAACATAAGAATCCAGAGAGCAAAGACAGAGACAAAGAGAACTGGCTCTTCTGCAAAGATTACTGGCTCAAAAAAGTCTTTTTCAAATGACTTTACTAAGGCTCCATTCCCAGAAAATAAAGTTCAGTGGATATACTTTACCTTGACCAATTCATTTATTCAGCAAATACTTATCAAACATTCACTATTCAGCAGACATTCTTATAGGTCCTTGGGATACATAAGTAAAGGAAACAAAGATCCTTAAAACATATTGCAAGGAATTTAAAATTTCTTTTTTTGTTGTTGAAAACTAGATTGTATCATTGTTTTACATCCTCTACAACAAGCAGGACAGTTTTGAATACACATCAAAAATTATTTTCTCCCACATTATTCATTCATTTTTATATTATTGGGCATATGCCAGAGAAATGTGATCTTTGTGACTTTTTAAAAGGCTAAGGTTTACAAATTCCTAATGGTGCATTCATTTGTCATATGATAACATCTTAGGACTTAGAATCATCTCCACATATAATAAAGAATTCCTATACTCCTGAAACTAATATTACACTATATGTTAACTAACTGGAATTTAAATAAAAACTTGAAACTATATATAAAAAAAGAATTTTTCTTTTGTTTTTTAAAATTTATTTATTTTAATTAAGTTTTTAGGTTTTTTAAATTAAAATCCAAGTTAGTTAACATATAGTGTAATAATGATTTCAGGACTAGAACTTAGTGATTCATCACTTACATTTAACACCCAGTGCTCATCCCAACAAGTGCCCTCCTTAATGCCCATCACCCATTTGGCCCATCCCTCCACCCAACACCCATCTAGCAACCCTCAGTTTGTTCTCTGTATTTAATATCCTCTATGGTTTGTCTCTCTCTCTCTGTTTTTATCTTATTTTTCATCTATTTGCAATATAGGCATGCACACATAAGTTTCTTTCTCTCTATAACTGAACTAATCCATGAACTCCCATGCTCTAACCTTCCCGATCCAAGATATTTATTCAATTCTCCAACTACAATGGAACTACTCAGAGAGATGATCCTGCAGTTAGAAAGAAATTGAGACCTCAATCTCATTCCAGCCTGGGAAAACTAAATTAACCAGCAGGGGTGGGCCAGCCAGTTGCTTCAACAGAAGAGTAAAAAGAAATCACTACTTTTGTGATTTTGGCCGGAACTCCAAGAGACTGTCTAGGCAAAGTATACATGAGTGTTTCCCAAGGACAAAATGTAGGCTATTACAGAAAGAGAGTTGACCCTAAAGCCATTTTTCTTTCTTCTTGTTAGACTGAACGGAAGAGTAACAAGATTATAAAGAAGAAAGTCTGTTAGAAGGGATCACTGGAAAACAATCAAGGGTTAATTGAGAAAAATGCATCACCTGTGTCATGGGAGGTACCTGACAGTTCTAAGTGAAAGAAAGATCTTTTTAAAAATCTTTATAAAGACACCCAGGAGAGAAAATATCAGCTTTAAGTACCTGCAGGAACAGATGAAGTCTGTTCATCCTATGACAGAACCATATTTACCTGCCTCCCTACTTCCCTACCCCCAAATCTTGGGTTGATCCCAATAGGACTCAGAATCTATGGTTAGCCAGATAACCATGGTTATCTGGACACAATTAATGGTACTGTACACAATTAATAATGAGCCTTTATTTAAACTGACCATAACACTTATTACCTAGATATGATCACAGAAGTAATAAGCTTGTCGGAGTTTTCATTTAGGGGCAAAGAACCCCTGAATCACTAGTCACTGGAAAGTGTGTGTGGAGGGAATATAGAACTGTTCCTTTTTACTTCCCACAAGTCTTGCTTCGTTCAAACTACAAGGACACACCTTAATACCAGATGGAATTCAGAATTAAGAGAGACGTATAATAAAATCAAGGCTTCTGGATTTACACTGTCCTCTAGGCCTTGCTAGACTCCATTGAGGTGTCTTACTTTGCTCACTTCTGGATTGGTGAGGAACTCTGCTGAAGTAGCTGCTGAAGTAACTCACTACCTTCTCTCTCAACATGGGAAGTGCACATTAATCACTTCAGGAAGAGCTTAGTGGCCTCTGCCTATTTAGCTAACAATCTAAAAACAAATGGGGGAAGCCTCATTAGTGGAAGACTTCTTGGCTCTTGAAGATTATAGGAATTCCTAAGAAATGGTGTGACTCCCATTCAGTGACCGAGTGGTATTGTCCACTCTGTAGCTCTGTGCAACAGCGTCATTTTTCTCCTTATTTCAGTTCCCATTCATATGCCTCACTGGGACAATTAACACATCAAGATCTTCTTCACACGTCATTGGACCACTGGGAGATGGGCAAAATCCATCAATCTCTCCCTCTTTGTCTCTCTAGCTCTATCTATCTCTATCTCTATCATCTCACTGGTGTAGAACAGTCTTTTATACCACTCCAACCAGGTAAAAGTATCTTTTCTAGAAGAATAGGCATGAACAAGAGAGTACAAAGACTGAAATTGTCCAGTATGTACTATGTACATATGTATGTACTATGAATTGGAGATAGAGATGAAAAAAGATTCAGATTAAGTATTTTTTAAATGTCTTCTCCATGAGAAGTAATACAATAGGAGACAGATAAACTAAGGCACTGGCAAAGAAACAAGGGCATGGCTGGGAAGGCTTCATCTGAGGCAAAACTAGTGGGACCTGGGTAGCTATTAGATGTAGGGGGAAAAAAGAATCAGATGACTCGGAGTTTCTTACCTAGTAATTGGGAGAAGGATCATGCCATTAGCAGAAACATAAAACCAGGAGGACAAGCAGATTTAAGTTCTGTTTTGAAGTGCAGAGTAGGAGGTATCAGAAGGGTAGCCAGCAGGCATTGGAAATCAGGCTCTGAGCTTGAGAGTGAGGTCAGAACTAGCAATCCACATTTGGCAGTTACACCTAGAGCAGTGTCATTTGAAGCTGTGGGAGCAGATGTGATCACTAAGGGAAGAGAGAGTTGAAAGATACGGCCAAAGTCAGAACGTTTGGTAGCTCCTATATGAAGGGGAACAGAAGGAATAATAACAAGTTAAAAAAAAAGCAGCATAGAGATAGAGCAATTTTTATGGAAGATATGCTTGAATGCTCCTTCAGAGACCTTTTCCTCAGACTTATACAAGCTGTACTGCATTCTGCAAACCGATTTTTAATAGACACGTTAAACACAAAATACATACCAATGAAATGCCCTGTTCTTGTTATACAATAAAATGTATTTATGTAAATTTAATACACATCTTTATGATAAACAACAGGGACTTTTTTTCAATAGTTGTCTTAAGTCAATGTGTTATTTCTTTCCATTTTTTCTAGGAATATGAAGTTAGCTCATTTCATTATCAACATTATTGGAAAATATGATAAAGTAGGAAAAATGGAGGAGCCTAATTTATTATTTATAGCTTGTGGTACTGTGTGGTGAACTAATAGTTCTCCCATCTCTCAAAGTTATCCTAGGATCTGGCAGAGGAGTGGACAGGAATGTAAAATGACTCATATGATTTAAAGACATGTTAAGTAACTTTACTCTTTCTTGTTTACTTATGTCAAATAAGTAAAATCATATTAATGGAGAACAGGAGGTGATGCTACATTTAGAATTGTCACCATCACTACATCCCAATCTCTGAGTAACATGATAAAATATCAAAGAAATTGAAAGAGAATATAAATATCAATAAGATTGGTATAAATATTGCATTGAGAGCCACAAAGATTAAATGTAAGCACTTCAAATGATTTCCTTTTTTTAAATTTACAAATTATTGGAAATCCTCAAAAATTATATTCTCTAGATTTGGGGGTATAAGTCAGAATAAGATAGAATTAAGCAGTGAATGGGGATAGAGGAAATGGAGGCAGAATGTCTGGACTTTCCTTTTATGAGGTGCAATACTACAATAAAGGAAAGACCCGGGGATTTTAACTTAATGAGGTGATAGGGTTGAGAAAAGGTCCCCTTCCTTCTTTCTTTCTCTCTTTTTTTTTTTTTTTTAACTATCATAAAGGTTTTTTACTGTTTGTTGAATGAATGTCTTACTGAACGGATGATGTGAGTAACCATGATAGAGACGTTCGTGTCCACAGAGAATTACATGTACTTCCCTATTTCTCTAAGCCTCCCCTGAGGTTAGACTTAGTTCACATGACTTGTTCTAGACAATAGACTCTGAGGAGAAATGATGTGTGTCAATTCAGGAGTGGATTCTCTATGATCTCTTTTCCAAAGCCAGGGTAATTTTGAAGTCTCATATTGATATGGTGGTATCACAAGATGAAAATTCAATGGATCCTCAAGCGCTGGATATATTATTTATCTATTTCTGCATAACAAATTACCCTCAGACAAACATTTTTATGTCGCAGTTCCTATGGGTTAGAACCCATAGGCACAGCGTGGCTGGGTACCTCTTGCTTAAGTTCTCACATGAGACTGCTGTTAGGCTGTTCTCTGGGGTTGTAGTTTACTCTCAAGGCTCAACTGTGGTAGAGAAGGACCTATTTCCAAGTGCATTCATGTTTCCTGACAGCCTTTGCCATGTGGGCCTCTATGTAGGGTTCACTTATAACATGGCATTTGGCTTTCCTCAGGGATAAGTGTTCCAAGAGAAAGAGACAACACCCAAGATTAGAAACATGGTATATTTATAACCTAATTTTGGAAGTGATACTCTATACATCTGCAGTGTTTTACTCATTGAAATGAGTCAATAATTTCAATCCATACTGAAGAATAGGAGACAACTCAAGGAGATACAGAGGGGATAAATATAAGGAGGCAGAAATCACTGGAGACTATCTTTAAAGCTACCTACTACACCAGATGAAAGAAAATACCCAATTCTATGGTCTAAATATTTGTGTCCTCCCAAAATTCAGATGTTGAAATCCTAACCTCTAAGGTATTAAGTGGTATTAATGGGGTCTTTGGGAGGTGATTTAGACACTAGGATGGAGTCCTCACGAATGGGGTTATTGCTCTGACAAGAATATGCCCGAGAGAGCTCCCTCACCTCTTTTGACCTATGTAAAATTACAGAGAAAAGACAATGGACCATCAGTGAGGAAAGGGCTCTCACCAGACACAAAATATGCCAGAGCCATCTTAGACTTCCCAGCCTCTGGAACTGGAAGAAATAAATTTCAGTGGTTTATAAGCCACCCAACTTGTAGTATTTTATTATAGCAGCCTAAAATGAAGAAGACAACCACCAGCATACAACTTTGCATGAGTAAGAAAAAAAAATTTATTTTATGCTATTAAGATTCTTGAGGTTGTTTGTTACTACAGTATAGCTTCACCTGTCATGACCAATAAAAGCTCTAATGGAAGACAGAACTGAATTGAACCACACAAAAGCAAATCACGAAAGGAGATGGAAATGATAGAGCATAATAATGCATCAAAGTTGTATTCAAATATTATGTTCATAAGAAACTTTTAAAAAATAATTTGGTATACTACTTTAGATAGAATCTTTAGTGTGATAGAATCTTTTTCCATGGTGATTATCTATGGCTGCCTATATGACTGTTAAAACATGTTTAGAGACTTTATAAACAGATGGTTCTTTGGATCTTTCTACAGACTGTCAGCATGATAGTTCAAGTAACAGCTTTCTGTGATCTTCTCTACCTCTACTTCCTCTTTTTAGTTACCAAAATTGATTTTAATTTTTTCTCACACCTCAAGTTTTGATAATCTAAAGTAGGTCACTCTGTAGCATCTAAAAACTCACAGTAGCTCTGTTCAGAGAGGGTGTGAAGTCAGACACTTTTAAAGCATTCAAAGTGAAAGCCAGCACTGGGAACAGAAACATAAAATGTGTTCAAGTATTTCTCTAACAAAGCAAGATACAATCCAGTTCCTTTCGTAGGGTATAATATGATAATAAATTTCAATGGGATTTCTATACAGCTTAGGATATATATTGGGTTTGTAAGCTGCCTTAGCATTTTCTTCTTGTGGTTAGCTGTTTTCCTGCACCTGTCATATTTCTGAGGGCTGGAACTTAGAGTCTGAGCCTCAAAAGTCATGTGAAAGAGAGATATTGGGTCAAATAGTATTCCTCCAATATTCACCACCAGTTGGAACCTATACATTTGGCCTTATTTGGAAACATAACCCTTGCAGATGTAGTGAAGTTAAGATTAGGTCATGCTGGAATAGGATGGGCCCTAAAGATATGAATGCTTATAAGAAGTAGGAAACTTGGAAACAGATATGCACAGTCTCAGAGGGAAGGTACCATGTGAAGACAGAGGTAGAGATTGGAGTTACCTACAAGCTAAGAAATGCCAAAGAATGTCAGCTACTGCCAGAAGCTGAGAGAGGCATGGGAGATTCTCCTGCAAAGCTCCAGAAGGAAGCAATCCGGATGATACATTGATTTCAGACTTCTAGACTCCAGAACTATGAAAGAATAAATTTCTGTAATTATAAGCTACCAAATTGGTGGTACTTTGTAATGGCACCCTTAAGAAACTAATTGTATTAGTTAGAGGAAGAGACATATGCTTGGGGAAGTTTAGCTGCTTGGCCTCACCCCAGCCCTGAATTCAGCCCCGCCCTGCACCAGCTCCAGCCTAGCCTCAGATTCAGCCCGTGTCAGAATCCCCTCTAGCTCCAGTCTTACCCCAGCCTCAGCTCCAGCCCCAGGGGCCAGAACTAGATGTAGTTCCAGCAGCCTCCCTCCCAGATTCAGAAGGTTGGCAGGAAGAACAATAAGGAAAAAAGCTCCAGGCACAGCCCTTCTCTAAAAGTTCCCTGAGCCTTTTAAAGCAAATTAGTTGTTGTTCTATGGAAAGTCCCATCAGTTAAATAGTTTCAAAATAGTCATGTGAAAAAAAATTTTTTTCTTTCATTCAAAAGGCCTATAATGTCTTTCTTTCCTTCCTTTTCCTATGTCTTGTCTTTACTTTTAGGATTTCTCATCCTTTCCTTTCAAAGATCCTTTTTTACTTCATCTTTGATTTTAAAGTAAAATCAAGAGATTACAAATCTTAGAAGAACACACAGGAATAAATTATTGTGACCTTGGGTTAGGCAATGTTTTCTTAGCCATGACCCAAAAAACATAACTGACAAAGAAAAGAATAAGTTGAGCTTCATCAAAGTTAAAAAATTTTGTCTGCAAACTATACCATCAAGAATGTGAGAAAACAATCCATAGAATGGGAGAAAATATTTGCAAATCATCTATTTGTTAAGGAACTTGCATCTAGAACATATGAAGTATTCTTACAACTCAATAATCAAACAATAACTCAACTAAAAATGGGCAAAGGATCTAAATACATATTTCTCCAAAGAATATATGTAAATGGACAATAAAGCACATAAAAAGTTGCTGAACGTCATTAGATAGACACTAAGAAAAATGCGAACTGAAGTCTCACTGAGATACCACTTAGCACAGAATAGGATGACTCTAATCAAAAAGACAGACAACAACATCCTGTTGACAAGGATGTGAAGAAATCGGAACTCTCATACATTGCTGGTGGGAATTTAAAGTAGTGCAGCCATTTTGGAAAACAATTTGGCAGTCCTCAAAATATTAACTATACAGTGGCCATATGACTTAACAATTCCTCTTATTAGTATATATCTATGAGAAGTGAAAAATATGTCCACACAAAATATACACATGACTATTCCTATCAATGTTACTTATTATGACACTCAAAAAGTGGAAACCACTGAATGTATATCCACTGATAAATGGATATATGTGATGTGGTAAATTCATACAATTGGAATTTTTGAGAACATAGAGAGGAACAGGAATGAAGTACTAATGTACGCTACAGCACAAGTGAACCTTGAAAATATACTAAGTGAAAGAAGACAACTGCAAAACACTACGTATTTATTGTATGATTCCATTCATATGAAATGTCCAAAACAGGCAAATCCGTAGAAAGATCTAGTCGAATGGTACTGTCTAAAGGCTACAAACGGTAGGGTATGGGAGAATGGGGAGTAACCATTAGTAGGCACAGGATTTCTTGTGGAGATAATGAAAGTATTCTAAAATTGGATCATGAGAATGGTCCAATTCTATCAATATACTAAAAACCACTAAATTGTTTAAAAAAATCAAAAGATTATAGTTGAAGTTCTGTATTACTTACAATTTAAACACTACAGAGCAAAATACATTGTGAATAACATTTGAATTAAAAGTTTTGTGCTAAGGGCACCTGAGTGGCTCAGTTGATTAAGCATTCAACTCTTTGTTTCAGCTCAGGTCATGATCTCATGGTTTCTGAGATGAAGCCCCATCTTGGGGCACTGAGCTTACTTGGGATTTTCTCTCTCCTTCTCTCTCTGCCCCTCCCTGCCTCAAAGTAAATAAATAAACTTCAAATAAATAAATAAATAAATAAATAAATAAATAAAAGTTTTGTGCAGCTCATGATATTTTAATATACTATCAAAAAGAAATTATCTAGAGGGGCTCATATTAAGCACTCTTTGGAATTAAAAATGAAAATAAATAATTAAAAAAATTTTTTTTAATGTTTATTTATTTTTGAGACAGAGAGAGACAGAGCATGAATGGGGGAGGGGCAGAGAGAGAGGGAGACACAGAATCGGAAGCAGGCTCCAAGCCATCAGCCCAGAGCCTGACGCGGGGCTTGAACTCACGAACCGTGAGATCGTGACCTGAGCTGAAGTCGGACGCTCAACCGACTGAGCCACCCAGGCGCCCCGAAAATAAATAATTTTAACCAATACATTTAATGGGGTGAAAATAAGTGTTTTGAAGTGAAAATATTTTTATAAAAATTATCTTTGTTCAATTTAAATTTCAAGATCAAATTTTTCTTTGCACTTATCTCTTTGGCTTAACCCAACGACCAGTTCGTACATCAGCAGATTTCTGCACACCAGCCTTCTCAGATTCATACACACCTATGTGTGAAAGTTCATCCCAGCTTTCCTTCTCTTGTCTTTCTTACTTTACTTTTGCTCTGAGGTAGTAAGTGTAGAACAGAGAAAAAACTATTTGCTTTCTCTTGTTTAGCAATGCTTAAATAAGAGCAGTCCTGTGGTAATGAGTTAATATTTCATTCAGAGTGATGCCACACTTTTATAGGGGCTTCTGTGGTTTTATGCTTGACATGGGAATCTGGAGACTAAAGAGTCTTTTATAGTATCCCCACATTAAAAAAATGTGATGCAATGTAACTTTATTTCAGGGTATTCGTTTGCTCAAGTCACCTTAATTTAAGCATTTTTGCATCCTTGAGTTTTGTTTTAATATGCCCCTCCAACTTGAAGAACACTCTGGCTAAGGATTCATGAATTTTCTTGGTAACAGTAAATATGAATTGAAAGGAATTATTCTTTTAAAAATCAAGGGCAGTCTCACTGTCTTGTATGATTTTAAATGTACACACAATTTAACGACATCCACAGAGAGTAACATTCGTCATGCACTTGTGGCTGAAGACCATATATACCACATGCTAGAATTACTGTCCCATGGTGAATGGGGCTGCAAGTATTCACATGTAGTGAAAAGAGAAAAGGAAAAAACAAAGTATTCTTTAATAGAGATAAAGAAAAAGGTTAATGGTACTGAGTATTATGAGCTCTCAAATTCCATAAAAAACATACAAACAAATTATTTTCCTTTCCCTAAGAATATGTGAAACATTTCCTCCTCAATTCCTCTGAAGTGCTATTGTGGAATTTTCCCTTTGAGGCTTAAGTGCCTAAATTTTCCAGCAAGAGAATCTCTTTGAAGTCAGTATGAAGCAGTGTCAAAACATATGGGAAACAACCTAAAACATTTAAAACTCTCTTTTAAAGGTATAGAAAATGCCTCTTTAAAATAGTAAGTTGAAAGGCAGTAAGATGCTCATATTACAAATGTTGGTATTGTTTTGTTTTGTTTTGTTTTGTTTTGTTTTGTTTTGTTTTGTTTGATTATGGGGGAGACAGGGCACAGGGTGGGGGACAATTACAACCTATTACTTTTCTTCTTAACTAGAACCAAAGTAGTAATCTTGTTTAGCTCCAGTTTAGACAGAAGCATTTTCATATTTATGCTGTGTGCTTGTTCCTTATTATAACTTTTTCATTCTGAAGGCTGATGATCTCAGGAAGTGTTTAATTTTTGTACACATATGAAGATTCCATATTTGATTTACACATTATTTTATGTAATACATCTCTAAATATTCTAGAAAAGAGAAAGAGATTAACAGCTGTTTAAATAAGTTAGAGCCTACATGAGGTCTACTAATAAATGAATGGTCATCTGACTTGGTTGAAAAGAAGTATCTGGGAATTAATAATCATAAACTCTGCTTTTGTTTGGAAAAATCACATTCTTATTAATTCCTATGAAATCTCCTGTTAATTATTTGGGACAGGGTCATTCTATAATCACTACGTGCAAATTTGGAAAGGCAACTGATTAAAAAACACAGAAGGCTGAAGAATTGTGTAATATATTATTATCAACAGACACATCTAAGTCCTGTTGAGTACTGTCCAAATTACACTGGCATCTGAAATTCAAAAGATCCCAACTTGCTAGATTTTATATACTTCTCATTCCTAATCCCCAATCTATCTAGTCTAGTCTTTACCTCAGTGAATGCTGCATTTTTTCTCTAAAGCGGCAACTCTAGAAACTTTGAATCATCAATTCTTCTTTCAGTCTCACCCAATCATTCAGCAAGTTCTACATATTGTACTTCTGTGCATGTTTTATATGCATATCCATCTACACATTCCCACTGCCATAAATTATGTTTTCTTCAGACTATTTCCAATCTCTCTTCCCAATCAAAACTGGCATTTGTCTTCTTCCCAAATATAAGTCAGAGGGTTCTGCTTAAAAAATAGTAATTCAAATAAATTGTTTAATTTGAAACACAATGCTTTCACTCTTTGTTTTCATTGTACTATTTAACCAGAATGATCCAATTGAGTGGATTCAATTCAATCCACTTTGAGCCTATATTGCACTTGTATGTTTTTGTGTATTTGTTCATGGTGTTCTCAGATCCTGGAAGTCTCTGCTTTAACACCCATATTAGATAAGATGCTTTCGTATGTTGAAGCCCTAACTGCCAATGCAATATTTGGAGACGGAGAATATTTATTTGCTATATGGAATTCTTATATTTGATATTAATAACTCATATACTGAAGCCTAAGCCCCCAGTGTGATGCTCTTTGGAGATGGGGGCCTTTGGGAAGTAACTGGGGTTAGATGAGGTCATGAGAGTGGGGGCCTTATGATGTAATTAGTGGCTTCAGAAGACAGAGGAGGACAGAGAGGAAAAGGCCAAGTAAGGACAGAGCAAGAAGTCCAATGTCTGCAAGCCATGAAGAGAACTTTCCCCAGGAACCAAATCAGCTTGCACCTTAATCTTCTTGGGATTCCCAGCCTCCAGAACCATTTAAGTAAATTTCTGTTGTTTAAGTCACCTAACCAATGCTATTTTGTTATGGTAGCCTGAGCAGACTAAGACATACACATACACATATATTCATAAAATTATGTACAGTTGCATTGATTTATAAACATATTTAATATTTTTATTACAACTCAATCATTTGAAATAAGTAGAGCAAATAGAATAAGCTATATTATTTTTTACAGCTGAAAATAATCAGAGCTCTGAGAAGCTAGATGACAGAGCTAATGACAGGAATAAGAGTCACAATCATAATTGAATTGAGTCCTAATTGAAAAGTGACATCTTCTCACCCAAACTTCCATGTTTTCTAAAATACTATTCCTTAATTTAAAACGATATTGCATCTGAAAGCAGTGAATATCTGAACTATGCATTATGGACGGTAAACTAAAAGGCTTAATTAGGAACAGAAGTGGTCTTTTTAATAGCATTTTTATATCCATCACAAGATCTAGCAAAATGTAAATACTCAGAAACGTTTAGTGACTGGATTTCAACTACCAGAAAATGCCCTTTTCTAACTTCTTTTAGTCCCAAGTTAATTCATACTTCCTCCAGTTGGTTGCACTGGATCAGGCAAGGCTCAGAGGTCAGACAGTCCTGGGCTCTAACTAGATAGACTATCACCACTGATAGCTGTGTGACCACAGATGTTATGCAACTGTTATGTCAGCCATAAAGGACATTTGGAGTGCAATCATAAAAGCACCTCGTTTTTGTCTCCTCCTCTCCCATCAAGCTTCTTCTGTGGGGCTAGAACATGTCTTGCCTCTTGGAAAAAATTTAGAGCAAATTCTGTGGCCTTTCACATCACTCTCCGTCCAGTAATATAATGCCCTACCCCATACAATAGTGAAAGTTTCCAAGCTCATTTGAAGAAAAAAGCCTCTCCCTTTCCTCCACCTTGGTTGTTTTTCAGTCGGGCTGCCTGCAATGGGACGGGTGGCATGGTCACCCTCCTCTCCGTCCTTCCTAGTGTTTCTGCTCCTCCCCACTCACTGGGCCACCACTAGCTGCTCCAGGGTTGAGTAGCTGAGTAGAGGTGAGGAGCAGGCTAATGCTGTCTGTGCAGCTGCCACAGTCACTGGGGAACTTGCACACGAAATCCCCTTCACAGGTAAAACCTGTCACTTAAGACTCCTTTCACCCCTAGGCTTTCATCAGTACACCTAAAACTCCTTTTGTTCATCTAAACAGGAATCAGGGAAAAGCATCATTCTCTGAATTTTTAAAATTTAAATTATGATATTTTTTAGAAAGACTGAAACTTTGTTCACAACGTTTAAAATCTAATACTGCAGGGTTGGTTACACCTGCTGACTCTTTGAAAACATTGCAATTGGTGGCATTGAAAATGTTGTAAGAAGGGGCGCCTGGGTGGCTCAGTCGGTTAAGCCTCCGACTTCAGCCAGGTCACGATCTCGCGGTCCGTGAGTTCGAGCCCCGCGTCAGGCTCTGGGCTGATGGCTCAGAGCCTGGAGCCTGCTTCCGATTCTGTGTCTCCCTCTCTCTCTGCCCCTCCCCCATTCATGCTCTATCTCTCTCTGTCTCAAAAATAAATAAATGTTAAAAAAAAAAAAAAAAGAAAATGATAGTAGATCTGTGGGCATCTGAATACACCAGTTCAAATTAAGACATAGCTTTCTTGGGGGAAGGCTTTTTAAAAATAATTTGTTTTAACATTTATTCATTTTTGAGAGACAGAGCATGAGTGGGGGAGAGGCAGAGAGAGAGGGAGACACAGAATCTGAAGCAGGCCCCAGGCTCTGATCTGTTAGCACAGAGCCCAATGTAGGGCTCAAACTCATGAACTGTGAGATCACGACCAGAGCCGAAGTCGGATGCTTAACCAACTGAACCATCCAGGCACCCTGGGTTAAGGCCTCTTTTAGGACACTAGCTTGTTAACAACAAATCCTGTTCACCTTACACCTTGAAGAACTGGCACCACAATTTTTTAGACGTTAAGATTTTACTATGCAAAATGTATTATAAAAGTGCTTACAAAAAGAACAAAAACCAGAAAGGTCAAAGGGCATTCTATATTGTTGATATGCTCCTCCTGTACCTTGGGTTTAATTACCTCCTCAGCAACGGATGATTATAACAAAATCACAGAATTATTTTAAAACGATTGCTCCTAGGTGAGAGTCTTCTCATCTAAAACAACGGTGAGAAAGCAAAAAGTATTTAGAAGCTTTTTATTGACAGTACTGAATGTATTTCTTAGATGTGAGGTCGGGTAAAAACACGTATTTCAAAGAATATAGCCTCAACGTATTCCTAAGAACTATTCTCGAGAATGGAAAGAACAAGATGAAGCAGAGTTCTCTGAGGTGTGTGTCAGACACAAAGACTCTTGACCCCTGAAATCTTTACACCTTTGTTTATGAATCTGGCCTGTGAAACCAGTCCTGAAGCTCAGTCTCAGGTTTGCCATACTTCCTTATTACTTGAAACATGTAAAATTAGAATAAAACAAATTCACAGATGTTTGTACTAACAAAACTAAATAATAATAATAATAATAATAATAATAATAAAATTAAAAAGAGATAGAAAGAGATGACACACAGTAAAAGTAAAGAACACAGAATCTTTCGTCCAGACTCTTGAGTGTTCATTTCACCTACGGCACATTTAAACCCTTGCTAGTCAGTGCTTCTGCATCAATCATTTATTGGTGTATTTTAGTCCTTAACACACTGCATTGCTCTCCTTTTAGTTTATCTCCCTCACTAGGCTATGAACGAACCAGTGTGTGGCAGCACGCCAGTGTGTCAGTCAAATGTTAAGGTTACAAATATTTTATAATGACAAAATAGGTTACTTCTAAAAATATATAATAAATGCATGTGATCTCATGAAGTCGTTAAAGAGAACTATAGTCCTTTACATTGTCAGATTACAGACTCTTTAAATGTTTGACCATGCATGAATGAAAAAGTAGTTTACATTTAAATCTATATATTTCAGAAAGGTATTTATTTTCCAACAATAATAACAAATTTTTGATTAAAGGTGGAGAGTCATCAGATTCACAAGACAGACATGGTAATCTAAATGAAAAAAGTTAAACTCACTAAATCAACAACCTAATGGATTTGATAAAGTTTGGATTTATGTGCCTGGTAAATATTATCTTCCTTAGACAAAATATCTTATTTTCTTAGTTAATGGGACCAAAAGTTATATCCACATTACATAGAAAATGATGACAAGATTTTTTGAAAGCTGGAAAATGCAAAATATGAAACAAAGTTATTTTCTGAGCTTAGTTATTGATAACGTTTTTGGAATGAACTCAAGAAATTAGATACAGTTCACTCAGTTAGTATCTGAAGTCAAAATGCCTCACTCAATTGCAGAATGGTTATTTTACAAGCCTGCTAGGAAATAGTCAACACTGTGATATGGGACAAATAAAACAAAGGAAACAGAATGGAGGATGCTCAGTTAATAGTGCAGTAAGTATAAGTTTCTCATATAAATTTTTTGAAGGGTTTCATTTAGATTTGCTATACAAATTCAATATTTAATATATAAATATTTGAATATTAGGTTCATTTAAAAAAAATTGTTATTTAAATAAAATATAATACTTTCCCCAAGCTTCATGTAGATGTTCCAATCTACTACAATTTACTCCCGGTATGCCACAGAAAAACTACTATTTTCTATATGGCATGATATGGAAAAAAGTTCATAAGTCACTGGACAGGTACTTCTGAATGGTAAGAATGTAGTTTATTACTTAATCCATGCCTAAACCATCCATAACTCTTGAAACATAGTAAATAGTCAATAAATATTTGATAAGTAAATGCAATGAATAAATGAATGAAAAAAACACCTCATTTTATTTCTGTGCAAAACGTATTTCCAATGACCATCAGCTGTGGATAGGTAGGGTTCTTTACTTTTTTGAAACTTTTTATTATGAAAATTTTCAAACATATAGTAAAGTAGAAAGTAAAGTAAAATAAACACCCATATGTTCACCACCTAGATTCAACATTTGATAACAATTTGAAAGATAATTTTCTTATGTGTGTGTATAATTTAATTAACTACTTAAAGCAAATTACATGAAATTTTGACACTATCTCCCCTACCCCACCAAACACCAAATATTTCTGGGTAAGTCACAGATAGGTGAAATGAACATCAGAATCAGAACTAAAGAGTTTTATTTCCTTCACTTTTACCATATGTATGTCATCACATCTCTCTGTGTTTAATTATTTGACTTTTTCTCAGTACAAACATCTGCACATTTGTTTTATTCTAATTTTACATGTTTCAGATGACAGGGAAACATGACAAGCCTGAGTTTAGAATTTTATGCACATATCCCCCCAAAATAAGGACTTTTTCTTCCGTAATGACAATATCATTTTCAAATTTTACAAAATAGTAATTCTGAGAATGATTTTGTATGTATAATCCATATTGAAATATGCCAGTTATATCAAATATGAATTTTATGGATGGCCATTCAAGTAAAGATCCAATCAATGACCTAAAATATCTCCTTAAGTTCCCAAAGTCTTTTTTTTAAATTTCAGCTTTAAAAGAGACAGAATTGACATATAAAATTGCAAGCTATTTAAAGTGTGTATCATGTTGATTTCATATATGTGTACATTGTAAAAGAATTCCTCCCACTGAGTTAATTAATAACTGTTACCTCACATATTTATCCTTTTTTTGGGTTTTTTTGTGAAAACTTTTAAGTTCTACTCTCTTGGCAATTTCAATTATATGATACGGTGTTATCAGCTATAGTCACTGTGTTCACATTAGATCTTCAGAAGTTGTTCATCTTATACTTGAAAGTTTGTACCCTTTTACCAACCTCTCTATTTTCTCTACTCCCTAGCCCCTGGAAAACACTTTTCTACTCTTTCTTCTGGTAAGTATTTTTTTTTCCTTTTAGATTCCACATATAAGTGATACCATACAGTATTTGTCTTTTTCTGTCTAGCTTATTTTGCTAAGTATAATGCCTTCAAGATCCATTCATGTTGTTGCAGATGTCAGGACTTCCTTTTCTCTCATGACTGCCGTTGTATTTTTGGTACTTTGTATTTGGTATTTTTGTATTTTGTATTCAGATTTTGGTATTTTTACATATATATATTTAAACTATAGATACAGTTGTGTGTGTGTATATATATATTTATATATATACATATAAAAATATATATATATTTATTTAAACTATGTATATATTTAAACTATAGATACAGTTGTACATATATATAACATATATATAACTATATATGTGTGTATATATACACACACACACACACACACATATATATATGTATAAACTATAGTGTTTTTATTTCCTTTGCATATATACCCAGAAGCAGGATTGCTGAATTATATGATAGTTCTATATTTAAATTTTTGAGGAATGTCCATATTATTTCTCATAGTAGTTTCATTAATTTCCATTCCCACTAAGGATGCACATGGATTACCTTTTTTCCACATCCTCACCAAAACTTATCTCTCTTTTTTTTTTATTTTTTATTTATTTTTTTTTTTTTATAAAAATTTTTTTTTCAACGTTTATTTATTTTTGGGACAGAGAGAGACAGAGCATGAACGGGGGAGGGGCAGAGAGAGAGGGAGACACAGAATCGGAAACAGGCTCCAGGCTCCGAGCCATCAGCCCAGAGCCCGACGCGGGGCTCGAACTCACGGACCGCGAGATCGTGACCTGGCTGAAGTCGGACGCTTAACCGACTGCGCCACCCAGGCGCCCCTCTCTTTTTTTTTTAAATAACGATCCCAAGAGATGTGAGGTGGTATATCATTGTGGCTTAAATTCTCATTTCCCTGAAGATCAGCGATGTTGAGCATCTTTCCATGTACCTATTGGCTTTTTGCATTGGAAAAGTGTCTATTCAGTTCCCCTGCTCATTTTTTTAAATCGGATTGATTGTTTTTGTTGTTGTTGTTGCTGTTGTTGCTGCCACTATTGTTGTTTTTTTTGTTTGGTATTGAGTTGTAGAAGTTATTTGTGTATTACGAATATTAACCCCACATGAGATAAGTGATTTGCAAATATTTTCTCCTGTGCTGTAGGTTGCCCATTTATTGTATTGATGGTTTCCTTTCCTGTACAGAAGCCTTTTAGTTTGATACAGTCCCACTTACTCACTTTTTCTTTTGTTATCTTTGCATTTGGTGCCAAAAAAACCCCAAAACACAAAATAAAAAGTAAAAATATAAATACATAATTGTCAAGACTAATGTCAAAGAGCTTAGCCCCCCCACACACACATTTCATCTAGGAGTTTTATGATTTCAACTCATATGTTCAAGTCTTTAATCAATTGTGAGTTGATATTTACATATCATATAAAAAAGAGATCCAGTTTCATTGTTTTACATGTGGCTGTCCACTATTTGCAATATCATTTATTAAAGAGATGATCTTTCCACACTGTATATTCATGGATTCCTTGTAATACATTAATTGGCTATATGTGCTAGAGTTATTTGTATGCTCTCTATTCTGTTCCATTGATCTCGGTGTCTGTTATGTCAATACCATATGGTTTTAATTAGTATAACTTTGTGTTATAGTTTGAAATCAGAAAGTGTGATGCCTCCACCCTTGTTCTTCTTTCTCAATATTGCTTTGGCTATTTGAGGTTTCTTATGGTTTTATACAAATTTTAGGATTTTTTTCTATGAAACCAGAGTGGGCATTCTTGTCTCTTCTTCATCTTAGAGAAAAGCTTTCTACTTCTTACAATTAAGTATGATGTAAGCTGTGGGCTGTCACATATGGTTTTTATTATGTTGAGTTATATTCCCTTTTTACCCATTTTGTTTACACTTTTTATCACAAATGAATGTTCAGTTTTGTCAAATGCTTATTCTGAATCTATAGAGATGATCACATTTTTATTCTTCATCTTGTTAACATGATGTATCACATTGATTGATTTTTTGACTTTGAATCACCCTTGCATCCCTGGAATAAATCCCACTTGATTATGGTGTATGATCCTTCTAATGTATTGTTGAATTAGTTTGCTAATCTTTTTATCCATGTTCATCAGAGATATCCGTCCATAATTTTCTTCTCTTGCAGTACCCTTGTCTGGTTTGGTAGCAGGTCACACTGACCTTGTAAAATGAGTCTGAAAGGGTTCCCTCCTCTTCTATTTCTTGGAATATTAATTCTTCATACAATGTTTGGTGTAATTCACAAGTGAAGTCATCTGGTCCTGTATTCTTTGTGTGTGTGTGTGTGTGTGTGTGTGTGTGTGTGTGTGTGTGGCTTTTGATTACTGATTTAATCTCCTTACTAGTAAAGGTTTGTTCAAATCTTCTATTTCTTCATTGTTCAGTCTTAGAAGATTGAATGTTTCTAGTAATTTATCCATTTCTTCATGGTTGTCCAATTTGTTGTTGTACAATTGTTCATAGTAGTCTCTTATGATCCTTTGTGTTTGTATGGTATCTATTATGTCTCCTCTTTAACATTTCCTATAAGGTCAATCTAGTGATGATGAACTCCTTTAGCTTTTGCTTGTGCAAAACGCTTCATTTCTCCTTCAGTTCTGAACAACAACTTTGCTAGGTGGAATATTCTTGCTTGGCAGATTTTTTTTTTCTTTCAGCACTTTGAATATAATATGCCACTAGCTTCTGGCTTGCAAAGTTTCTGCTGAAAAATTAGCTGATAGTTATGTGGGTTCCCTTTAAGTAATAAGTTGTTTTCCCCTTTCTGCCTTTAAGAATCTTTCCTTTAACTTTTTACAATTCAGTTATAATGTGCCTTAATGTGGGTCTTTTGGATTTATTTAATTGGAACTCCCTGGGCTTCATGGATCTAGGTATCTGTTTCTTTCTTCAGGTAATGAAATTTTTCAGCCATTATTTCTTTGCATAAGCATTCTGCTCCTTTCTCTCCCTCTTTCCCTTCTGCAAATCCTATCATGTGTATATTGGTCTGCTTGATGGTATAAGACCCTAAGTTATCATCACTCTTTTTCATTTATTTATCTTTCTTGTTATTGCTCTGATTGGTTGAATTCCACTACCTGTCTTCTGCTTGATCCAGTCATCTGCTGAGCTTCTTTCTGCATTTTCCAGCTCAGTTATTATATTTTTCTGATCTGTGCTTTTTGTTTGCTACTTTCTTATAAAGTACTTTGTTGAAATTCTTACTTTGTTCATGCATTGTTCTCCTGACTTCAGCAAGCATCTTTTTTCACTGTTATTTTGATTTCTTTATCAGCTGTATCACTTATCTCTATTTCATTGTGATCCACTTCTGAATTTTTATCTTATTCTTTTGTTTGGAACATATTCCTCTGTTTTTTTTTTTGTTGTTGTTGTTTTTTTTAAATTTTCCTTGACTCTCTGTTGGTTTCTATGCATTAGGTAAAACAGTCACCTCTCCCATTTTTCACAGAATGGTCCCCTGTAGAATATAAATATTAGTCAGCCTAGCCTAAGTTCTTGGTTGTGTTTCAGAACTGTGTGATTATCCAAGCTGCCTTCTTTGTTCTCAGTGGTTTCCAGTAGTTGAGGGGGTGCCAAGACCTGTCAGTGTCCCAGAGAAGAGAATCTCAGTCAGCACCTAGATGCAGACTGATTAATAGCCAAACCCTCAGGCAGCAGCTTTTAAAATATGCAAATAGATCTCTTTTAGGAAAAGACTGGGAGCTGGGTGTTTCTGTCTGTTCCATTTTGAGCCCTGGGGGATAACCACAGCAAGTTTCTGTGAGCTCCTTAAGAACTATTTCTTTGTTATAGTTTTGTGGGTGTCATGGATGCAAACCCCATTGGCTTTCAAAGCTAAGTGTTTTGGAGGCCTGCCCATCAGGTGAAAGTCTTAAAAATTGGGGTTTAGATTTTGGGTCCAAACATTTTGCTCCTCAGAGAGAAGCCAGGAGTTGGACGTTCATTCCTTATTGTATGTCACTGTGCCAGGGGTGGGGTTCATGGTGAGAGTATATCTCAGTCTTTCCCATCCATTTCAATGTGGACATTTTCTCATCCACCCAATGTGTAGGAGACACTTAGCTTCTGATTTATTTCAGAGGTAATTGTTCCATGTGTAGTTGTGGGTGTGGTGTGTCCAAGGGAGGAGGTATATTTGGGAGCCTCCTATGCCGCCATATTGGAGTGGAGCCTACGACCTCAACGAAGTGAAGTTTTAAAGGTGTTTGAACTTTATTAAAAATAATAACATTTATAGCATATTTAATTCTATAAATCCTGTTCATTTTCTAGAGCCAGTTATTAATATTTCTGGGTATGTGTGTCACTCTTAAAGATCATGGCTATTATATCAAATCACATTAAGCTTTCATTTCTTATTTTTCTACTAAACAAGGGATAAACCTAATAAATCTTAATAATATTTTCACAAACATAATTCAAAGAATATTAGAATATGTACTTTGAATGCAAGTAATTTTACTGCGTATATACTGTGCAATCAGATTTGAAATGTACTGTCCTACAACACATATGATGTCATATAAAAGTGCTCTATTGGGCAAACTATCATATAACAAAGCATAATAAACTCAGGTCCTTCAAGTGAATGAATTGAATTCAACATAAAAAAAGAAAAGCAATATTATGATTTACCAAATAAATAATACACTTGATGTTAAAGCGCCAAATACTCAAAATATTGTTTAAACCACTAAATCTAGGGTATGGATTTAACTGACACTTTTAGCACAACATAGTTTTTTATGGTTTGCTATGAAATGATATTCAACCTGGGGGACCTTATTCTCTACCTAAAATGTAAAGAAGAAGCTTTGAAGGTAAGTCAAAAAAGTAAATTTCAATGACTATAAGTGAAGTGCCTGCAATGAAAAGAGGAAACAGTAAGTTATAAGAGGTTAAGTCCAAAGAAAAAGTTACCAAGTGACTTTATGCTGTGAACTTTGCAAGTTAGGTTTACAATGATATGGATAAGAATAGGTAAACCAGAGAGCAAATTTCTTTGTCCTGTCTAAAATCCATCACTGGTTGAAGAACTATTTAGAAGTCAATATAAAGTATGAAGAATTTTTTTTTCTTTTTTAATGCTACGGATACTAAAGTCGGGCAAGCTTTTTGAAGGAATTAACTGAATTAACTCCTGATCAAGGACTCTTTGAGTAAAATTTTGCTTAGAGACCCAAAATGTCAGCCATTTAGCAGCTTTCAAGATAAAGCATTCTTAGTGATCTGGCATAACTCACCAACACAGGCGACCTGAACCTGCAAGGAAAACAAGAAAAGGGCATTGTTGACCTGTATAAGAAAGTGCACGTATTCATATTCAAATGACATGGTAGATTAAACAGATGTCACTGAATCACGGATTTTGTAGAATGTCAATCTATTTTGGTGGAAATGAGGTCAGAGTTTCAGAATAGATTCAGAGTTTCATGAGTATAATCATGCTTCAGGGTTCTGAGCCCGCATCTGGAATAAACCTTTAGGATATTTCTGCATTATCATTACCTACATTGTCAGTATGATCTAGTTTCAAATTAAGTACATAAATTAAAAGCAAAATATTGTCTTAAGCAAAAACAAAACAAAACATGAAGCCTCACTTGAATTTGGGAAATGACATTATGAATTGCAATGTGATCTGACTGAACATGCCCATTTGTATTTTAAAACGAATTAAATCTCTTCTGTATTATCTTGAGAATGATTCTGTTCATTCACTGCTACCATAGCACCTGCCATAGTTCCTGACACCAGTATGTTCTCATGAAATGCCTTTGGAGTGAGAGTGAATAAATAAATTAATTAATATTAAATATATGTTTTCCCTAACTAGATAAAAATTATTCAGTAACCAACTATCTTCCCTTAACTGTGCATTAAAGTATAAAGTTGATTTATGATTTTATTCATATTTTGAATAGCTTAAAAGCTATATTTCACTGTTATAAGCAAAACATGCATCTGACAAACATAATGTAAGTTTACAGTCATATGACCAAGTAAAAAACATGGAATTCCTTATGGAATTATTTACTTAAAAAAAACTTAACAGCACAAACTGGCTTTAAATTGGTCTATAATGAAAACGACACAGATATTTTTTAATTTCAAGTTTTGTTTTTGGTTTGGTGATTTAAATGAATGATTAGTATCTACTTTATTCTCTGTTTCTATGAGAGAGAATCCACAGAAAAGAATATATGTAGGAAGTCACAAATAGATTAAATGAAATAATTATCACCATAAATGTAATATTTTCATTTTTTTCTATTTTGACTCATTATGTATCTTTCTTCCTAATCCTGGATTTCTAAAATGAAGTATCTCTCTTTAGTGTGTATATATGTGTATATGTATGTGTGTGTGTATTTACATGTAGGTATAAGTATATATGAGTGTATCTACATCCCTATGTGTGTGTGTACACATACATATATACACACATATATATAAAAAACCCTTTCTATCTAAGACCTCAGAATAGGTCCTTTCGAACCAGGAAGACAATATGTAAGCTGATGGAAAGGGAATGTTCTTTTTAAATGCTCAAAAATTTAAATAAAATTTAGCAGTTCCACACACATAATAAAATTCTGATCAGTATATTGGCTTAGGCTGGGAATGAGTCTGTATAACTTTCCACTAATAGATTATGTTAGAGTGTTAAACATTCCAAAAATGTTAAATGATGCTAATTTATCACCACTGCATCTGCTGCACCTGGACCTTATAATGGGATTAGAATCCGACTTGGAAATTTTTTTTTTTTTTTGTAAGAGTCAACTGTAAGTTAAATCACAGCAACCCCTGAGTGCTGAGATATATTTTTAATGGGGGTAAGCATGAGATATTTAATAAAGAAAGAGCATGGAACAGTTGTGGGGGGGTAGGCCAGAACCAAAGAATTTTTAGCAGGAATAAACTGCCTCAGCCACATGCAAATAACTCGACAGCAACAGGCTTCCACTGAAACCAAGAAATTATTTTTGTTTGTGTGACATTTTTTTTTAAATAATACAACTTTTGCACAGAATAGTAACAACCCAGAAAAATATGAATTAATTCATCTTTGTCACATTATAGCTGTCTGTAGAGAATGAAAAAAAGAAAGGGGAAAGCCTCAAAACAATGAAAGCCTGGTAAAGTAAGATACAATAAGAATTAGTTTATGTTAAACTAATGTGCTTCGAAAACTCTCCTGTAAGTCATTTGTCAGCACCCTTTCCCCTTTCCAAAATATGCACTTAAAAATGAAAAACGAGGGGCGCCTGGGTGGCGCAGTCGGTTAAGCGTCCGACTTCAGCCAGGTCACGATCTCGCGGTCCGTGAGTTCGAGCCCCGCGTCAGGCTCTGGGCTGATGGCTCAGAGCCTGGAGCCTGTTTCCGATTCTGTGTCTCCCTCTCTCTCTGCCCCTCGCCCGTTCATGCTCTGTCTCTCTCTGTCCCAAAAATAAATAAACGTTGAAAAAAAAATGAAAAACGAGAGGTGTTTACTGTATTGGGAGCATACTGGGACAGAAACAGTTACAAAAATTTACTGAAAGAGAATACACTTTCTAAAGAGAATAACACACATTTACCTCAGTGTTTAAGGGATTTCCCATTACTCAAAATAAAATCCCAGAGGAATTATAACGAAGAGGATATGAAGGCTGACTTTGTATCCTACCAATGTGAGTTCTAGATCAACCAATTTAATAACTTGGACAAGTTACTTAACTTCTCAGTGCGCAGTGTCCTTATCCGCTAAATGAAGATACTAGTAATCCTACTGTAGACTCTTGGAAGGATTGAATAAGATAACTACCATCATAAGCTGAGTATAGTGCCTGGCATATAACAAGTAATTAGTAAGTGTTGTTTTTATTATTATGGAAAACAGAAGAGAAGTGATGGGTTTTCTTTACTGAATACATTATAGTCACTTCTCTTACTAGCTGGGCACCATACACAAATCTATGATCTTCTCTTTTTCTTAGTTTTTGCCTTTGTAAAATAGAAGCATTTTATACAAACCAGAGTTGTTGAGATAATCAAATGAGATGATGTATCGAAAATTTCAAGTGACCTACTGCACATGCCATTATCTCACACTCAATGTACACTCACTGCCCCGAAATTTAAGTCACCTCAAGGATTAAACCGAAGGAATAGCAATTGACAAAATAGAGAGTGACTCTTTAAAGAGAAATATGAGAAAAGACTCCAGGTAAATACTGGGTTATACTTGTTTTATTTCTCCAAAGATCTTTTCCTTTAATTCCACCTAAATGACTATTTTTGTTTGAAATGAAATTCATTTGGAATGCACAGACATTTTTCCCCATATATCCTGACTTATGCTTTTCTTGAGGTTATAGAAAATATGTTAGATTCCATATAACTAATAGGCTGATGTTTTCCTTCTCAGATCAATTTATGCAGTTTTCCTGTTTTCTAAGGTAATGAGGAGAAGAGCATGAATTATTTCACATCTGTAGGTAACATTAAGTTGCTGAATTATTTTCAATCTCCTTCCCACCAAGCCCCTTTCAGACTTGTACACAAGTAAAAACTGAGATTAAATTGAGGTTTGTTTCCTTTCATTCTCTTTTTATGCAAGGATGCTAAGAGGCAATGTAAGAATCAAGTGAAGGGGTAAAATACTAGTGCTCAAATATTTCTGAAACCAAACAATTGGCCCCTGAATAATTTAGAACGTATCATCTTTATTTATTGTTTTATTTTATTGCATTTTATTTTGCGTTTACATTACAAAGGTTTAAAAATTATAAAGACCTAATCTCAGTAAAAAGAATAGGATATACTTAGATAATTACTTATTGTTTTCTCAAGTGCTCAAGTAAAAGCGATTGATGCTTGAATCAGCCATATTTCTGTATTATGGATATTTATATAGTTTAGTGCTGTGTTCTTTATAAGAAAAGGAATTAAAACTTCAAAAGAAGCTTGATCTGGGAGCTTGTAACTCAAGCTTCTTGGGACAAAAAGTTTGCACTCTGTGCCCATTTTTTATTTTAAATGAAAATACATATTTTCCCAACATGCCATTTCAGTTCCACAAAAAGAAGCAGTCAGGACACTTTATGGTGAAATATTTAAAAAGAACCTTGAACATTAGCCAAAAAAATGCCTTTAAGCTCTCTTAAAACAACTCAGATCTAGGACTTTATTTGCTCATTAGGCTTGTAAGGGGCTCAGGCAGACTTTTATAAAGAAAGAAAAATTCCTTTCTAGGTTATGACTCTAATAGCTTTGTGAATTATTTTAAAACAAAAGCTAAGGCAAGAGGGATACATGGTTTTGAAAATACCCCTAGAAAGACAGGTAGCATACTTTGAAAGAGAGAATTCAGCAAGAGTATGGAAAGAGAATTTAAATTTGACATAAATAAACTATACTGAAATTTAAAAAATGCTTTTTCCAGTCAGTGAATTAAAAATAAATTCCCCAAGACTCTGTATGACCAGAACTATACAAGAGTTGCATATAGATCTGGAGAACCAGAATTGGGACAGACCCAGTTAGTTCTTGACAGTAGTCATTAGCACTGACCATTCCTTGAGGTCAACATCCTGTTCCAAGTAATGAAAACAAAGGGATTCCATGGTTGCTCTGAGATGAAGATGACCGCATGAGCTGGGTGCAGTACCAGAGCTTTGCTCATTCTTGATTCAGTGCCTCAACTATACACACTCAAATTCTTTCTATGTCAAGGCTAACTTAGATGTTACTTCACTCATGGAAACTTCACTATTTTCCTTACAAAGCATTCTTCCTTCAATATGCTTCTATCTCTATATAGCATACTTCATTAAACTGTCAATGCCTCTATGCCCTGGGCCTATGTCTTCATGTTTTAATCATTTTCTCCTCACAGAGAGTCTAATATATCAATGTGCATAGAATAGATGCGCAGTAAGTTTTGGTCTGATGACATTAAATAAATTTAGCCCAAATTTAGATATAATAGAATGTCACATAATCAAGTATTTAATACAAGCCCCTTGAAGATGGACTTCTGTGCCTTATCCAATTCTGTATCCCCAGTTCTTAAAGCTATGTCTGGCCTATAGGAGAAATTCTATAAGTGGCTTTGGTTTTCTGTTTATTTGTTTTGTTTTTTGTTTTTTTTTTTTGTATGAATGTCATTAAATGTGTGAATAATATTTACATAACTTTTCCTGTGTGTGGTCAGAACATGGTCCTATAAGGAGATCCTGTAGCAATGGAATATGGTGCTTGTTCTCAAGAAGCTTAATAGTCCAAGAGTTGATACACATAACAAACAGCATAAATAATATGGTGAAGGAAGATAATAAATACTGTAAATCAAATGCTGAGGTATATGCCATGAAAAGAAAGAGTGTCTGGTAGATAATAATGCATGATTTTCTAAAGGGAGTCCCGCCATGTCCTAACCCCACACTCCAGAGCTTAAAGAAAATGAAAGATAATTGAAGGAAAGAAAAAGAACAAAAGCCAGGAAGAGAAAAGAATATGATCAAAACTACAGGATGAAAACCTAGAATACCATCACTATGTAGATGGTTTGAGTAAATTAAGATATATAAAGAACACATGTGCTTGAGTAATTTTTTTTATACTGATAAAAAGATGGAAGGATTGAAGTCTGTTGTTTGGTTAACTGAAAGCCTGGAGAGAAGCTGAAAGCAATATTTAAGAATTATTATTTCAGCAATTTTATCTGAACTCTAAAACACTCTGTAAAACAATCAAAATGGCCCCTCTGCATAAAAGAGTCTACTAAATTTGTTGAACAGTGGTAACAGTTAGTGAAAAAAGTATGGCAAACCCACACAAGTGGGAGCATTAAGGGCTCAGAGATTTTAAAAAATGAAGGATTGAGGGCGCCTGTGTGGCTCAGTGGGTTGAATGTAGGACTCTTAATTTCAGCTCAGCTCATGATCTCACAGTCATGAGATTGAGCCCCATGTCAGGCATCCAGCATGGAGCCTACTTGGGATTCTCTGTCTCCCTCTACTCCTCCCCCATTCATGTGTGTGTGTGTGTGTGTGTGTGTGTGTGTGTGTGCCTGTTCTCTCTCTCTCAAAACAAAAGAAGAAAAAGAAGGAGGAGGAGGGGGAGGGGGAGGAGGGGGGGAGGAGAAGAAGAAGGAGAAGAAGGAGAAGAAGGAGAAGAAGGAGAAGAAGAATTGGATCATCTCTCCAGATAAAGAGTACCTACAACTTGTGGGGTACCTGGGTGGCTCAGTCGGTTAAGCGTCTGACTTTGGCTCAGCTCATGATCTTGCAGTTTGTGAGTTCTAGCTCCAAGTCAGGCTCTGTGCTGTCAGCTTGGAGCTTGGAGCCTGGTTCAAATTCTGTGTATCTCTCTCTGCCCCTTCTCTGCTTGTTCTCTGTCTGTCTCTCTCTCAAAAATAAACAAACATTAAAAAAAAAAAGAATACTTACAACTTGAGAGTTATTTTGAAGGCAAATGGATCATGAAGCCAGTGAAGAAAGGACGTATAAAGATCAGCTATAGCCTTTTGACAATTGTAGAAATGAAGACTGTAGTATCTACCCAAGAAATGAATTCATTTCTTGATAACAATAATAGGAAACTGAAGTCACTTGAAAATATTAGATCAACACAGAGATAAAGACACAAATTTTTCAATGGAAATAGCTCTCTGGGTGCTAAGTGGAATGTCATTATAAAATTTTATAATGGGAATAAAAAAGAGAAGGTCCTAAAGCCTCCAGAGGAAGCAAGAACAGAGAAAGGTCACCTTTAAAGGGACACGAATCAGACTGACATTAGCCTTTTCATCAGCACTATGAGAACCACCATGAGAATGCAAAAAACACGACTACCAACGACAACAAAATAGTCTTCAAGTTGCAAAAGGTAAATGATCATGGGCACAGAATTCTATTCCTTGGCAATGTATGAATCAATTTCTGAGGGCCATAAGAAAACATTTTAAAACAATCAAGGGCTCTGTAAAGTTACATCCCACACATTATGTTTTAAGAAATTACTTACAAATATATTCAGGAAAATTATAAAATGTGGAAAGAAAAATATTTGAGATATAAAAATAGGAGAAAGTACTTGGGCAATAAGTTAGTGAGACGTAAGATTTTAAGGAAGAAGAACTGAGTAAATTTTAGGAAAAAACGAAAATAATCAAGGTTTAAATAATGTTAGAAGCACAGTGAAAAAAGTATAATGTCTTATATCAACCAACAGGAAAAAAGTTAAAAAAAAAACTTAGAAAGGAAAGAAAATTTAAAGTCCTATAAAAGAGCTAAAATATGGAATTAACTGCGAGAAGAAGAGAATTCCTTTGCACTGAACACTAGAAAGAATCTTTCAGTTGGCACAGGGGTGGTGGCATTAGACAGAGAAGGTGTTGTGTTCCTGGCACGCTACCTGACTTTGCAGTGAACAGTATTTATCTAGACATAATATTATGTCTAGGCAATATATATCTAGTCATAAAAATGTAAACACTATTTTTATTTTCAGCATTTAACTTCTAGAGTCAGCACACAGCCAAGAGATGGTAAACTCAAGTGTAGTATCAGACAGAATGAAAGTTTTAACTTCCTTAAAAATGTGGAAAAAAATATAGCTGCCTGAAAATGGGAAGTGAAATGTAGGGAGGTGTACTGGGCTGAATGGTGGCTTCTAAAATGATATGTCCATGTCATATTTCCTGGAACCTCTGAACATTACCTTATATAGAAAAAGATGTGATTACATTAAGGATTCTGAGAGGGGAAGAATATCCTAGATTATGTGAATGGGCCCTACATGCCATCACAAGTATCCTTATAAGAGGGAGACAAAGAAAGTTAAGAGACAGAATAAAGGAGGCAATCTGACCATGGAGACAAAGATAGGACGGATGCACCACAGCTAAGGGACACTCAGAGCCACTAGAAAGCAAGACATGGATTCTCCAGTGGAACTTTCAGAGGGAGTTCGGCTTTGTTGATACTTTGATTTCAGAGTTCTAGCCTCCAAACTATGAGAGAACAATTTTCTGTTGTTTTAATGAACAAAGTTTGTGCTAGTTTGTTACAGCAACCAGAGAAAACAAATATAGGTAGAGAAACTCGTACTTTGATACAAATCAGACCTAAATGTCAATGAAATCAAGAAAATAAGATACACACATGTGTACACACATGTACACACCAAACAACATTGAAAGTGAGAAAGGTTCCATAATGATCGTTATGTAAAATATTTTAAATAAGATAATACTATGTATAAACTTTATTATTAATAGCTTTGAAAATTAGGAGGGAATAAGTAACTTCAATGAAACCTGTATATTCCCCAAGATTAACCAACAAGCCCTCAGCTAATGTCAACTCAGCATTGAAAGCTAAAAGCTTTTCCTCTGAGATCAGGAAAAAGACAAGGATGCCCATTCTCATCACTTTTATTCGACATAATATTTTAAGTCCTAGCCGGAGCAATTAGACAAGGAAACTAAATAAAAGGCATCCAAATTGAAAAGGAAGATGTAACATTGTCACTATTTGCTGATGACATGATATGATATATGAAAACCCTAAATACTCCATCAAAAACTTTTAGAATAAACAAACAGCAAAGTTACCACACAAAAAATCAATACACAAAAATCTATTGCATTTCTATAGCCTAATAATGAATTATTAGGAAAAAATTCAAGAAAACAATCCCATTTACAATTGCATCAAAAAAATATTTAGGAATAAATTTAACCAAGGAGGTGAAAGACCTGTATATTGAAAACTATAAGACATTAATGAAAGAAATTGAAGAAGACACAGAGAGATGAAAAAATATCCCATGCTCATGGACTGGAGGATTTAACATTGTTAAAATGTCCATACTACCAACCAAAGCAATATTGAATTTCATGCAATCTCTATCAAACTCCTAATGCCAACCTCCATGGAAATAAAACAAACAATCTTAACATTTTTATGGAACCACAAAATATCCAAATAGCCAAAGCAATCTTGACAAAAACAGAGCTAGAGGCATTATGCTTCCTGCTTTCAAACTGTATTACAAAACTATAGCAATTAAAACAATATGATATTGGAATGAAAACAGAAATACATATCAATGAAACAGAATAGAAAGCCCAAAAATAAACCTACAAATATGTGGTCAATTAATTTATGACACAGGAGCCAATATACAAAGGCGAAAGACAATCTTTTTAATGAATGATGCTGGGAAAATTACATAGCCACATGCAAAAGAATGAAACTGGACCCCTATCCTACACCATACACAAAAATTAACTCAAAAAGGATTAATAATTTAAATGTAAGACTTAAAACCATAAACTCCTAGAAGAAAACATAGGTGGTAAGTTTCTTGACATAGGTCTTGACAATATTTTGAATCTGATAGCAAAAGCAAATGCAACAGAAGCAAAAATAAACATGTAGGATTATATCAATAAAAGCTTCTACACAATAAAGGAAACTATCAACAAAATGAAAAGGCAGTGTACTGAATGGGAGAAGATATTTGGAAATCATATATTTGATAAGAGGCTACTATCCAAAATATATAAAGAGCACATACAATGCAATAACAAAAAATCCATTAAAAAATAGAGGATCTGAATAGACATTTTTCTAAAGAAAAAATACAGATATCCAATGGGTACATTAAAAGATGCTCTACACCATTAACCATAAGGAAAATGCAAATCTAAACCACAATGAGATTATCACCTCACATTTGTTAGAATGACTATTACGAAAAAGACTAGAAATTTCTAAATAAGTACTGGCAAGGGAATGGAGAAAAGAGAACTCTTCAGTACTACTGCTAGAAATGTAAATTGGTACAGCCACTATACAAAGCACTATGAAGGTTTCTAAAAAAAATTAAAAACAGAACTACCATATGCTCCAGCAATTCTACTGGGTATGTGTCCAAAGAAAATTCAAACACTAACTTAAAAAGATATATGCAACCCCACGTTCATTGCAGCGTTATTTACAATAGTCAAGCAATGGACACAACCGAAGGGTCCACCAATGGATCAGTGGATAAACTGTGGTTATAAAGACATACACAATGGAATATTATTCAGCCATTGAAAAGAATAAAATCTTGCCATTTGTGACAACATGAATATACTTAGGGGACATAATGTTAAGTAAAATAAGTCAGATGGAGAAAGACAAATACCATATGATCTATCTCATTTGTGGAATCTAAATAAATAAATAGATTTTAAAAACTAATCTCAGGGGAGCCTGGGTGGCTTAGTCAGTTGAACGCCCAACTCTTGATTTCGGCTCAAGTGGGATCCCAGGGTTGTGGGATCAAGTCCCATGTTGGGCTCCACGCTCAGGGTGGAGCTTGCTTAAGATTCTCCCTCTTTACCACTTTCCCCTGCTCATGTTCTCTCTCTCTTTAAAATATAAATAAATAAATAAATAAATAAATAAATAAATAAATAAATAAACAAAAATTTTTAAAGCCAAGATCAAATATACAATGAACTGAATGGTGGTTGCCAGAGGTGGGGGATGGGGAAATGGGAAAAAATGGGAAAGCTGTTTTGTTTTGCTTTGTCTAAATAAACTGAATTTTTACGGGTGCCTGGGTGGCTCAGTCAGTTTGAGCATCCGCCTTTGGCTCAGGTCAGGCAGTTGACGAGTTCGAGACCTACATCAGGCTCTGTGCTGACAGCTCAGAGCCTGAAGCCTGTTCTGTATCTTTCTCTCTCTGCCCTTCCCCTGCTCGTGCTGTCTCTCTCTGTCTCAAAAATAAAATAAACATTAAAAAAAACTGAATTTTTAAAAAGGCAAAAAAATTAATGTACTTAAATATGTAGGATTATATGACCTAACATAAAGTCTGTAAAGAAAATCCATGTAATAAGATTTCATTTCATTTATAATTAAATGTCAAATTAGAAAATGTGTAAAACACATATTTAAATTAATAGAAAAATATTCTGTAAAAATGTACCCCAAACTATAAAGTTTGTTTGTGCAGTGACACAGGGTGGCACAGCTAGGGTGAAATAATGGATGATTTCCAAGATTTTAACCAAATTTAATACTCCTTAAATGCTTTATGTAAATGCATTACTTTGTTGTTTGTGGGGAAAAAAACACATAAAGATCATAGCTAAAACTAGATCAAGAAATATAAATTAAGGAGACAGATATCAACTTTCTAATTTTGACCTGAGCCTACCACTGGTGAGAGGACCCATTTGACAAGATCATCTCTAATGACATCAGCTACCATTTGTTAAGCACTAACACCAACCCAAGCACAAATATGCCTTATATTGGTTAATTCTCATAAAACTCTACATAAATGGATTAACCCTCACTTTACAGTTGAGAAAACTGAGTTTTAGAAAAGTTAGGTAAATTATCCAGGCTCATGCATACACCTTGTAAGTGGAAGAAAGGTATGAAAATCCAGACCTGCTGAAAACCTCTTTCCTTTTCATTGTGTTGTGTTGCAGAACATAACAATCACTTGGGGAGGGTATGTATGTGAAGCAGACTTCACTTCAGAAAATTTTGTTCTTTTCTTTAGCTTCAAAAACTTAGGGGACAATAGGTACTGGTACTGCTGCAACATAAGCACTAAGAAACGTACAGTTAAGGACAGAAGGGAAAATGGGTTAAGAATTTATATTTTGCTAAAGATCATGATGTACATCCCAACATTCAAGAAGTGAAACTCAAAAATTGTTTTATTTTTTTGTCTGACCATTTACTTATAATCCTGGGAGTACTTTTATAGTTTTATTAATACTAATACAAGAAAATGTCATGTCTGGGGGCGCCTGGGTGGCTCAGTCAGTTGAGCGTCTGACTTCGGCTCAGGTCATGATCTCACACCTCATGGTTTCCAGCCCCGCGTCGGGCTCTGTGCTGACAGCTCAGAGCCTGGAGCCTGCTTCCGATTCTGTGTCTCCCTCTCTCTCTGCCCCTCCCCCGTTCATGCTCTGTCTCTCTCTGTCCCAAAAATAAATAAACGTTGAAAAAAAAAAAATTTTAGAATAGAGATCTTGAGGGGCGCCTGGGTGGCTCAGTCAGTTAAGCCTCCGACTTCAGCTCAGGTCATGATCTCACAGTCCGTGAGTTGGAGCCCCGCGTCGGGCTCTGGGCTGATGGCTCAGAGCCTGGAGCCTGCTTCCGATTCTGTGTCTCCCTCTCTCTCTGCCCCTCCCCCGTTCATGCTCTGTCTCTCTCTGTCCCAAAAATAAAAAAAAAAATTAAAAAAAAATGTCATTTACTGTTATTCTTATTGTCATTGATTAAAAAGTAGCAAATATAGTAAGAATGAATTTTTTTAAGAATCTGGAAAAATATGTTCTACCGTAAGTCCAGAAACAGTAAGAAATAGAACCAGATCAATAAATAGAATTTACTAAGAGTTTATTGTGCATATAAGAACAGGTCACAAACTGGGAACTTTCAAACCCAAAACTGATACGAAGCTCAGAGGCTACAGGATGGCTTATGAAGTGAAAACGAGGAGGTTATTTAGCCTTTACAATAACTGGTTATTACAATGGGGTTTTCAGACGGCAGGGGATTGCTTAAAAGTGATTATCTTATACCATTTTGGGAAATGACTTAAGTTTTTTTTTATGATTATCAGAGGCATTTGTGAGAACTAATCTAAGTTAAATTTTGCTTATGTTCATGAAATAAGCTAGATTTAGTTTTGCTTATGTGGCTTAAATGGTCTTGTCTGCTCAGGAATTCTCAAATCTGGTCTCCATTTTGTATGTAATTAACAAAACTATTAGTTACTGTAAATATCAATTCAATATTATTTTTTATTTTACTTGATAACTATCCATAGTCAATCAGTCTATCCACAAAATTCTTGGAAATTATCACAATTAATAGATAATCTTTTTTTAAAATTCTCTTAAAGATCGGCCAGTTACTGGATCATTAATTTGGTTTTCTTTCAAACCTATGTGAACCTCAGTAATAAACCATTTTCTGCTTATTTTCATTTCTTATATCTCAAGCCCTAAACCCACAGGAGGTAAATGAGTCTTAAGACTTTTGGTGCACAGTACGCATAAAGCTATGTGTGATTATTCCTGGATTTGCAAAAACCTCTGAATTCAGAGTCTCTAATCATCTTGAGTTTGAGATGATTTTCTTTAATACTAGAATTCTGCCTCTAATAAAAACATTTGTAACCATAGAATAGAAATTAGGGTAAAATTCTCCCTGATCACTTACCTAAGTATAGAAAACATATTATATGTACTTCTATTACTTAGGGAAGGTGTGCACTAGGACAGTTATCTCTATCTGATTCCTTTGGCTGGTGCTTACTGAGTGGTAAGTGCAGGACATTTAGGGATATTGAAATTTTAAAAAGTATTTTTTAAAATAGCAAATCAATAATCACAAATTTCAAAATGTCACTAAAGAATCGAGTGCAACATATTATTGTTTAAAAGGTCACATTTGCAATTCCCCAGACACATCTACATTTCATTTTATTACAAATATTAGAATAAAGTGAAAAAGGATATTTTAGATTTGATTTATATTAGCAATGGTAGCTAACACTCTGCCAAGAACATAAAACACACTGAAAATACGGTTAATTTAAATTTTCAGTATAATTAGATCCTTTTGGGTCTCTTCAGAATTGCCTACATGAGAAGTACTTAATGTTTGTGAAGGGGGTCAGGGAGGACTAACAATGTGCATTAGTAACTAAGAGTTACTGACAGAAGGAGTAGATGAGGTTTGTGTAGAAGCATTTGTGGCTTAGTATTTTCAACTAAGCCAGGAAATAAAACTCTTTGATTTAACCTCAAACAGAAGTTTTGATTTTTAATTATGATAATGATGTTATTTAAATTAGCTTCAAATATATTAACACATATGCACCCTGTAAAACTTCCAGGAAATATAGACACAAATGCTGATAACCTTTTCCATGATGTGAGATGCCTTTCTGCTTCTCATTCAAAGAGAATCTTCCACAGCAGAGTAATAGCCTGAGCAGATTGCTCAGTTGTGAGCACATTTCTAGAAACAGCCAAACATGGGTACATATTCCTGGAGCAGATATGTATTCATACACTGAATGAGTTTCAAAAATGCCAAGTTTTAGGCAGCAAAAGACATCACTTTGTATTCAGAAAAAGGGGAGGAAATTTAAAATAAAGGAGATTTAGGCACTAATGTAATGCAAAATTTGAACATGTGCAGACTTTGTTATAGACCAGGTCTGCACTTCATGGTATGTTTAATTAAAGAGGGGAAACTTTAAAGGCTGAGAAGTTAAAATTCCCTGAAAGTATAAATGCCTCTTTACTGCTTCTCTGACCCATGAATGGTTTTATATAAGAACATTAAACATTTTTAGGAGCACTTACACATTATTTACTTCTAGAAAGTTCCTAGATTCCAAGTTAATAACATCCCATCCATTTATATATATGTGTGTGTGTATATATATATTTTATTTAAAGAATTGGACCAAGGGCTAGCCTGTGGCTAAATCTAAATAATGTGACATATCAAAGAATCCATTCAATCCTGGTAAAGTTGTGTGACACGTCAACTGCCCTAAGTAGGCTGCTGTTACCCCCAGTTGCTTCCCCCCACAAGGAGCTCCTCAGAGGAGTGAGGATATTGGCAAAAACAAAACAAAACAAAACAAAACAAAAACAAAAACAAAAACAAAAACCTGTTTGGCAAGGTAAAAGGAAGTTATACATGAAGGAAACCATAAAGCAAATACGTTAACTCCTTGAGTCTTATCAACACCCAGGAAAGTTTATTCATTAATTCAAAGGATCTGTCAAGACCCTGCATTGCCTATGTTAGGAAGCTCCAGCTCCTTGGCATGGTATTCAAAGCACTTCAGAATTGTCATGTCAAGCTAACTGTACAGACTTATTCCTCATCACTCCTCTCTTTAGACCCCCCCACTTCTCAACTTTTGGATGTGGTGGGGCGCAGTATGTCAGTTCACACACCTGTGAGATTTTTTTCCCATTCGCTGGCCTCTTTCTGAAATGTTGTTCCCACCCGGACATCTCTGCCACCTACTCTACACTCTTACAAGCCAAGATCAAATTTTACCACTTGATGAAAGTTTCCTTGAAATTTAATTAACATTAATCATTTAGTTTTTTTTGTGTAGTATTTAATAGAGCACTCGTTACCCTTTTCTATATTTATATTTTTTCTAGCCTTTTCTGTAGAGGGCAAGGATATTATATTAATCATCTTCAAATCCTTCAAATGTGGCCAAGTATTTATCAAAGTGCTCTGAAAGGTATCATTAAATTGCATATAAAAATAACACAAAATATGTTTGAAAAACATTCTATTAAACAATGTTAAGCAGGTTTATTTACTACAGGACTTTTTAGAATCCCTAACATGCTAACTTAAATTAGTCTATCCCTAGTATACTTGGTAGCATAATACACTGAATATCACAGTTATGTGGTTATGGAATCCTATGTAGAAGATATTTTTCCCTATAGAACAAATTTTTGTAGTCTTCTTAGCACATGGCAGATACTCCAATCATGTTTGTTAAATAAATGAACAATTATTTTTACATATAAGCCATCTACTTTATCATAGACTTCAGATTTCTCTATGGAAATAAAATGGCTCAGTGGTTAACCTATTCACTTAGAAAATTACTATTTCTGCCTTTTCTGGGAAATGGGATATATGGCAAATCATATAACCTGTCTACATCCTTATTTCCCTATGTTTGAAGCAGGTAATAATCACCTTAATGCTGTTTGGGAATAGTTTAGAAGCACTCTACTCTGTTGAAGTACAACTCGCAGTGAAGACATATGATTATTGAGTGAAGCCATTATAAAAAAAATAACAGCTTGCTTTGGTATGGATAAAAAGACCTGGTCTGTGTCATTTCGTCTGAGATATAGTCAGTATTTTTGGCCATAATGAATAAGCCTTTCATTTTGGTTTAGCGGTAGTTCTTATATAGAGCAAACCATTTCCTTGGGGGGAAAAAAAAAGTCTCCTTACCCTAAACTGTCTACCATAACTAATTCTTTCAAAGTCACTGGAAAAAATAGACATATTTTCTGACTTTTGGTTTCTGGCTCAAGATCTCTCTAAGTTCCCTGAATATATTTAATTAAAACCTTCATATAAAAATCACATGAAACAGATTTTTGAAGCCCTATAATCTGGGCTATTTGTAGGAGCCGTCACCTTGCTATAGACAGACTTCTTTTGGTGGAAAAATCCTCTTAACCAATTGCCAACCAAGGGTCACTTAGAGCTATGCTGTGCTTAGTGTTTCTCCAGGCCCAGTTTTACATTACTTCTTGTCTCACTGTTGGTTTTTCTTAGACTTTTAAGCTAGCCATTAACCCTGTAATTAAAATGCCTTTTAAATAAGGAAAACCAAACCATCTTATTGAATCTTTTTGTATTTCTCACTCTACTACAAATTAAATGCATATTTCTTTTTGTTCTTGTTTATAGAAATGTAATATTTTATTACTTCTTAAATGTATATTTCTAACTAGAAAGATTAAGCCAAGTATGGCTATTTCACACAAAGGCAGCTTGCTGACAAGAATACCTGACCTTGGGATATTTCAATTCCCCACCTGGAGGCTAAACTTCTAAGTTGTTGACCTGCTGTCATGGCCTTTGTTCTCTGCATTTCCTGGCAAATGGTATCCATGGGGAATAAATGTTGCAACAAAATAATATAACTTTATTATATTTGGTGAATGTGAGGGGAGGACATGTGAAACCAACATATTTCATCCATAGTTACTTAGCAAAAATTATTGGATTTGGGCTCATTGATTTATTCAATAACTATTTACTGAGGGCCTATCCTGTGCCTGGCACTACTGAAGGCACTCGGGATACAACAATGAACCAAACTGAGCCAATCTCTTCTCTGAGGAAACTTACATCCTACTCTTTTAGCTCAGTAAAATATGCTTCCTCTTCTCTTCCTCCTCTAGACCTAAGTATCCCTATCCAACTTTTTGTTACTGTTCTCCCATAAAATTCTTCAATTTTCTGTTTGCTTTGAATAAATTCAACTCTGGAATGAGAAAAATATTAATGCTAAATTCCATGCAAATTAGCAAAGACTCAGGTGATGACTTAATGGGGGGAAATAAAATGAGTTCACTTCACTTACAATGGCTTAAAGTTAACCTGTATATATAGTAAACTCATATACCCGAGCATGATCACTAAAATAAATATAGCTTATACCCAGTCTCCCAGCCATCCAAATATTCCACAAAAGATGACCCTTTCTGACACTTTCATTCAAAACTATTTCCGATGCTTGCTTTAACTGATTACTCATGTATAAAAATACACAGGAGATTAGGAGTTCATACGGTATAATTTTGCCTCAGATAAATCCCTCTAGTATTGGCTCTGAACCTTGCTACCTCACAACAGAAACTGTGTTAAAGGAGATTTTAACAACTTGTAGATTTAGATTCGTAATTTTAGAGCTGGAAGAGACAGTAAGGATCCTTTATTTCCCATCTCAGTTATCTTTCCACACATGTCCAAGCTGTTTCATCTTTATTCTGAACTGTTCTCTATCAACATAGAAAATAATGTCAATAAAACTAACAATTCTGACTCCTCTGTGAATCTCTGCAGCAGCCTATTATGATCAACCACTGGATCACTTACATTAGATCAAACATATTTTTTATTTTTGAAAATATGTGAAAATCTAATTCCACAGAAAGATAATGAAGTTTATTTTCCCCACATCTGACAGTGATTTCTTCAATCTCCTAATTACATAAGCTGTTCAGTTATTTAGAATTATATCTTGAGATCAATCCAAAGCTTTCACTTTTTTTTCTTGTAAAGGAATCTCTCCCTATCTTCCCAAACTCTTTTCTTTAACCCCCCTAGAGGGTCTAATTTGCCTTCTTTACAAGTATCTTCCCCACTAGTCTTCTCCAACCTCAAGGATGTCTGCCTAACCAATTACCCCCACTTCTCAACTACTGGACAGCGATAAATAAATGCTTTGATCTATCTGCCTTTGTATTTGCTAGGAAACTATCACACTTCCTTTAGAAAGTATAATTAAAGACTTGTTCCAGTCAAAATAAAAGATTCCATAACAGTTAGTGAAAGGAATGTAGGGGAATCCATAATTGGCTGGCTAGTAATGGAAGGAGTGAGTCTGGGTTGCATGTGTGTGTGTGTGTGCACGTGCGCGTGCATATGTAAACGTTAGCACCTTGCAAGTTGCTTAAACATTCTATCACAGATGGATGGAAAGGTAAATGGCCTTTGGAGACCTATATATGTGCCACTTACCTCTGCACTGCAGAGGTAGACAACACTGCAGGCCTGCAATTTTTCTAAGGCCGGCCTCTAAGTAAACAAAAGCAGCTGTGACAGAAGTGCCTAGATTTTGGATTGAAGATGTGCCAGAGGAAGAATGGATGGGAAGAGTGTCACATGTTCATCACTCTTGTGTGATCAGTTCTTACTGTGGTACAGCTGTCTCAGGTTGGGTTCTCTGGAAGCAGATGCTGAGTTTGGGATGCACAGTGTTTATTACAAACATCTGTGACAAGAAGGTAGAAAACCAGGATCCGGCAGGGAGAGAAATCAAACTATTCTAACTATAATGTGGGCTCAACAAAGCCTCTTCCAAACCTACCCAGTGCACCCACCCTCTGTTGTAAGAATTGTGTGTTAGAATTTCCATGTTGGACTGGAATGGCTATGCCTTTATATTCATGGCCCTCTTACCCAGTCGCTAGATTCTGACAGCCCTGGGGAGGAAAAAAGCTAAACAAAAATGGAGGCTGTGTGCTGGCAGCAGCTGGGCAGCACAGTCCTTCCTTGAAGGGAAATCTGAATGGTACATTTCTGTGTCTTCCACAACATCTAAGAGAAACTGGGTCTAAATCTAGACTTACATGCAAATAATTTCAAATAAAGAATGTGTCTCCAAGCTTGTCTCCACAAGTGGATCCAGTGATCATTCCCTAATGAAGAACTCTTCTGCACAGCCAGTTAAACAGTATAAGTAACTGATTCAATGGCAGGATCCGAAGGACCGTGATCTCTCCTGCACATCCTTAAAGCTTGCAGCTTCTACATATATCCCATAATTTTGCTGCAGGAGCACAATGGGCTGTCAACCTTAACCTAGAGTTCTCTTGACTCTTAAGTATGTCTAAGGGAAGCAGTCTTCCTATTTGTTTCTTATTCATTTATGCAATAACTCCCTTATTTATTTATTTTTTAAATAATTCATTTATTCACTCTTCTTTTTGCCTATTTCAAGAGTGCATCGGAAAAACCTGGAGATCAACCTCTTTATTTATAGATGCCAGAAATAAAAATCATGCAAATTTACCCAAGGTCTCAAAACTAATAACTATCTAAATTATTACCAGAAGTTTTTGTGTTTTGACTCTTAATCCATTGTTACCGGAACTAATTCCTTCCAGAGTCTAAAACACTACTAAACTAAAATACCTTAAATTGAAAATGTAATCAAATTCACTCTATTCGACATTATCTTCAAAAAATTCCTTACAATACGCAGTTTAAATCAAAGCCATAATTTATCTTCATATCAAGTTATTTGCTGTAATAGAACAAATATACTTAAACATACACAGAGACTTATTCAATGTGTACAATACAGCAGTTAAATGCATTATTAAATCAACCCTCTTAATTTACTATGAATATATCCAAACAAATATACTGAAGAGCATTATGTCATATTTTCAACCATCTTGACTACTACCATAAATTGCCATGGCCAAAGTGCTTGACAGTGACTTGGACAAACATAACAGTAACTGAATTGATTGTCTTGGCCACTTACCAATCTATTTCTTTGGAACATCCAGCTCCCTGTAAATGTGGTCTCTATACTTGATAGTTTAATTGCATCGGTTCGTTCTAGGAAGAAAGGTATGTTTGACCTTAGTTCTATTTATTCGTGTATCCTAAGTAAACTAAAAATATTAGTACTACTAATTTTTGTACTACTATTTTTGAACATTCACTATATGCTAAAAGTTGCACCAGATTATATATATGTGTGTGTGTGTGTGTGTGTGTATATATATATATATACTTATATATATAAGTAATAGTACATTTAATGTATATTTATATGTGCATATATAGTACATTGGGATCCTCACTCACATCTTGGAGATGATTAACTGAATTTGATATGATATTTTGCCTTAGGGAGCACATCATCCAAAGTAGAGTTGTTAAAGAAACTTATGTTCTTGGATATCCTGAGTACTCAGTTCATAGCCATATATGGCTTTTCCTGCCATAGAAAAGATAAAATATTTTTGAAATAATAAGTCAACTTGGGAAAATAGGTCTTATAAAAATAGTACTCCTCCATGACTATTTCTTTAAATGAAAAGTATTGCATTAACTTGCAAGCTAATTGTTAGAGTCATCTATAGCTTGATCCCAGGAATGTGACATAGCTTCGTGTGTGGACAGTGTAGGAATTACCTCTTTTGATTTTATTTTTCAAACCTAAAATATTAAAATCTCATTGTACAGATAAGACATAAACAAATGAACATTTTGCTAAATAAATAGCAATCAAAATAAGAATAAAGAAACTAGTGTTCAGATATGGGTGGGATGGACACGAGTGGCGAGCAGAGACAGTTCAAAGGAAAGGAATGAGTATAGAGTGAAAGAGAAAGAAATCATTGGAATAAACTGGTCTCAAAATTTTAAGAAAAATTTGAAGGTGCGGATAAAATTTTGATAGGCAAAGAGGACAAGAAAGGTGGAATGAGGCCAGAATAAAGAGTCTTTTCAATATGAGGAGAACTTTTGACTTCACCCTCTATAAACTAGGAGATATTAAATGAATCTAAGTCGGACTAAAATTATCAAAGTAATAGAGTAGGAAGTTTATTTTGGTAACAGTGTGAAGGATTGTCAAAATGGAAGAAACAGGAAATTTAAGTTAGAGTGGAAATACTAGACTGGGTATAAGAAATGATGGGGCCTCTCCAAAGTGAGTTCTGGGGCAAGAGTACAGGTTTGTGAGACCTACAGATAAAATGACTTCTCTAAATGTTAACCTTTTGAAATGCAAAGTACTATTGCCTTAGTGGTTCTCAAGCAAGGACAACTGGCAATATCTGGAAAAATTTGGGTTTGTCACATCTCAGAGGCCACTACTGGCATCTAGTGGGTAGAGGCCAGAGATGCTGTTAAACATCCTATAATGCACAGTACAGCCCCCGCCGCCCCCACCTGCCCAACACCAAATTATTCTCTGGCCCAGAATGTCAAGAGTGTTGAGGTAGAGAAACCCTGACTTAGAGTGAGATGGTTTACATTGCTGTCCTTTGAACTGACTCTATTTGCTGTGTACTTTTTCTTCTCAAGAAGTTCATACTTCAATAGAAGCATAAAATTATCTTGCTCAATAGGTAAACATTTCATAATAAATTCTAATAGAAGGAGAGTGCTTTTTAAATAAGGAATTACTGAGTGACATAAAGAAAGAATGACTTTTCTCGTCATCTTATGATGGTCACTTCTCATACTAAAACATCTCAATGACATTATGTAGGGAAAAGGCATAAAGAAGAGGAAATCTCAGCCATGTTTGTTCTGTAGGAACTGATCCATCCTCTATTTTTAACACCAAATCAAATGCCTTTAGCAATTCCACCTTAAACATTACCCAAGAGCCTTGATAGCTAAGGAAAGAATAAGCATATTGATGGCATTACACAGGTTTTTGGTGCAACGTGAGACAAAATGATGCACTGGACCAAAGGTTTATTTATTTCTCCAAAGTCAGTCCCACTCATAGATCTCTCGTTTGCCCTTGTATCTTCTCTTTCCACCCTCCCACAAAAATTTCCTAGATAAAGTACAAGAAAGAAATTAAGAAAGATCTCGGTTAGTAGAGGTTGTGTTTCTCATAGGTCAAGAAAGTCCCAGGTCAGGGGCGCCTGGGTGGCGCAGTCGGTTAAGCGTCCGACTTCAGCCAGGTCACGATCTCGCGGTCCGCGAGTTCGAGGCCCGCGTCAGGCTCTGGGCTGACGGCTCGGAGCCTGGAGCCTGTTTCCGATTCTGTGTCTCCCTCTCTCTCTGCCCCTCCCCTGTTCATGCTCTGTCTCTCTCTGTCCCAAAAATAAATAAACGTTGGAAAAAAAAAAAAAAGTCCCAGGTCACTTCCATTTTTCTGAAACCTCTGCTATATTAATGAAATGAAATGAAATGAAATGAAATGAAATGAAATGAAATAACAAATGCCAAGACACGACTACTAAAAAATATTTGTCTTTTAATTTAATAATTTAACAAATTGCTGCTTTTTGCTAAAATAATACAATATTGTTCACGGGAAAATTAGAAATATGAAAGTATTAATTAATAGTCTATCTCAAATAGTATGACTTAATAATAATGAGACCCACTAATTATGTCCCCTAATAATGAGACAATGAGACCCACTGTTAAAGTTGTACAATGAAAAAATTCTTCTTTCAAACCTGACAATATGTCTCTGGAATGTGTATATATCACTTGGAGATAATATCAAAATGTCATTAGTTAATATGCTTCCTACCCAAACCCTCATGGGCTCTGAAAGAAAGAGAAAAGATGAAATAAGAACTGGGAAACGGCAAATGGGAAAAGAGAGAATGTGTGGCTGTATACTAGACTTGAAATGTGTGGTGAAAGCATAAGAAAATCATGTTACAAAAAAAAAAAAAAGGTAGATATCAATCATCACCAAAGTGGGTGTGGATGGTTTAATTATATAAGGAGAGGGAAATCCCAAATTGGAATAAAAATCAATTTGATAATTAGTATAAATAATATTGCTCTTTTATTCACTTAAACTGTTTTCCTTTTCTGAATTACTGTTTTATTTTCTGGATTACTATGAATGGTGACTTAAGTACTAATAAGACTTGTGAGTTTTCCCATTTTCATAATATTTTTCTAGTTCTAAGACCATCTTTCAGCCCTAGGCATTCAAAGTATAAAAATCTTCCTTCCCACTGTAAGCTATGGCTGACTGGAGGCTAATTTTCATAGCAGTATCGATTTGAAGCCTGGCTCCCTAAACCTACTGATTTGAACAGGCTATTTTGCTCCTTGTCCAAGAAGAGCTTCTGCCAAAAACTACAGAACCTCTACTGTTGCTGTTGTCCAAGTTTCCAATGATTGATTGGTTCATTCATAGATTTGCGCATTCATTCACTCATGACAAGTATTTACTGAGCACCTACTATATGTGTCAGGCAATATGCTATTTCAGGACACAAAGATAAATGTGTCACAAAACATTTTGCAACATAAGTCACACAAAAATAAGATATCAAAATACAGTCCTTGTTAAGTGTTGGCCTGAGTAGACATTAGTAACATCAGTGGATCTCGATTCACCATCTTTGGATGTGGGTCATTTGTAACAAACTTTCAATGGGTCATAGTGAAAAGTAATGAGATTTTCATAAGGCTAAATACATTAAATTTAAAAGATTGTCCTTTATTTCGAGATTATTAGGTCCATTGTTTCTCTTTTGGAACATTAAATTTATTTCATTTATTAAATAATGGTGACAAGAGATAGTAGCATTTTTTTCCATTGTTTTCTTTATTTATAAATACTTGTACTTGACAAAATAAAAGTTGATACTTTCTGTTGAATGGCATTTTCTGTTGTTTTTTTATAATTGTGTGGAGCATGAACTCTTAGTCTGGGAAGTACTGATTTATACATCAAGGTCAGGCCCCAAGGCTTACATAAACTCTGGGAACTTATCTGTTGTATCCAGCTGACACAGTAGATATTTACTATTCCTGAGCACTGACACACTAAGTCCTGTCCACAAGTGTGATTACACCTTTTGGTTCTCCTGGGTTTTCAGAATATAAGCACATCTTTTGTCCTTCTAATTTACTTCCTGTAGGTTTATTTCCAGTTCTTGTAGGCAGGGACTGTGTTTATACTCTATATAGTAAACATCTAAATTAGAAAAATGACCAATAAGATTTATTATAAGGAGAATGTAATATATGCAGGATCAGCAAATTAAAAGTAAAATAGGAGGAGATGATATTAAATTACCCCATTTTACAGTCTCTGAGCTGTTGATGCCAGTAGCTGTACATTTTACCTGAGATTCAAAGAGATTTAAACAATGTGTCTGGGGTTTGAAGTCTAATTACTGGAAAATTAAAAGCCTGGTTATGGTGATTGTTTTCTTTCTTCCATCCAATCACGTATAAAGCCCTGGTAACCGATCTTCTCAAATGTTCCCCCTTGCTTACCTGTCTTACTCTACTCCACCGTCAATACTCACACTGGCACCTTCACCCTCGGGGCCTCACACTGTGTACTGTCTCTCTCCTATTTGCCACCAGCCATGTCTATGTAGTCTGTATATCCTTCCTCCAACTTTCTTTTAGATTTCTGTAAACTTGTCTCCCTCCTCTTCAGAGACTTTAAGGACTCTCCATTGCTGCCCAGATGACATTTAATCTCCATTGCCTATCATTTAAAGCCCTCCCCAGTCTACACACGTTTCTGAACCTCCACCTCCAACTAAAATTTCTCTCTGTCTCTCTGTCTCTGTCTCTGTCTCTCTCTCTATATATATATGTGTGTGTGTGTGTGTGTGTGTGTGTGTGTGTGTGTTCATTGAAAGAAGAATGGAAAAGAAAATAATATTTGTTGAATGTCTATTAGGTGCTAGACCAGTTTATACACATTGAAACATTTATTCCTCACCAGAAATCCATGATATGGCTATTACTACCATTTTGCTAGCAGATGAGGAATCTGGGGCTCAGAGACTTTCCAGAATATGTGAAAGTTTTAAAAATAATGAGTAGTTGGAGCTGAGATTCAAGTCTGTCTGCCCCTCAAACTTCTGCTCTTTCCACTATTCAGTACACTGTTCTTTTAATTTAGGAAATAAAACTTTGTTCCAGCCTGAAGTAATTACTAGCACCAGTTGGTGAACAGGGACCACTTAGAAAAGGAACTGAAAGTTTCCCTGCAGCCTCTAAAATCACACCAAATAATTGGCTATTCATCTGCCACTGTTGGGGGCAGCAGCTCAGAAATTCTAATACTTGACTGGGGAATCTTCGCAAGACACAGAGATCTGTTACCATTTCTCATATTGTTTTAATGTGACATTTTGGTACCAGATGAAAGGAGCCTCACCAATCGCATTTTCAATTGCTGGAAGCTCACAGCCTAGAGTGTGAAAGCACCTAACAGCCACTTATTTAACCCTTCTCTAAACAAATGAAGCCAGGGGCGCCTGGGTGGCGCAGTCGGTTAAGCGTCCGACTTCAGCCAGGTCACGATCTCGCGGTCCGGGAGTTCGAGCCCCGCGTCGGGCTCTGGGCTGATGGCTCGGAGCCTGGAGCCTGTTTCCGATTCTGTGTCTCCCTCTCTCTCTGCCCCTCCCCCGTTCATGCTCTGTCTCTCTCTGTCCCAAAAATAAATAAAAAACGTTGAAAAAAAAAATTAAACAAATGAAGCCAATGGGATCTGGTGAGGTGAAGTAAATTTCGTAAGGTCGCACAGCTAAGAGCTGACCTAAGACCATGTCAATATGAAACTTTCCTGAAACAGAGACTAATGAATGACCACCAGATTGCCTTGTATTATGTAGAACATAAGTGTATGTTAAAGTTTTCTAATCATTTTATTATTTGAAAGTTTAAAGTAGTAAATATGCTGAGTGTTGACAAAGATGAAAAGCTGTAATACTGAAGAAAATTAATTAAATGCATTTGGAAAACTAAGAGTGTTACTTGAACAGGATCTTAAAGAAGTATAGGACATGTGTAGAACAAGAAGAAAAAATATCTGCATGGTGCCAAATATCCCTCCTCCATCCATGGTGACAGCATTAATTTTGACCCTCTTTTTCTGTTGAGATCTCATATGGTTTTGTGCCCTCTTTAGCACAGACAGCACTCCAGGTATCCAGTAATAAGTGAAGTGACTTGGCATGTAAGATGAAATCTATTTTCATCACTGGGCTACCCATGAGAGAAAATGGGCCAAAAAGACATCAGCTTGGGAATACATGGGCCATTCAACGGGAGAATGTCAACCAGGGTTCTTGAGGCTAGACCACAATTAGCATAGTATGGACTTAACAGGAGGGAGGCTTTGACAAAAGGCTTAATTGAACTTTTATTCTTTGATAATGTCTTTCCCTTATTCTAAGTCATCTCTCCTAAAATCTCCTAACATATTTTTGAGGAATGTTTGAATTCTTGGACCATTACCCTTTTTCCCTCAGTGAAGATTTGGTTTCATCTTTCCCACTTTTTGAATGAGGCAGTTCTAACCATTTGAACATGTGCTGAATGATCTAGGTGGCTCTTGGAATCACTTACAAATTGAAGCACTCAAACAATTTTACATCAATCTATTTCTCAGTGTCTGCACATGCCCAGATGTCTGAACACAAGTAAAAGGCTCTTTTTTTTTTTTTTTTTTTTTTTTTTTTTTTAAAGAGCATTTTCAGCAGCTTCAAATTTCTATGCATTATACATTCTGGAACCCTAATAACTTCCAAATTGAAGTACTCTGGAAAATTTGAAGAGGTTGAATAATTTCAAATTGCCCTGTACATGACTCAGAGCTTATATACTTCACAAACTGGAGAACCCTCTCAATTTTGAAGCATTTCAATAATTTTAAATCAAAGCATGTGTATCTCAATTTAATTTTGTATTTGAATTTTGACTTAGAGCTACTTCACATAGACCAACTGAAAAATAAAGACAATCTTCATTCCGAGACATTTTTAGTAATTCATTTTGATTCTGAAGGATGTTTTTAGTTGTGTTTCTCTTTTCTGTTTGTGATTGAATCAACATAGCAAAAGTATCACAGTTTGAAGAGGTATGTTTGCTCCCCAAACAACTTAACCTTGACTATGTTTGCTACACTTGAATACGAAAATGTTAATACAACAATGTGACTTGTTCAAAAAAATTAAAGCCATGTTACCATTAAGGCTAACATTTGGCTGTTGCACTAAATATCACAACTGGCAAGATTTGACAGGAACAAAAAAGCTGAGCCTTGTTCTTAAATTGAACTAGCTATGATAACTAGAGATGGAGAATAGGAAAATTCAAAATGTGTGGCACTAGACAAGCTTTTATTTTTAAAAGTAAAAATTATTGAATTTAGGGTAAAAAGGAGCCCCTGAGGTTACTTATCAAGTCTGCAGGGTTATACCCCATGCCTAAATGAGTGAATAAAAGCTCTGTACATTGTAATTTGGAATGCACTAAATTAGCCAACCTCTCACTCCCTCCACCCCCTAAAAAGTAAAGATGTTTCAAGTAAAAGCAAAAGAGTCTGCCATCAAATCTCACAGAATAACTCCATGGGAATTCTCCACATGAAAGATTACAGGATATGACCTGTACGATACATCGCCCTACACAGTCATAAATTAAATTTACTGTAACAACCATACAAACAGAGAGAAAAGAATCACAGAGCCAAAGAATAAAAGCAAGACTAAAATTAAGAGTATTGATCATGTGCCTCAGAAGTGAGAGCACAAAACCATAAAGTGATTAATAGTATTATTATTAGAGGAGCTCACTCAGTCTCCTATATTCCCAGCAGAAAATTAACATTGGTTTAAATGTTCTACCAACAACAATTTTTAATATATCTTCCAAATGTTTTGGCTCATCTCATTGCTAAAGCATAATCAGAAATAAGACTTAATTCAATATAAGGATTTATTTAAAATAAATACGTGTTTAAATTTCATGCACAGTAGAGGAAAAGCCCACCACAATTCATCAAATTCTGTAATTTTTTTTTGGTTGTTTTCCTTTTATATGGAATTTGTAGACGACATAGTGGAGTTTTGTCTAAGTAAACAAGAGTAAATCAAACCCAGACCCCATTCCCCAAACTGAGAAGATTGGAAAATGTCCTTTCCCACCCTGAGCTCTCAAATGAATGGTCATGGGTGCTTCTTAGCAGCTGGGACAAGGGGAAAAAAAGATACATGGAAAGTATACTTCTGTTTTAAAATAAAAGTAAAGACTTGATTTTAAGTAGAGGTTAGGGTCAGGCCAGGTCAGACATTTGATTCCCTGGGTCAGGCCTCTTCAGTCTGTGACCTACCAAGAGAGGCATCATGTTCTAACTCCTCTCTGACAAAGGCAGCAAAAACAAAGCATTTTAATACAATCTGGACTAATTAGGCTTCCAAGTTAGAATAAAAGGACACGTTAAAAAAAAAAAAAGGACATAAAGCCTTTCTTATTTTATGGCAATTAAAAAGTACATTGTGATCAAATAATGGCAAATGTGAAAAGTGGCATGAAGCAAATTACCCTGTTTTCCAAATATCAGGAAAATCATTTTTCCAAGCTAATAGAATTACCCATCACAAAGAATGCTTGAAACTCTGCTATTTTATATGCCAACAAATCCAACCATGGAAAAAAGAAAACAGAATGAACAGCCTCAAGAAGAAACATAATGGAAGAGGCTCATGGGGGGTTGTATTTGGCCCATTATTTACAAGAGAAAAATTCCTTTGTTAGCTGTGTGTCTTGAACAGACTTTATGGCAAACCTGACAGACCAGTCTCTGACCAAACAAAATCCCCCTGTGTTTGCAGGAATTTGACTTGTGTACATTTAGAGAGTTTGGTTGCAAGCCACATTATTCGCAAAAAAGAAGCTCTTGTGTACATTATAAATAAAAATTGTGCATAATTGATATATAGTAAATATTCTAACATAAGATGTATGCACTCCCATTTTGAAATTTGAGAATTTCATGCCACAGAATCTTTCTCATGCCTTTGAGGCATATTTAATACATGTGAATTCAAGAAATGTTTTGTCCCTTTATTGTGAAATTCCTATTATGCTAATTATTTTTTAGTAAATGAAGACAGTATTATCTTCATGATCATATTATCACTGAGTAAAATAATAGAGGAAATAGACTTTTTTTAGAAAATACTCAAAATAAAACTGTTGAAGAAATAACATATCCTACTACCCATATGCATCTTTATACATAATGCCACTGCAAATATTTTCAAGAAATGGACAAAAAAAATTTAAAGGTTTATTTCTCTGGTTTCATTATTTCTTTTCATATTCAAGCTCTGAATACTTATTAAAAGAAATTGGTTCTTTTATTTCTTCATTTGTCTGAGCTGAACTACAATTTTAGTTAAACCTACCAAAAGTTAAACCTCACTCACTATGTGATAGTCTTCAACAAATGTGTTGGTGTGAAGGGCCAAGCTATCATTTCCTCATCATGTGGTTCAGTTAACAACACAGAAAGAGCTCACAACTCAATGAGCTAACACAGACTCTCATTTTTTTTCCACACATGACAGAGTTATTTGTAAATACAGTTGACACAACATAAAAATTAGCCAGTGTAGTAATGATCCCCTTTCTGTAAAATGCATACCTGTTCTTATATTTATATGCTGGGCATAGATAAAAACAGTAAGTGATTATAAAGAGGAAAAAGATAGGCTAAAGGAACATTTGGAAGGCAGAAATACAGGTCTTTAATATGAAGTGAACACCTGTGAGAAATAAATGAAGAAGTCAATATTTAATCAAAAGATTTCATAGATAGATGGTTGATATTAAAACAAAAGAATGAACTACAAGTGAGGCCTGCACTATAACAATATAAGCAAAGTGTTATGTATGTGTGTGTATTTATATTCATTTCCTTTTAAGATGGAGAGTTAGAGATACAGCTGAAAACCAAGAAAATAAGGCAGTGGACACAAAGAAAGACTGAGTGAGGCCAACCAAAAATCCAGAGAACATTTTCTTGGATTCTTTACCGACAACAATAGTCAAATCACAGTCTCAGGTGATGTTTTGATTCCTAGTTCAGCATTTCCCTTTCAACTGTTGGGCAAAAGTTTCCAAGAACAGGCAGGAAAATGTCTGGCATCTGTTTGGAAATCCTCACTATGAAAAACTGCTTGGATGGTCCATGGGCCTACTGGAATATTATCTTGCCATACCCTATAAAATATTTGTGTGATACAAATTACTTGGCTTGTGTATCCTTGCTTTGGGAGGTCACATATATATTGCATTTTGCTTAGGTATAAAGAAGAAATTTTATTAACATTTTGTCAACACAGTTTGCAGTCAGGTTGGAATACCTAGCTCTGGTGCAGAGATGACTATAAGTAACATGAATAATTCATGAGTCTATTATATGCTGTGTCAAGAAAAAAGAAACAAAAACCACTTCCAATTTAGCTACCATTGGTTCAGTGGTTTAGTGGAAGTTCACAATTTAGAATTTCAGCTCAATTAGTTTTGACAATCAGATTAACATTAGCATTAGTTTATATACATTAGCTTTCCTAATATAACTAAGCCTAGAGAGTTGATTTAAACTTCATCACATGGAAGCCTATACAATGACAATAATATCTTGAAATAATTAGGTTGATTTTAATAAAAGAAATTTGTAATTCTTTGCAAACATTTACGCCATCAATTACATTTTCCAATGAAGAAACAACAACAAAATGAAATGCCATCATGCTACTTATTTTAGCCACTCAGGGATAAAAGAAAGAATGGGCCATGGGAAGAGACAACATAGTGTGATTTTTTCAAGCACTGAACATTTTGCAGCATTCTACATCTCTTTCTTCAGCTCTCAAAAATATTTTCTTCAAAGGATCGTCACTTTACCCACAATCCAAACAATTAGTCAACCTATTTTGAATATCAATTTAGAGCAGTTTAAAAGATATTAAAATGCCTCTCTGGAAAGAGAAACATATTAAGATATTGTGAAAATGTGTTAAGGAAATCTAATTCAAATTGGAGTTGGGAAGTCATGCAGGGAGGGCTCTTATGCACATACCATTCATCACAGCTTGTATAGTCCAGCAAGAAGAAGATTTCCTCTGCCTGGCAACAGCAAACTTCAGGAACCCGGCAACAACAAGCTACCCTCGCCTGCAGCCAATGAGAGATCACTACCCTCCAATCATCTACAGCCAATGAGGAGCCACCAACACTTCCAGCTCTCATTTTCCTCCAATGAACTTTTGTTTAAACAGCCCCTCCCAATTCCTATCTTCCTCTACAAAACCATACTCTCCACTTTTGTTCTGGACTTGCCTATCATTCACCATCCTGTGCTTGTCCTTCATGCAATTCCTCCGCTGTTCCCAAATAAACTTGATTTTGTTGGCTGAACTGCTTACTTTTTCCTTTTAGAAGCTTTACATTTTTGGGGCGACTGGGTGGCTCAGTCGGTTAAACGTCAGACTTCGGCTCCGGTCATGATCTCGCAGCTCCTGACCCCCCCCCCCCCCCCCCCCGTGTTGGGTTCTGAGCTGACAGCTCAGAGCCTGGAGCCTGCTTCAGATTCTGTGTCTCCCTCTCTCTGCCCCTCCCACACTCACACTCAATCTCTCTCTCAAAAATAAAGATTAAAAACATTTTTTTAATAAAAATAAAATAATTTACATTTCCAATAACCATGAAGTCTTTAGGGTAAATTAGTTTACTAGATTAGTCAGTTATCTTGCAAGTTCCAGAGATTGATCCATTTTAGTGTATGTGAGGAAGTCTAAGAATGATGTAGGTAGAGGGAAATTAAGAAGTCAAGACTTCATGGAGGACAACATATTGTCCCTCTATTAAGAAGGAAAGCTATTTCAAAGGAGAAAATGGAAATTACCATAAAAAAGTGTAGGACAAAGAAAGCATCTTAGTAAACTTTATTCTGGTTATCTACTGCTGCATAACAAATCACTCTATAACATAGTGGCTTAAAACAACCACATTCATGTTATTTTGTCTCACAGTTGCTGATCAGAAATTTGGGAAGAACTTGAAAGTGTGGTATTGTAAAATTATTGTGAGAATATTACCACCATATCTATTGTAAAAATGTTACTATTATATCTTATTTTGATGGTATGATGCATTAGATTCTTCTAATTTTCTTTATCCTAATTCCAAGCTCACGAAACAGGTTTCTGGTTTTTAGTTTCTCAGACCCAATAATAGAGAATGTCATTAGAGGATATATACCATGAAAGTCCATTCACTGTGATGACTTCTCATTTCAGATTTAAAAAACTAGAATTCTGATTCTAACCTGACTCCCAAGTTAACATGATTAAGGGGAATGAAAACACTAACCATGTCATTGCAAATATTCTGTTTTCTTTAATCATATTAGTTCTTATTTTAAAGCAGAAAATTGTTCTGCTTCATACGTAAAATCTCCTGAGCTTGGATATTTCCATTCAATAATTATTTACTACTATGTGCCCACACAGTTCTATAACATAGGGATACATCAGCATATTAACATGATGAGTTCCTATTTTCATGAATCCCACACTCTGAGCAAGGAGACAAAAGTAAACAATGCTTTTAAAAAAGTCAGATGACAATAAGAAATATGCAGAAAATTAAAACATGATGATGTAATAGATCATCGGGGCTACTTTAGATTAGGTGGGTAGAGAGGTACCTCTGGGAAGGTGACCTTAAAGTCGATCCCTGAATGACAAGAAAAAGTCAGTCATGCCAAAATTAGGAGGAGGAAAAAAAAAACATTTCAAGCAGACAGAATGCATCAATACAAAAGGCTCAAGGTGAGAATGGGCTAGACGTGCCAAATATAAAGATTATATTGAGGTGTTCAAGAAACGAAAACAATGCTACTATGTCGTACAATACAAGAGATGAAGGACAAGTTCATCTAGGGCTGGGTAGTGGAAATCAGGAGTGTTTCTGAATGGGATAGACGCTATTGAAGGGTTTTATGACATGAATGTGTTTATATTTTGAAAATCTTATTCAACCTATTAGAGAATAGATCATAAAAATATGAGTGAAAGTAAGAAGACTAGGGAAGAAACTGTTAACAAAAATATAACAAATGATAAACAAGAAATGATGTATAGTAGGACAAGAGGTGATAGAAAATGAAACAATTCAGAAAATATTTTGATGGTACATCAACAGAACTAGTGGATTGAGATCTAAAGGATTGAATACAGAGAGAGAGTTGAGGGAAAAGAAGGAATCAAGATTTTTAACTGGAAAAAATCCTAGGTTTTTCACTGAAAAACTTGAGTAGATGGTGGTGTCATTTACCAGGATAGGGGAAGTTGGGCAGAAGCACATTTACAATGTGAAGTTGAGAGAAATAAATACTTTTCTTTGAATATGTTAGATTTTAGATGTGAAAGTAGAGAAGTTAAATCAGTAACTCTATTTGTGACTGAAATTTCCTAGAGAGGGAAAATTTCAGGAGGAAAGTCTTGGGAATACATGAAGGAACTGGATACAGAACACAATTAGGCGTGCTGGCTTGTAACTAAAGCAAGACCCTTGCTGCTCAGTAACAGGAGAAAAGAGAAGACAGTGTAGGTGTATAAGCAGATTAGTTGGTAGGTGATTAGAAGGTGGGAAAACATGAGAGTTAGTGAGTTAGTGAGACTAACTGGCCTGTTTACATGTTTTCCATTTCAATGTTCAACTGCTCTGGTGCAGAAACAGGATAGGCAGAGAAGGTAGATTTAAGTAGGTTTGGGGTTTTATCAGGTGATTATGACAAAAAGATAAGAGCAAGGTCAACAAAGGGATAATTAAAAGAGGAAGGTAATGCACTCAAGAGAACACAAAGTGCTGGGAGGGCAGGGAAGGGTAAAAGTTTGGATCAATTTCAGAGAGACTCAGGGTAATATGGGGATGTGAATGAATTCATCGAATTATATGGTAGTGCTTGAGTTTCTAGAGAAAAGTAAGATAAAGAGGAATGAGAAGACTTAGGTTAATTTGAAGTTTCATTATTATTAACATATGAAAATACCATGTCCCTAAGAGATATAATTTCTTTCCCTTGTTGGAATATTGACTACAATTAAAGTATCATTGGAGAGGCTCAGTTAGTTAAGCTTTCGACTTGATATTGGCTCAAGTCGTGATCTCCCAGTTGTGAGATGCAGCCTCATGTCAGGCTCTGCACTGGGATTCTACACAGGATCTGCATTGGAATTCTCTCTCTCCCTCTCTCTCTGCTCACCCCCCTCAAAATAAATAAATGGACTTTTTTTTTTTTTTAAGTATCATGGAATTCTTGGAATGTAGGATGAACCTTTAGATGTCATGTAGCCTAATTCAATGGCTTCTAAAAGGACTATATCTAAAATAAGTATAAAAATAAATTATAAATCTCTCCAGTCTGGTAAATCCTATAATTAACTCTGGCACTCAACAGACTTTAATGTCAGCAAGTACTTTTTAGGGGCTAATCTTAATTCTCTGCTGTCATGAGGAGCTCACTTCTCTTGTATTTTACTGGAGATTAAATCAATCTTGCTGCTGCCATCCACCAGTCCTCATGCCTAAGTTGCTCTAACCATTTAGTTGTTTAAAATTTATATCCCAGAAAGGGTTTTTATGGAAGCAATATTCTCTGAGTTCTTGCATGCTCAAAATAGTTTTCCAGGAGCCTTTATACTTTAAGTTCAGTTAAGATGGAAATAAAATCTTTTATATATATATATATATATATATATATATATATATATATATACTTATATATTTACATATATAAATCTTATGTATATGTTTATATATATAAATCATATATATATTTATATCCAATATATCCATATATATCCACACACATATATATGTCATATATATTGTTTATTTTAATGTAGTAAAAATACATAACATACAGTCTTCCATTCTAATCATTTCTAACTATGTAATTGAGTAGCACCAAGTACATTCACATTTTTGTACAACTATCATCACTCTTCATCTCCAGGACTTTTTCATCATTGCAAACAGAAACTCTTAACCCAATAACTCCCCATTCCTCCTCTACTCCCCAGCCTCTGTTCTGCTTTAATCTACCTTCTGCTTCTATGAATTTGCCAAGTTCAGTTGCCTCATCTAAGTGAAATTATACAATACTTGTTCAGCTTTTTTCACTTAAAAAAGTGTCTTCAAAGTTTATCCATATCATATCATGTATCAGATATCCATTCTTTCTTAAGGCTGAATAATATTCTAATATATGCCTATACCACAATTTGAATCAATTTTTAACCATTCATCTGTTAAACAGTTGGGTTGCTTCCACTTTTTTTCTATCGTGAATAATGTTGCTGTGAATATTACTGTATAAACATCTGTTTAAATCCCTGGTTTTAATTCTCAGGAGTATGTATTCAAAAGCAGAATTGCTGGATCATATAGTAATTCTATGCTTAACCTTTTTGAGGAATTAGCCAAACCATTTTCCATAGCAACTGCACCATTTTACATTCCCATCAATAATGTACAAGGGTTCTAATTTCTCCACATTCTCATCAATACATGTTATTTTCCATTTTCTAAAAAATAGCCATCCTAATCATTGTGAAGTGGTATCTCATCACGGTTTTAATTTGAATTTTTCTAATGACTACTCATTTTTCATGCATATGAAAATAAGCATATTTTCATGTGCTTCTTAGCCATTCATATATCTTCTCTCAATCTATCTATCTATATATCAATATATATATATTGATATATATATATATATATATATATATATATATATATATATATATATATATATCTTCTACTCAATCCCTGAGCACATTTTTTTTTATTCTGGATATACACTGATGTATTTTATTTTTTTTCAATATATGAAGTTTATTGTCAAATTGGTTTCCATACAACACCCAGTGCTCATCCCAAAAGGTGCCCTCCTCAATACCCATCACCCACCCTCCCCTCCCTCCCACCCCCCCCATCAACCCTCAGTTTGTTCTCAGTTTTTAAGAGTCTCTTATGCTTTGGCTCTCTTCCACTCTAACCTATTTTTTTTTTCCTTCCCCTCCCCCATGGGTTTCTGTTAAGTTTTTCAGGATCCACATAAGAGTGAAACAATATGGTTATCTGTCTTTCTCTGTATGGCTTATTTCACTTAGCATCACACTCTCCAGTTCCATCCACATTGCTACAAAGGGCCATATTTCATTCTTTCTCATTGCCACGTAGTACTCCATTGTGTATATAAACCACAATTTTTTTATCCATTCATCAGTTGATGGACATTTAGGCTCTTTCCATAACTTGGCTATTGTTGAGAACCTGAGCACATTTTTAAATTGTGTTGTTTATTTTTTCTTGTTACTGAGTTATAGACATTCTTTATATATTCTGGATAATCCTCATCTGATATGTGACTTGAAAATATTTTCTGCCCATTCTGTCAGTTGTCTGTTCAGTTGATCATGTCCCTTGATGTACAAAAGTATTTTATTTTGATGAATTCCAACTTATCTATTTTTTATATCATTATCTGTGTTTTGGTATCATCAAGAATTCAACACTGAATCCAATATCATGAAGATTTTTCACTATGTTTTGTTCTAAGAGTTTTGTGATGTTAGGTCTTACGTGTAGATCTTTTGTCCATTCTGAGTTAAATTTTGCAGATGGTGCAAAATAAGGATCTAACTTAATTCTTTGCATGTAGATATCCAGTTTCTCAGCACCATTTGTTGAAAAGACTGTCCTTTCCCCATGGAATAGACCTAGGATCCTTGCTGAAAATCAACTGACCATATATGAAAGGGTTTAATTCTGGGTTCTGAATTCTATTGCATTGATTAATATGTCTGTCTTTATGTCAGTACCACACTGTTTCGATTCCTGCAGCTTTGTAATGAGTTTTGATATAAGGAAGATAAGTTCCCCAAATTTATTCTTCAAAATTGTTTTGGTGATTTGGGTCCATTAAGATTCCATATGAATTTTAGGCTAGGTTTTTCTATTTCTAAAAAACAAAAACAAAAACAAAAACAAAAAACAAAAAAAAAAAAACAAAAAAAACCAACCTGTCATTGGGACTTTGATACAGATTGCACAGAATCTACTGATCACTTTGGGTAGCACTGTTATCTTAACAACATTAAGTCTCAGTCCATGAACATGAGATGCCTTTCCATTTATTTATGTCTTCTTTAATTTCATTCTGCAATGTTTTTTATTTTTCTGTGTGCAAGTCTTTTGCCATATATATTACATTTGGTTACATTTATTGGTAGTTTTGATTCTTCTTTATTTTCGACAAAATACTGAGTTATAATTTTAGTACTGATGCTATTCCATTGTGTGGGAATTGTGGGTATTGTTCCTTGTGACTCTTTTCTTTTTAAATATTTATTTATTTATTTTGAGAGAGAGTGCAAGAGGGGTAAGGGTCAGAGAGAGACAGAGAGAGAAATCCCAAGCAGGTCCCACACTGTCAGCACACAGCCTGACATGGGGTTCAAATTCACAAACAGTGAAATCATGACCTGCACCAAAATCAAGAGTCGGACGCTTAACTGAATGAGCCATGCAGGTGCCTTGTGTTCCTTGTGACTCTTACCATACATTTGGTGAATCTTTTTTGCCCATTTTTAAATCTACCACTTCCTTCCAGTTTTTAGTAATTAAAACAAGTTATGCTCTAACACATCTCTTATTTATTTTCAGGCATACTCAATGGTGTTTACTTTCTCTGATACTCCTTTTTATTTAGTATCCATTACCAAAATGATCTTTTTCTTTATTTCCAATTATTTCCAACATCCTGTTAGCTTTCTTTTTAAATCTCCTTTTTCTCCAATCATCTATGAGTTTTCTAATTTCCATTGATGCTATTATTTTATATTTCTATCAGTTTCTTAATTTTTAGTACATTTTATAATATTAGTTAAACTTTTTAAACATTATGGCCATCTTTTTCTCTATATACGTTTATCTATATATTTCTCTCTATTATATATAATTATTTTATATATATTATATTTATATATATTATATATAATATATATAATTATATAGAAGATTTGACCACAGAAATTTTCCACTATTCATAGATAACTGGGATGAGCTTTCCTGTATTTGTAGGAAGGGAGAGTTGACAATTTCAGCTCAAACAACTGCATGGTGCTACTGAACCTTCCTTCTAATGCTTATATTTCTCAGAGATGTTAAAAATATAATTGCATACTTTCTGCAGTCTGCTGGCTCTCTTCCCCTCTTCCCTTATATCGGGGCCAACTCTCCTTTGCCTATATTGTCCTTATCCTAATAGATGTGTCTCCTGGTTCTAGTAGTTTCACCTCCACACAGGGCTTTCACCTTGAAGCGACAGATCTTACCAAATTAATTTCAAGAGCTCATATAATCCAGCCCCTTCCAGCACCATCCAAACTTAACCACAATCCCTTGCAGTCACCTGCTAATTTGAGCCTGCAAAACTCCGTCCCAATTTTAACTGCTCTTCTCTTAGTGGCTCCTTTAGAATTCCAATAAGTACTCATTGACTCATTTGCTGCTCTCTAACAATCAAGGCCATCTGAAGTCCCTCTCTGCCTTATCGCTGCTTCACTCTGCACCCAGTTGTTAATATGTGGGTCTTTTTGCTGTCAATGGTTTATCCCCTGCATTTGTATTTTAAGGTTTGTAGGATACCATATTTTTGTTTCAGATTTGTGGTACGTTTTCCAAGTGCTTTTGTTTTGCTATCCTATTTTAGTAGCTCTGTTTATTTTAATGGGGATATTTCAAAGGATACATAAACACTGCTCTTGCCATCTTGCTCTAATCTGCAAATTAGTTTTTAAAGAAACATTTTAACTTTTTGTCATTTATATAGGTCAATGAAAGATATACAAAAACAGCATTTAGAAAGCTTTGAAAGAGCTGTTATGTTGTGGAGGTATTGTATTCCACGGTCCTTTCTTCTTTTCTTAGTTGTATTATAAAATACAGGATGGGGCACCTGGGTGGCTCAGTTGGTTAAGCATCCAACTTCTGGTTCAGGTCATGACCCTGGGGTTCAGTTCATGAGTTTGAGCCCCTCATCAGGTTCTGTGCTGACAGTTCAGAGCCTGGAGCCTGCTTCAGATTCTGTGTCTCCTTCTCTCTCCGCACCTTCCTCGCTCACTCTCTCTCTCTCTTTCTCTTTTCTCTTTTTTCCCTCTTTGCACTGCTTTTATACTTTGAATGTCTTTTTGTATACATAAACTACTTGAGGGAAATCACCCTGTCTCATGTTTGTACACCCCATAAGCATAATGCCTACAAAGAATAAAGGTATATAAATGTTTCCTGTTACTGATAATAATGGTGTGGCTGTCTGTTATGCATACTCAATTTTAATTATTCCAACGTGAAGATTTTTAAAGTTCCTTTTTGTGCAATACAGAGGAAAACTATGATAAAATTATTATTTTGAGTTGAACAGAATAGGAAAAAAATGGTAGAATTTACCTAAATCTCAACTTTCTTGAATTATTGGGTGTACCATATTTTTCAAATTGAGAAATTTAGCCTTTTTGTTCACAAGTGAAACAGAAAATAAGTTGTCTACTCTAATACCTAAAACAGCTAATTTAGTCCAACTTCTCCTTGGGATCCTGTTTTATTCACTGACACATAAGCTTATGCTGATAATAAATGCAAGGTGACTATTTCACATATGCCATTTAAAAATATTTATGTTGAATGTATAATAAAAAATAATCTTCAATGCAGCTGTATTAGAAAACTCTCAGTTCTTTGGGCCCCCGGTTGGTTCAGTCAGTTAAGTGTCCAACTTTTGATCTTGGCTCAGGTTATGATCTCACAGTTCGTGAGTTCAAGCCCCAAGTTGGGCTCTGTGCTGACAGTGCAGAGCCCACTTGGGATTCTCTATCTCCCTTTCTCTCTTCACCTCCCCAGCTCATGCTTGCTCTCACTCTCTCTCTCTCTCAAAATAAATAAACTGAGAAAACTCCCAGTTCTTAAGTCAGCACTCAGAACAAAAAAGGAAGAAAAATTGAGCAGCATTTAAAGTACACGTACAACTCCAGACACTGTAATAGGTATTAATTACATTTACTATATTTCATGTAGATGTGGATAAACTTGGTAACATGAGAAAAAGGAAGAGAGGTCCAGAGACCTAGTTGTTGGGCTTTGCTGTGCTACTAAGTTGTGTTGCTCCACGCTATTCATTGAAATTGCTAAATGACTCAGTTATTCTTAGAAAGATATTTGCTTCAACATACAACTACATCCCCAAGTTGTTATGAAATGGTTAACCAACATTCAAGCACTTCCTACTTTGATAGGAACTTCCAAATTGTGTTCAGGCAGGTTTCCACACTGGAAACAAAATGGAATCAGATGATTCTCTCTATTCTCTGTCAATTAAAGGACAGGTATGTGGCTTAGGATCTTGATCAGACATACCTCTGAATCTTAAGGGAAGGCTGTAGATGAAGAGACACCCAAATTGTATTTGTGGGACAATGGTGAATTGGAAGAAATAAGGCAGTAATAGTCCAGTGGTGACATCTGCTGATTTCTTGGCTGCCTTGCCTCAATTATTTCTAATACAAATTTCTATAATGTGTTTCCTTGCCTTTCCATTGGTTCTGTGAGCTAATATAAATCATATCAATGTATTTTCGTTTACGACTTCCCATAAGCAGCATTGGTTTTTGCCATTTGCAACCAAGAACCTTGGTATGGAAAACAAAACACTGTGGCATTCAACTCAGAATTGAATTTGATAGAACTAACCATTTAAATGAAAAGTTACAATATATCAAGAGTTAAGAGTCTAATATCTAAAAAAAAAAATGAATGTAGATTACTTTCAGATGTTTGCATTCTTATTTAACGATAATGATATATTACCAAGTACCAACTTATTTTTTCAAATATTTTCACAAAATCAATGTCAACCAGCAAGCTACTAAGACACGTAGATCTTAGCACATACAATATATGTAGCTTCTTAATTTTTAAAGAAAATCTAAAAACAACAAAATGTCATTCAGATACAAAATCTCATTTCCCAAAACCAAGTTCTACCACTTAGTAGATTGTAACTTTAGAAAAATAGCTTATCAGCCCTAAAACTTAATTTTCCTGATCATTAAAGGGGACGTACTAATAATTTAATATTGACAATGATAATACCTATTATGAATATTAAATATGAATTTGAAAATCAAAGTCTAAAAAGTAGAAAGTCACTAAAAACAACGATAGTGATGATGATTTTCCAAAGTAGTTGTGACTTTTTTTATACTAAGAATGGACTCACAGAACCTGGCTTTGAAATTAATAGCTGAACATAACCTCTTAGCCTCTGGAGTTCATCACTCCAAAGTCCCCAATATACATCCCCTCTGCTCTAATTTGCACTTCTTTTCTCCAGAAGAAACTTCATTTTATTTCTGTTTATAAACCCTCAAAAGATCAGTCCTCACATACTCTTATTAAGATACAGTCCCTTCCCCCAATACAAGCACAAAACATCGATTTTCTCCTAGAACTGAAATGAACACCTTGTTCCCAACTATGTACATCCTCAGCCTTGACCCTTCCTCTCCATCTGCCTGTATATCCATCTCTTCTGTGAACTTCACCACCTTTGGCAAAAGGCAGTTCCCCAAGGTCATTTGGCTTACTTTTTTTTAGTTATTTATTTTCTACGGGTCCCATCTGTAGGACCCTTCCTGACTTACATATGCAGCCAGAATACCTGTCCTGATTTCACAGCAATTCTGCCTAGCTTCCTGTGCCTACTTCCTGGTTCTATCCCACGGCCACTCTAGAACCTACCAATAACAACTTGCAAGAAACCACTGCTTTGCAATTCAAGAGACCAGCTTTCCAAGCCCAGCCCTGCTCCCTGAATTCTCTGTGGCTCATTCCTCAGCTATTACTTGAGGGGTGTAGATGTTGACTAAGGCCAAACAATTTTAGATTCCGAAAAGGGAAGCAGGACCAAATTCAGAAATGGGCAGGAGAAGGGGCAAGGATAAACCAGAGAGAGAGGACAGAGAAAGAGAATTTGAAACAAAGCTAGTGGCAGGGGCCTGACGGAGGGATCCCTCCCACCTCATCTCCAAAACAAGTGAGCCAGATCTGAAGTCAGCTCCTCCTACAACCCAAAGCCCTGCCCCTCTAAGCTGTTACATGTCCTCTGGTGTCAAGCCTTGCACACTCGATCCTTGACTTACTGTACGTTCCACTTCACCAACTCAGCCCTGTCCCTCAGCTCCTGACTCCAGTCCACGGCACTCGCACTCTGCCTGCTTCCTCTGTCCTGGTCTCTCTTCTTTTGCTTGTGGAACCCTCCGGGCTGTGGCAGGATTAGGGTAGGGGGCGAGATGAGAGGGCAGAGGTGGAGACAAGGGTGGGAACAGGGGCATCAACCTTGTATCCCTCTGCCCCTGCCTGGTATCGCTGCCTCAGCTAGTCGAGGGTCTCCAAGGCCTGCAGGGGGCCAGGCTCGGTTAAAGGTGAAGAGGCAGAAGGGGATTGCAGGTGGCGGTGATAGTGGGGGAAGGGGTAGCGGAAGGAATGGGACACCCTGGAAGCAGTCTTCCACCCGCTCCAGCTCCTTCTCGAGGAAGGTCGTGGCTGCCACATCTGGCTAGGGCCAGGAAAGGGGCGGGGGGGGGGGGGTCATACCCGAGGGCACGGGGCGGAACTCCATGGGGAGGCGGGCAGTAAAGTAGGCCACCCATGGGGGCGCCTGGGTGGCGCAGTCGGTTAAGCGTCCGACTTCAGCCAGGTCACGATCTCGCGGTCCGTGAGTTCGAGCCCCGCGTCGGGCTCTGGGCTGATGGCTCAGAGCCTGGAGCCTGTTTCCGATTCTGTGTCTCCCTCTCTCTCTGCCCCTCCCCCGTTCATGCTCTGTCTCTCTCTGTCCCAAAAATTAATAAACGTTGAAAAAAAATTAAAAAAAAAAAAGTAGGCCACCCAGTAGGAGCAGCTGAGCAGCCACCATCTGCGGGGTCAGGGAGGCTTTCCTCATGCTCGCCCCGGAAGCCCGTTCTCCCTGGGGTTGCCCAAGGGCTGTGTGGGGCCCGGAGGGGCAGTACTGGAGACAGCACAGCCCACTGGCTGGGAGCAGGGTCTTCTGCTCCCAGCCCCAAGGTCCCCAGAAATGACACCGCTGCAAACAGGAGCCGGGTACCGGAACTGCGAGAAGGCTCTGGAGATTGCTTCAGAAAGTGGAGGACAATGCAGCAGCAGAAAGGAGAGGAAGTGACAGCCTGGCCTTCCCTTACATATAGTTATACATATATATGTATATACATGTACATTTTTAAAGTTAATTAGAAAATAGTTACAGTGATATAATCTAGAGTTTCTAACTGGTCCAATTCTGGACAAATAGTGAATTGATGAGATTTGCTTTAAGTGCCTGGAACTTCTCTATTTATTACTTCCTCAACTCAACCATGCTAAATCTTCGTATTTTTTATAACCCCCTGTAAAATCCTATTCGTATGTGCTTTGGCATCCAGGATCAGTTACTGGCATCAGCTCAAATTAATGGACATCTTTCCATTAGAATTTGTAGGTGAATATATTTGTATTCCCAGCAAAGTTCCTGGTTTTCATTGAATGAGCAAATGGAGGAATAAAAGTATAAGTGAAAAATAAATGACTGGAAGACAGGCATAGAGGAAAAAGAAACAAAGAAAATGAATAGAAAGAAAGACAAAGTAAGGGGGGAAATAAAGGGAGAGTCTAACATTGAACTTGCTGGCATTAACCATTGAGTGAAGCAAATCATGGGGGTAGATATTGATGTCCTCAAATATCTAGTGAAATTATACCATATGCATGACCACTGATAGTGTTGATGGTTAAGTCATGCATAAGAATAATATACTACTTTATAATAAGGTATGCAATGAGTAGTCCTATGGTTTTAGCTGTTTCATTTTTTTTGGTGTGTAAGGTAACTTTCTGCATGATACTGTACAATCATCACCTAAAATTAGATGGCAGTATCATTGATGCTGTTGTATTTATGTACATATACCATTTATGTATCGTACATAAATACAATCGGAAGCAAATGGTTGAATTTAATAAGGGAACTAGACATTTTGCAACAGTTGAAAGTCATTATTAGAAGTCATTAGAATTCAAGGGGGAAAATCTCCTTTACTTAATTCCATCAGTAAGAAAAAAATTCTGAATGTAGAAACATTTTCTGAAACTACATGTATGTGATCATTAATAATAACAGTGGGATACAGAAGTATCCTTTTATCCACTTCATAGTGCAGATGACTAAATAACAAAGCCAACTATACAGTATGGAAAATTTTCTTCTGCTGTCTGACTTAAATTCATCTAAAGACTTGTGTAGACTGGAAAAGCTATTCTTTGTTGTTGTTGTTGTTTGTTTGTTTTAAAGCTTTCCTCCTCATGTCTTATTCAACATACATTTTAAGGACAGCTGGAGAAGCCTATAATGAGCTACATTAATAACTGAAGAGGAAGAATGATGGGCATTCTGAAAGGGAGGGGGAGAGAAAAATATGAGAATATGCAGATGTTTGTGTATAGCCACGAGTGAATTAGTAATGAGTGTAGTATAACTAAGATCAGAGATGAAGATATGTTGAAAAGGATGTGAATGTGACTCTTAGCACCATAGCAACATCTGACATCCTGGGACTCCACTGCCTTGAAGCTACCCAGCACATCAATTCAATTACTCCACCTGGAGAAGAATGCGGGGGAAAATGCACTCAAATTTACTCTTTTTTTTTTTTTTATTTCTAGGAGAATTTTGGTCAATTCTGTTTTTATTTGAAGCCTGTTTTTATTTGAAACGTCAGCCAATCTAGAAGTCAGTGTTTCATTATCTAAGAGGGCAGACATAGATGGTAAAATAATTTGAAAGGAAAATGAATTTAATTTTCCACGGAAATTGGGATAGGAGGGCATTAGTGTAAGAATTTCATTTAGGTTTTCCACTCTAATCAATATTTAATAAGAAAATGATTCCTTGTTCAGTGATATGAAAATTTACACAAAAATTAGACTTTTATAAAATTATCTTAAAAGATTTTCAACAAGTAAGCTTTGATAAAGCATGTTATTTTCTATGACTTTTAATATTTTACTTTTAACATTGCTATTTTCTGTAATGTATTTGTACCCTCAAATCCAATAATATCCATCCTGATTTTATCTATTCTACCTTAAATTATATTCCTTTCCAGTGCTCTATTTTTTTTTTTTTTTAATCCTAGGTATTTCTTGGTTCAGTAAGATTTTGCCTATGTCAGGACATTGATCTCCTGGTGCTCATTTAAGTCTCATATAACTTACAGACCAGAGGTGAGCAGAGTTGGAAATAGATTAAAATATTTATTTAAATGTATCTTTTTGTGAGTAGAGCATCAAATTACCATATTAAAAAAATCTATTTCAATTGTACCTTTAGGCATTTTGCAGAGGTAAAGCGTAGGAGGAAGTGTTGTGCAAAGTGTATCAGCTTATGTATCCAAGAAATGCCAATTTTAAGTTCATAGCACGCTGTAAGAGATGTGCTTTGTTTATGTCTCTAACTGAATTAATCACTAATTATATCCACTACAAACGCAAGAGTGTATTTAGAATGGAAAAGCTCTGATTGATATCCCTTTGTTCTGGTTCATCAAGGAGGATAAAGTAATAATACACTGAGACCAAATGAAAAAAAAAATCTAAGAGGAAGCTCAGAAAGCAAACATTATCAATGACTGAAGAACACATGAAAGAACATGACGTGGCAGAGAATAATAGGCAGATACTGGGATAATAAAATAGATCTGGAAATTTACCTATGAACTATTATTTGGGGCTTTCTGAAGGACCTTCATCTTGCCCTCTAAGGCAGTCAGTCAGCTTCTAACCTGTTCCTGCACATTATATAAAATCACTCTCAAATCTTGAGCAAAGACAACATGTGATACACAGTTATCACCTGGCTATCTACCTCCAAGACTCCTTTTTTCATAGCTTTACTAAACACACTGGAGCATTATGACATTCTGGTTGAATTCCAATCGTTTATAATAATATACCAGATTCACAAAACCTACTTATAAGAGGGAAGAATCTTGCTATTTCCTGAAAATGAAGAAAAGTCAGGATAGTTTAGTGTCAAATATGAAAGCAATCACAATTAAGTAGGCATTATTCTTGAGGAGGATGTCTAACATGTGGTGGCTGGCCTGCCTACATGCATCTAACAAATTACTATCCACTTCTGCCATTCCACATAGGGAATGAATAGTAGATCTACTACTAAAGTACAAATCTAAATATGTATCTTAAAAATTTTACATTTTTGTTAGAGAATTGAAGTGAAAGGCTGCCTACATACATAGTGGGGCAGAGCTGGATGTAATGTTTTACACAAACCATAAAAATACTGTTAGCATAGACCACTGGCAAAAGGTACATTAGTGCATCTCAGGAAGCCTGCAAAAAATGGATTTGACAAATTCTCTCATGTGCTGGCTTGATGGAGAGCTAAAGTGAATTTAGGTGTGGAGCTTTGCAATACCCAGATAAAAATTCAAATAGGGACAATAAGAATAGTTATAGAAAAAGTCATTTGGCGAAGGAGAGATTCAGGAATTCTGATGAGAATTAAAAGGATGAAATTTGGGAAAAAGAAAAATGTTATTGCAGGTCTATAGACAAATATAGCCAGGTCAGATAACTGAGTAAACAGAAGAGGAAAGGAAATGAATCTCATTAGATGCCACCAGAGAGGTGCAATTTAGATTTGATTAAAATAGATTCAGAACTGGAATTCATCAATAAGGAAATATGCAGAGTTTAAAAGTAAAAACAGGTTTCATTATAGAGAAAAGAATTTTATTTATATAAGTAAATATTCATAAAATTGAACATGAGAATATGGTGAAAATCATTTGTTTACAGACAAAAATACAGAGTAACTGTAGTTACTCTGTAGTTTAAGGAAGTGAACTATACCTCCCCACCCCCCACTTCCCTATCCTGCCAGGTAGAATCAAAGGTACGGATAATGTTTTTTTAGTATAGACCACAGAATGGACACAGAAATTGTGGTAGGAAGCTTTAAGAATTTATCAGAAAACATCTGGTTTAAAGACAGTGGATCACATATTGACTTTTCCTCTTCTTCTTGTAGAAAATGCCTAAAATCAATTTGGGGGAAAAATTTAATTTTTAAATTTTGTTAAAAATTTTTAAAAAATTTAAAAGCCCTCCATCTTTGATCAAATTAGCAGATACCTTAATCTCAAATCACAGTATATGAAATATATAAAAACATGTTCCTAGATGGGAAAAAATAGGCTGCCAAACTTAGTAATAGGCAAACGGAAGTGTAGGAAGATTCTTAGAGGATGCAGATGTTACATATCTCTGACACAGCTGGTAAGACACAGATCTCTCAAGTGGCACATACTGAGGGCCAATACTTTCTTTTTTAAAGGAAGAGAATGCATGCAGTGTCTGGATCTAGTTGGAATGACAAGGAAGCTGATAGGGAGGGGTAAGTAGGAATAATACATAGAAGTGTGTAGAAGCAAGCAGGAAGCAAGCAGGATGAAAATGAGGGAATCCGCAGTGTGAGTAGCTCCAGTCTCTGTTGGCCGAGACCAGAAAGCCTAAGAGAACTTGCTGTTGCAAGGTAAACCGCTTTCAGAATAACTATTAATCTATGAAGTTCTATGCACAGTGACTAAAAAATAAAGGAAGGAAGATGCCATGATACAGTATAGAAATGATAGCAAATAAATAAATAGAAAAACACTTTGTTGAAGGAATTGCCACTTTTGGAAAACAAGAAAGAGATACAAGATTCAAAGTAGATACAGCAGAAGGATCTGGTGGGGCTCAAGAAAGAAATGTGAAATAGAAAAAATCAATATATTGCAGAATTGAACACCATTGTTGAAAGCAACACAACGAGGTATAAATCTAGCTGAAAACATAGTAAGGCATATACAGTGATGAAACCAAACAAGATACAAAGCAAAAGACCTATGACTGAAAAATGATTCAAGAGAAAATATAAATATTCAATACAGATAAATGAGATTTGGCACTGTCTCCCCTGAATACTTCATGATTGGGACTTCCAAGCTTAGCTTTTGTGGTTCTCTTTCTTCTACATATCCAATGTCTGGCCAAAATAATTCCAGATCAATGCATTTCTTAGATATAATAGCTTATTCATTTGGTTTATAATCTAGTGTTGCACATCTGGGAGTCATTATGCCTTTCTAAAATTATTGCACTTTTTTTCCTGCTCTAAGCCATATACTTGACTCTAAATTTTATCTCAGGATTCAGTCCTACTTTCCTCATTTCAAAATTATTGAGGAGCTCCACATGATATTTTCCAATTCTTCTTTCTCTCTCTTGAAGTTTTTCTCCCTCTTCTGTTATGCCCTTTGGCATGAAACATGCCATTCATTATTTCTCACATCTTAAAAAACTAAAATCCAAACCAAAAACCTCTCCTGGTTCCATGTCTCCTTCCTTCTACTGCCCCATTTTTTCAACTCCTCATTACAGAAAAAATCCTGTATTTCCTGTCTCCAAGTTCTCTCGTCCTAATATTCCTTGATACAAATCTAAGCTGGTTTCCATCTGCACACAATAATGCCTGCCCTACACTGTAAATCTGGTGAGCAATCCTCAATCCTCATCTAATTTGATTGGCGAGCAGCATTTGACAGTTAATCTCTCTTTACTTTGTAAAATACTTTCTATCCCTGGCTTTCAGGACACTACTTGCTTACCTCTTTTCTTAGTTCACTGGCACTCCTTCTCAGCCTTCTTTGCTATTTTTTTCTCATCCCCCTGACTTTTTAAAAGATGTTTATTCATTTATTTTGAGAGAGAGAGGGAGAGCCTGCAAGCAGGGGAAGGGGGAGAGAGAGAGAAGAAAGAGAATCCCAAGCAGGCTCCACACCGACAACACAGGACTTGAACCCATGAACCATGAGATCGTGACCTGTGTGGAAATCAAGAGTCAGATGCTTAACTGACTGAGCTACCCACTGCCCCTCATCCCCTTGACTTTTAAACCTTGGAGAGTCCTAAGTTTCAGTCCCCTGATATCTTCTCTAGCTATACTCACTCCCCAGTGATCTCATCAAGTCCTGTGGACTTCAATATCATCTATTTATATCTCACACTTAAATTTCTCCCCTAAACTCTGGACTTATAGTTCTTACTACCTACCTGACATCTTCTATTGACTATCTAAATAAGAATCTCAAATTTATCATGTTCGGAACCAAACTTCTGATTGCCACCAAACCTAGTTCTCCTAAAGACTCCCTATCCTATGAATTTCTCATGACAAAAACTATGCAGTCATCAATGACTCCTCGTTTTCTCTCAAAACCTACATGTGGTACATCATAAAATTCTGATAGCTCTATTTTCCAAATTTATGTGGAATTAAACCTATCACCCCTATCAAAGCTATTACCTTGGTTCAACCTGTTATGCCAGGATTATTGTTGTTGCCTTATAATTACTTTCTTTTCCTCTCCCTTTAACCCACTCTCATCTATTCTCAATATTGTAGTGACAGAGATCCTATTTATATTCTAATTCAGAGCACTGTTATTCTCCTACTTAAGACCTTCTCATCTTACTGTAAAATCTTCTCATCTTACTGTAAAATCTAAAACTCATACAATGGTTCTTAATCTAGCCTCCCCCTAAAGTTCTACAGAATGCCTTTCATCACTTATCTCTCCATTCCAGTGTTTGCCATTCTGCCATTCAATCACACCAAGTTGTTTCCACCTCAGGGACTTGGTTCTCCTGGTTCTCTTTGCCAAGAGTGCTCTTTCTCAGCTTCATGGCACAGTCCTTCATGCCCTCCAAGTCTCTGCTTAGATTGTCAGTAAGGGAGTCTTCCTAAAAACCTTAAATAAAATAGTAACCTTCCCTGTCACTATTTCCATGCCTTAACTTCTCTCATCCGGATCATTTGCCTATACATGGCATATTGTATTTTTAATTGTTTACTCATTAGCTTTTTACTAGATTACAAAGTCCATGAAAACAAACGTACATGTGAACAGCTCATAAAACAGTACCTGGTGCTTAACAACTATCTATTGAATGACTAGATGAAATACTAATGACAGAATCTAATCAGAGCTGAGCCATGTCAGTGCTCAATAATTTTCAGTAGCTGCCCTTGATCTCTATCTCCTCCTACTTCTCTTGGGCTCAGAGTCTTTCTTGCAACTTACTCTCATCACAGATACGACCGTTCTGTTATACAGGGTGAGCTGTGGTTCCCAAGACAACAGAGACCACATTTCTCAAGAGGAGGGTTCTGACAGGATGCAGCTCCGAGCATTCCTGATCCTGCACCATCACCTCACTCTTTCTTGTGAGTGCCCCTCAAATCTGCATCGTGCTGGATGTTTACTGTTTTGCTGATGATACCAGTGGTAAATGAGTCTCCTCTAGTCACCAAATTCATAAAACAATCCTTCTCTTTCGTATGGATTAGGGCTGGCACAAACCATATACTGAGGTTCAATCTCCTTCTCAGCCTTAACACAGGAGAGTCAAGATACAATACTCAAAATTCAGCTGCATGCTTAATCATGTGCCCTAGGACAATGTACAGGAGACTGCAGAGACTGCTTCCCACGGACACAAATAATTTATTTGTACTGTTATGTAAGTATTAACCTAATTCTTATGGGCTGGGGATATATCACAGATGTTGCTTAGGAGTCTATCACCTCAGGAGGGGAATGTCATTATCATAGAATATTTTCCTCTTCTCCTTAAAGAAATGGTGCCATATCATTTCTCAGAAGGCTGTCTTATCTCACCTCTGTGTGTCCTTGTACAGCCTCAGGCTGTAGCCCTTATCTCCCTGAACCTGAGGGAGAGCGACCCTGCCCACCTCAATCCAATTCATGTCTTAACATTTTTGGAGTCCCGTTCTCTGTGCACTTGTTATGGGTTGGATTGTGTCTCCCAAAAAGACGGTTGGTGTCTTAGGCCCCAGCCTATAAACATGACCTTACTTGGAAACAAAGTGTTTGCCAATGATCAAGGGCAATATGACTGGTGTCCCTGTAAAAAGTAGAATTTGGGGATGAGAGATAGACGTGCACGCAGAGAGAACACCATGTGAACATGAAAGCAGAGATTGGGATAATGCATTTATAAGACAAGGGATGCCAAAGACCGCCAGAAAACTACCAGAAGCTAGAAGACAGACATGGAACAGAGTCTCCCTCACAGCCTTCAGAAGGCACCAACCTTGCTACCACCTTGATTGGGCACTTCCAGCCTTTAGAATTGTGAGACCATAAATTTCTGTTATTTAATTCATTATTGTGGTCTTCTGTTACAACAGCCCTAGGAAACTAAGATAGCATTACAAATGGCTTTCTCTCTTAAAACACTAGGCCTGGTACATTCAGATTTAATTTGCCTGGAGTTGGTTTTTTGAAGACTGTCCAGCCCCACCCAACTTTATTTACTCTTGCTTTGAATTCTTACATTTTTTCCTTCAGAGACCAGATGTTCCTCAATCTCTTATACTGAGATTTGAAAATACTGTAATTTCAACAAACACAGAAAACTTGTCCTAAGACTCTTTGATAGCATTATTTGTAGAAGTCACTGTGGCAAAAATAATATATATATTATATATATTATATACATATATATAGTAATACAAAAATTGAAATTGTATTGGTAAAAGTCTACCATGCACAACATATTTGATGTTACAGGAGCCAATGCATTTAGCTATGATTTTTCAAAATGCCTGGTCCTATTAAAACTGTTAGAAAAGCAATGGATTATATTAAATATATATTTATATAAACATATTTATATTATCCAGATTATCTAGATACTACTGAAGAAATTCTCTTTTAAATAAAAGTATTCTAGAAAGCCTTGCAGAAAAAAAATCTATTGGTTATAGTTTTGGTGTTTAAAGCTTCATTGTTTTTTGTTCTCTACTTAAAAAAAATGTTTTCTAATGTTTATTTCTTTCTGAGACAGAGAGAGACAGAGCATGAGTGGGGGAAGGGAGGGAGAGAGGAAGACACAGAATCAGAAGCAGACTCCAGGCTCTGAGCTGTCAGCACAGAGCCCGACGCGGGGCTCGAACTCACAAACCACGAGATCATGACCTGAGCTGAAGTCAGTCGATCAACTAACTGAGACACCCAGGCGCCCCTGTTCTCTACTTTTAATTCCATTGATTCTGTTTTTGTTTGTTTGTTTGTTTGTTTTTCTTTTTACTCCACAGAATATAGATTGCTTTGCAGGTTTCATTCAAAACCATATAAAGCAATATAAATAAATGATTACATAATTAAAGATGGTTTCAGAGAGAAGAAATCCTGTGATCTTTAATTACATTTAGTACAGAAGGGATTTCTACCCAAATCTGAGTTTCTCCTTTAAAATCACTGGGGAAGGGGTGCCTGGGTGGCTCAGTCGGTTAAGCACCAGACTTCAGCTCAGGTCATGATCTCAGTTCATGGGTTCAAGCCCCAAGCCCCACATCGGGCTCTGTACTTACAGCTCAGAGTCTGGAGCCTATTTCGAATTCTGTCTCTCTCTCTCTCTCTCTGCTCCTCCCCCATTCATGCTCTGTCTCTGAAAAATAAATGTTAAAAAAAAAAAAATTAAATCACTGGAGGCCACAGTCTAACTACCAGACTATAGTAACAGATTAAAAGCAAAATGGGTGTGTTTATTCAGTGCAGTGCATATCTTGGCTCTCTCTCTCTCTCTGATCTTCTCACACACTGAGGGTCTGGGGCATAAGCATAAAGCCCGATAGTGACAATCCCACTGTCTTATCCCCAGCTGACCCTCTGCATTAAAGAGGCCACTCACTCATTAGGGGCGCCTGGGTAGTTCAGTTGGTTAAGTGTCTGACCCTTGATTTCGCTTAGGTCATGATCTCATGGTTCTTGGGATCAAGCCTCATGCTGGGGCTCGGGATTCCCTCTCTACCTCTTTCTCTTTGCTCTTCCTCCACTTGTTCTCCCTGTCTCCCTTAAAATAAATAAGTAAACTTAAAAGAATAAAATAAAATCTTAAAAAAAGAAAAGGAGGCCACTCAGCTGGCTGTGTGCGTTGGTTGAGGAGGCAGGACTTCAAGGCCTGGGATTAGAGTCATGTATCTGCCAATATACTACTTGTATGAGCTAACTCAAGTCGCTTAACATCTGCAATGTGAGGACAGTATGGTATATAATGATTAGCACACTGCCTGGAACATAGGAAACACTGAAATATATCAGTCAACTTATTTATTCAATATTTGCTAAACTCTCAGCGTGTCAGCACTGTGCTGGACTTTAGGGATCCAAAATCAATTAGTAACTGTCATCAATTAATCACCAGCCCAGCCTTTACACTTTGCACTTTGCACTTAACACATTTGTTTGTAACTATTTTTTGCACATATAGTTACAAACCAAAAGTCAAGTACTATCACAGATGTAGACTAATAGAAGTATGTTTGTAGGAAAATGAGTGGCAGGACAGTACAGTGGTTGAAAGCTTGAACTCTGGGACCACACTCACTGGGCTTGAATCTCAGCCCTTTTGCTACTGACTGTGTGATCTTAGGGAGCTTATTTAACTTCTCTATACTTTGGTTCCCTCACTTATAAAATAGGAGATGATAAGAGTACCAAATCAAAGAGCTATTTAAGTGAATAGAGATACAAACAAGTGAATTTATGTAAAACACTAAGTATAATCCTGGCACATGTAAAATGTGTTGTAGAAGTGTTTGTTGGCATTATTATGGATGAAAGCTAAGGACAAATACAATTTGGTAATTACAGGCAGTTAAGTAAGAACTTCTGAAAGAGGTTTCAGAAAGGCCTTGAAGAATAATTAGGAAATGGACAGGGGCAGATTTAGAAGAGGATAGAATGCATTGTAGGTGGAAGACAGTGTATAAGCAAAAGCAGAATTTAAATAATACAGTGTAAAGCAGTAGCAAATAATCCAAAGTCTTTGCAACACAGAAAGTTCAGTGAAAGGGGAAGGAGAGCAGGAAATTATGTTGAGAAGCAGATAGCAGGTACAGCGTATGATGTACGACAGCCTAGGGAGTGCAGGTTTTATTTATCGGTAATAGGGGCCATTGACTGTGTTTGAAAAGAGAAATAAAGGCATGTTTGATTCAGTATTCAATAAATATTTCCTGAGTGTCTTTTATTTCAAGTAGTGAGGATACAATGATTAATAAATGAGATCTGGTCCTTTCTGTTCAGAAATTTGTACTGTAGTAATGGGAGGCAGGCAGTAAACAATGTGCTCATACTTTAAGATTGTTTTAGATTATGTAATTAAAGAGGATGATATGATGGAGTGACAGGGGATTGGGACTTTTTGTATTGAGTGGTCAAGAAAAGATTCTCTGAGAATATAACATTTGAGCTAACACCAGAAGAAAGAACAAGAACCAGCCACACAGGGAGAAAAAAAGGATAAAGCCAGGCAGAGAACAGCAAGTATGTAGGCCCTAAAATAGTAAAGTGTTCAGCGTATTCAAGGAGCAAAGTGTTCTTCCACTATGGCTGGAAGTAAGTGAGGGAGAGGGTGTGGTAGTGACAAATAACGATTTGCACTTTCCCTTCTATGGTGCAGGGTCATTAGGAAGTCACTGTCCAGCCAGTCACCTCACTTCCTTCTTGCAGCTTGATGGGGTCATGTGACTAGTTCCATTTGTCAGCTGGGTATTTGTCCCCAGGGCAACCTTGGAAGCTTCTTGTTAAAGATGGAAAAGGTTTGTCTGGCTGGGTGCCTAAATGGGTAGAACATAGTCCTCTCCCACCCACCCACCCTATTATCCTACCTTAGACTAAGTAAGTAGGAAATTAGCTTATGTTTTAGCAAGTCACTGAAGTGTTAAGATTTGCTTGTTATAGAAGCCAGCCGTACCTTAAGCAGTACATGGAGTGCATAGAATAAAATGAGATCAGAGAAGGACCAGATTATGTGAGACTTTACAAAAAACAATGGCAAGAAATTTAGAGTTGTATTTTCAAATTTCTCTGCAGATAGCATCCTATAAAAAAACCCCTCAAACTCGGGGTGCCTGGTGGCTCAGTTGGTTAAGTGTCTGACTCTTGATCTCGGCTCAGGTCATGAACTCGCGATTCAGGAGATCAAGTCCCACGTCAGGCTCTGTGCTGACAGTGCGGCGCTTGCTTGGGATTCTCTCTCTCCCTCTCTGTCTCTGCCCCTACCTGCTCGCTCTCACTCACTTTCTCTCTCTCTCTCTCTCTAAATAAATAAATAAAATTTTTAAAAAAAACCTCAAACTCACATGATAACTGAACTCATCATTTTTCCTAACTCCCACTAGCTTCCCCTCTGTACTCCCTCTTCACCATAAATACAAAGTTATTGAAACCTACCAATTCCCAACAGAAGAGAAAAATTAAAGGAAGAAAATGGCAGTGGATAAAATGCATAGTTAGGAAGCATTCCCACTACAGAAGAATTGCAGTGTGGTATACTGAAAATTACTTTGACCTTATCTTTATTAGTAGGTGTTCCTGTCTTGCAGTCCTGGTTCTGCTACTTACTGGCTGAAGACTGGTGAGCCACTTCCTTAGCCTCTGCACATCATTTATATTATATGTACATCAGTGGCCTCTGTGTCTAGCCATGATGAAAACACAAGTCATAAATTGTGAATTGACTGCTCTGACTTAATGGGTCAATCTCAAAATATCTAATCATTTCTTAAAAATCCAGAATTTTCAAAATACTTTAAATATGCCAGGGATGGGGCGCCTGGGTGGCGCAGTCGGTTAAGCGTCCGACTTCAGCCAGGTCACGATCTCGCGGTCCGGGAGTTTGAGCCCCGCGTCGGGCTCTGGGCTGATGGCTCGGAGCCTGGAGCCTGTTTCTGATTCTGTGTCTCCCTCTCTCTCTGCCCCTCCCCCATTCATGCTCTGTCTCTCTCTGTCCCAAAAATAAATAAACGTTGAAAAAAAAAAATTACAAAAAAAACCAAAAAATATGCCAGGGATTCTTCTTTCACTTTACTTTTTTTGATTTATATATATATATATATAAATATATATATATGTATATATATAGAATTATATTATATTAATATATTTATTATATATTATACTTATTATATGTTTGAGTATATTTATAATTAAAATATTATATTATATGAAATATAAATATAAAATAATTATATAATTATATTATAAAATATAAATATATACATTTTTAGATTATATATATTAATTATATATAATCTAAAAAAGTAAATATATATGTATATATATGTACATACATATATATACATATACATATATATATACATATATGCATATATATATATATATATATATATATATATATATGATTCTGGAGAATTACTAACTGCATTTCGTCCTGACCTCACATGGTGAGTCACTCAGTTGACCTCAGAGCTACGTGAATTTAGGTCTTAATAGAAAGATTTCAATGTAAAACTTGTAAAGGAAGCATTCTGTCCTTTTCTGCTATGTAGTAATCTGTGTAAATGCTTCATCCATGCGATGATCATTCAGTTCCTTGCATTGTTCAGAGGCCTGTCAGGTGCACAAGGAGGCTTTCTAACGATTCTAAGCTGCAGGTAAAGGATTTTGCTTTTTTGTGGATTATTTTGCGGAGCCTAGAATTTAAATGTTTACCCTCTTTCACCTTCTTCTTTTATCCTAGTCCAGTGTTGTTACTAGGGAGACAACTGTTTAGCCAAAGATGCATGATAAATAACTTGTCTTTAATATCAAGTAAAAAGCAAAATACTTCAGGAGGTAATTCCATCAATAGTTGTTCTACATAATAAGCAGAAAGTTGTGTATACTTCACACTTCTGACTTTTGTTTACGTGCATTTTATTATCTTGTGAACGGTTACGGCAGTGAAGTGCACAAAATTACTTAAGTAGTCTTGATTCTGGTTTCCTAATACTCATTAGGTTTCCCTTTCTTTCTTTTTACCTCCTTCCCCTTTTACCATCCCTGCTCAAGTTAGTGTAAAGAAATCTTGGTTTCCTTTGTGGCTTTTCTACTAAATAGTTATGCAAATGTGACCAGTTATTTTAAATTTCTGGACCTTGGTTTCCTCATCTACTGAATATAAGGTCTTTCCAAACCATAATTTTTTTTATTAATTTTGAGTATGTCCATAATGGGCAAATGATCACAGAGTCAGTAGAGCAGAGTATTTAAGAGCATGTGTTTTTGGAATCAAATGCAGGAAGTTCAAATCCTACCTTTGCCAAGAACAAGTGTGTGACCTTGGTACAATTACTTAAACTGCCTAAGCCTTGTTTCTATCAACTGTAGAATGTGGATACAGACCTAACCTAACTCATGTTTGTTAAGTAGTACACATAATCTAGTGCCTGACATAAAGTAAGACACTTAAATATTGGTTTTTACCAATATTAACAGAGATATCCCTCTGGGTAGATGACTTGGAAAAAAAGAAAAAGTTTCCACTGTTAAGCAGGTTTAGTCTCCAGAGTATAGGTTAGCCAGAGGATGGCACCTTTGTGCCAAGAAATGGGCATCCCTCTCCATACAGTCTAGTGGGGGATCCCGATCATGAGGGGTAGTGATGAAGCAGACAGGCTCCAGAGAGCTGAAGCTTCTGTGTAAGGAGGAATATTTGGAGAGGAGACCCTGAACGTGCATTTCTCTGGAGACCAGACTGAAAAAAGACTCTTTGCTATTTGGAACACTTTGTCTTAAAATTTAGAAAGAGAAAGCAGTTATTGTATACAATTCTCTCATCTAATCGAATCCCCTTAGAAGGTGTTATCTTTTAATTTGAACAGAAGGTTAGAGTAAAGAAAATAAGGGTAAGAGCAATTCTTCTATTGTTGATGGACCTAATGAACCAGAAATATTGCTAGTGTTGCAAACTGTAACTATTTTGAACTCAGAAAAGAAAGTCTTTCTGAATTATACTGTTTTCTTAATAGAAATACTAAAATTAAAATGATGCATAAGATATGCATTGCTTATGTTAATTCCCCTGTGAAACAGCATTGCCAAAGGCACCCCAACTCTTTTTTTCTGTAAAGAAAACATTTTTTCCTGTTTCCCAAAGATGCAGAGGTAGGCAGAATTTCTAAAATGAACTCCTAAAGATGCACCATCTTAACTCCAGGAATCTGTGAATATGATGAGACAGCTCTCCCATGATGATGCTATGCAATAATGGTACAGTGACCTTAAACATGGAGAAAACTGGGTGGGCTTGATATAATCACATGAACCCTTGAAAGCAGAGAGCTTTCTCCCACTGATGGCAAAAGAAGTCAGAGCATATAAGAGGTTCGAAGATGAAAGAGGCCACATGACAAGAAATATGAGCAGTCTTTAGGAGCTCAAATTGGACCCAGGCTAACAACAAGTAAGGGCACATGGAGCTCAGTAGTAGACGGCAAGGAACTCCATTTGGCCAATGATTGAACAAGGTTGAAAGTAGAATCTTCCCTATACCCTACAGGTAAGAGACCAGTCCCACCCAGACCTGGATTACTGTCTTGAGAGACCTTGAGTAGAGAATCCAGCCATGGGGTGTCCAACCTCTGATTTGCAGAAACCATAGGATAATAAACCAGTGTTGTTTAAGCTGCTACATTTATGGCAGTTTGCTATGCTGCATTATCACCCAGAAGGTTGATGAGAGAAAAGTCCACTTCCAAGATCATCCTAGTTGTTGCCAGAATTCATTTCCTAGAGATTGTATGACTGAAGATCCTAGCTTTGAGTTGGCTGTCAGCTGGAGACTGCCCTCAGTTCCTTTGGACAGCCTTTTATTCCTCAGTATGGCTGCTACTTTCATCATGCCAGCAAGGAGAGTCTTTTATCCCAGTCTGCTAAAACAGAGTCTTATATAACAGAATATAATCACAGGAATAGCATCTCATCACCTTTGCCATATTCTGTTAGTTAGAAGAAAGTCACAAGTCCTGCCTACACTCAACGGTAAGGGGTTATACAGGGTATGAACATGGGGGCCGCCCTAGGGGCAATCTGCCATAGGCTCTATGGCAGCAACTATTTATATCCTTCCCACAGGCAAAATACATACACTACTCCTAAGATCCAAGAGTCTCTTTTGCATCAGCATAAAGCCCTAAATCTTATCTTCTAAATCACGTGCAGGCGGAGTAAGATCCCTGGTTGTAGGAATTTTCAAATCATCAAATCTTGGTTCCTTTTTGTTTAACAGTTCTTCCCTCAATTTCTTTTTCTCCTCTTGCGTTTTACTATAAGCAGCGAAGAGAGACCATCCCTCATCCCTTTGCTTGTAAATCTAATTTTAGTATTTTCAAGGTCTGCCATCCCTGCAACAGCAGGAGACAATTTCACTAAGTTTTCTACTATATAACAAGGATCTCCATTCTTGCAATAACATGTTCCCCACTGCCTTCTGAGCCCCACACTGTCAGCATTCTAAAGTCTAAGTTTCTGTAAACAATCTCTTCAAGGTGAATTAGTGTTCTCTATCATGCTCCTCAGGATTCTACCTATATATAGGTATTTGTCATAATAACACTCCACTTCCAGAAGTCCAAATCTGTATTTGTTTTCTATCGCTGTGTGACAAATTACAACAAATAGAACAGCTTAAAACACCCACACATTTATTATTTCACAGTGTCCATGAACCAACCACTTAACTGGGTCCCCTGCTCAGTCTCACAGGTTGCAATCAATGTGTCAGCTGGGCTTTATTTTATCTGAAGGCTCCACTAGAAAAGAATCCACTTCCAAACTCATTCAGGTTGTTAGTAGAATCTACCTCCTTGCTGCCATATGACAGAGAGACAGACTGTCAGCTGCAGGCCACCATCAGGTTTGAAGACATTTGCTACTGCGGGGGCTATTTGCAGTCCCATGCCACATGAGCTTCCTCAACATAGCTGCTTACTTCATCAACCTAAGAGGAATCTCTTGCTCCGGTCAGCTAAGACAGAATCTTCTATAACCTAATGTGATCACAGGAATCATAACGCATCACCACTTTCTGATTCTCTTGATTAGAAGCAAGTCACAGGTCCTCTCAACACTCAAGGGTAGGGACCCCTCTGGGTCTGTCACGGCACACTTCTCCTTCATTCTCTTACTGTCATTGTTGGTACTCTGTTACTAGGGAACAAGTACTTTGCATAAGTAAAAAAGTTATCTCAGTCCATTCAAGGTACTGTAACAGTTTACCATAGACTGAGTAACTCATAAACAAAAGAAATGTATTTCTCACAATTCTGGATGCTGTAAGTCCAAGATCAGGATGCCAGCATGGTTGGGTTGTAATGAGAAACTGCTTCCTGGTTCACAGCTGTCTTCTTGCTATGTCCTGACATGGCAGGAAGGAGGAGTTCTCTGGGGTCTCTTTTAGAAGGGCTCTCATCCCTTTCATAAGGTCTCTACCCTAATCATCTAATCACCTCCCAAAAGCTCTACCTCCTAATACCATCATATTGGGGTTAGGATTGCAACATATGAAATTTGGAGAAACACAAACATTCAGTCTCTAGCAGAAGGCATAAAGAAGGGAATTGAAATTGGAATCTCCTCTTTCTTCCTTGAAATCTCTAGAGATAAAGTTAAAACTACAAGAAAAATATGTTTATTGTCTGAAGTATCATAGCTCTCTGTGTTGTCCGTATGTCCCATCACCACAGGCAGCAGAGTCAACTACATTCAGTTTCAAGAAGTTGACTAAAAGACATCATAATCAGTACAGGTTGTGAGTCACACCGTTCAAGGTATCATTAGGACATTGCATATATATCCTCCATAAAGAAGAGAAAGCGGCTTTATTGGCTAAGGATTCAGTTTCCTATGTTTATCATAAAAACTATCTGGGTAGAAATAGATATACTGTGAAAGCACAACTAATGACTATAAAGAATCAAATATGTTTGGGGTCCAATTATGTTTCTCAAAGGTACTACCCAAAATAAAATGCCCATTAGAAACCAAGAAATTGAATTTCAGTTCTTGAACATCAATGATAATTTAGGAGTTAGCTTAACTTTTGGAGTGCCTGGGTGGCTCAGTAGGTTGAGCGGCCGACTTTGGCTCAGGTCATGAACTCACCGATAGTGGGTTCAAGCCCTGCATCAGGCTCTGTGCTGACAGCTGAGAGCCTGGAGCCTGCTTTGGATTCTGTGTCCCTCTCTCTCTGTTGCTTCCCCACTTGATCTCCTTCTCTCTCTCTCTCTCTTTCTCTCTCTCAAAAATAAATAAAGATTACAAAAAACAGAAGAAGGAGTTAGCTTAACTTTTAACATTTGTTTAAAAGCCCAAGGTAAGGCCTATTTTAGAAGTGTTCTTTGCTTTTGGAAGATAAAGCATAAAGCATCAAGATGATAGCAGAATAGCCTTTCAGGGCGGACTTCCTTTCTGCTGTTTACATGGTTAACTTCCTGTCTAGAACCTGATAAAGGGCAGGTCTGGGTGGTTGGTAATTGTTAGCACACTCTTTCCCCAATTCCTTCTCCCTTTCTTCATTCATCTAACATTTATTGGGCAAATTTTATTCCTGGTGACATCTAGTAAAACATTTTCCACAAAGAATATCTGAAATTGGTGCCCTCAGCTGTCCCTCCAGGTGTCATTGTATGGTAGTTTCTGTGTCATATCCTAAGTTTTCCTAGCAGAAAAGTTTCATATCACCAATAGTTTCTGTTTTAGCATTTTATTGTTTTGCGAAGAAACACCTGCCATCCTAGCTCTCGAGTGGAACACTGATATCAGGGTTAGATGTTCTCAAATATCATTGCTGATTACTTGATTGTATTGAAATATCTGGTCTAAGTTCAAAAGACTTTGGTAAGTAATTTTTAAAGTACAAAATTGTCAACACAAAATCGTGCATGTGATATTTCTTTCACTGTTTTGTGCCACATAATTTTTTTCTAACAAGACTGCAAATGCCAAATGTCTTTGTAGGCACAGGCCATGTCTTTTTCTTATTTGAGCAATGATAGGCACTTAGTAGGCCCTCAAAAATGCATCTATTTGTAGAATGAATCTCTAACGTTCACTCACTTGTTTCTACTCTTAATTGTAGAACTAAATCCACAGTCACATTGGAAATTCTTTGAAATATATAACATTCTTTTTTTGACAGAGTGATCACTTCAGTGGTTGATTGACTTCAAAGTAGAATAATGAAGTACAGTACAAATCTCCTAATCCAGCCTTGCAATTATAGTGTTTCATATAGTATTAACACTCTATCACTAGAAAATCCCCAGGCAATAATGACTAATAAGGAAGGCATTTCCTGGCAGCTAATGATCAGCATGGAGGAGCTTGCTCTTGACACAAAGCCAGCAGCCCTCAACCCAGCTGGCTACTACCTAAACCGGACATGCCAGGCCTCCCTCTGAGGTTACTGTGTATTTATTTATAAACTGTTAGTACGGTAACAAGAAATGGAAAATGAAGTAATGTTTAGGTGCTGTAAGTTGAAAGTATCTGTGGGTATATGGCACATTCTTAGGACACATTTTTCTCACTCTGCATGAATAATATGATATATAGTCAATATTTAGGACTTTGAACATTAAATTAAGTACACTTTGGGAAGTATACAGGAGGTTTAAAGGAGATACCAACAACAATATAGCTAGCACGCACTGAGCATTTCAAGGTGCCAAAGTCTATGATAAGCACTTTTTATGCATTAATTGATTGAATCCTTAGAGTGGCTCTACAAAGTAGGTACTATTATTGCAAAAGAAGAAACTGAGGCACAGAGAGAAGAAGGCAACTTATTCCAAATCCATAAGTAGTAAACAGTAAAGTATGGATTTAAGGCAATGAGGTCCAATCCAGATCTCTTGATGCCAACTGCTATTTTATATTATTACAACTCCAGCAATAGCAAAACAAAACAAAAACACTTAAGCCATTATTAACAAATTGTGAAAAACCAAAAATCTTGAATGCACTATATTATATCATTTACATATAAGATGGCCTCAAATTTTTCAATAGGAAAATATCTGGAAGTGATGAAAATGTAATTCATTTAACTTATATATCACCCAACAAATGAGACAAAATAAACACTTTTTTATTTAAGAAGAAAACTGTCATTTTGCTATATTAATTTTTCCAGAAACGTACAATTAAAATTTCTAAGAAAGAATAAAGAGAAATTATATTAGGAGGTGTAAAGGAAGTTTTTATTTCCAGAAACATATCCCTTACTGTCTGGAAACCTTCTTTAACCTTCTTACTGCAATACTGTCCACTAATTGGAAATTCACTTGAGTTACCAAATTTCCATTATTGAAATGCAAGTGTCCCTAGAGAGTCAAGATAGTCTCCTCATTAGTTACTCACACCAAGGTAAAAATTATTTCAATGAGCTTTCTCTTAATATCTAGCTTAATGTCTAGCCCGGGGTAATTTGAGTTGTAAATGGTAATTGGAATGGGGAGTGGGGAGCTCAGTCATATTGGAACCTGAGAATTTGAGTTGTAGAGGCTTTGAACTCGAGTTGTAGGTACCCCATCCCAGCAGAGCGTCAAGCAGGAATTAGAAAATAGATACAAATCAAAACCTGGAGATTAGAGGGAAGGCTTTTTTTTTTTTTCATATCTGCAGCATTGTGACTTCCAAATACATTTAAAAGCAAGGGTTTATACATACTCCAGACTCTAAGCATTGGGAAACAGGTGACAGCAGTGTCACTGGACTGAAAAGGTCTCCTACGACTTGGCCTGGCACTGCTGGAGTAGAGCCAAAGCCCAGGTCCGCATTCTCTCCAGGCCCCTCCACAGTGCCCTCTGCCACCTGCCACCTGCTACCACCTGTCAGGTGTTCTCAGCTGAGCTGCTTTCAGGTCCATAATAGTTGGCATTTGAGTTCAGTATCTAAGGAACTATGTTGACCTTTCTCTGTGTCTGGGGTGCATTTTATTGCATAAAAAAATTTCAAAACAGTCTTACCTTGACTCAGAGAATTCTACACGTATGGCACAGGGATTTTTTTTTTTTTTACCTAAATAGGGCATGGGGCATAGGGTATAATGCAAATACATTCGGGTCTCTGTGTTTACTGGTGTGGTGTAGCACAAAGAAGGACCAGTCTCCTGACATTAATAATGTTTTAGCTACAGGGCTACTACTTGTTGGTTCTTAACCTTTCCTCTGCAACCACATACCTAATGGATGAGGCTCACATGCACATCACTGGCCTGTGGGCATACTGGACTTAAAAATAAATAAACTGAGCAAACACCTTTATATTAGAGGTAAAATGTAGTGACTATACAACAGTTATCGATACACTGGTATTGATAAGTCTGTGCTGTGGCAGAGCAGAGAGAAGTTGACTGCAGGCTGTGGGGAGCTCCTTGACAACACTACAGTGACATCAGTCTTTTAAGAAGGAAATACTCACCGCATGTGGGTAGGTTATAGGATCAACTTCAAACTCACTCTGTTATATTTTTTACAAGTTGATACGACATATTTTTATATTATGCTAGTCATCTGAATACTGTATTAAGAAGTAACAAATTAGGAAAATATAGAAATATACCCTTCGCAAGTGATTGCGACTCAACAGCATATTATGCCCCATCATTTTAAATCACTGCGCCAACAAGTTTAAAGACCAGCACCAAATCCAATGTGGATTACTTCTCTATCTCAGAAAGTGTAAAGTAATCCAGAATTAATCAGTTGGGGGTTGGTAATTATTTTAGGCTACATTGCACCTCTCCCAAAAATGAATGTTAAAATCCTAATGCCCCAGTACCTCAGAATGTGGCTGTATCTAGGGCCTTTATTAAAGATGTAATTAAGGTAAATAGGTCATATACGGAGGGGGCCCCTAGTTCAGGATGACTGAATGAAGTGTTCTTATGAGAAGAGAAGGTTAGAACACAGACACAGAGGGAAAGCTATGTGAAGACACAGGGAGAAGATGACCGTCGACAAGTCAAGAAGAGAGGCCTCAGAGGAGAGCAACTGGGCTGGCACTTTGATCTTGAACTTCCAGCCTACAGAACTGTGAGGGAAAAAAAATTCTGTTGTTTAAGCTACGCAGTCTGTGGTGCTTTGTTATGGCAGCCCTAGCCCACTAATATAGTTATTGAATCTAATTGACTTAATTTTCCTATTTTCAGATTCCTGCTCTAGATCTAACACAGTTTACTAATGAAATGTCTAGATTGGGAATCAAATAGCGTGTGCTTTTACTTATCATTTTATTAATTACCTTTGGTAAACTAAAAACTTCTCTGGGTGTAAATCACGTCTTCTGCAAAATCACAGTTTGACTAGATTTTGTCTCCCTTTCCAGCTTCAATCAGAACAACCCTACTTTTATTAATATTTTATATCATGATCTTATGTAAGACTTCACTTGAAAAAGATGACTTAAATTACTTAAGACATTTCTGAAAGCCACTGAACGAAAAGATCCTTAAGACCACAGCTAAATTCTACAGTTCCATGTGCCAACCATCTACTCTCGTTTCATTGTCATATGGTAATTGCCAGTAATATATTCTGAAACATACAACATATACTTTGTGAATCTATGATAGGGCTGTATAAAGTCATTACTTTAGTTACTTGAGCCCTTTATATCCACTCAGGACTTTATTTCTGAGTTGGGCAATAGGTATTTTATAATTTGCCAATAAGTGGAAATTAGATTTTATAGCAGGCCTTCTCACCCTCATGACTAATTCAAGATATATCTGCATGACTGCCTACTTTTTGTCAGATGCAAAAAATAATGTAGGCAAGGCAGGCCTTATAGGAGCACTTTACATTTAGGAAAATTGTTTACTCCGTTGTTTTCTGGATTTCATGGCTTTCAAGCAAAATGCAAAAGTTTGCCCCCTTCCTCAAGATTCTCATCAATTTCCTAAAGCTGTTAATAGTCATAAAATCTAATAAATGTTGCTAGTGGCCTTTTGAATCTCATTCAGTAAAGTTTAGATGTGTCTAGGGATGCTTTGTCTTTTTTTTAACCCATTTATCAAGAAGCTCAGCTATGGGGTGAGGACTGGTTTTGAGGAACCACTTTGTTTCACAAAGCTGGTAATGGGGTGAGGATGGGGAGGTTAGGTAGGCCAGATAAGTGAAGGAACAGAAAAACACTTTATCCTGGGGTGAGGCTGGAAGCAGTGAGACATGGAAAGGAAAGTGAGGAGGGATAAAAATAGTACTGTGTAGAAATAATCCATAAGGTTATTCAACATCTCAATCTGAATTGTTTTGATGTATGAGTCTATTTGTGTAAAGAACAATTCTCCAAAGAATAATGACTACATAGATTCAAGTGATGATTCAACATAAAGATCTCTCCTTGAAAAAATCTTCCTTAAAACAAATCACTATCAAAAAAAGCTGATTTTTAGAGGTTTTAAAGTTGCTGTTTTGGCTGTGATTCTCACCATCAAAGATTGCCAAGATGCAAATACAGAGTATCCTATTAAGCACACAAGAGATGTTTTTAATAATTAACGTGCATATGTATTTTCTTTTAATTTCTTTTCTAATCTTTCAAAATGTCAAACATCTGACAATCCTAGAATAAATCAAAATGCATTTTTTTGTGTGTGGAGATACACTACTTGCTGATGAGTGTGAGTTGGAAAAGTATCCCCTGTTGCACATGGAAAGGTGGGTGACAGGGCACTTCCTCTGTAGCACTGTTGACATCCCCCACTGCAGCCCAGATCAGCAAAATTACTATTTAACACTTTATTTTACTTTACGTTTATTTATTTTTGAGAGATAGAGTGAGACAGAGCACGAGCAGCGGAGGGGCATAGAGAGAGGGAAGGAGACTCAGAATCCGAAGCAGCCTCCAGGCTCTGAGCTGTCAGCACGGAGCCCACGCGGGGCTCAAACCCACGAACCGAACCATGAGATCACGACCTGAGACAAAGTTGGACACTCAAACGACTGAGCCACTCAGGCGCCCCAACTATTTAACATTTATACCCACCATCCATCACATGGGATACAAGCATATAAGTTTAAAGGAAGGGATAAATTCTTGCCTCCTTTCTGCCAGGCATTCACATCCAGATCAATTACAAATATTTCCATTTCTCTTCTTAGCTCGGTTCCTCTTCTTTTATACATTTTGTCCATATTTTTCTCACCCATAATTGTAGTCTTCTATTACCTGGCCTAGAAACCCAACCAATAAACAGAGCTGCCTCTGGAGAATTCTGCATTTTGGGGGAAACTCCATGCTTTTCCCCAAGAGTTACACCAGTTTACCCGTGGAGCGTTCACAACAAACTTCAGTGACTCTAAAGGGAAGGCTAAGGACCTCTACTTCCTCCATCCCCAACCCCCAAACCTGCCTGGCTATGTCCTGCCCATAATTTTTGGATTGTTATAAAACAGTAAGTCTCTAGAAAGAGGGATCCAGGGTTTGGTGGCCCCTAGCACAATAGGAACCAAAAAGAGTAACTGGCAACAAATATCACAGTATTGACAATTAGCAAAAGCTCTTGTTTTCCCATAATGCAAAAGCTACTATTATGAGAGATTTTTATTTTTTTAACCAAATATTTTTAATCCACAGGCCAGCACTCTGATGGTTGGACATACTAGATTCTACTTCGTGTAAGTCACACTTGTGTCTTTACATATTTAAATATGTGTTCAAGTCTCCACTTTGTCATAATTTAGTAGTACTTCTGCCAGACTCTGAAGAACTGTGATCACATTACACTGGAATCAGAAGTATGAATGGGTTGCAATTCATTATTTTCTAGTTACCAGGTTTCATATTTCTTCTTAGGCAGACTCTAAATAATTGTGTATTCTTTTAAATTCAATATTTAGTCTGGTACTCCCTAATCCTGCCTTGTTGGAAGGCACATTGGCGGGGGGGGGTGTGGGTGAGGGGGGAAGTTGATCATATTATGTCTCAGACCATTTGAAAAAGTAGAAGACATCACTTCCATTTAGGATACATCCACCATATGCTGCCTGATAACATTTTTTAATTACTTAATCCCCTTTCAGAAACAGTGAGCTTAACTTCTCAATTTGCAAAATTAGAGGCTTTGCATTCCAATTAGGAATTAAACCAGTTATTCCTTTATTTATTTACTGGCATGTTTTGATTTCAAACTAATTTAGACTACACTATTTTTGATTGATTACTAGTATCACATATAAATTAAAATGCTTACAGAAGAATAAGGGGAAATGGGAAATGTGTTATCTCCCAAGTTGAGTTATAAAACTATATATAGCTCTATTCCATCTCTCTGTATCTATCTACTCATGGTCTAATTAATTATCAGAAGTAAGATGCAATTACTGTATCTTGGTTTTTTTCATATATTACAAAAGGCATCATTAACTCAGAATTTTGTTCATTAAAACTAAGTACATATATCTTACCAAATAAAATTTTGAAATATTTTTTCAAAACTCAATTGTAAAAACCACAGCATATAGTTGAATGCGATGTTTGCAATCAAAGATTCAATATAGTAATTATTTCCTAAATGTTGTTCCTGTGATGTGTTGCTTCTTGAAAATTTGAAGAAAATAATATCTTATATAATGTATATCTATGAAACAGATGTTCAATAACTGATTTAAATTTGTTAGTACATATTTTGTAGTTTAAGCTAAATAATATTCTTGGAAATTATAAAATACATTTCATTAAATATATTCCCTTATCCATCCTTATCTGCATAGTCCACTGTCAATCTTCTAAATCAGTGTGATTTTATTAGAGTTCTACACCAAAGACATTCGCTTTCATAATATAGTGAACTCTGAGCTGTAGAATTTTGTCTTAAAGTTAACCTTCCGAAAATATCATGTAGTTCCTACGCTCCAGTCTTTCTATCCACTTTTTCATTTATTCATCCAACTACTATTTGCCCAGTTTCCATTATACACACAACTCTACTAATTTTTGGAAGTATCCACAGAAAAAAAGTGGACCAAGATCTTGATCAATGTTCTTGTAACTTGGCAGGAAAGATGTGTTCATACCTAACCATAACACAAATTAGAAAGTAACTGGTATCAGTAAGGTTCTGTATGAGTTTAGATGAGCTCCAAAGGTCGAGGTTCAGAAGGAAATGAAGAAAGGCTTGGCAGAGGAGGTAGTATCTGAAGTGAGACTTCCGATCTGTACAGGCAGAAGTAGCGATAAGAAAACAGTTCAGGAAAGACATGAGCAACATCAAAAAGAGAGGAAACTTGTGTCACATGGAGAAAATGTGGAGAAAATGTTCATGAAGAAGAGGCATGGAAAGTACACCTGGAAAGTTTGGAATGGATGGTTCAGGGTCCTTCATGCCTGTCTAAGGTATCTGGACTTTTATGACTAGCCACACCAGACACAAGCTCCTACCTTTGGCTTTGAGTGTCCTACAAGACTTAGTCTTGACCAACTTTTCCAACAGTGCTTATAGTTGCTCAATTGATGCCTACTGATTTACATTGAAAGTAAATCCCCAACTGTGCATTCCCACGTTCTCTCCAGATGCTGTGTGTTACTTAGCTTTCTCCACACGTAGCTTGAGATCGCTAGTTCTGTGTGTTTGCTCACACAGTTTACTCCATTTGTTGCTTCCTGTCCATCCTGTGTATTAACATGCTCTTTTCCTCATCGTTCATAGTTCATTCTAGATCCCCCAACCAGAAATAAACCTTATCTTCTTTGTATTCTCAATCATTTTTCCAACAGCATTTGTGAAATCCTGCAATATGAATATATTTCTAACTTCTCTATGATTATAAATCCTTAAAAATGCAAAGAGGAAGAGATTTGTCATGCTGTCACTGAGTTTCAATGAAATTGCACCAATGGCTATCGATTAAACACCAGAGAATAAAAAAAAAAAAAAGATTGGTCTGTAGCTAATATGAAATGAACAGCACAGAGACTATGAGCACCAGGGAGGAGAACAAATGTCTCAACCACTCACATGGTTGGCAGACTCAATAAGTGTACAAGGAAAGCTCTGTGCCATGTTTTAAACCTTCTAGGGAAATTAAAAGCTGCACTATGGAAACATAAGAACTTTATAAAAGAATCCTGAAACTATCAGCTAGCTCCTCCTGGAAGGAGGAGCAAAAAGTAATCAAAGAAGTCAAAGAAATTCTACAATTCTGCAACTTAAATTCATCTGAAGCTAGTGGGTGAGTAGTTTCTTGCAAGTCTGCTCTATGAACTCTATCTTTCTTGAGATATTTTTTCATTGCCTGTGCCAGGAAACTGGGAAAACGTTTAACTTACTACAACTGATTGATCCAAAAGTGTGGCAAGGGTCCTGCTATCCAAAAATACCAGGTGAAATAGCAGACTGCCAGATACGCACAGCTGGATATGTTTCGCCTCTTCTGGGTCGTCCAAGTTTACCACATGTCAGTTCAGCAATTTAGGGTGGATTGGAGATAATCCAGTAGAAAGAAAGGGAAAGTTGTGTTGGTTGCTGTCTGCAGAAGTTCTCCTTGTGTTCTTAATTCATCTCTTTCTCAGATGTTTGTGGTTTGTTTGTCTTTTCAGCTGTGGCAGTGGTTAATACTGTTGATGGGAAAATAATTTGTCCAACCTGGGCAGATCTTTTAAAGTTGTAAGTTTACTGAATGTTAATCTGCAGGTGCCCAAATATTAGTTATTTGAAAATCTGTGTCACCATTGCATAAACTCTTAAGATTTGCATCTATCAATGAGATTTGCCAGGTTTTTTTTTTTTTTTAATCCTTTACTACCCACTCAGAGTGGCTAAATTTAGATTTGTTCCACTGTCTGCTCTACTCATTTAAATAACTGCAATTGCAAGTTAACCCGCAAACTAAAGATCCATAATAGGGTGCTTATTTAGATCAAGCTGTTTTAAATGTGTATAAGAAATATGGGTATTCTAAGAGTCCCTCAGAAGATAAGGGCAAGGCCAAATTTGGAGAACAAGGGAAAACTACCTTGTTTACTCCTGCCCCAGGCCTGGATGGTTCCATTTGCTTACAGTTCCTGGATGGAAATATTAACCTATTTCACAGGGTATTTAATCTCTTTATCCAATCAAAACTAACCGAAAATGTTTTGCCGCATTCCTATCTAACACTTACCCTTCCTGTCTCGAGAAAATCTAACATTGCCTCTTTCTAGTCTTTCAGAGTTGTAAGCATCAAATAATAATGCTAGTGTTTAGTTGTATATCTAAAGCTTACAGTAGCTTATTTGCTGTTCTGACATAAGGGATATAGAAACGGGTTGGGGCTTGAGACGAGCACTGGACTAGGAGTCGACTTATGTTGCTGTCTTGCCATGAGCCAACTGTACACACTTGGGCAAGATATTTCATCTGTATAGGGTTAAAAATCTCTGAGATCTAACCACTTTCCTTCATTGTCCCTGACAACGGGCACAGAGAAGTATAGTCCTCTTCTGTTTTTGAAGCTTCCCATATAAAAAAGTGAAGACACATCCAAAGTTATAAACATTTTAAAACAGTTTAATGTTTATACTTAAATAAATAAACCTAACACACCTAAAACAATGTACTGACTCTTTGTATGACTTCATTTAAAAATAACATCAAGGGGCTCTAGATGGCTCAGTTGGTTAAGCGTCTGACTTTGGCTCAGGTCATGATCTCATAGCTCGTGGGTTCCAGCCCCACATCAGGCTCTGTGCTGATAGCTCAGAGCCTGGAGCCTGTTTCAGATTCTGTCCCTCTGCCTGTTCCTGCTCACATTCTGTCTCTTTCTCTCACTCAGAAATAAACAAACATTTAAAAAATTAAAAATAACACTTAAAGTCTAAAAATGTAGGCTCTTTGTGAATGTGACTTGGGCAAGTGGCTACTCCACTTGGACCTCAGTTTTGGCCTTACCTCCGCTGACTCCTTTGTCTTCACCTGGGTTGCTAATTTGTAACTGTACTGCCTGAATCTAGTCTTTTCTCCATGTTAGATCCATCGCTGATTGTGACACAATCAGCCTAATATAAATGTGTTTGACATTCTCCATTTTATACCCTAGTAATCAATATAAACACTGTTAGGATGTCCCTGGAAGGGGATGACCCTCTCGCCAGCGCACGGAAGAAACATTGCCAGCACCCCGGAAGAAACTGAAGGGCAACCAATCACTGAACCCCAGCACAACCCAATGGAGAGCCCTGAGCAGCGTGCGGGAACAAACTGAAGGTCAACCAATCACTGAGCGCCAGCACAATCCAACGGAAAGCCCCAAGCGGCTCTCCAGAACGAACTGAAGGTCAACCAATTACCGACCAACAGCACAACATGGCACGAGAGAAAGTCCCACCGGAGCCTAAACCCGGAACTGCTACAGCACCCTACCCCTACCCTACCCCACCATACCCAGGCGCGACTTCCCTGACTCTCTCCTTGAGTCACGGAACCTCGCCTGGAACCTTAGTTCCCAATAAAGCCTTAAACTGCAAAAATTCTTTTTGACTCAAACTCCTATCTTTACCCCGCACAACGCCTGACACTAACAAACACCTTCTGTAGTTTTTTTGAACGTCTCATTCTCTCATACATATGTTTTTGAAAAAGTTGTTTTCTTTTCCTAGAATTTTCTTCATCAGATATCGCCTTCTATTGGAGGTTCAAGACATCGGGACTAGAGGACGCCTTCCTTGACACACTATCCTTAGCATGGACGTGTGTATCTGTCCTCCAAAGTGATCTAAAAACACCGTGGATACAAATATCATTATACTTATCATTCTGAATGGTGATGACCAGCCACTTGTCTTCACACTATACTGTAAACTCCTTAAGGAGACACGTTGTCTTCAATTTCTCTAGCCCTATGAGAATATTGTTTCCCATGAATGGAGATGATGAGTAAATGTCTGTTAATTATTTACTGTAATCTTGAGATACCCCATGAATGTACTTGACTCCTACTAGCCCCAACATACCTTTGGGATAAAAGGGATTTGGAAGGTGTGTAGTATAGGGCATAGTTATGGCATAAATTCATGAAATAAACTTCCATTCCAATTTTCTCAGCCTTCCCCCAGGCCAACTACCTTTTTATTAGAAAAAAAAAAATGGAGGGGTTCATAGTTTAAGTGCTATGTTTAAAATTAAATCTCATTTCTGGGGGACCTGGGTGGCTCAGTTAAGATTAAGTGTCTGACTTTGGCTTAGGTCACGATCTTGCTGACAGCAAGGACAGCAAGGAACCTGCTTTGGATTCTCTGCCTCCCTCTCTCTCTGCCCCTTCCCCACTCTCTATATCTTTCTTTTTCTCTCAAAAATAAATAAAATGAAAATTAAAAAGTAAATCTCATTTCCTTTTATTATGCACATTCTGAAAAGAACTGAAGGCATCTGAAGCCTGACTTTACACATCACATACTTCATATAATTTTAGGTGTTTGTGATTAGTACAGGAGTCTTATGTTCCAGAAAAAAATAACGATCTAATCAAATAATATGAAAAAATATTTGGGATTTCAACGATCAAATTGTTCGGCTTTTACCATATTTAAGCCATAACCAATATACTTTTTGCTACAGGTATTCACTAAAATGATTTGGTGGCTAAGGAGAAAAATCAAATTAGATAAACAGTAATAGGATAGAATGATGATTATTCACAAGTGAAATTATAAGAACCTTGCTGACCCATCTCATTTTCCCAAACCTGATTCATAGACAGGTTTGGGGGACTTGTTCAACTATAGTAAAGTCCATCTACACCAGAAGCTATTTCTGGAGATCAGAAATTCATTCCAGGGGCAAGTAAGGGAATGATGCCAGTGTAAACTGTTTACTCCTCTCCTGAAGGAGTTCACATTTCAATAGGGCTCAAAGTCCTAAGCTAAACTGAGGAATCCAGGACTAAAGGGTAGCATTTTAAGCATTAAAGAATCAAGAAGGAAATGTGTGTATGTGTGTGTGTGTGTGTGTGTGTGTGTGTGTGTGTGAGTGTGCAAGCCCACACACACCATTCTCAGTCTACAATGATTTAAGTAAATTTAAAATTTTACCTATGTGTAATTATGGATATGTGAGGCTTCTCTTTTGATAAATTATAATTGAATCTCTTTGAGGACCTAGACGAAGTCTCCGGATTCCCTTGAATTCTCCATTATTGCTTGGCACATAAACATCTAATAAAATTATTGAATGAGCTAATTTATTAATTATTCCTGCCTACTGCAACAGCACTGGTAAACAAAAAGGTTATATGCTAATGCTGCAAAGTTGTTTCCCCAAATTATGAGCTCCATTTTTTTTCTCTTACTGAGGAAAGACTTAAAATCTAAAGATTGAATCACATGAAATTTCAAGGTTTCTTCTCAGTTTTTCAGCACTATAGATTGGAGTACCCCACTGCTGTGATTTGACCATGACCCTCAGTATTGGCTCATCTCAGGATCCTCAAAAGCAGTGCCTGCTGATTTGCAGTGCACAGGATCAAGTACATTTAAAGTCCCCTCAATCAAACACAAATAGGATTGACTACCTTAAAAATTCAGGTTTTGATGTCAATAACCAAAAAATTATTTCTGGCTCCATTTTCAAGGAAAACCAAGAAGTTAAAAAGAAAGAGAGTGTTAGAATATAAACATTTTAAAATATATTTATAAGCTATAACATTGCATTTTGGCAGAACTTTTCTTTTACAACAGCATGAGATGTTTTGTAGTATTCCAAGTTGACTCTGTAACAATATATTCTCAATATTAATATGTCATTTGGGAATGTCTGAGTTGATGTTTCTCACATTGGTTCTCATGTCATTTACCCATGCTTCCATGCCTACGAAATAATCTAATGTGCACAGGGAAAGAGAAAACAGCAACAGAAGTTTCAGATACCATGACCAAAATGAAAAAAACACACTAAACTTGGGTAAAAACAGCAGCAGCCTGACACTTCTCTAGAATAACTCTGACCATGACCAGAAGAGAGAGGGTGTTATATGCAACAGGAGCCAATGGCGTGCAAAGAACTTGAGAGATGGAGGTAAATGCCAGGAAAAATACAAGTGCAGGATACTACTTTGTACTTTATGGAGCCATAAAAGCTTTATTCTGGAAAGTTCAAAGCCCTTGACAGACATTTCATTAGCCCTCCCTCTCTCCTTTGAGGTACACAGGTGGCAAGTGTAATTATTGTCATTTTTATGAATGGGAAAAAATGAGGCATGGAATGTTAAGAACACATTCAAAGTTACATAAAATCACATACACAGAAGGCTACACCACCCCCCTCCCTGATGCTTCCTTAAATGCCTTATGACCTTTTTCACTGTGTTGGTCTTGTATCATGCTTTTCATGAAGGAAACTTCCTTAAAAGATCTCTTCTACTCATTAATGTATGCTGTTTCTAAAATTTAAAAAAGGAAGGGTAGGTAAAAACAAAAACAAAAACATCAACAATGACAACAAAACCAAGGTATTGGTGTATGTCTCAAATAGTCAAATCATTCTTTCAATGCTACTGATATACATCATATATCAAGCTTATTATGCTTTGAAGAAAATTTAAGTTTGGTTTCTTAGTGCCACTACTTCCTCTAAAAGTCTCCTTACATCCATATTGCTCAGCCACATACTCTGATTTTAAAACCTATAAGTTAAAATGAACTCTTCACAACACTGCTAAGCATCTTAGAAAAGATGAGTCATACAACTGGTGGTAAGTGCCAAGAAAAGAGAATGAACTCCCCTTTTTGACAACTGGCAGGGAAACACCAAGTGGCGATGTTGGAACCATGCACTGGCACTCCACCTCCATGTCCTGAAAAGACATCTTTGCTTGGCGGCTCTTCCAGTTGAAACATAAGAAAAATAAATGGTAATAGCAACCAAATGGAAAAAGCTGGAAATTACTAGAGAAGAGGAAAATTTTAACTTCTAAGAAGATATTAGAAAGTGGAAACTTTACAAAAACCCTTTTTGCCAATGAGGCTGTCCAAAAAATCAACCAAATTTATTATAGAATAATAACCAAATTTGTGCATGAATCAGTGATGATGTAAAACTGTACAGTATAAGCATTATTAAATATTTCTCTGTTTAAAGTAAAGCTTGGAGATGAGGCTCTCCACTGCATTTCATTATGGAATGCCATGTTGATTTGGTATATTACCTCAGATATGAATCTAATATAGTCTGATTTGTTAAGAGACTAAAATGAAACATACCACTTTTTTAATGCCTCTTTCCTATAAGCACAAGGTACAATAAATAACCAATTTAAATACGGTAAGAGTGCTGAGTTAGAGTTTCAAAGATTACCTGTGGGAAGATTATTTTTATCTACTATATGCAATTTAGTTCGGAGAAACATTATGTAGCTAAACCTCCATCTCTATCAGTGCTAACATACGAATTGAAGACTAAACACTTGGTTACCTCATGAGGATAATTTAATGGACTTACATTGTATACTAATATGGACTGCTTTTTTTCACCTGCCTTTATAAATGTACAAAATGGAAACCATTAGACAAAAACAATTGGTTTAGCTTTATCCCATAGGTTACTAGTTGCTCTCATATCAATATATGTACACATTTCTATGTACAAATACCACATTTCCCCTTTGTATTTTGATATACTAAAATAAATACAGATTTCTAAAAATTCTGACTTTGAAGCTGCTCTTGGACTATGTGAATGGCTGTTAAATGTGATATTGATTTATTAATAACTCCCATATGTTAAAAAACAATCCTTCACAGACCTTTAACATCTTCCAACTGCTGCAGCTAATTGTTGTGTTGAAATAATTTTCTTGATCATTCTTACCTAATTCCTCTGTCTAAGATTGTATTTACTTACTTATTTCACTTCCTAACAATTCACATTGCTTTGGAGTTCATTTTTTTCTGCAAGAAAATACTATATTCCTGTGGGAGGGAAACACAGTACTTATGTATAATGCAGCTGTGAAACAAATGTAATGCTTTATGCTCTGTTGTAAAAAGACCATCTAAAATCTAATTTCCTAGGGCAGTAGTGAATAATATCTATTTGTATGCTTAACAGTCTTTCAAAAAGTTTCTTTTTCCTAACAAAAATGTCCACCGATATTGGTACCTGTTATGAAACACCTAGCATGTTATCAGTTTCCAGTACATGATCTATAGCAGTAGTAATATTTGCTGTATATTTGTTATCACTACAAGTATCACTATTATTTATAATTTAAAAACCCTTTTATTTCATAAATGGCACAACTTAGAAATTTAACTTAAGATGACTGACAGGTGGAAATATTTAATCATTTAAAAAAAATTTTTTTAATGTTTATTTATTCTTGAGACAGAGACAGAGTGTGAACAGGGGTGGGGCAGAGAGAGAGGGAGACACAGAATCCGAAACAGGCTCCAGGCTCTGCACTGTCAGCACAGAGCCCGATGCGGAGCTCGAAACCATGAGCTGTGAGATCATGACCTGAGCTGAAGTCAGACACTTAACCAACTGAGCCACCCAGGCGCTCCGGAAATATTTAATCATTTTAACTCAACCTCAACATTCTGAAAAATAGTATTTTGATTTTTCTTCTGTGCTTTCTTTTCTTTCTAGTATTCTTAAATATAAAGCCTTACAGTAGTTTTTTCCCTGGCTCTCCATTTCTCTGTCTCTCTCTCTCTCATAATATATTAAAATACCTGCCCAGTTTAAGGCTCTTCTATAACACATCACTTCCTACATCAGGGGCATGTCCTCCTCCTTCCAAGATACTATTGCTCAGAAAGACACAATTTTGTGTCCTCATCTCCCATCTCCTTGACCTGTCTAAATTCCTGAAATTAATTTTCTACTGCTCATGCCAGGTTTATTCTTCATTCACTTCTTATGTAATGTTCCTAATAATGTGAAAACTTATTAGAGGAACCCAAATTTATTTCAAAATTTACTAGATTTTGAGCTCTAGAATGGAAGAAGATATATTTTATTTATCTTGATAATTTAATACCTCATGCACTACCTGTCACATTTTAAGTTTGCAAGAAAATAGCAATAATGATAATAATGATAGTACCTAACTCTTAAAATACCTAATATGTGTTTTACACTTTGCAAAGTGTTTTTCATGGAACCTTTACAAGGTCCTTACAGTAGTACTTGATTTTGGAATAGGTAATATTGTTCTCACATCTTAGATATAGAAACTGAACTTTATTTTTTTTTTTAATTTTTTTTTCAACGTTTATTTATTTTTGGGACAGCGAGAGACAGAGCATGAACGGGGGAGGGGCAGAGAGAGAGGGAGACACAGAATCGGAAGCAGGCTCCAGGCTCCGAGCCATCAGCCCAGAGCCTGACGCGGGGCTCAAACTCACGGACCGTGAGATCGTGACCTGGCTGAAGTCGGACGCTTAACCGACTGCGCCACCCAGGCGCCCCTAGAAACTGAACTTTAGAGTAGATAAGCAATTTACCAAGGTGGCAGAACTTGGTCATAAACCTAAGTAGCCTGATCCTGATCCTGTGTTCTAATCATTATACATTTTTCTCAGAGATCATCTTTAATTATTTAGCACACGTCTCTTGAGTCCTGCACAAACCCTACCCTATTTGCTTTGTCTACTGGTTCTCATGATTAACATTAATCCAGAAGTAAATGATTTAAAGAAAGTATGGCAAGTACATCTTTTTTTTTTTGCCAAATGTACTAGATAGCAAAAGATGCTTATAAAATTTTATTTACAAGAACTTTGAGGTTATGTAGAATGTCTGAGGAAAAGGCACCTATCAACATAGAAAAAGGAAGGGCCAACTATTTGCCTCCATAACCAAGACATATCTTTATTTCTTGATAGAAAAACACGTATCTCTGTCCTCAATGGAAGTTGGATACCAATATATGCTGAATTGCAACCAGATTGAACCTGCCAAGATAAAACTAGTGTCACATTAACATCTCTACTAGATTGTCAGATTAAATGTATTTTCCTAAGGTAAAATTGATAGCTGAGATGAGCAATAGGAACATATATTGATCACCTAATCTATATGTGAAGAAGTATTGAGATACATTTTTAATTCAGTTTCTATTCTTTAAGTGTCCAAGGGCACATGTACTTTTGTACTTGATAATGAACATGTGAAGCATCAGAACAGATGCTGAATGTGGACATTTTCTATTATAACTCTAATAAAACGTGACTAACAATCTGGTTCACTGGTAGATAACTTAAAACCTAAAGCACATCAACTATGATGTTGAAAGCATATTAAACATAACTTATCCTCTGATTCAGGATGCCCTTTGTGACTTCACAGTGCCACCTAGTCATGTTTACGAACACTGATTATAAACTACAGTCCTGAAACTCAACAGAGGTATATGCATTGTAGTGAAGGGCTGGACCCATAATCCCTGAGTTGGTCTCTTTGTTCTACAATCTTTACCAGCTCTGTGCCTCAGCTTTCTCATCTGAAAAATGGAGATGATAATATTACCTATGATTCTTAAAGCACCACTAGCAAACAGAAGCGCTCTATAAACATTAGTTATTACTGTCATGCTTATGTTATAAAGTAAAAAAATAACCGAGTTCCTTTTGTAACTGGAAGACAAACATTGAAGTTTGGTTTGTATGTGTGCATATGTTCACGTGACAGTTTATGTGCGCATATGTGTTTATTTTATTTTGACAAATCCGTAATTTTGCCTATTATAACTAAAAAAATTGCTTTTTTTGTTCTCTTTAAGTTCTTATTTAAATTCCAATTAGTTAACATACAGTGTAATATTATTTTCAGGTGTACAATATAGTGATACAACACCCAGTACTCATCACAAGAGGTGTATTCCTTAATCTCCATTACCTATTTTACCCATTCCCTCACCTATCTCCCCTCTGGAAATCATCAGCTTGTTCTCTATAGTTAAGAGTCAGTTTCTTCGTTTGCCTCTATCCCTAATTTTTTTTCTCCTTCACTTGTTTTCTTTCTAAAATTCTACATATGGTATTTGTCTTTTTCTGACTGACTTATTTCGCTTAGCATAACACTCTCTAGCTCCATCCATGTCATTGCAAATGGCAAGATTTCATTCTTTTTTATGGCTAATATTCCAGTGTGTGTGTGTGTGTGTGTGTGTGTGTGTGTGTGTGTGTGTGTGCCTGTGTGTCTCTTCTTTATCCATTCATCAGTCAATGGACACTTGGGCTGTTTCCATAATTTGGCTATTACAGAAAATGCTGCTATAAACACTGGGTGCACGTATCCCTTTGAATTAGTATTTTTGTATTCTTTGGGTAAATACCTAGTGGCACAATTGCTGGATCATAGTGTACTTCTATTTTTAACTTTTTGAGAAACCTCCATACTGTTTTCCACAGTGGCTGTACCACTTTGCATTCCCACCAACTGTGCAAAAGGGTTTCTTTTCTCCACATCCTCACCAACACCTGTTATTTCTTGTGTTTTTTATTTTACCCACTCTGACAGATGTAAGGTGATATATCATTGTAGTTTTTTTTATAATTTTTTTTACATTTATTTATTTTTGATAGAGACAGAGCACAAGTGGGGGAGGGGCAGAGAGAGAAGGAGACACGGAATCCGAAACAGGCTCCAGGCTCTGAGCTGTCAGCACAAAGCCCGACGCAGGGCTCCAACTCACAAACTGTGAGATCATGACCTGAGCCGAAGTCAGACACTTAACCGACTGAGCCACCTGGTCCCTCTCATTGTAGTTTTAATTTATATTTCCCTGATGAGGAGTCATGTTGAACATTTTTTCATGTGTCTATTGGTCATATCTATGTCTTCTTTGGAAAAAAATGTCTATTAATGTCTTCTGCCCATCTTTTAATTGGATTGTTTTTGAGTGTTAAGTTTTATAAGCACTTTGTATATTTTGCATATTAACCCTTAACTGGATATGTCATTTGTAAATGTCTTCTCCCATCCCGAAGGTTGCCTTTTAGATTTGTTGAGTATTTCCTTTGCTATGCAGAGGCTTTTAATTTTGATGAAGTCTCAATAGTTTATTTTTGCTTTTGTTTCCCTTGCCTCAGGAGACATATCTAGTAAGAAGTTGCTATGGCTGATGTCAAAGAGGTTACTGCCTGGGTTCTTCTCTCAGATTTTTATGGTTTCAGGCCTCACATTTAGGTCTTTAACCCATTTCGAATTTACTTTTGTGTATGGTTTAAGAAAGTGGTCTATTTAATTCTTTGGTATGTTGCTGTCCAGTTTTCCTAACACCATTTATTGAAGAGACATTCTTTTTCCCACTGCATATTCTTTCCTGCTTTGTGGAAGGTTAATTGACCATATAGTTATGGATTTATTTCTGGGCTTTCTATTCTGTTCCATGGATTTATGTGTCTATTTTTGTGTCAGTACCATACTGTTTTCATCACTACAGCTTTGTAATATAACTTGAAGTCCAGAATTATGATGTCTCCAGGTTTGCTTTCCTTTTTCAAAGGTTTCTTTGGCCATTTGGGGTCTTTTGCGGTTCCATACAAATTTTAGGATTGTTTGCTCTAGCTCTGTGAAAAATGTTGTTGGTATTTTGATAGAGATTGCATTGAATGTGTAGATTGCTTTGGGTAATATAGACTTTTTTTCCAACAAAGTTTTTTTTCATATTAATTAATTTATTTTTTAATTTATATCCAAATTAGTTAGCATATAGTGCAACAATGATTTCAGGAGTAGATTCCTTAATGCCCCATACACATTTAGACTATCCCCCCTCCCACAACCCCTCCAGCAACCCTGTTTGTTCTCTATCTTTAAGAGTCTTATGTTTTGTCCCCCTCCCTGTTTTTGTATTATTTTTGCTTCCCTTCCCTATGTTCATCTATTTTGCATCTTCAATTCCTCATATAAGTGAAATCATATGATATTTGTCTTTCTCTTACCAACTCATTTCACTTAGCACAATACCCTCTAGTTCCATCCGCATAGTTGCAAATGGCAAGATTTCATTCGTTTTGATTGCCGACTAATAATCCATTGTATATATACGACATCTTCTTTATCCATTCTATTCATTCGTCGATGGACGTTTGGGCTCTTTTGATACTTTGGCTATTTTTGATAGTGCTGCTATGAACATTGGGGTGTATGTGCCCCTTCGAAACAGCACACCCGTATCCCTTGGAGAAAAACCTAGTAGTGCAATTGCTGGGTCATAGGGTAGTTCTATTTTTAACTTTCTGAGGAACCTCCATACTGTTTTCCAGAGTGGCTACACCAGTTTGCATTCCCACCAGCAGTGCAACAGAGATCCTCTTTCTCCACATCTTTGCCAATATCTGTTGTCACCTGAGTTGCTAATGTTAGCCATTCTGACAGGTGTGAGGTGGTCATCTCATTGTGGTTTTGATTTGTATTTCCCTGATGATGAGTGATGTTGAGCATTTTTTTCATGTGTCGGTTGGCCATCTGGATGTCTTCTTTGGAGAAGTGTCCATTTCATGTCTTTTGCCCATTTCACTGGATTATTTGTTTCTTGGGTGTTGAGTTTGATAAGTTCTTTATACATTTTGGATACTAACCCTTTATCTGATATGTCACTTGCAAATATCTTCTCCCATTCCGTCAGCTGCCTTTTAGCTTTGCTGATAGTTTCCTTCACTGTGCAGAAGATTTTTATTTTGATGAGGTCCCAATAGTTCATTTTTGCTTTAGCTTCCCTTACCTCCAGACATGTGTTGAGTAAGAAAGAAGTTGCTGCGGCCAAGGTCAAAAAGATTTTTGTCTGCTTTCTCCTCCAGGATTTTGACAGTTTCCTATCTTACATTTAGGTCTTTCATCCATTTTGAGTTTATTTTTGTGTATGGTGTAAGAAAGTGGTCCAGGTTCATTTTTCTGCATGTTGCTGTCCAATTTTCCAGTACCATTTGCTGAAGAGACTGTCTTTATTCCATTGGCTATTCTTTCCTGCTTTGTCAAAAATTAGTTGACCATACTCTTGTGGGTTCATTTCTGAGTTCTCTATTCTGTTCCATTGATCTGAGTGTCTGTTTTTGTGCCAGTACCATGCTGTCTTGATGATTACAGCTTTATAATACATCTTGAAGTCCAAGACTGTGATGCCTCCAGCTTTGGTTTTCTTTTTCAAGATTGCTTTGGCTATTGGGGTCTTTTTTGGTTCTATACAAATTTTAGGATTGTTTGTTCTAGCTCTGTGAAGAATTCTGGTGTTATTTTGAAAGGGATTGTGGGTAGTATAGACATTGTAACAATATTTGTTCTTATCGAGGAGCATGAAATGTCTTTCCAGTTCTTTGTGTGGTCTTCAATTTCTTTCATCAGTGTTTTATAGTTTTCAGAGTAGAAATCTTTAAACCAGTTGTTTAGGTTTATTCCTAGTTATCTTTTTGCTTTGGGTGCAGTTGTAAATGAGACTGATCCCTTAATTTCTCTTTCTGCTGCTTCTTTATTGGTGTGTAGAAATGCAACAGATAACCTGTATGTTGATTTTGCACCTGAGACTTTACTGAATTTATTTAACACTTCTAGCAGTTTTTGGGTGGAGTATTCTGGGTTTTCTATATAGGATATTATATCATGGTGAAAGTTTTACTTCTTCCTTACTGATTTGGATGCTTTTTATTTCTTTTTGTTGTCTGATTGCTGCGGCTAGGACTTCTAGTACTATGTTAAGTAACAGTGGTGAGAGTGGACATCTCTGTCTTGTTCTGGACCATAGAGTAAAAGTTCTCAGTTTTTCCCCATTGAGGATGATATTAGCTGTGGGTTTTTTAAGATGGACTTTATTATATTGAGGAATGTTCCCTCTAAACCTACTTTGTTGAGGAACAAGATAGTCTTTCATGTACCAAATGTAGATATTTGTACTTCCTGATATTTGAGCTGTTCTAGATATCTTACTGTTTAATTCAATTTGCCATGGAATGGACTGAATTTTTGTGGTCCTCAGAACTTACATGTTGAAACCTACCCCCCCCCATTGTAATAGTGCTGGGAAGTGGGACTTTGGGGCAATTAATACAATTAGATGAAGTCAGGAGAGCAGGGCCCTCATAAATAGGTTTAATGCCATTATGTAAGTTACAAGAAAGCTTGGTTCCCATTGCTGCTCTCCACCATGGGAAGATGGAATAAGAAATGGGCAATCTGTAAGGTGGAAGTGTGCTCTCACCAGAACCTGACAGGCTGGCACTCTGATCTCAGACTTCTAGAACTATTAGAAACAAAATTTCTCTTGTTTATAAGCCACCCAGTCTATAGTACTTTGTTATAGCAGCACAAACTAAGATATCACACCTTTATACTATCAGGAGACAAATACTTATTAAATAATATCATTCCTTTAGCATAAACTATCCACCATTAACAAAATAAGCAGGAAGTTTTCTAATGATATTCACTGATTTTTACAAAAAAATTCTTTCAAAAAGTCAAATGATGGCCAACAAGTACATGAAAAGATGCTCAATTTCATTACTTATCAGGGAAATGCAAATCAAAATTTGGAGATAACACTCCTACTTGTTGGAATTACTATTATCAAAAGACTAGAAATAACAAGTGTTGGTGAGGATGTGGAGGAAAGGGAACTCCTGTGCATTGTTGGTGGGGATATAAATTGGTGCAACCACTATGGAAAACAGTATGGAGACTCCTCAGAACATTAAAAATAGAACTACCATATGGTCTTGCTATTATTCCACTTTTGTGTTTTTTATCCAAAGAAAACAAAAACACTTGCTCTTATAGATGTCTGCAAACCCATGTTCATTGAGAATTATTTATAATGGCCAAGACATGGAAACAACCTAAGTGTCCCTCAATGGGTGAATGGATAAGACATTGCAGTATATATGTACAATGGAATATTCTTCAACCATAAAAAAGAATGAAATCTTGCAATTTGCAACAACATGGATGGATAGACTGCCAAGGCCTTGTGCTAAGTGAAATAAGTCAGAGAGGGAAAGACAAATACCATATGATATTTCTTACATGTGGAATCAAAAAAAAAAACACAAAAAAACAAAGCAAGGCTATAGATACAGAGAGCAGATTGGTGGTCAGGGAGGGTATGCAAGAAAAGGATGAAGGGTAAAAAGATAACAAGAAAAAATATTGGGGGAGGTTAAGAGATGGTAATACATAAAATGAGACTAGTTGTGAATTAATTATTAAGGCTGAATAATAATTAAGTTGGAATCATTATGCTATTCTTAAAAAAAAAAAGAATGAGTTGCTCTCCTTTCTAAAACTCTAAAGGACATACTATTTTCATACTTTTTTCTCTAATCCAGTGAGATATTGTTTTATATGTTCTGCTTCAAGAGGAGAGGACTTTTATTTTAAATTTCGTGGCTGAGCAATGCATATGTAAGCTAAATGGAAATTTTTTTCCCTGCTTGGGCTCTTTGCTGATGGGTGCTGAAAATGAGATTAGAACTGAATCCTGAATGCCTAATGAGGAGCAGATTTTGATATAAAAACAGAATTCTGTATATGGTTATCTTTGATCTAAGACCACTAAAAGGAATAATAATTGTGGTTATAGACAAATGTCTGTTAAAGATGGGCAAATTAGACATAAAAAGTAATCATGGACTCCAAATATCTAAACCAATTTCTTAAAGAAATACATTAAGTGTGAAAATATTTGACTTTTTTTTTTTTGCTTGCCAGTGGTTTTTCTCCTATCTGTCAGCACTAAAAGCCCTGACATGCTATAAAAGCCTGTTTTGTCAGTCTCCAATCCCACAGGAAAGAATGCAAGGGACCCTATGGATACTAAATTTATAACTCCAGATATGTAGGCTTAGATAAGGTTTTGATAAGCATTCAAGCATTTTGTTGACTAACCACATCAAATCAAAGCTGTGAATTTCGCCAATCACTAATGATTTCAAGGAACTTGGATGAGATCATTGCCTTCAAATCTCCAGGGGTTTAAGGCTTAACCTAGGTCCCTTGAAGGTAAAAGGCAAACCCCCTCTTGGCTGAGTCCGCTGGTTGGTTTTGTGTAATTATCAAATAGGCCTTGGGAATCTGTCCAGCAGTGGTCCAAAGGGGAAACATATGCACTTCACTTACAGTTAGCACTGCAGCTACCTTGGAGCAGGAGAAAATCAGTAGGTTCGTGCTTATGTAAAATGCTTTCAGACCTTAACTCTGAACAAGTCCAACAACCTTTGGCATTGGGGTTGGTGAGATGTCTAAGGGCACTTCATCTCCAAGTCCTGGTTCTAGGAATGGCACAGGAAATTAGTTAAATGAGGCAGTGGAACTCTCAGAAACACTCCTCTGGATACTGCGTTCATGGGAGTGGGAGCTAAATTATATCTAAGGGATGGGAAATGTGGCTCTGCTGCTGTAACTCAGCAGAGAGCCATCAGGAGTCTCTGGAATTAAAGGCTCTCAGAATTCCACAATTTCAGGTGGCAGGTAGCTTGCAAACGTGCACTGGTCTTATGTATAACAAGCTCCCACTTCTGTAATCAAATAATTGGAAAGCTTTGCATGAAAAATAATGAATCATAGATGCAGAAGTTTTCATTTGTACTTTAAATGTTTTATTGATGCAATATAAAGGTACCTTCTCTTGACTTTAATCCTATTAGAAGCCTGTAAAGAATGGACAGCTGTGAAGGCAAAGTAACCTTGCCCTCCTCATGTGTTGTAATACCTGTGCCTGGGTCTCGTGATCATTATCCTTGCTGTGTTTGAAACCAGTTATTAATATTATTCAAATATCACTTCAGATGAACTTACTGAATTTGATTTTAAAAAGTACTTCTTAAAATATATTTTGAAAGTTTTTTTGCCACAAATTGAGGAAGAAATTGGTATTAAGAACTCGAGTTACGTGATATATATTAGTAAAGTGATGTGTCAATTTAGAACATTTATAAAGAATTAGTTCTTGGTGTATTAGAGATACAGAATATAAGTAAAGCATATCCCCAGGTTTGTGGTTTATTCTGAACTCCAGGAAAAAAAAAGGGGGCTAAAGACTGCAGAGGTGTCGGGATATTACAGATTTTCCTTAATCCAACAGTTTTCAAAAGTCTTGGTTTGTTTTAAAGAAAGCAGCACCACCACAAGTGCCTTTTATTCCTCAAGTTTGGAAAGAAATTCTGTGCTTTCCCACTAAACAACCCCCAATCCTGAGTGTGCACTCTTCCTGCTAGGACATGAGATTTCTCCCTGAAATACCTGAAAGACATAAGTGCTTTGGAACTTTTTAGCAGAAATAAATCTCTGTCTGTCATAAAAATATCATGAGCTCAGCCAAGCCAGGATCAATAGCAGTGCCTAGGGACAGGTGGATTAATCAGAACCACGAACCCTTCCTTCTACACCTCCAAGAGTACCTTGCATTTCTGTCAAATTTAAACAATTTGCCTATAATGTGAAAGCATCTACACAGAATATCCTTAACATTCAAAAAGGTGTTCCTTTTACCAAGATAACCCTTTTTTTTTGGTTGTGTGCATAAATATTCTTATTTTAATCACCTATTAAATTTTCCCTTCCATTCTTCAACTAAATTATTTAGTAGATACATTAATCTGAGCTTTTGTTTGTGCTCTAATGCTTTTCTGATGGGCTTGGCCTCCACAGATACCTTTTTAAAAGTTGCATTTTGTGCACCTCTTTTAGATAGCTCTTGATATAACCAGAGACAGGTATGGCTGGAATCAGCTGGAGATGTTTACCATCTAAGTGGAATAGAACTAGGTTCAGTATTAACTCCTGTGCTTTCCTTGCCACTAATGTTAATACTTTAGGAATATGTGAAGGTGACAGTGACATTAGGTAGCCCAAACTCCTCATCATTCAAAAGGCTACCAATAACAACTTATATACCCTCTGTTGAACTCATTTTATTCTTATATTCTTGCTTCTTCCCATTATTGTTCTCTGGCTAGGAATCTCACTGCTCCTTCTTTCCCTTTTCAATCTTAGTTCCTTCTATTTGGTTAACTTGACCCAAAGAAGCTTAGGGTGAAACAAATTCTATGTTAGGCTGGAAATTATGGGAAACAACTTTGGATAATTTTCCAACCTCCCAGACAATGGTAAGGGACATCATACTTGCAGCTATTTCTAGGTTGTGGATGTAGACAATAATGTTTAAAAGTATAACAGACATTTAGCAAACAAAACCAGCTATTGAGGTCCAGTTCCTATTCCTGGGATTTGGGTAGATAGTACGTACATACTCTTCTATATCCAGCCAGCTGGCAATCATGAAACTATTTTTACAATTTCACTTATTAGATTCATTCTAAGGATATATCCTATGATCCTTTCTAATCAGAGATCTTACTGGTTTATGTCACTAATGGAAAACCCCAAACTGTATATTTGCTCTAGATTGCATACCTGCCCTTTTCCTCCCATTGGCACAAAGCTGAATCCATTTTTTTCTGTTTATCACAACCTTTTCTTGTCCTTTCTTTCTAGTTATTCATTTTGTTTTCCTCCTCAGGTCAAATCTAAAACCTATCCTATCTACAAATTTCTTAATTTCTGAGTACTTTGTTACCTTAGTATCTCACATGGTCTTCTTAATTTTCCTCACTTGTGCCCTGGAATCTTATTTTTCAAGCTTACCACCATATGGATTGTTCCCCTATTAATCTTTCCAGTAACTTCAGTACAGTATTTTGTTTGCCTACTACCAGTGTTATCTGGTGATTCACATTTTTAAGTCTCTGCCTAGCCGGATTCCGTGCCTCAGTAGATGCAGATTTTTTTTTTGTAGACATATAATCATGACATTGTCCGGGAGGTTCCTCTCTAGAAAATCCAAGAAACCATTTTTACTGGACATCCTGGGGCAGGTGCACAATTGCCACTAGAATTATCCAAGCTTGTCAGGACATGTGCAGTACACAAATCCTTGGTACACAGATAGACCACCCAAGTTATTACTAGCATAGAGGGTTGTCTTTCTTCTATGAAAATTCTTCCCCTCTGGGGATCGGGTGGTTTTGTCTTTTTGCTTGCAGGTGACCAACCCCCACCTGAAAAAAAATCCCGCATATCTCTGGTTTACAAATAGATGTTTCTTTGCTTAGACAGTAATTACTGTTTCCTTGCTATTCAAAATAATACTGCTCAGAGGTCTTTGGTGTGTCTTTTTAGCCTTGATTTGGTCTTTGTTTTTCCCATTTTGAGACACACCTGCTTGCTTTTTAAGCCATATTTACATGTGCGTTCCAGCAACATTGAATTGTTGACAGTATTACAGCAAGGTTGGTGGACTGGTTGCATTCCACAGCTTTGTTGTGGGTGGTCCTGTCTTGTCATTGGCTGTTGAACATGACATTAAGATTATATTCAGAAAACTACTTAGGAAGCATTGAGTGTTTTCCATGGCAGGTCCAAACAGTATTTTGTAGAACATCAGTTAGATGGCCACTTAATGTTCACTGGTATCTACTCTCCTGCAAGCTGGCTCTTATGATGTGGTTTCCAAATCCTTTGTGCATATTTATAAGTATTCTTCTAACTGTAGAATCAATGTAGCTATGATTGATACTCATCTTTAAGTCAAGTGTGTGTCAGGTGCTGGGGCAGCAGCAGAACAGGGATGTAATGAGATCCTTGCATGGATCTCACCTTGGTGAATCCAGGAGGGTTTCATAGAGAAGATAACTGAACTGAATCATGAAAAATGGGAGGTTTGAGGGAGATGGAAGTAGAGAAGGTGAAGGGAAATCTAGTCACCAGGAACAAGTGTAAAAACTCAGATATCTGATTCAGCATAACATGTGTGAGGAAATACAAACAGCAATGGTGATTCTATTTGTTTACTATGTGTCAGGCTCTGTTATAATTATATTATCAACATTATTCAGTGGCCTAAAATTCTTTGTGGTATAAGTTAGAATGTTGACAGATGGAGTGGATATTGATCGATAGTGAATGTATACTTAACTCTTACAATATCCTTACAATAAAATCATCTCCATTTTATAGACAATAAAACTAAGAATCAGAGACAGAGACACACATCTAGTACATATTAAAACTATCTCCAATGTCCATTTTCTTATTCCTATCGGACACTATGCTTCTGCCAAATCCTATTAATATGACAAATTACATTCACAAGTCATTAAAGCAAATTGTAGCTTCTTCAAAGTCAGTAACTATATCTTGTAATCTCTTTCAATTCTCTTAGTGATTAAAACCGAACACATTTAATAATGATATTATTATAAAAACTGCTTTTTAGCTCTGGGTCAAATACAGTGGCTTAAAAGTTTTAAGTAAGTCTTTTTTAAAAATTATTTTTAGTGTTTATTTTTGAGAGAGAGAGCGGGGTAGGGGCAAAGAGAGAGGGAGGCACAAAATCTGAAACAGGCTCTAAACTGTCAGTACAGAGCCCAACACAGAGCGCAAACTCACTAACTGGGAGATCATGACCTGAGCTGAAGTGAAACAACCGAATGAGCCACCCAGGCGCCCCTTAAGTAAGTCTTTTGATTTCAAGTAGTTTTGCTGATCTATTGATCTCACCCCACCCCACCCTAATACACAGAAACTACAATCAACAACTTTTATAGACATATCAAATCTGGAAAATGAGGTAACAGGTAAGAAAATTATGATGGTACTAAAAAACATACCACAAACATGTAATAAGTGGATTCCCTGGGCTAGACTTTTTTTTTTTTTAATGTTTATTTTTGAGAGAGCACAAGCAGGGGAGGGGCAGAGAGAGGAGGACAGAGGATCCAAAGCAGGCTCCACGCTGACAGCAGTGATCCCAATGTCCGGCTGGAACTCACTAAACCATAAGATCATGACCTGAGCTGAAGCTGGATGCTCAACTGACTGAGCCACCCAGGTGCCCCCCACCCCTGGGCTAGATTTAAAAAAATACTAATTGGAATAATATATTGCTATTATAGAAAAAAACACTTTATAATTTTCTGTCCCTTTTCCTGATTCATATTTTTTCTCTGCAAAACCGTCATCACTATCTATCCTTTTATTACATATGTATTTATTTATTGTCTTGGTCCAGTATAAAAATGTAAGCTGTATGAGAACAGAATGTTGGAACTTGCATTCCCTGCTGTATGTCCAGTTTCTAGAGTAGTGCCTGGAATGTAGTGAGTATTAAATAAATATTGTTGAATAAATGAATGATTGGTTTAACCAGATGACAGAATATTTTGCAACCATTAGGAAGTTTGAAGATGAAGTGAAAACATGTATAATACTTGTATCACTTTATTTGAAAATATTTAAAATTACTGGGATCATATTGCAAGTAATTTGAACATCTTATGCTTGCACAAATCAATATACATAAAAATGCAAAAAGAAAATTTTTAGAAGAATAGAAGTGATTCCCATTGTCTATTTCCTAAACTTCCTTTTTCATATTGTTATAGGATTTTGTTTCAATACCTTTAGAAAATCATTATGTAATGCTATTATGTAATGACAAAGAAGAATAAAATGCCCATACTAAAGCTTCACATTCAAGTTTTTCTTCTTATTTCTTTCCTTCTGTGTTCTTTGGTTTGGATGCCTCAGGCTATCTGTGCCTAACATCCAGGATGGCCCTTGGCAAAACTGTGAATCAGGGTTAGCTTCTTTACCCTCTTTTCCTTCTTTTTTCCCATTCATAACCCCCCTTTCCTTGATGCTATGCAAGAGATATTTTTCCCTGCTCTTACTAAAGGTCTGCATTCTGGTAATACTAAGCCCATAATTTATCATGTTTCCTAGTGGTATATTTACTTAAAAGAAAAAACTCTAAATTTTAAGACAAAGTTTTGACTTTAAAAATGTAGAATTTGAGAACTTTGGGGCTTATTAATTAAAGAGAAAGCTTGATCTTCAGGCTATACTTCAAGGACAGTACCCTGGCACCTGTACCAAGGTCAGACTCTTCTCTTTTGCTGAGAGCCAATCACACGGGCTTTCTCTGGACTATAAGCACATAACCTGAATTGTCACTTTAGTCTCAAAATCAGTTGAGAAGGGAGCAAGCTGAGCATTTTTTAGCAGCCATGGATAGTCTCTCAATTTGTGATCCACATGGAAGTTACACTTGAGGCATGCAAGCATGTCAAAATATTTCATCTTTGACAAGCAATGCTTTCCAGAATGATGCCTAGTTCTAGCCAGTCAGTGTGGTCTGAACTGTAGTGTCATTTCTGGCAAGAACTTTCAAGCCTGCTTAATGTTAACATCAGTTGCCATAATACACTTTGACACTATTTGGGATTTTCCACTAGGTAATCTGACCTCTCTCAAGTCAAAAATGAAGCATCCAAGAATACCTTAGAAATTGAAAAGTTCAATTATAATCTTGAGTCTACTTGACCCATACTTCGGTCCTATATATGCTACAATCAGTACTATGAAGAAAATCTACAGCTGAAATATTTTCAAACCCAAATTTTGCAAGGAGGAGCTGATTTTTAAAAAAAGATTTTGGGTTGTTTATTCCATTGTATCCACTTAGTAAATTCTCCCATTCTTGTTTATAATAAAGTGGGATATAAATAAATACATATTCTCCTTTTTATTTCTTTTCTATATATTTTATTATATTCATTTACCCCATTTTTTTTATAAATCTGAGGGTGAAGAGATTCATGGAAACCTTATTCTGCTCTGCTCTTATTTTAAAAATATGAGTTATTAGTCTCTGTGAGGATATGTGTTTTCTCAATGAAATGGTTACTGATTCTAAGAACACCCCTTATACAGGTTATGAGAAACTTGATAAAATAATTGACTTGATAAAACAATCAAAAAATAAAGCTTTTCTTTCCGTAAGACAATTTTAGGTGAGGGGTGGGGGTATGTGGGATAGAGTATGAGTAAAACAGTCAGATCTGTTATTTGACTGATTTATATATCCCCTATATTTTTAAATATTTTTTTAATATTTGTATATTTTTGAGAGAGAGAGAGTAGGGGAGGGGCAGAGAGAGAGGGAGACACAGAATCTGAAGCAGGCTCCAGGCTCTCAGTTGTCAGCCCGATAAGGAGCTCGAACTCATGAACTGTGAGATCATGACCTGAGCTGAAGTCAGTTGCTTAAACGACTGAGCCACCCAATTGCCCCTATACCCCCTATTTTTTATGGAAAAAGTCCACTTGACTCACACAACCTAAAAGCAGCCTAAATAAGCCAACTATTTATTGTACTAAAGCCCAACTCCACCCCAAATGCAAGAAGATAAATCTTATGGCCTAACGTCCTTTCCACCTTTATGAATAAGTAATTCTAAGATTTAACGAATATTTCTTGAATCCACTAAATTCAACAAGAAGGAACTGGACTCTATTTGGGGGAAACTGCTTCTTATTTCCATAATTCAACACCTGAGTGAGTAAAAACGGCCTCTGAACAACTTCCATCCCCTGCCCCCCCCACCTCCACTGCCTCTGGTACATTCCAGTCACATTCACTTTCCAGTCCTCAATCCAGGATGGTCAATTTCCAGGCAGGTACGTGTGGTTGACAGGATGGGGAGAAAGAATGGTGAGAAACTGCAGAACAATTTCAATGCCTACCTGTTTCCTGATCGGTATTCCATTGTATTCTCCTGGAACATATGGACTTATATGTTGAGATTTAGGGGCTAGTTTTATAGCTCCATCTGGCCTTCATTCTGCATAAACAATTGTACATCATGAATCGGTCTACAATTTCGGTTTATGTCCCTCTGTTTCTGTTTGATCTGAAAATGAAATTTTACTCTGCACTAAATAAAGAAGTGGGCTACGAGGAGTCTTCGTATTATTTTGAAATGAAACAGATAAAATTTTAAATCTTTAAGATTATATCTGAAATAAAAGAAGATTATCTTTGGAAACAATGAATCATATCTTCCAACATGTATCCAACCACAAGATTTTCTCGAAATCAGTTTTTCCTTTTTCATTTATTATTAAACTTAGCAGTATTAATATTTATTAAACACCTATGGGGTGCCAGTAACAATTCAGAGTACATAAAAGAGGTGGTCCCTAATGTCAAAAATCTTAAAAAGCTGTTATATGCTATTGTGCTTAATCACATGCTGGCCAGAGAGGAAACATTTTTATCATCACCCGTCAGGACTGTTGCTTTTGTTTTCTTTTGTCAAGATGCATCCAACCTACAAGGGTAATTCTAGTTAAATGCTACAAAATCGGTAGTAAATGATTTTGAGGGTGCATATCTACATCCCAAGAGTCATTTTTTCTCAAAATGAAATGAAATTTAAAAGAAAAGAAAAGAAAGGAAAGAAGCTGAAAGCTGGATAAAACAATGGCTAGAAAGGAATGAATTGCAAGGATTGGTGGAACAGACGCTTCCTGCTATGGAAATGACACATAGGATATAATTAAAGTGCACAGAATCCTAAGTGTAGATAATGTAGGTTATTTCTTTCTTTCAACTTATATAGCACAAAGAGACTTTAATGAAAGTTAAAGGAAAATAAATTCAGCACAGGCATAAGGAAGCAGTTTTTCATTCTGCAAGTAATAAATGTTTGGAATGGCCTTCCGCAAAAGGTCTTTGAGGTAAAGGACACTGGGGTTATTCAACAATTGTTGCCTTGCTATAGTAAATTCTAATCTGCTAAATAGTTTTTCTTATTTCTTATGTTAGATTAGTGTGTCCAATTGAACAACAATTTTCAGTCCCTAATTAGAACCACATCTACACAAACGATGTTCACAAAAAAGTATGTGGCGTGAAATGGCAGGAAATAAAAGGAACAGTCAATGCACACCTCAAGTCAAATCTATGCTTGTCAAATCTCAGTTATTAGGAAGAAAATATACTAATTCATTAATTTTAAGTACCATTAGAGGAATTACAAGTGTATTGACTTTCCATCCTTCGATTTTGAATACAATACAATTTTTAGGTCTTGGTAATTTGCTAAGTGTCTTGAAACTAAGATCTATCTATCTCCGTATTTATTGAATTATATATATATATATACATATATACACATATATGTATATATACATCCGAATTAACAACAGCCACAACAAACAACTCAAATGCCAGCGGAAAAGGAATTAATGAGACAATAGAGTTGTAACAAGTCCCCAGAGGTCATATTTGCTATGCAATGTCCCCATCCCTCACCCCAACACACATACACACACATACACACAGCAAGACTTCATTATACAGCCTAAATAATGTTTACTTTTGTTTAAAAATGAAAATAGAAAAGTTTTAATCCCCACACTTCTGCATAGGCAAGTCTACACTACATGTAATAGCATGTAATGTTTACCCACAGCGCCCTGATGGTGCAGCTTAGTTTCATTTGTTTCTGGAAATTTCTTCTAGGCCCAAGTAGAAAAGTTTTTTCTTTCTTTCTTTCTTTCTTTCTTTCTTTCTTTCTTTCTTTCTTTCATTTATTCATTCTTTCTTCTTTCCACTCATACTTCATGAACATTGCCAAGCTAGACAGTAAGGATATAAAGATGATCAAACACCATCATTGACCTTTAGAATTTAATTGGCAATATACACAAATAAAACAGTATACAGAGATAACTAATAAGAATGATAGTGCAGCAAGATAGTACAGCATGATGAAACTAGGAAAGAGATCTGCACACAGCGTCATAGGAGCACTAAGGAGAGGCACCTAAATCACACAGGAAGTTCATAAAAGGATTCCTAGCAGAAAAAAAAAATGCTTATGCTGAGTCTCACAGGACAAGCGGACATTAACTGAACAGAGACTGTAGCCAGGACATTCAAAGCAGAGGGAACAATATGTGAAAGAAACACCATGGTGTATTTGGCAAACAGTATTCAGAACAGCAGATGCAAAGAATGCACATAGGACGGTGGAAGGAGACTGGGTGGGAGGTATACATACACAGTGTCTGACAGTGAAGGACGTGATATGATACTATTTAACTGACCTTTCTCCTGGAGACTCTGGGATTCAAGGAAGGACATGAGGCATGCCCAGATAGGAATTTTCCTAGGATATAAAGGATGGCTTAGAGGAATTTTAGCCGAAGTCAGGGTGGTTATATCTATGAGCAACAGAGTAGTAATGAAGAACAGAGGTGTTACAGGGAACAGAGAAGACTAGACCAGATAGATCTCCTGAGCTATAATCTATAAAACCTGGTGACTAATTGCTTCTGTGGATTACATGAGAAGAGGAGATATGGTATTACTCTTCATCTTCTTAGATGAGAAATATAGAAACAAGAATAGCTTTGGGAAAAGAATTACACATCTTCTGTTCCATTTAATATTTCTGTGCCATATCCAGATAGAGATTACCAATGAGCTAGGTAAATGTGAAGCATACTAAAGATTTGGGAGTCAGTGATAGTTAACACCATGGCTTTGGATAGGAGAGAATATAAAATGAGATAAATTGAGGGCTAAACATGGATGATTGTGGGTAAGATTACAATATATCAATATGGTGGACTATTTCACAGTAAGAAAAGAAACATTTCTACACAGTGCATCCCAAAATTGAAGATCATAGACAAAGGAGAGGTTTCTGCAATATCTAAAATGAAAAAAAAGTCCCTGATTAAAGTAAGTCACACTAATCCTAACTGAGTTTCTAACTAGGTGGAAACTATTCATGATCCCTTGGAAGGAACAAGCTTTAAGAGGTTTATAATTCTTAAGGATTAAGGATGCTTACCAAGGGCAACCATTTTCTTGTTTTCATATTTCTATGAAATGAAGTCTCTCTGTGGTTCAAGACTTCAAAAATACTGTATCTAGAACATTACTGAGACACCTAAGCTCTCTCTGTAGAATTATGTATAGACCATAAATAGACCATTATTTAGACCAGATATTTATTGAGAGCCCTTTAGAGCCAGGCACTGTTTTCAGTGCTAGAGATTGGCAGTGATAAAACCCAACACTAACCCCTGACCTCATGTAGTTTGTGTTCTAGGAAAGAGTATAAAGAAAGGGTGCAGATTTTTGAGAAGGAGGAGATAGCTTTTGTAGAGAAGGCTGTCAAGGATGTTCTTTGTAATGAGATGACTTTCAAATGAAATACTTTTATTTTTTTTAAGTTTATTTATTTATTTTTGGGAGGAAGAGAGAGACAGAAACAGAGAATGAGCAAGGGAGGGGCAGAGAGAGAGAGGAAAGAGATCATCCCAAGCAGGATCCACTGTTAGCATGAGCCCAACATGGGGCTAGATCCCACAAACCATGGAATCATGACCTGAGCTGAAATTAAGAGTTGGGCACTTAAATGACTGAGCCACCCAGGTGCCCCAAAGGAAAGACCTTTCAAATGAGACCTAAATAAAGTGAGAGAGACCTAAATGAAGCACTCAAATACATGGAGCAAGACCATTCCAGGCTGAAGGAACAGCAAGGGCAACATCTCTGAGTGGAGGACATTCATGCTGTGTTTGGGAAATATCAAGAAGTCAGTGGAATGAGAATTCAGCAATCAGTGGGGAGGATGCCATGAAGATGCTGGCCCAAATCCATACCATGTAAGTCTTTAGGAGATGTGGGGAAGACTTTAAACTTACCAAGAAGATAAGATATCTTTGGAGATAAGGGTTCAAGAGAACTGATATTAATTACATCACTCTTGCTGTTATGTGCAGACTAGACTGCAGATAGCCATGAGAAGAAACAAGAGAAGTAGTTAGGAATCTATTATAGCAATCTATACAAGAGATAAAATGTTCTGAACTTGGATGGTAGCAGGTGTAATTAGCAAGAAGAAGCTGGGATCAAGATATATTGTGAGGAAGAAAAGACTGGTTATAAGATGAGTTGGTTGTCCAGTACGAGAGAGAGTTAAGAAAGATATGAATAGAGTTTATTAATTTAGATTTTTAAAATTATATGACTCAGTCGGAGCCTAGAGGAAAGGATATGGGCTATGATATAAATGAAGTAATTCTCTATCATAGCAGACATAGATAATGACTAATAGTTGATAAATCAAATAAGGGGAGTACAAGTATTTTTTAATAATGGAAATAATTCCCAGAAGAAACAGCTGGAAAAAATTAAAATATTTGTGGGGCACCTAGGTGGCTCAGTCATTTAAACATGCGACTTCGGCTCAGGTCATGATCTCATGCTTTGTGAGTTCGAGCTCCGTGTCAGGCTCTGTGCTGACAGCTCAGAGCCTGGAGCCTGCTTCGGATTCTGTGTCTCCCTCTCTCTCTCTGCCCCTCCCGCACTTGTGCTCTGTCTCTCTTTCTCTCAAAAAAAAATAAAACGTAAAAAAAAAAATTGTCTCTGTCAAGTGGGAATATATAAAGATGGCAGGGGGAATAGAGGTAAAGTTTTTATAAATAAAGGTATAAAACTTTATAGATTTATGAATCTTTTAATGTTAGATGGTTTTAAAAAATTCATGAGTATGTATTCATTTAGGAAAATAAATGATTATATATGCACATATAATGACACAGTCTATATTTGTATTGATATTAAATTAATAAATGATCAATGGAAGCAGCAAGTATAGACTACATGTTTTAAGAAGTTTTATAGAGATGAGGGGAAAGATTGGATGACAACAATATAAAGAAGTTTGGTGGACCCAGAATATTCAACACACTATTGAAGAAGAACAAAGTTGGAGGACTCACATTACCCAACTTCAAGACTTACTATAGAGCTACAGTCATCAAGACAGTGTGATGTTGGTGAAAGAACAGATCAATAGAACAAAATAGAGAGCCCAGAAATAGACTTCTATAAAAATAGTCAACTGGTCTTTGAAAAAGGAGCAAATATATTCTCTTCAACATATAATGCTGGAGCAACTGGCCATCCAGATGCAAAGAAAGAAAGAAAGAAAGAAAGAAAGAAAGAAAGAAAGAAAGAAAGAAAGAAAGAAAGAAAGAAAGAAAGAAAGAAAGAAAGAGAGGAAAAAAAATGAATCTGGACAGAACCTATACCCTTCACAAAAATTAACTCAAAATGGATCATAGACATAAACATAAAACACAAAACTATAAAACTCTTAGAGGATAACATAGGAGAAAATTTGGATGATGATGCCTTTTCATTTATATTTTTAAAGTTTTTTATTTATTTTGAGAGAGAGATTGGGAAAGAGAGAGAGAGAGAGCACAAGCAGGGGAGAGGCAGAGAGAGAGAGAATCCCAAGGAGGCTCTGCACTGTCAGCACAGAGCCTGATGCAAGGCTTGAACTCATGAAGCTGAGATCATGACACGAGCTTAAATCAAGAGCTGGACACTTAACCCACTGAGCCACCCAGGCACCCAGGCATGATGCCTTTTTAGATACAGTAACAAAGACACAGTCTATACATAAATAATAGATTATCTGAACTTCATTAAAAGTAAAATTTTCTGCTCTTTGAAGTACAATATCAAGAAAATTAGAAGACAAGTCACCAACTAAGAGAAAATACTTGCGCAAGATACATCTGATAAAGGATCGTTATTTAAAAGACGTGAAGAACTCTTAAAACTCAATAACAGAAAATAAACAACCTTGTTAAAAAAATGGACAAAGGATCTTAACAGAAACCTCATCAAAGAAAGTACATAGATGGCAAAAAAGCATATGAAAAGATGTTCCACATCATCTGTCATCAGGGAATGCAAATGAAAGCAAAAATGAGTTGCTACTACACACCTATGGCCAAAATTCAGAACATAGGAAACACCAAATGCTGGCAAGGATGTGGAACATACACTGCTGCTGAGAATGCAAAATGGTACAGCCACTTTGCAAGACAGTGTGGTGGTTTTATTGTACAATCCAGCAGTTGTGTTTCTCAGTATTTACTCAAATGAGTTGAAAGCTTATATCCACACAAACACCTGAACACAGATGTTTACAGCATGTTTATGCATAATTGCCAAAACATAGATACAGCCAAGATGCTCTTCAGTTAGTAAATGGGTAAACTGTGGTGCATCCAGACCAGGGAATATTATTCAGCACTAAAAAGAAATGAGCTAGTAAGCCATGAAAAGACAAGGAGGAATCTTAAATGTGTACTACTAAGTGAAAGAAGCCAGTCTGAAAAGGCTACATCCTATATGATTCCAACTATATGACTTTCTGGAAAATGCAAAACTATGGAGACAGTAAAAAGATTAGCTGCTAGGATGGAAGAGGCAGGGATGAACAGACAGATCACAGAGGATTTTTTAGAGCACTGAAAATACTGTTTGATATTATTATATTTTTTCGACAAAGAGAACATGTGCATACACACACAAATGTGCCTATGCACACACACACGTGTATGTGCATGTGAGCAGGGGACTGGCAGAAGGAGAGAGAGAATCTTAAGCAACCTCCACAGGACCTTAAGCAGGATCGAGCCCAATGTGGACCTCAATCCCATGACCATGAGATCACGACCTGAGCCAAAATCAAGTCAGATGTTTAACAGACTAAGCCACCCAGGTGCCCCACTTTGATTTTATTTGATTTGATTTTACAATGATTGATAGATAGATTTTTTCCAAACCCATAAAATGTACAGCACCAAGAGCGAACCTTAAAGTAAACTATGAGCTTTGGGTGATTATGATGTGTGAACATAGATTAATGATTGGTAAAAAACAAAACAACAACAACAAAAAAAACTGTAGCATTCTAGTGAGTGATGTAGATAATGGGGAAGGCTACGCATGTGTGGGGCAGGGGTATATGGGAAATCTCTGTACCTTTCTCTCTCTCAATTTTGCTGTAAAACTAAAACTGCTCTAAAACTTTTTTTCTTAAAGAAAAAAAGCTAGGATGAACATACCATACTTGTTTGCATTAAATATAAAGTCTTAGAGTTTTAAGATAGGGTTTTCTATCGGCCATGCTCTTCTGAATTTAAAATGGACACAAAGTAAGTTTAGAATAGACAAGCAATCAGAGTGATAAAGTTTAAACTGTCCACTTTATCGTTGGTTAAAGCTGGATTATAAAATGTGTTTTGACCATACTTAATCCTCTATTAACACTGTACTCATGTCTAAATGCTGACAGAAACCATCCATTGCCCTATATCTGTTAAGCTCTAATGGAGGATACTGAAAGAGATTGGCCTCTCAACCTGACTTTATAAGGTATGCTTTGCCCTGACTCTTGCTTGCTTCCCATTTGGAACCTATTAGATAAGAACTCAAGCATACCCATTCTGTAGGCAGGCAGATAATAGAAAACTCAGAAAAAAGAAAGGCACACATCACCATTCCTTTTCCCAAGCTTAACCAAGCATCAGAGAGAAGAGTAGAACATTCTTGAAGAAAGGAAAGAACAAGTGGACTCCCTATATAAGGAAATCCTAAGAAAATCTGAAGGAAATTTGACCTCAAAGAGGTTAAGGTGAAGAGAAGGAATCAGAATCTGATCCTAGAGGATCCTAGAAGATCTCAAGGTAATGTCATACAGTATACTATTACAAGTATTGCTCCGAGAGAAGAGATGCTTATCTTCCTACAGTTTGGAGAAAGGATAGACAAATGGATAATAAAGTGCAGAGAGGAAGCCCTATCAGAAGCTTCTACAAGACGTTCTTAGGTTTCTCTCCAGCAAAGGGAAAGCAATCTCTGCTGTTTTGGTGGAGAAGTTTTGGTGGGGCTGGAAGAGAAAGGTCTTAGAGAAGATATGTATGTATGAAACAATGGAAACAAGATGTATTTCAATTAATTTTTTGCATGAAATAAAAATGGCGGTGACCATATTTTACCAAAAAAAAAAAAATGATCATAAGACACAATGAAATAACACACACATTGAAGAAACCATTTACTATTTCCTTTGTGAGTGAGTATGCCTCTGGGCAACTCTTCTGTATCTAATTCTCCACATGAACCAGTCAAGAAAGCTCTTCATACAGAAAATCAGTCTTAACAATAGTCACATGTTAAGGAATAATTTAGTTCCTAAAACGTGTCACACGATTGTCTCCCCTCTCAGGTTGCTCAAGCCTCCATTAAAACTCGGGGAGTCACACTGTCTCCTACTCTCAGCTGTTTAGAGCCTCATGGAGGCTAGACAAAACTGAAAGATGTCCTGCTGCTTTGCTCAGCACTTGGGGTCTCTCAGTTCTCTAGAAATGACTGCACTCATTATCTTATGAGCTGTGTCATGGAATGACCTCTTATCTTCAATAAAAGAAGGTAAACTCTGCATTTAACTGACTTCACATTATTCAAGAACTCATTAGAGCTACCTTAGCTAACATGTATAGGTGTCTATTGACCTCAAAGGAAAGCTCTAAAATGTATCTTCAAGCTAGGATTTGTGTAATTTCTTTGATATTTGGCTTTGGCTATTATGTACGAACTAATGTACATTATCTTGGTATATTAACTAAGTTAAGGGTTAGTTGATTAAATAAGTTAGTTAACCTGTATACCAAAAAAAACAAAAAAAAAATCTGATCTAGTAAAGGAGCAACTGGAATAGACTAGAATTAGGGAAGTTTCCCATGAAAGGAAATGTTGAGCAGGATTGAAAGAACCTGCATGGTCAGGGAGAAAGCAGGAAGGCTGGGAAGTCAGGTAGCCAACTGTAGCAGGTAGCAGCTATTAACGTTTGTATGAATTGTGGACACCTTGGAGTCTGATAAAAAAAATGAAATCCCTTTCAGAAAAAAAAATGTATAATCATCTCTACATAAAATATTTGCATATTGACTCATAACTGGAAGTTGGGAATGCCATATCTAGGACACAGCCATAAGGTATACCTTTTAAAGACAAAGCTTGGGCCAAACATATAGGAAAACACAGTAGTGTTTTAAAGGGCATATTCAAGGATGCAGAGATAAAACTGAGGTTTTTTTCAATCCAAGGGTAAAAGGTGGTGAAAAATACACAGTCTTACTCCCTAAAGAAAAATAAACCTGAATGTGATGCTTCTGGACAAGTGCCTAAAGGCTAGACAGGTTTCCCATTCCTAGAAACTGAACAAGTATTTGAAAAGCTCTGCCCAAACCCAATCCCATTTACTTCTTCTCCTTCTTTACAAAAGTTCCCTGAGGTAGTAAGAGTCCTCTGGAAACACAAGCTTAGTAGAAAGACTTCGCATGGCTGCTCATGGTCCACTTGCACATTGGCATGCTCCTGGTGACTGACTCAAGGAATTGTTATACTTGTTGTTATTTTCCTAATCTTTCTATCTTCCTGTGACTGACCTCAAGAATTGTTATAACTTGTTGTTATTTTCCTAATCTTTTATCTTTAGATAAATGTTATTATAAAACCCAGAGTGACCTGTTTCTGGGTTAATGAACAAGCAGGCATACATAGATAGTCACAAATAGATGACGATTTTTATTTAAGTAACAACTATAATTTAAGAGCCATTTATGGTCTGAACACTAAGGATTTAAACCTCCTTTCTTAGTGAACATCTTCTCTGTACTGTCTAGTAGAAATTATATACAAATTGTAAAGTCACTCCTTAGTAAATTTATGTGCATCTTGTAAGGATATCACACTTTGACTTTTACAGCGAGCTGTAGAATGTTGAGGTATAGGCAGTCTGTTCAGAAAACCTGTTGTCAAGGAAACTGTACCTCCAACCAATGAAAAACCAAAGGGACCTTCCAAATCTTGGGGAGGAAATATTTAATCATTTACTACCCCATGCACGTTTTTTCTTTGATCCATAGATGGTGATATTAGTATCTTATTAATGTTACCTAAGAAATCAGTAAAACGATGCTTTCCCCATTAATTGTAAATAGGGGAGACACAAACTAATGTGGTTACAAGGTAAAATACTCATTTTATATTAATGATTTTTTTCAGAGCATTCTTAGCATGTATTAGAAAAAGGTGACAAGAATTAAACAGAAAAAAAAGATCTAAATCTTTTATCTTAACTGGAAAGCATTAGGACTATTTGATTTTCTAACTATCAATGTATAAAATATAGCCACTGTTTCCCCACTATCTTTTCTTCTTGACTAACTGATGTATGTATACAAAGACTAGATATATACAGACCATAAGGGAAGCAACACAGAGGAAACAACTCTATAGACATCCTGAACTCAAGTTCTTGAGACAACAATTAAGTATGCCTTTATGTTGTTTAAGCCTCCTTTTATATCTAAAAAAAATGAGTATTTCATCCGGTAATGGAGGAAATCAAGTGAGATAGCATAATGTGATAGTGTTTTCATAAATCATAGGAGACAAAAGACAGTATGATTAGGGGGGTACATGAAAAAGAGAGTGGTATAGTGATTGAGCGTGCGTGCAGGAGGTCGGACACAGACCTGTGGTCATAACCCTGATTCATCGACTCCTTGACTAGATAGCCTAGGCAAGTTTTTCTCTGTGCCTCAATGATCTCACCCTAAAATGGGTTATAATAATGTATACAGCTACTTCACATGAGTGTTGAGAGGGTTTAATGAGATAACATATGTATAAGACATTAGCAATGACTAAGGTATCTATTACTATTAGAAACACAAAATGCATTAGTCTTTCCACCCACATAGGTTTGAAATAGCTCTGTGCTACTGGAAGAGAACGGTGCATCTTGTAAAGGCAATGAGAAATAAGTTGGTTCATTTGAGAGATAAATTTGAGTCTGAGTAGGAGTCATAAAAGGTGAAAGTTTTTCAAGTGGTAGCTAAAGTCTTGAAGCGGTGGTTTTCTCCTTTTATTTGGTAGGTTGGAAAAGACTAGCGGCATGGTCTTCAAGAGCAACAGTTGCAACATGATGGCATTGCTCATAGTTATATATGAATTTTAAAAGATAATTTGTGTATTACACTTCTTAGCAATTTTCCCTGCCACCGCCCAATTTCAAATAAAGGATTATTGTATTATTTCCCTGGTTCTCTCCCCTCTCATTGATCTTATGAATGATTATATTAATATTTTAAATCATGAGACATCCTAGGAAAACGAGGGGGTTCTACCATGCGTCCCATAGTCAAAGCCGCTGCAGCCACATCTGGACCCATCTTCATAACCCTGCCTCCTGCTTTTATGCTACGTGAACCCCTGCTTCAGCTGGGTTATCCCAGCCTGCCGTTAGCATTCCTTGGCAGCCTTACCCATTTGTCTCATTTATTCAAACACCACTTAATCTTTTAAAACTTTGCTCAGGTTCCATCTTTTTATCAAATGTTTCCCTGACCACACCAGTCCCTTCATGATTTTGCCATCCTCTGACTCCTTTAGCATTTATTATTTCCCTTTCATCTGGCACTATGTCATATATTTCCTTTCTTCTTTTAAAAGGAAATATTTTTGCTTAATCTCTCCAGCTAGAGACAGTAATCATTTATTAAATGTAAAAAATCCTCTCTGCTGGCACATAATATGTATTCAAAATACATTAGTGGAAATATACAAGCTTTAGAAAACAGCCTTTGCATTGTTTACATTCCAACTACATTACATTTTCAAATAAATAGAATTCTCTCTCCACCCACACTAAAATTAACTGAAGTATTCTAAATAAGTGTCTGAACAACAGACACTATGCTTTAAGATTCAGCTGTCAACTCTTATTTTGGGGTAGCTAAATAAGCAAATGATCTGACATTTCTAAAATTTCAGTACATATCCTACTTTCTCTAGTACAAGAAAAGGTCTGTTAACCTAAAATTCCTAGCTGTGAAATTCCCCTCTTTGCCTTTCAGCTCAAGTTTTCCTTGAATGAAATGTTGTCTCCCACACATTTAACCTAAGAATAAAATAGCAACACATTAGAAGCAAGGCAAACAGGCTATCTTTTTATTAATGAGAGCAAAAGGCAAATTTAAGATCTTTTGCAGAAAGCATGATTTATGGTAAAATTGCCAAAATAGAAATTCTTAGTTCCTAACATAGGCCTTGGTTGATCAGTATCTTCTCCCACCTCCTCACATATGAAATGGCAGCAATCATAATCTTAAATCTGTTTTTTCCTACTTCTATTAGGTGAATTCTGGAGGAGATCATCGTGGGGCTTTTTTTTTTTAACTTTGCAGAAAATTAGATTTATAGTCAATGTTTACTAAGTTTCTATACAGTTCTTTCATATTTTTGACACAATGTAAAATGTGGGCTTTCAAAGAGCTATTGGTCCAACATGGGCACAAATTAAATGAGATTAAGCAATACGTTGGGTAAAAAAGAAAGAAAAAGCAAGCTGGTGTGGACCAAAACTCTCTTAATATGAATCTCATGTAATATTTGCATAAACTATGTGATCTACAGAGTACTTTTATTTATATCATTTTGATCCTCATAAAGACCTTGTCAAGTAAGCTTTGGCTATATCCATATTTTCCCACCTACCCCCTACTCCCAGTTTTTTTAAAGCATCCAAGGAAAATTGTGGTAACAGAGAAGTTAGATGGTTTTTCTAGAATCGTAGCATTATTTGTAGCTGAGGCAGGATGCCAGCTCATGAATGGTGATCCATGTGCTTTCCATGACTCAAGTCTTTCTCAAGACATTGCTATCAATTCAGACTGACTAAAAAGCAAATACTGCCCCCTCTAAAGAAAGCCCTTGCTTCCATCACTGTGCCTCCTCCAAGAGTTTACTATTGACAAGAGGCTTGGTGTATACATGAAGGGCAGATGTGATTCTCTAGCCTTTCTACCTTGAAATTCCCAGAAGTGGGGAGAAAAACAAACTTCATAACAATTCTATAAAATGCTATGTTTGCATCTAGACACTTCTACAAGTTTTATGCAACAAAGTTATGATTCTAGAACAGAAAATATAAAAAAAGAAAGGGCAGAATTTATATGTTCAAGAGATTAGAAAAGTCCTGTTACAGATCTAGCCTCCAGACAGAGAAGAACATCCTCCCCCTCCTCCCCTTTCTCATGCCAACATACAGGAGCAGCACAGAAGGTTGCTGGGAGCCAACAGTGCCCAAATAAAGAAACTTTTTATTCATAAGAGGGGGAGGACATTTGAAGGGAAGTTAGCCTTCAGGGACTTTATAAACCTAAGTCAACCAATGGAAGGTTTATGTGGATGCTTTTTAGTAGCATCCAAGAATTAGGTTGCTGGCTTCTGTTTCTAGTTGGAATTGATTTTCACTGCTGGTGAAATTTAGAAGCTCACCATTAAAAAAAAAAAAAACACTCTTAAGACATCCTTCTGTAACAGGAAACAGGACTTGCCAAATCAGCATAACAACTGGAAGGTAATATTTTAAAGAAAGTATTTGTGAATTCTGTCTTCAGCCTGTTAAACCCTTGAACCACTGGGTTCTCTGCAATGGAGATTCAGTTGTGGCCACGGTAAGCAAGTGATCAATAGCTAACATTGCATCATAAGCACATGTAGGTACCAGGCACAGCTCTAGGCAAATCCTTCTCAGGTGTTAGTGCGTTTATCCCCACCAGGCAACAAGAAAAGAACTAGAAAGTGGCCCCGGTCACTTTCCAATTCCAATTCAGGCAGTGTTTTCTCCAGAGACAATGCTCTCTAACCCTGACCATTTTTTTTTCATCAGTTAGACTTTTATAGTACCACTTTCTCTCTCTGAAGATTTTGTTGAGATAGTAGGAGACAGAAGGAGATGAGGAAAAAATAGAAGACCTACCAATAGCAATCTCCCATGGACGATTTCAGTCCATTTCTGCTATTTTCACTAAAGGCCAAGAAAGCACTGAGGAATCGGACTGATGACCTAAAAAACCAGCTCAGATTAGGAAATGTCAAATCAGTGGGACTTGTTGAAGGTGTGGAGATGAAAGAAAATGGGATTCTCTCCCACCCCTTTCATTTAATTTTTTTTTAATTTTATAAAAGGAAATAAAAGGAAAGGGGATGATATCTACTTTTCTGTAACAAACAGAAATGCTGGATGTTGTACATCCAGCAAGGCCAATCACTCACACCCTCTGTGTTGTACGAATTGCAATCCTCATAGAAAAAAAAATAGTAAAGAACTCTCAGACTATAGCCAGTATTTTGCAAAGATATTTGTATACAAGTACATCGGAGTCACTAATTCATATTTCACTATGCTATGAACCTGAAAATTCTCATTACAAATAGCATTTCCTAAAGTGTCACCAGGATATATTGACTGTCAAAGTGGCACTTCCTGATTGTCTACTGAGGCCCAAGAAAAGTATTTATTATGCTTTTACATTATTTTTTCACAGTATAATGAAAATACATTAGTCTGCAGTAGCAGCCTTGATTCTTTCCCATTATATTTGTTCATATAATCACTAATCTGCCAAGTTTAATAGTTTGCTAGTCACTACAAAAATGTATTCTGACTTTAAGTTGGAATAGGGATAAGTCGGCTATTCACGTTTCAGAAGGATGGATAGATGTGTGTGTAAATTTCAAGAAAGACTTTGTGGTGTTTATATGTTTTTGTAATTTAATGCAAGACCCTCTCCAGGATAATCTACTTTAAAATAATAACCACAGCTAACTTTTACTGAGCATTCACCATGTGCCAGGTACTGTTCTAAGTGTTTTATACGTATTAATTCATTTAATCTTCATATTTATCCTATTTAATCAGTACTATTGTCATCCCCATTTCATAGACACAACCTGTAGACTACCCAGTAAGTGGCACGCCTAACATTCAAATTCAAGCTGTCTCTTCAGATGGTAGCTACAATTGTGGTGAGCAATGCATAATGCATAGCGTTGATGAATCACAATATTGTACACCTGAAACTAATGGAACATTGTGTTTCAACTATACTCAAAAAATAAAATAAAATAAAATAAAGTCTGCCTCATGAGTGGGTTTCTCACCCTCAGCACTGTTAACACTTTGAACCAGATATTTCTTTATGTCAGGGATCTATCCCGTACAAGGTAAGGTGTTGAGCAGCATTCCTGGTCTCTACACACTCACTGCCCATAGTGTTCCTCTTTGCACCCCTCCCTGTAGTTATGACAATTAAAAAGGTTTTCAGACTTTGCAAAATTTCCCCTGGGGGATAAAAATGCCCCAGTTGAGAATCACTGCTCTGGAGTATACATTCTCAAAAGGGGGCAATATTGCCCTCAAGAGGGCAAAATTTGGCTCTGGGGGTGCAAAAAAAACCCTACTCTAATTATGAAATATATATATATATATATATATATATGTATATGTATATACACATATATATATATATACACACTTTTGTGTAATACATAAGCAGATGAGGAGAAAAAAAGTCTAAAAAGTCTCCTTAGGAGAGAAATAATGAGAAGTAGGTTGAGAAACAATGGACTACTAGTGCTTGACTGTTAATCTCTGTACAGTAACAGATCACACGGCAAGTCTGAAATTTTGAGATGAATGCTTATTTGAATGACTCCTCCCAAATGATCAAACAGATACTCTCTTGGACTCCATCCTAGAATGAGACCATTACCTTCACCTTCCTAAAAGTTCAACATTATCACCTTAGCCCTATAGATTGGAAAATTTGTAACTTTGAGATTTGGGTTCAACAAAACACTTCAGACTATTTTTCAAACATTCCCATTCCAGCAAAAACTACAAAACTATATTTGCCAAGAGCTATTTTTCTTAAACTTTTTAATCCTGGGTGTATTTCAAAGGAAATTTATCCATATGGTTCTCATTCATTTACTCTTAATTCATCAAGATGGTGTTTTGTAAAAGCCAGTTGACAACCAAGGAGCCGTATGCATGTTTTTTTAACTTGAACCAGGAAGTAGGGCTTTGGTTGTGCTAAATAGAATTTAAAACCCCTTAAGTTTTTCTATAGTTGGTTAAATGTAATGTTCCTTCTTTACTAATCATTAATTTGGAGTCTACTTTTTTGATGTAAAATGTTTTATGGTAGAAGAAGCAAGAGAGCAAAAAAAAAAAAAAAAAAAGCACTTTACTACTTTACTAAGAGAGAGACTTTAAAAACTGGAACATAAGAACAAGGATGTGGCCAGAAAATTGTATGTTTGCAGAATACTTTGCTTCTGTAATCTGACTTGCACTAGGTTATACTTAGTAATACAGGAATTACATACCTCTTTTAGAAGGTGGGGTTGTAATTGCCAAGTATTTCTCTGTTTGGGATAATACTGTATATTTAGGAGCCTTGCTAGAAGCCCCTTGTCCTTCTCCCCCAATTCCTACCCTCTGACAACCTTCTAGCTTTGCAGCACCCTTTCTTTTCTTTGAACATAGCCCCATCATCATCACCAAGAATAAACAACAGGCTTCATCAAGAAGTACTAAATATAATTGTATGAAAGAAACAATAAAAATCATACATGCATCTTTAAAAGATGCTTGATTTTTTGAATGGAATGAATTGTACCACATTAAATGTAAATTTTAAACTTTTAGACATACCATAAAAACAGAAATAGTTTGGAGAAAGTAAAAAACTTCAATAACTTAACTTTCAATTAACACTTTTATGAAGAGAGAGGCACTATTTCTACATGATAGACAATGGGATCATTTCTCTCTTTCTACTCCCATCACTAAACAACCTTCTGCGTGTTAGGCAAAAGCACTAAAATAAGCAAAAACAACAAACTCAAGGAATAAATCATAAAACATGGAAGATATTTTTAATGCAATAGAAAGGCGTATTAAGCCAACATAAGACTTATTTACAGATATTTCCAAATCATTTTGTTACTTACACATTTAAGACCATTATCTTATGTATGGATCCCGTCTCCAAATCAACTGAATCAAAATCTCTACAAGAGGTGTCCAGAAATCTGTATTTTATAAGCTTCCCAGTTAATGTTTATGCATGGTGTTAAGAACTACTGATTTAGATAATAGTAGTAACTGATACGGGGCTTAACACAAAGATTGGATTATCAAATCAAACTTATATGAGGCAAAGATTTTGCCTAGTTTCAGTTTTACTGAATTATTACAAAGACACAGGCATTCAAAAACTTACAGCAGAGAAAGGCCTGGGCATGAAGCATACCTCCGAAGATCCTTTCCCACACCAGACATGTCTCTATGGCCCGGAACAAATGAAGGCTTCAAGTAAGGTCCAGAGGGTTGCTTACACAATGGGAGCACATCAACTATAAAGCATCTCCACTCTATCTTCATAGAGCTGTAGAGACGACATGACTTTCTCCAGAAGAAGCCATGTCTGGATTTTACTTATTCTCTGTAATTCTTAGCCAAGGTCATTTTCAGAGACAGAGTCTTTCTCCTAGCAAATATTATTAGTCCACTCACCCAGACTCCAGGGGAAAAGGAGAAATGGTTCTTTCATTTTCCCTGAGGGTATACTCTGGGAAAAGGAGTATGTGGATCACAGGCTGACTGCTTTAGCTTTCTCCTCCCAAATAGAAATGTAATGAGTATTCTACCACGCTGGGTAATCAAGCCTTAGTTATACAGTGACATGGGAGCAGGTCCACAGGAGCCATATGACAGGGTGGGTGTTTTTGCAGGCTCCTGGGTTTGGACTTCTTCTATCTTTTCTACCCTGGTTTCCATATCCAACATTCATTCAAAGTTTTTTAAAACTAAAATTTATGATGTAATGAAGTTCTCTCTCTGATATTATTTCTAATATTTAGTTATGGGTTAATTTTTTTTACCTAGAGGCTAATTGTTTCCGATCAATGACTGCTTTCATTTATTGATATAACATCCAAGTGGATAGAAAGAGAAATACATAAGAATTAAATTAATCACCATTTTAAGATTTTGGTTATAAAAGGTAAATACTGTTGCTCTTTCCAGAGTTTAAATTAATTCAAGACATGATAGAGGTTCTTGGTATGTTTGTAAGATAATTAAAGGCAAATAAAACTTTTAAATAATTTTAATACTTTCATCCTGAAACTAAAACGCCATACTTCCCTTTCACTGAATATGTGAGATTAGATTAATATGGTATAATTCCAAATTGTTCATTATTAAAAGAGTTTAGGTTTTAAGCTTGGAAAAGCTGCACTTCAAACATTACATTTTAAAGATTCAAAATGGCAAAACTCATTGATTTTAAGGCTGATAAAGTATATCTGTGGTCACAGTACCTATAGAACGTTGTTGGAAACCATCATGAAGACTATAATCAATTTTTCAGTGGCAAGCACTAACCCTGTACTTTACTACACAGGAAGATATCCAAAGGATCCTCTGTCAGTGCAAATGACAAGAGGACTATCCAGATGTTTGTTGCAGCAGCAACAGCTTAGTGACAGCTTAGAAAATTTAATGGCTCAGTTATTAGCATCATATAGAAAGCTCACAACATAGAGTACCTTCAGTCAAACATAAGGTAACAGTTCAGTCAAATATTTAAAGTAACATTTACAAAAAATCAGAAGGTAATATGTTAAAGCACAAAAGTTTATGGTAGAGACTTGTTATAGAAGATAGAAGAAGGGTGAATTGAGGGCTGCTCAGGGAGAAGAATTAGGGAAGGTTGCATGAAGGTTAGGTTATGCTAGGCCACTCAGACATTGTGCTGGATATTTTTTCTCACATATCAATACATGTTTCTTATAGCCTAATGATATGAGATAAAATTATTTTGCATATCTACCCAAATATCTTTTGAGTTTTCTGCTTCAACATTCACCATAAGGAGTTTTTCCTAGAGAAATATATAGACATCTTCAGGTCAGGTTTCTGAATGTAATGATTCATATAACTTAAGCTTTCTATTAGAGATGTTGCTGGTACACAAGGGAACCATTGACTACAAACTTCTAGCTCCCACAGGACCTAGCAAGGGAAATTTAAAAAGTAATGACAAATGTTTAAAAGGTAATGACAAAAAGCTGTTTTCCAGTTTTTATCTCAAAAACATTCACTGTCAGGGAGACTTATGATCAAGAAGCAGAAATTACAGATATTTACTAGTCCTGATAGAGTTACATGATCAGAATATCTTAGTGTTGCTTCTATAAGAATTGGAACTGTCATTTATAGAGCAGAGCTGAGATATGATTTCTCTGCTCTGTTTCTGGATCTTGTCTTTCTACTTGAGAAAAAAAGAGAACTGAGATACAATTCATCATTATTTCTATAAAGGAAACCACACAGGGGCTTTCATTCCAAATGAATCCAAAGATGAATCTTGAATAAAAGGAAATTTTTTGATACTGCATTGAATAGAAAAAGTATTAATGATTTTTCTCTTTATAACTGTTGAGTCATGGAAAGTTATGAATATTTGAAGCATAGGAAGACAATGTGTTTTTTTTCAATGTGTTTTTCTTTCAATCTTGCTTGTATGTATATCAAAATATAGTAAAGAAGACTTGTTTGAAAGCTATTGAAGCCATCTAGGTAAGAAATGGTAGTGGCTTAGATCAGGTTGATAGTAATGGTGAGAAGGATTGATCAGTCTGGATAGATTTTGCTTTTATTTCTGCCCCATACAGTCTCTTCTCAACACAGTAGTCTAAGTGATTTTGTTAAAATTAAATCAGTTCATTACCACAATGTTGAAAGCCCTCTGATGGCTTTCCATTTATCCAAGCAAAAGCTCAAGTCTTTACAAAAAGTAGAGTGAGTATATATTTTATTACCCAAACCAGAGACCTACTGAATGTTAAAGACTCACTACTATTAATTATACCAGGACAATGAGTTTAAATTTGGACTAGTCCAGACAAAAATGATATGGCTCTATAGAATCTGGACTTTCACTACCTCTCTGACTTTGTCCACTGCTTTATCCCTTGACAGTAATAACTACACTTGGCCTCTTGGAGTTGCCAAGTATGTTCTTCCTTCACAGATCCAAATGGCTAACTACTCATTTCCTCAGATTTTGTTTCAAAGTCACCTTCTCAATGAATATTTCCCTGGCCAACTCATCTAATATAGTGATTCTAACTAAGTTTTTGGATCTTCCTTATTGCTTATTTCTCCCAATAGTATTTATCCCCCTGTTAACACTTCTCTTCTAAATCCCATTAGATTTCTATATTTCATCAGAAAAATAATGTTTATTAACACATTGCACAATTTGACCAGTATACATAATTATACAGAAAATAAATACCCTTATAGAAAACAAGCTGTATAGGAAACACAAGAAACTGCTTAATTTCCAAACCACACATGCCCCTCAATACATTCTGATGGATTCTCCTGGGTAGGGAGGGACATTTCCCTCTGTCAAGTCTTGAATAGACTACAGGATGATGATAACATTAACAACTAAAATCGCTGGGACATGAGGTAAAATGACCATAAAAACTTTAAATTGCAGTAGGTTACCTCAAACACACTTTTCTTGTATCTGATACACACATTTAAGTTAATAAATTTCCTTTTCAATATCACTTTAGCTACATTCTACAAATTTGAATATGTATTTCTTTAGCTTTTAAATTTAACATATATTCATAATACTTACATTATTTAGTTTTCCATTCTTTATTTTTCAAATATTCATTTTGGGCTATATTTTCATCACCGGCTTCCAATTTTATTGCTTTTGTCACATAAAATAGTTTATCTATATTGATTAGTTTTATAATTGTTGGAACTTTTTTGTGGTCTATGTCCAATTTTCTAAAATATTCCACAAGCTGGAAAGAATTCATGTTGATGTTTCTTTTTTTTTAATTTTTTAAAGTTTTATTTTAAGAGAGACAGAGAGTGCAAATGGGGTTGGGGCAGAGAGAGAGGGAAAGAGAGAATCCTAAGCAGGCTTCATACTACCAGCACAGAGCCCAACGTGGGGCTCAAACTCACGAAACTGCAAGATCATGACCTGAGCCAAAACCAAGAGTCGGACACTTAACTGACTGTACTGAGGGACACCCAGATGCCCCTCATGTTCATGTTTCTAAACACTTGTTACTTTAAACTTGTTAACTTTATCGGTCAATATTCTATATTGTAATTGATTTTTGTCTGCTCTATCAATTTCTGACAAAGCTGCATAAAATAATTCTTCATGATTTATTAATGTACAAATATCTTCTTGTCTGTCAATATTTCTTTTAAATTTTTGAAGCTTTCTGGTTAGGTGCTGTGCTGGTTATCAATTTATTGATGCTCAACTCCAAACCTACCCTTCACTGTTTACACTGTGATTCTAGAATTTTCTCCCTTGCCAGATGACATGATGTGGAGCTTTATTAGTAGAGGGCACTGGAGGAATATCAGAGAAGATTTTTTTTTTCTTGGTCCCCTGTGCTTTGCTTCTTTTTGCTCCTGTGGCATAGGGCTGGTGTGCAGGATACTTGGTGAAGCTTACTCCCCAACTCTGGTGAGTCCTGTCTCACCACCACATGGGGGTTCCCAGCAGCAACTGGCATAGAGAACAGTTTCTAGAGAGTTCTGTGGGTACCTAGACAAGTTTTATAGTGATAGCTTCCCACTGAGCTTAATAGCACCCACTACCCCCACTGTTGGCAGCTTCTTGGCACCTTTCCTTAGAAGATAGCTATTACCCCAGTTGACTTCCTTCCCGGCAAATTTAACAGTACCCCTCCACAGACAGCTTCCCATATTTGCACACCCATGTTTATTGCACTACTCTCAATAGCCAAGAAGTGGAGCAGTCTAAATGTTCATCAACAGATGAATGAATAAAGAAAATGTTCTATTTACAATATAATACAATATTATTCAAACTTAAAATGGTGGTTGGGGAAAAGGGGGAGGTGTTCAATGAATATAAAGTTTCAATTTTGTAAGATGAAAAAGTTCTAGAAGTCTGTTGCATAACAGTGTGCATATAGCTAACATTTCAGTACAGTATATTTAAAAATGGTTAGGATGGTAAATTTTATGTTGCATGTTTTTGATAACAATACAAAATCCATAATAATTCTTTTATCTCAAGGAGTGTTCACTATAATGAATCTAGGTAAAGATTTTTTTTTAATTTTTTTTTAATGTTTATTTATTTTTGAGACAGAGAGAGACAGAGCATGAATGGGAGAGGGTCAGAGAGAGAGGGAGACACAGAATCTGAAGCAGGCTCCAGGCTCTGAGCTGTCAGCACAGAGCCCGACGCGGGGCTTGAACTCACGGACCGTGAGATCATGACCTGAGCCGACGTCGGATGCTTAACCGACTGAGCCACCCAGGCGCCCCAAAGATTTTTTTTCTAACCTCTCAGAATGCATTGTACTTCAATCTGAAGACCCATTATCTTTCTTCAAGTCTGAACAACTCTCAGCCATTTTTCCTTCAAATATTACCTCCTCGAAAATATTTTCATTATCTTCTTCTGAAATACCTTTTAAAAATACATTATTTACTCTGTTATCTCTGTTAGTGTTTCATTCAGCTTTTTCTGACCTTCATCTCACTGTACTTAAATCTGGGTGATTCTTTTGCAGACTTACTCTCTAATTCAGTAGTATTTAAGGTATGTTTAATCTTTATGTTCTTAAATAGAACCAGCATGTTTTCATGTTAGTAACTATATTTTTCTTTTCTATAAACTCTATTTTTCTTATTTTCATTCTATTCAATTTTGTAGTTATATTTTCAGAGCTTTGTTTGATCTCTTTAATTACTTTAAGCATTATAATTGCATTTTATAATCTAAGTTTGTTCCATTATTTAAAATTCTTGGGACCCTAATAAATATGCTGACTTTTCCTTATAGGTTGCTTATTTCTACATAGAAGGCTTGTAAATTGTTTCATGTGCACTCATATTCAACACATCTTTAGTTTGTTTTTTGTTTCATCTTCTTTTGCTTTTTCTGCTGGAGTGTCTTGTGTCATACATTTCTCCTATGTCTTTGCTCTTACCAAGGGGTTTTGAAAGCCCTTAATGAGTTTTTATTTTCAGGTTCCACTTAAAATTCCTATACTTTAGTAACAGGATGCCACAAAGGGAGTGTGCATTTAGAACCCACATTCATGCAGTTCTAAGGCTATTTTTTTCACAGGTGATGTTTTTTGTTGTTCCAATGCCCCAATTTCTATGAACTAAACAGATTCTCCTATACTCCTTCCCCAGGCAGAAGATAAAACTTCCCTCACCCCTTTTTGAGAATTTGGGCAGCACTTGATTCCAACTTTAAAGAGGGTCATAAGTTACAGATTCCCACAAGCCTAAACTCAAAGTCAGGTTTCCCAAACCCAGCTCTCAGCCCAGAAGGTCTAAATCTCCCACTAAATATTCATGGGCTACTGTGATATCAGCTTCTGTTTACCAAAATTCCGGCTTTCAGTTACTTTTTTTTTTTTTAGTTAGTTACTTTTAATTCAACTAGGAATTTTTCTGTTTGTAATAGATACAGAGGTATACATATACATATAGCTAACTACCTAGATATTCCACCATATCTGTATATTTGGAAGTAGAGAATTCCTTATGCATAAACTTCATCTTGCAGGTTGCTGAAAGTAAACCCAACATATCCATCTGTAGTTGCAAAAGCTTAGGCACAGAATTATTAAGAGAATTGTCCATAGTTACTGGCAAAATTTGATTTTGGACCCCACATTCCTCACTGTTGACAGAGTTCCCCTTTGTTATTACCACATAATGGTGGCTGAGACAAACTTTTCACAATGTGCCAAAACAAAAGTAGATGGATCTTATCCTTGAAGTTTTAAAATGTGGGCTATATAGACTCCAAAATGTACATAAAAATAAGACAGGAAATGTTTCCTGAGAATCCAAATTTTTGTTTTTAATGATCAAAAATCTTTACCAATGCATATCTTTGTATACATATAAAATTAGCTGTGTATATGCAAATACATTTATGACATAAATAGCTAACATTTGAATATTAACCACATGTCAGACATTTTTCAAGTTGCTTAACCTACATAATTCTCATATTATTCTCACACTGACTTTTGGTAACCAATGATAAGCATGATTTGAAAGGAAAATAATTGATTCTACACTGATGCAGTTTTGAAATGACATGAACCCTAGTCTTAATTTTTTTTTTTTTTTAACGTTTATTTATTCTTGAGACAGAGAGAGACAGAGCATGAACGGGGGAGGGGCAGAGAGAGAGGGAGACACAGAATCGGAAGCAGGCTCCAGGCTCTGAGCTCTGAGCCATCAGCCCAGAGCCTGACGCGGGGCTCGAACTCACGGACCGCGAGATCGTGACCTGGCTGAAGTCGGACGCTCAACCGACTGAGCCACCCAGGCGCCCCGAACCCTAGTCTTATCTCCAACTCTGGGGTTAATATGGCCCACAAAAGAGATCTCTCCTAATGTTGTCAAACATAAAGAAGAAAAAAAAAAGAAAAATCATGGAAAGAAAAATCATCCTACTATAAAGGAGAAAATCCAGTTTTTTCAACACCCATTCAGCTTTGGCTCCTAGAGTAGAAAAGGGACAAGATTTGGCCTAACTCCAGTGTGCTTGTTGCATCATCCAAGCCAAAAAAAAAAAAAAAAAAAAACACACCATATATATATATATATATATATATATATATATATAGTTTTTCACCCTTCATGTGTTTCTCCAAAGCTGCTGGGATTTCTAGAAAGTTTAATTATCTTAAAAATAATTCCATATATCTAAGCAGTAATGCTTAACATCTTTCAATGTCTGCTAAGGTTTATATCTCATCTTTTTCATTTGAAAATGTTTAACTCACAGGACTACATCGTTACCCAGTTAACCTTATTAAGCCCAATCTTAATTATGGAAGGTGTTACTTGAAAGTGAGTGAAGAATTTTGGCAAACAACCTGAGTTTCATGGCTATACTTCCAAATAGTCTTACTGACTACCAAAGGAAATTTGTGCAATGGAAGAATATTTCTCATTATATAGTACATGGAATAATATTAACTGTAAAATCTAACACTTCCATTACTGTTCTTAGGCATCAAAATCATATTCAGGTATAAAAGCTTAAGGTCTGGAACACTATATAAAAATAACACAAGAATGACTATGTATTGTACTTACTAGAGTATACGCGTCTGATTTTTTTTTTTTGAGTAAAATAGTAGTCTTTCCTATTACTATTTATTGAGTTATTACCATTTTCCAAAAGCTTCCTTCCTACTGTATGTATTTTACCTTCTTACTCTATGTCAGTCACTTTATTTAATTTTATAATTTTATAAGGCTGAGTAATGACTTTTTCCTGCATTACAGATGAGAAAACTGTTAACAAAAATTAGAAGTTCATATAAGTCCACATGGCTTGTAAGTGATAGAATCAAGATTTGAATCTAATCAGTCTGGCTTTAAAGCCTCAATGATGCAGCATGCCTAGGTGACTCAGTCGATTAAGCATCGGACTCTCGATTTCAGCTCAGGTCATGATCGCAGGGTTGTGGGACCCTGCATCAGGCTCCACACTGCGTGGAGACTGCTTGGGATTCTCTGTCTCTCTCCCTGTCTCTGTCCCTCTCTCTCTCCCCCTCTCCCACTCTCTTTCTCAGAATAATATAATATTAAAAACATAAATTCAATTTGGCAGACTTTCTTTTTTTTTTTTTTCTTTGCAGCCATCTGCCCATCTGCCTGGCTCCAGGATTTCGTTTTATTATTTTTTTAATATGAAATTTATTGTCAAATTAGTTTCCATACAACACCCAGTGCTCATCCCAACAGGTGCCCTCCTTAGTACCCATGACCCCCCCCCCCCCCCCCCCCCCCCCATCAACCCTCAGTTTTTAAGAGTCTCTTATGTTCTGGCTCCCTCCCTCTCTTTTTCTTTTCCTTCCCCTCCCCCATCTTCTGTTAAGTTTCTCAGGATCCACATAAAAGTGAAAACATATGGTATCTGTCTTTCTCTGTATGACTTATTTCACTTAGTGTAACACTCTCCAGTTCCACCTACGTTGCTACAAAAGGCCATATTTCATTCTTTCTCATTGCCACGTAGTATTCCATTGTGATATAAACCACAATTTCTTTATCCATTCATCAGTTGATGGACACTTAGGCTCTTTCCATAATTTGGCTATTGTTGAAACTATCATGCCAAATTCTTCTGAATATGAAGAAATTTAATTTTTTTAAATTGTTGAATGCATTTATTTTCTGATTGACTTAATAAACTTTGTCCATTGAAAGAGATCTCTTTAAAAATCTGGGCGCTTGGGTGGTTCAGTGAGTTAAGCGCCAACTCTTGATTTCGGCTCAGGTCATGATCTCACGGTCATGAGATTGAGCCCCACGATGGTCAGAGTGGAGCATGGAGCCTGCTTGGGATTCTCCTTCTCTCCATCTATCTCTGCCCCTCCTCCATTCACTCTCTCCCTCACAAGCTCTCTCTCAAAATAAATAAGTGAAAACTTTTTTAAAAAGGCTAAATGATGCATAATGTTAACCAATCAGATAAATTAAGTATACATATTTCATGATTTCATCAGGATATATGATATAACATTTTGTGAAAACCTTATATACTCCATAGAGTCCATAGCACAACATTGCTACCACAATACCACTTGTTACTTACTGTTAGCCAGAAAATAATAGCCAAGACAAAAATAATACAAGAAAATAAGATGATAGATTAAATTAAATGAATAGTCAAAATACTATAAATCCTGCTTCCTCCTCTTACTAGCTGTGTAAACTTGGGAAAATTGTCTCTTTATCTCAGTTTCCTCATCTGTATCATGAAAATAATAATAATAATACCTACTTCAAAAGGCTGTTGTAAGGATTGACATAATCTACATGAAGCCCTTAGACTAGTGTTTTGCAGATAGAAAACAATCAGTAAATGTTCACATGCACTGCCACTATTTGGTAGTTTCAGTATGTTTTAAAAAATATCGGGGCGCCTGGGTGGCGCAGTCGGTTGAGCGTCCGACTTCAGCCAGGTCACGATCTCGCGGTCCATGAGTTCGAGCCCCGCGTCAGGCTCTGGGCTGATGGCTCGGAGCCTGGAGCCTGCTTCCGATTCTGTGTCTCCCTCTCTCTCTGCCCCTCCCCCGTTCATGCTCTGTCTCTCTCTGTCCCAAAAATAAATAAAAACGTTGAAAAAATAAATAAATAAATAAATAAAAATACCACAAGACGTGAAGAAAAACTGAAATATAAAAAGGCAGATAAACAAATAAGCAAATAAAGCTAGAGAAAGAAAATAGGTTTTAAAAATATATAAAAAATAAATAATAACATGAAAGCAAAAATGAAAGAAGCTAAGAAAAAATTAAGAGACAAACTAAAAGATATGAAGACGAGGTAATTTTATGGAAAAACCCTTTTAAAATGCAAAAATGTAAGATTAAAACTGCATTAAGCTAAAAGCAGATTAAAATAAGCAAAAGTACTCTTTCAACATTTCAAACCTTTCTCCAGAACTCTTTAAGCTGGGATGTCTCAAGCAGCTTGCAGTCCCTCTTTTAAATAAGTGATTTGACTTTATATGCTTGAAAATCCTTCCATCATCATCATCACCATCATCATCACGGCAGCTAATGTTTATTAAGTTCTTACTATATGGCAGGCAGTATTCTAAATTCACATTCATTTACCTCACCTAATTCTCACCATAACACTATGAAGTTTGTATTCTTAATATCTCTGTCTTACAGATATGGAAACTGAGGAAATTAATGAACTTGCCAAGGTTAGACCTCTTGTACAGGATAGAACCAGGATTTCAACAGTCAAGTTCAAGATAAAGTAAAAAAGGCATGTTGATAAGGGCTGAAAACTATAACTTTAAAGGAAAGAGACAGGTATTACAGAGAAATTTTGAAATCTTTATGATTTGTCAGGTAAACACCCTTATCATCACTCCAAGAAACCTATTGTAAAGATCAATGTCACTTTTCAAGGGCTTAACATCAGATTTGTGGTTTCAGTTTGATATGATGTGGTTTGGGATGAATGGGAATGTTCAGATTGGTCTTTAAATAACAGCATGACGACTCCACAAGACCTATTACATGAGGTCACATAAAGATAATGAAGGTTGTCAGAGCATAACCACATATTAAAACCAACATGTTTGCACACATTTTCCACCTCTCCTCTTTATAAATTAATCTCTATTTTAGAGTGAATAATTATGCAAGTAAACATGATATGTTCTGTGATTTCACGCATAATATAAAGGAAATCCTTTTGCTATATATTAAGCTCTAACAAAGAAGAAAAAAGGTCAAGCAGAGAGTTGCAGAATTGATTTCTTTCCTTTCTGGAATGACATGGACAGGAGTTAGCAAAGATAGGTGAGAAGAGTTGTGTCAAAGCTTTTCTGCACATCTTCAGCCTCCCTGCCACATTTGTGTAACAGTGAAGAACAATGATGACAATGGTTCTCACATTTAGTAACAAATGTAAAACAAAAACAAAACAAAAAAAAGTCTCCAAATTAAAATGTAGGATATTTCCTTCTAGGAACAGGTTATTCATCCATTAACTGGGTGAGTTTTGTATTGTCATGTAATCAGAATGTTTTTGGTAAGGTAAATTATATTCTTAGATAAGATTATATTCTCTACTTTGTCAAGAGTTGAGTTTTGGAAAGTAATTTGCTTTGCCTTAATCAATACAGAGTCATGCAATTAATAATATTACTTAGTAAAGGGATATAATGTTTCCCCTCCTTAAATTTTTCTTCATAATTACTTCTTATTTCTTTTTTGAAGTCAGTATTTGAAAGACAAAATGAAAAGAAAGATAATAAGATCATCTGATTTCTTGGATCTGTCATGTAAATGAATCTTTTCCAAATTTCAAAATAATGTCTATTACTGTAATTAGGGCTTGGAAAGCTAATTTAGAGAATAACATTAAACTTAACCTTTTCCTGAACTGAACTGAACCTTTTGGGTTCATAGAAATTCAGTACACCTCTTCTTGGAACCTTGAAAAAAGATGCTGTTTTTAATCATAATGACTATCAAAATAGTTCACTGTCATCATTCTATATTAAGCAGTCATGTGTCAGACTAGCACAGTTCAACGCAATACTTCATGTTTCTTGCCTTTTGACCTCCATCATTTTCCTCATTTTTAGTGTCTATAAGCAATTAATTGATACAAAATAGGATTGATCACTATAAATAACAACAATAAGATACTAAAGGTTAAGAACTTAAAACAATGTTAAAATTTTAGGGAAAACATGAGTTTATATAACCTAACTAAAGAGGCCAGGAATTCTCAAAATAGCTGATATGCTTCTCCACCCCCTGGGGTAGTTGGTGTATTGAGGCATACTCACTGTGCGACTGTTCATTTTGGACTGGATTTTTAATGGCTTTCATTCCAATTTAGAATTTTACCCCTAGGGCCACGTTCTGAGAATTTTATTCAAAATAACCCGACTCCTGAAATCCCCCTTATGATTTCAACTCCTTCCTGTCCACTTTTCCCATGTCTCTCTCACATAAAAATTGTTGTTTAATCTTATCATTATCTCTTACTGTTTGACCTTGCTCGTAGAATGATGATTTTTAGGATGAATTTTATATATACTTTCTCATTTAATATTCGAGCATAGGTATTTTAATTTCCCCCATTTGACAAATGAAAGACTACTGCTTAGAGAGGCAAAATTGATCAGTGATGTTCTCCCTATGCAATAGTCCACCTAACTACAAAGCTCATGTTCTTAATCACCACAAAATATGCTCTCTGTCTTCTTTACTTTCATCCTTATCCATACCCATGTAAAATCAGGTTATCAATACAGTCTATATATTTTTGATTTCTTTCTCCTTTTTGGAAGCCCCAATATTCCTTTCAAATCCTACTTTCAAGTCCTAGAGCAACTCATTTGTTTTCTCTGCTTTTGCTCTCAGCTTGAGAAATGTTAAAGAAAATTAAGTTCTTGTGCTCAAACTATATTATAAAAACATTATTTCAAACTGCAATTAGAGCCTTAAATGTACACAACATTTTCACTATTTTAAAAAATGTTTATTTACTTTTGAGAGACAGCAAGCAAGCAGGGAGGGGAGAGAGAGGGGAGACAGAGGATCTGAAGTGGGCTCTGCACTGACAGCAGAGAACCTAGTGTGGGGCTTGAACACACAACCATGAGATCATGACCTGAGTCAAAGTCACACTTAACCAACTGAGCCACCCAGGTGCCCACATTTTCAGCATTTTTTAACTTACTTCCTTTTCTCACACTTCACTCAAGCTGCCCAGATTCCATACAAGTTTGAGACCTGCCCCAAATTTTGTACCCTTTGAAGAACTTGGGTTGCGAAAGAAAGAAGAAGAAGAGAGAGAAGAATGAGAGAAAGAAAAAAAAAAGATAAAGAACATAATAAAGTAGAAAAAGAAAGTCTAGAGAAAAAGAAAGGAAAAGAACATAATTAAATTAAAAAGTCTATAAACCTTTCTTTCTCTAAATTTCAAAAGAGAGGACATCAAGAATTCTTAACCCCTGCCTAAGGGACTTCTTCAACTTAATTTTAAGCAGAAATTTGGGTTCATGAGCAGCTTTTTTCTTTGAGAAAAGGACAATAATATTTATTAGATTCTCCAAAGGAGTCTGTGATCCAAAAAAGGTTATACAGAATTGAACTGTATCTTCACACTGTTCAACCTGCTTCTCTTCAGTGTGAGGAACACATGAACTTCTTCCAAATTTAGAATTATGGTATCTTCCTGGTAAATTGATGCACACACACACACACACACACACACACACACACACTCACACTAATGTATGTGCTTTGTCAGTACTATAGTTGAGTTTTAAATTTTTGACAGTCTCAAGCTCTGCCTTCAACTGAAGTATTCACAGAATTTTTAGAACATTTAGGCTTAAATCTGCCACTTACTTTTTGTTTGTCCCATCTGTTTTTATGTCTTTCCTCTTTCTTGCCTTCTTTAGGAGTATATATTTATTATTCTAATTTTCTTCTCTTATTACACATTTTTAAAATATTTTTTATTATCATGGAGATTTAATTATGCATTCTTTACTCACTAAAGTCCACTATAAGTTAGTACATTTCCACTTCTCAGACAATGCAAAGATCTGAGAATAATCATTTAACTCTCTTCCAACTTTCATACTGTTGTTTTCTTAAAACTCTTCAGACATTTTTATTTTTTATTTTTTTTTTAATATATGAAATTTATTGACAAATTGGTTTCCATACAACACCCAGTGCTCATCCCAAAAGGTGCCCTCCTCAATACCCATCACCCACCCTCCCCTCCCTCCCACCCCCCATCAACCCTCAGTTTGTTCTCAGTTTTTAACAGTCTCTTATGCTTTGGCTCTCTCCCACTCTAACCTCTTTTTTTTTTTTTTCCTTCCCCTCCCCCATGGGTTCCTGTTAAGTTTCTCAGGATCCACATAAGAGTGAAACCATGTGGTATCTGTCTTTCTCTGTATGGCTTATTTCACTTAGCATTACACTCTCCAGTTCCATCCACGTTGCTACAAAAGGCCATATTTCATTTTTTCTCATTGCCACATAGTACTCCATTGTGTATATATACCACAATTTCTTTATCCATTCATCAGTTGATGGACATTTAGGCTCTTTCCATAATTTGGCTATTGTTGAGAGTGCTGCTATGAACATTGGGGTACACGTGCCCCTATGCATCAGTACTCCTGTATCCCTTGGATAAATTCCTAGCAGTGCTATTGCTGGGTCATACGGTAGGTCTATTTTTAATTTTCTGAGGAACCTCCACACTGCTTTCCAGAGCGGCTGCACCAATTTGCATTCCCACCAACAGTGCAAGAGGGTTCCCGTTTCTCCACATCCTCTCCAGCATCTATAGTCTCCTGATTTGTTCATTTTGGCCACTCTGACTGGCGTGAGGTGATACCTGAGTGTGGTTTTGATTTGTATTTCCCTGATAAGGAGCGACGCTGAACATCTTTTCATGTGCCTGTTGGCCATCTGGATGTCTTCTTTAGAGAAATGTCTATTCATGTTTTCTGCCCATTTCTTCACTGGGTTATTTGTTTTCGGGTGTGGAGTTTGGTGAGCTCTTTATAGATTTTAGATACTAGCCCTTTGTCCGATATGTCATTTGCAAATATCTTTTCCCATTCCGTTGGTTGCCTTTTAGTTTTGTTGGTTGTTTCCTTTGCTGTGCAGAAGCTTTTGATCTTCATAAGGTCCCAGTAATTCACTTTTGCTTTTAATTCCCTTGTCTTTGGGGATGTGTCGAGTAAGAGATTGCTACGGCTGAGGTCAGAGAGGTCTTTTCCTGCTTTCTCCTCTAAGGTTTTGATGGTTTCCTGTCTCACATTTAGGTCCTTTATCCATTTTGAGTTTATTTTTGTAAATGGTGTGAGAAAGTGGTCTAGTTTCAACCTTCTGCATGTTGCTGTCCAGTTCTCCCAGCACCATTTGTTAAAGAGGCTGTCTTTTTCCATTGGATGTTCTTTCCTGCTTTGTCAAAGATGAGTTGGCCGTACGTTTGTGGGTCTAGTTCTGGGGTTTCTATTCTATTCCATTGGTCTGTGTGTCTGTTTTTGTGCCAATACCATGCTGTCTTCAGACATTTTTATATTGATTTAGATGTACTCACTTGTTGAGTAGATGTACTCACACTTCTTTCAGTGTCTTTAAGCCTTCCTATACCTCTGTATCTTCATGTGAGATTGTTTTCTTCTGCCTTTATATACTTTTCAGTATTTCTACATTGCATGTCTGGTGGCAACAATTTTTTATCTTTTTATTTATTGTCTGAAAATGCTTTTCTTTTATGTTCTTTTAAAAAAATTTATATTTATTTTTGAGGGGGGGGGAGGGAGAGAGCATGAGCAGTGGAGGCACAGAGAGAACAACAGAGAATCCCAAGCAGGCTTGGTGCTATGAGCACAGAGTCTAACACAGGGTTCAAACTCACAAACCATGAGATCATGACCTGAGCCGAACTCAAGAGTTGGACATGAACAAATTGAGCCACCCAGGCACTCCTCTTTTATGTTCATTTTTGAGATATATCTTTACACAGAATTAAGAATTCTATGTTGATAGTTACGTCCTTTTCAGCCCTTTAAAAATAATTCCATTATTCACTGGTTTCCATTGATCCTGTTGAGAAGTCAACTATTTCGAAGATCATATGCCATTGCTTCTCTGTCAGCTTTTACCTCTTTTTCTTTTTCTTTAGATTTCAACAACTGTATGATGAAGTTGTGGTTTTCCAAAACTGATGACAGATATCAAGCCACAGATGTAGAAAGTGCTATGACCCCTAATAGTATGAATACAAAGAGCATCATGTTATCACTCACGCAGCTTGCCCAGTTGTTTTTGGCAGGAAGTTTGTTCTAAACTCCTAGATCACCATTACAGGAAGTACTGTGAATTTCTTCCAAAATTAACCCTGCCATCTATTCTTCTCATTCATTCATGATTCTGACATTTTTTTCCTATACTTCATTATCTACTCAGGCATCTTCTACTATGGCATTTATCTGATAGGTAAAATATTCTAAAAGTCCTACCTCATCAAAATCTACAGTCATTTTGTCATAATTGCTGAGCCAATGGCTTTGCTTCAGTCTACAATCAAGTGGACTTACTTGCATGATTTGATGCTATTGATTTATTTCTTATTGGTTAAACCCATTTACCTCTTGGTTCTGAGACTCTGCTTGTTCTTATTTCTCTTCTTACATCTCTAAATACCCTTTGTAAATTCCTCTTCCTATGCTTATCTCTAAAATTTGGTTTTATTATGGTTCCTCCTTCAGTCACCTTTACTTCTTTCTATATCCTTCTTCACTAAATGGCTACATTATCACATATAACTTTTAAATGAATAATTTTTTATCTGCTCTTCAATTCTTTCTTCTGTCTTACAACTCTCAGTTTCGAACTAATTCATGAAAATTTCAGTTTTATCATTAACTACTTCATCTTAAAATGTCCCCAAAAGAACAATATTTCCTCTGTTCCTTCCATCAAACAATTCATATTTACCATACATGAAATGTCCTGTATCTCATTTCATGATATAAAACAGGAAGTCCCCCAGTGTGGGTTCATTTTTAACCTCTCCCTTTTCTTTATTTTTTCCTGTCAGTACCTGTTTTTGCACACTAGTCAAATCTCAATTTTAACTTTCAAAGTCATATTCCTAATTTCCTACTTTCTTCAGAGATAAGAAAAAAAAGTGGTTTACCTTTACTGAATGCTTGTAGAGTTGCAAACACTACAATTAAAACCTCATTTAATTCTCATAACAAACCAATGAAATAAATGGTTTCATCCTTACTTTAGAGATGGGAAAATTAAGATTAACAAAGGTGAAGTAGTCTACTGAGGCTGAATAATTGAAAAACAGAACAGTTGGGTTTGAACACAGGGAGTTTGGGCTGTTAGCAACTATGAATATTACCCACACTTTGTGACTTGATTCTTGAAATAGCTTCATAAGTAGTTCTCCAGCTCCACACAGTCCTTTTTAAAAAACATTTTATTTTGTTTTTTTGAGAGAGAGCAAGAGTGTATATGTGAGCAGGGGAGGGGCAGAGAGAGAGAGAGAGAGAGAGAGAGAGAATCCCAAGCAGGCTCCACATAGGGCTTGATCACACAACTGTGGAATCATGACCTGAACTGAAATCAAGAGTTAGACACAACTGACAGAACCACCCAGATACCCTCACACGGACCTTTTTAATAATACCTCCTGATTCTCACAAGTTATTTTTCTGAAGATAAACCTTATCATATTCCACCCTTGTTTAAAACTTGTTTTAATGTCTCTTCCTTGCTCTCAGGATAGAATGACATTCTAATACCATCAAAACTTGCCCAGTTTAACTCCCTATTTTGTTGTCACTCCTCCCCCTGCCAACATACCCAATAATCACTTGTATCAGTCTCCTTTATGAACTTTCATCTATACTTTATTCACTGGTGACCTTCCCCTTTTTTCCCAACCTATCTCCTAATTATGTGTCTTTGCTCACATATTGATTCCTCTGGGAAGATCTCCCCCAGATTTTCTTCACATTTCTCAAAACTTTATTAGTTAACATATTCTAGTTTATTTTGTGCACATACTAGTCTGTTTCGTGCCACCTCTATATAGTATAATGACACTATGTGTTTTTTTAATTAATATACCTATTAAGGAGCAATGAATATATGCCAAGAAGAATTCAGAGTAGACTCTTTAGTATATTCTGAGCCAGTGAACATTACTGGACCCCAGGGCAAATGCAGTACTCTGTCCCACAACGGCTAAGTGTGTTCTGTACCTGGCATGTTTTGTTACACTGAGACCTCTCTTTATGCTGATTGTTTTCTGTTCTTATGGAGAGTTTTGATTCACTATGGTTTAAAAAAGCTGTACAGATAATAATGCTGGTCATGCCAAAAAGAAACAAAGGAAAAGGGTCATGTTGTATATTAAAATGAGATTTTTACACAAGTTGTGTTTTCCTCAAAGATACAGTCAAAGAAATATAGAGTAAGTAACAGCAGCATCTAAAGAGCAGTGAGAGTCTTTGATATTATGCAGAGTATTATAAATATAACTCCATTCTGAAAGGATACAAAATAATTATGTGAATGGTAGTCAGAAAAATGATGGGTAGACATATGTTTAGACTTCAGAATATTGAGAGACTTATAAAAATGACTGACAATTCTTAATGCCAAGAATACATCTCCATAGGGACAGGACAATTATGACTCTATAGTATTAGGGGAAAACCCATGCTTTGTTCATGTTTATTTTTTCAACATTTAGCACAGTATCTGGCACTGTGTGTGAGCTGAACAAATTTTTTAATTCAATCTGAATTCGGTCTCTTGCTATGCAAGGGGGTAAGATCACATAGGGATATGAGAAAAGAAGAGGGAGGGTAGGGAAGCACAGTGGTACACATTTGGTTTCTGGATTTAGAGTACTTGCTCTATGTCCCAGATCTACCATTTACTCATTCTGTTCCTACATTTTCTTTCCTTCAATAGCCTCTTTTAGACATTAGACAGTTCACAGTTACTATTGTACCTATTCACAGGATTGTTGTTACAACTGAATGATTTCATACACATAAAAGTGTTTAGGGTAGTTCTTGACACAAAATAATCACTTGTTGTGATGAGCACTGGGTGTTGTATGTACTGAATTCCACTTCTGAAACCAATATTGCACTGTATGTTAACTAAAATTTAAATTTAAAAAAAGCATTTATTAAATGTTGTTGTCTTCCACTATTATTAAGACAACTTCCCAAGGAAACAAATATTTAAAAGACTGGTAAAAGAGGAAGTGGTGTGGAAAAGAAGCCTGCAAAAGAAACTGAAGATAAGTGGCTAGAGGGCTAGAGAGGTGGGAGCATACACACACACACACACACACACACACACACACACACGTATGCACACATAATACACAATCATGGAACCCAAGGGAAAGGTGTTTCCAAAAGGAAATGAGTCCATGGTATTGAATGTGGCTAAGAAGTCAAGAAAGATAAGCAATGGAAATTGCTCCCTATATTTAGAGAAAAGAAGGTTTTTTGTTGATCTTGGAAATAGCAGTATAAAACCAACTGCAGTAAGTGAATGAAAAAAAGGGAAGAAGGAGAGTTAGGCATTATAGACAATTCTTTCAAAAGTTCTAGTTTGAAAGAGGAGGAATAGAGTGACAGCTGAAGGAACATGGTGGACAGAGAGTTTTGTTCAGTTTTTAAATAGAAGACACTATCAATACATAGAATATCTTTATGAAATGAATGGTTGACAAAATTGTCCTGTAAAGTATAATAAAACATTTGCCTTTCCATACACACACACACACACACACCACACACACACACACACGTACATGTTATATACATACACACACAGGTCCTGGTTTATGTTTATATTTATCATTTGAATAGGTGGTTTAAACATATATACTCACAAATATGTATTTGAAACATTCAAAGAACACAGGATATGGAAAGGCTATAGAGGCAGAAAACTGAAGAATTCTGAGAACACGTATCTTCATATTTTACATTTCCACAAAAGGGTATTTTAGTGGGAGCCACTTGCACATTAAAAAAAAAGGACTACACTAAATAAGAACAAATAGGTCACTGGCCAATGTGTAAATAGTGCAAATACTGTCACATTTGTTTTATTCTCCTCTTTCACACCTTTGGAAAGCAGTGGAAAACATGAGCAACAATACCATCAAAACACCATAAGCTCCTCAAATTGAGAAAAGTTCTATCAGAGACTTCAAAAATCACAGCAATAGAAACTGTAGGCATTAACATTGATAGTAATAGTAAATATTAATACTATTTTAATATTAAAATTGATAGCATTTGTATTAATAATGGCAACATAAGTGTCAGTAACATTAATACTAATAGTAACAAACTTAAAGCTTTGCCTGGTAATAGTCATATCTTGTCTTCTGAGGATATACAGCTAGAGCATGTAGAATGGGCACGTGATATGGGAGGCAGGGGCATCTGGCAAGACAGATATATCTTATAATACAAGAACCAGTCTAGAACAGACAGCATCTCAAAAACATTTTGAGTCCTTTACTTATCTAAAGGCTCACTAAATGGAAGCCTTTCCCAATTCAACTTGTATAAACCCAGTGAAGTGGTGAAGGTAGCAGGGGCAGCAGGCACAGGGATTTATTCTTATGAATAAATAGCCAAAGTTCTCTGTTTGCTTGTCCCTCTTTCTACATATGCTGAATGATAGAATGGATGAGTGCTACTTACAACAATAAATTTACAACTCATTTTTTAGCCATGTATGCAGCTAATGATATATCCAAAAGATTAATGTTTACACTGCTTTCCTTAAATCAATTCACAAATGTTGTTGGGACATTTAGAAAAATTAGGAACTGTAGGGTTTGGCTGGTTTTGCAGAGCTATACGCTTTGGAGTGGATCCCACTGCTGTGTTCAGGTTTTATGAGAAACCAGCCAGATTTGGGGTGAGTCCTGAAGGTTGATCCATTACAAAATTTACTCCCACCTCCCTCCCTCCGAGAAAAGCTTACTGGAGAAAAGCTTAACTAAGAAGGAAGCTGGAAGGTGGGGGTGGGCAGAGGGTAGAGGTGGTGGGGGAACTAGTACAGCTGTGGGTCATTAACAATAATCACAGCCCGCCAGCATGAAAGGAAGCAGAGCGTGAGTATCCCCTTTTTCCCTTTCCCTGTAAGAAGCCATCTGGACAAGTCAGTTTAGAATAAACGCTAGTAAGGGAATTTTATTCTATTTGACTTTATTTAAAGTCCTGGTGTAGACCACGCCTTTGCTTTGGCTTTGGCTTTGAAATTTGGGCCTGAGAAAACCCCAAAATAAAAGCACACCTCTGGGTTTGCAGCACGACAGTGTTGTCCTAAATGAAAGTTCACGGCAGAATGGGGAGCTTATTCTCTGCACTGGGTGATGGGGAGGAGAGCGCCTCATTGCAGTGGCCCGGGGCTCAGCGCCAAGCTGCATTCTGTTTGGGGTTGGCTGGCCAGCACTATCTTTGCTGTCTGGTAGAAATGTTAATGTGCTTATAATTGCCTCTTTACTTAAAAATCCAGGCCTAGTATTTATTTAGAAATAAAAGAAACTGAGGGTAATATTTTCAAGGAAAAAAAAAAAAAAGGAAGAAAGAGCAAACTCCCAAATTTCTTTTGGAGTATAAAATCTACTGGTGGCTTTACTTTTGCTCTTTTGTCTAAAAAGTTTTCTTTGTCCCATTCATCAAGGTCATTCTATGTGAAACTATAAGTCAAAAATATCCTAGTGATTATATTTATTCACTTAATGCATGGAGCAGCACCCCACTACTTTAAATTTATTTACCACCTTTGAAATTTGTATTACGGCTTGATGAATTTATAGAAATATATTCAGCCAAAACAATCTATTTTTTTGAAGATACTGATTTTAATTGGCCACTTTCTTCTTTTAGAAGAGTGATGTGTTCCTTTTTGAAAATCATACAGGGGCGCCTGGGTGGCGCAGTCGGTTAAGCGTCCGACTTCAGCTCAGGTCACGATCTCGCGGTCCGTGAGTTCGAGCCCCGCGTCGGGCTCTGGGCTGATGGCTCGGAGCCTGGAGCCTGTTTCCGATTCTGTGTCTCCCTCTCTCTCTGCCCCTCCCCCGTTCATGCGCTGTCTCTCTCTGTCCCAAAAATAAATAAACGTTGAAAAAAAAAAAAATTAAAAAAAAAAAAAAAAAAAAAGAATTCCATGTCTTTTTCTTGAGCATATAATATACAGTTGAGGTTAGAAAGTAGGATCAGGGGCGCCGGGTGGCGCAGTCGGTTAAGCGTCCGACTTCAGCCAGTCACGATCTCGCGGTCCGTGAGTTCGAGCCCGCGTCGGGGCTCTGGGCTGATGGCTCAGAGCCCGGAGCCTGTTTCCGATTCTGTGTGTCTCCCTCTCTCTCTCTGCCCCTCCCCTGTTCATGCTCTGTCTCTCTCTGTCCCAAAATAAATAAACGTTGAAAAAAAAAAAAAAAGTAGGATCAAAGATGAGTAACGACTGTGACATTAAGAAAAATGATATTTTATATATTTTTACCCAGGAAGCAGAGTTCTTTCTAGCATCATCTGCTTTATGTTATTATATAGCATATTTATTGTATAATCTAGCATTAAAAAAAATACCCATCTGTAGACAGACATAATATACATTTGGTAGAGGAAAAATAAAGTGAATAAATTTTATGTTTTGGTTTTTTTTTTAGATGTTACTTGGATAGATTTTATTGTTGTTTTCATTTTAGCAGTAAAGAACACTTAAAATGTTATTTTCTCTACTCTTACTTGATCTATTTATAAGGTTATATATTAGCCCTGTTTAAACTGATCAATCAAGACACGAGGGCTAGAAACTGCTAATGCTGCCTTGATGTTCAAAACCTTTTTGTGAAAAGGTGACTCAGTGAATTATGTCAGTTAGATTTTTTTCCTCAAGATCTAACTGGAGCTTGGTTTACAAAACTCAAAAATGAATCCAACAAAATAAGCTGAAAAAGACTAGCTGTCCTCATTTGTCCTGCTGTCCTCTTTTCAAGCTATTTTTTTCCTTTGGTGGTAAAGTTTTTACTTTGGGGTTTCTAAAATGCCATAGCTGGCTGTATTTACATTTTGAATACCTAGTCATGTGGAAGTTTTAATTCTCTATTGACACAGCTTTGAGTGACGTGTTTCTTTGAGAATGGTCCAAATAGAATGTTCTGGATTCACAAACAGCTGATGCTACCCCTTATGTGTAAAATGGAAAGAAAAAAAGAAAGAAAGGAAAAGTCTTCACAGAAACAGGATGATTCCATTGCTACTAGAATAATTCATGTAACTAAAGTTACAGGCTCATTTAAAGACAAATTGTTAGAATCATTTATTCAGTTCCTGTTGTGGTGGATGCTCTACCAGAGGGAGGACCTGACAGAAACAAATTGTAATAGTCAAGAGATGTTGCAGCAGCATGACACAATAAAAGGAAAGGACATCACCTTAGGATCACCTAGGGAAGTTTTCCTTGGGAGGAAAGGCCACCGGGAGGCCACTGAAGGGGCTTTGGTAATAAAGTAAATACAGTACTAGAAGCTCTGTCCAGAAAAACAAAAACAACACCTGAGAATCTGGAGGTTACTAGTGAATTTAAAGGGGTGGCCTGAATTTAGGAGGTCCTGTTAACAGACTCATCTGTATCACTGCTCTTGTTTCTTTTTTTCAAATTTTTTTACATTTATTTATTTTGAGAGGCAGAGAGAGAGCACAAGTGGGGGAGGGGCAGAGAGAAAGAGGGGGAGGACACAGAATCTGAAGCAGGCTCCAGCCTCTGAGCTGTCAGCACAGAGCTCATGCAGGTCTTGAATTCACGCAGGAAACCATGAGATCATGACCTGAACCGAAATCAGACGCTTAACCGAGTGAGCCATCCAGGCGCCCCACGCTTCTCGTTTCCAACAAGAGCAATAGCTGTATCTAAACCGAAATAGCTGATTGCTACATGCAGCTGAAAAATTTTGTTCAACTTGTATTGAACCAGACGCTAGAGATTCGCTTTTCCCAGAAAAACTGCTGTCAAAGAGGTCATCCTCCATTCTGAATTCTATGCCCATCTTCATGGACATTCTCACCTTCCCTGCCTTTCATTTCTGCTGACTGAAAATTCATACCCCAGCCACTGTTTCTGTGACTTCTTTCAGGAAGACTCAGAATTCCAGCTTCCATGTTTTGAACAGGTAATAGTTATCTAAATCTTCCTTGGATGTTTAAAAATCACCTCAAAATATCCAAACAGAGTTTTTGATTTTCTTCCTCTGAGTTGCTTCTGATCCTAATCTTTCTCATCTCAACAAACTACCGGCCCTCTGCTGTCATTTCAGAAGTCACCCTTGATTTTTTATCTTCTCTCAGGCCTTCCATCCAATTCTTCACCAATTCTTATTGGCTTCTACTCCAGAATATATCTTGAGTTCACCACTCTCTACGCTACCACTTTAGTTAAACCCATCATCATAGACACAGTAGTAGCCTCCTCCTGGTCTCTTGCTTCCTCTCTTGCCTCTCTACAACTATTCATTATACAGCATTCAGAGTGATTACATAAAAATATATGTACTATATAATTACCTCCTTTTCTCCCTTTGATTAAAACCCTCAATGTCTACCCCTGCTCTTGGGATAATCCAAGCCCTCCACTATCGCCTGCAAGACTCTACATGAAATGCCTCTAAACTTACCTCTTCAACTTCATTCCTTACTCTTCTCCCTCTTGCTCATTCGTCATAGCCACAATGGTCTTCCATTACTATAATAGTGCCAAATGTGTTGCTTCCTTAGATCCTATGCTCTTCAGGAACTGAAAACATCAGACCAGAGACCAATCAGAATTTGTGGGCTACCACGATCTTTTTTTTTTTTTTTTTTGGCTATCTTCGAGCACGACTGTTCTTAGGTATTGCTCTCTCTAATATGTCACTAGTGCTTGCAATTTTCATCATATTTAATGTCCTTTTTCAGTTTCATCATCCTTTTGGCCTTGCTGAAGCAATGGATGGTTCTCGTATACTTCCATCCTTCAGAATATTTCTATGAGTTTTGAGGGAACTTGATGGCTATTGATATCAGAAGTAAGTTACCATGATACGAATTATGCTGCCAGAGCTGCTGGGTTTATTTGAGTTCTGTCCTTTATAATATATGACCTGGAAAAGTTCCTTAAAATCTCGAAGACTCAATTCTCTCACTGATAAATGAAGCAGCTACTTGGTGGCATAATGCACATAATGTGCTCTGCCCAGTTCCTGGCACAGAGTGCGCACTAAATAAATATAACTATAATTGTAATATGGTTCAACAGGCAACTTTAGAAGAAAAAAATTAATATTGGTATAATCACAAGAAAAGCCTGAATCATTACTATTTGGAATGGGAGGAATGAAGACTAAACCTTTCCAAGGCAATCAAAACCCATTTATTTAGTCATTGTGTTTTATTGTCTTTTACACTTGAACCTCCGGGTTGAGTACAATTTGCTCTCAAAATAATGACTTAAACTAGCGAATGCCAAAAAGCCAAATTTTCCCCAGGCTATCATGTGATAAATTAAAATGTGCTCTGAGAGGGTGATACATTGACCCAAATTCATTGAAGTAGGTTCTAATTATGCCATATTGTTTATTACTGTGACAAGTGTTTTGACCATAGGGACTTGATACTAGAAACAACAGAGACGTTATTAACTTGCCATAAAATTTTTTAAACTATGTGGGTTGTGTTAAACATGCAGCTCTAATAATAGCAGGCTCATTTTTAAAAAGCTCCAAGAAATACATAGATAGGCAATCATTTTTATTTTAAAAGTATAAAAGGATAAAAAGGTTTAAAAGGATAAAAATATTTTTGTCTTTCTCATTTTGGATGGTTGTTTTTTATAATGAAGAGAGACAGGGTTAACTGTTCAGAGGCTGAGATAAGCAGTGTGCCTATAGGCTTCCAGCAACCCTGAGAGAATGGCAAATGGCCTCCAGAAAGCAGATGGCAGAATTCTAGTGCTTTGAAAAAGATGGGAGGGGATTCAAGGTAAGCAAGTAAAAAGGTGCCAGCACTCCAAAAGGCAAAAGCAAAAACAAAAACAAAAACACAACCAAAACCAAAAATACTTTTTTTGATGACTTCCTTGGAGCACTTACCACTTGGTAATGCTACACAGGATTCTCTCAGGGGTTCAGGAAAGAAAGAAAGAAAGAAAGAAAGAAAGAAGAAAAGAAAGAAAGAAAGAAAAAAAGGAGGGAAGGAAGGAAGGAAGAAAGAGAGAAAGGAAGGGAGAGAGAGAAAAAGGGAAAGAGAGAAGAAGAAGAAGGAAGGAGGGGGGAAGGAGGAAGGAAGGAAGGAAGGGAGGAGGAGGAACAGAGGGAGGAAGGGAGGGAAGGAAGAAAGAGAGAAAGGGAGGGAGAGAAAGAAAGGGAAGGAGAGAGGGAGAGAAAGAGAGAAGGAGAGAGGGAGGGAGGGAAAGAAAGAAGGAAGGAAGGGAGGGAGGGAGGGAGGGAGGAGTATATACTAACTGAATACATTTCCTTGATCCTTTTAAAGATAGGAGGGGGAAGGGACTGACAGACTATTTTGCTACTCACAGAAGTGTGGGGAGTGCTAGCTGAGGCTCAGCCAGGACTAAGAGGCAACAGTTCTCAAGGAAGAACCTTCCCTAAGACACTACTTGCTCTGCAAGTTGCTGAAGCTGATGCTGACTGCAGCTCACATTATTTGTCTGAAATTTCATCTTTGAATCTAGACTTGAGCCTTCATTCACATTTCATTAAATGTGCTAAAAAAAAACTACCTAATTTAAAATGGTAACATAAACACAGCTTTTATAACATTCTTCTATTTTTCCCTTTGTAATTTCTTTCCTTCCACAAGGTCTTGTTTTCAGCTACAAATAACCATTCATACCTGTTAAAGAAATGTTTCTCAAGGTGGGATTCAATAATCAGTAACATCAGAATCACCATGGGAACTGGCTAAACAAGCAGATTCTTGGGCCCTGAATCTAATTAAGCTCCCTCTACAATTTGAGAACTACGGACTTAAAAAAAAAAAAAAAAAAAAAAAAAAAAAAAAAAAAAAAAAAAAAAAAAAAAAAAAAAAAAAAAAAAACTTAAAAGATTTGAAGTTTCAGAAAAGAACAGCAGGGTCTATGTCCTGTTCATTTTTAAGCTCTCAAAATGCTGAGCAGAGTGGCTGGTATAAAAGAGGCAAGCAATAAATGTTGGTTAAATAAAATGAATGAACAGTAGTTGAATTTCAGGCACCCGTATCCATCACTTGGTTTTCCCTGTGGTTCAGAAACATTCTCCAGTCTAACCTTTCTACCAAGTAGTTCTAGAGACATGGAGGTCTGCAAGTGGGGGCAGCTACTTTACAGTAATGCTCCAGAGTCCCAGTTAAGTAATAACCATGAGGCCTACTTTCTCATGACTTGAAACATGAATACTGCAGTAACTCCCCTAAGCACACTCCTACAGAAAGGATGAGAGCTGCTTGCAAGGGGAGACATATTCAGTTTCAAATTTGAACAGTTGATTGGGGAATTCTTATTTGATCTCAGAGGAATTAGCTAAGTACTTAGTTGTACATTTCCGTCAACTGCTGCTTCCTATGGGAGGATTTCTATATGGCTTTCTTTTATAACTTTCATCTAAGGAATTTTGTCAGTTACTTTTGGCCTCAGATATATGCAGTTTAACATCCAGTATAGTATTACCTAACAGGAAAATGTTTCAATCTGCGATGATTTACCAATAGAAATGTTAGCACAGACCCAATGGCTGATCTTACATGTGTGTAGCACTTTTATAGATTTTTTCAAGTGGGCTCATAAATAAGAGAGTTACCATTTCAAGGTAGAATCACTGACATATAGTCAGGGCAGTTCGGACACAATTGGTATCATTTATCTTCCTCTCTGCATTATCCATTCTAATTTCCCCCTGCCTCAGCTATACCCTCTATGTTCTTAGTGGTTTCCTTGGCGGTGTGGGCCAAATCCTCAGTCTTTTATTATTATTATTATTTTAATGTTTATTATTTTGAGAGAGGGAGAGAGAGCACAAGTCAAGGAGGGGCAGAGAGAGTCAAAGACAGAATCTGAAGAGGCTCCAGGCTCCAAGCTGTCAGCACAGAGGCCAACATGGGACTTGAACTCATGGACCGTGAGATCATGACTGAGCTTGGTCAGTACCTCAAAGACTAAGCTCCAGGCACCACTTAAATCCCATTCCTCAAGTCACTAGGACCAGATCAATATTCTATATGTACAGAACATGTTGTCTCATATACCAAAAAGAGGCCTACCAGACATTATATTTTTTTCTGCGATATGGAATGCAAGATTTAACAATCTGCCTTTTACTTTGGAGGGACATTCCAACACACTCCAAACACTGAAGCCCTAAAAAAACTTACTGTTATGGCAAACCCCAGGATTTTCGTAGGGTTTATTTTCCACGTTTAAGCTGGTTGTATCTTACCAGTCACCTCTTACTCCTCTTGCTGGATCAGCATGATGTCATTGATTTAGTGAATCAAGGAGATATCTGTGGGACATCTAGATTGTCTAGATCTATTTAGACTATACCAGGACAGAGAACAGAAAAAACACTGTGAATGTATATTGTTGTCTATTCCATATGGGAGTGAATTGTTTCTCATCCTTTTTTGCTAATTAAGATAGAAAAGAACACATTTACCCAGTGAATGAATGCCTACTATGTACCTGAGGTCAGATTAATCTGCTTTAGCAAAAATATTACCTTTGGCACAGCAGACTCCTACCAACGTATCTACCCACTTACCAAAATATATAAATAATGGTAATAGTAGGTAATTGACACTGATATCAAGTAATTGACATCACCATATAAGTTTAAGTCATACAGCATGATGGTTCGATCTACGTATATTGTGAAATGATTACCACAAGAAGTTCGGCAAACATTCATTATCTCATATAGATACAATAAGAAGAAAAGAAATAATAGAGAAAGAAAAAAAATTCTCTGTGATGAGAACTCAGGATTAACTCTCTTGCTTCTTAATGGGTTTATTGCTATGAAATTCCCTCTAAGAACTGCTTTTGCTGCATTCCAAACGTTGATATATTTCCAAAATCATTCCTCTCAATAAATTTTTAATTTCCCCTTCAATTTCTTATTTTATCCATTGATTGTTCAGGGGAGTGTTATTTGATTTCCATGTGTTTGTGAATTTTCCAGTTTTCTTCTTGTTATTGATTTCTAACCATTGTGTTTAGAGAAGATACTTGGTATGATTTCAATCTTCTTGAATTTGCTAGAACTTTTTTGTGTGTGTGTGTGGCCTAACATATAGTCTATCCAGAAAATTTTCCATGTATGTTTGAGAAGAATATATGTTCTGCTGTTGTTAGATAGAATGTTCAGTAAACGTCTGTTAGGTCCATTTGGTCTAAAGCATTGTTCATTCTCACTGCTTCCTTATTGATTCTCTGTCTGGATGATTTATTTCTCCTTTTAACTCTGTTAGATTATGCTTTAATATTTAAGTGCTTAATGTTAGGTGCATAAATACTTATAATTGTTGTACCTTCTTGATGGATTGACCCTTTATCATTATATAATGACCACCTTTGTCTTTGTCTCTTTTTACCATTTTTAGTTTAAATCTATTTTGTCTGATGTAAGTATAGCTACTCTGCTCTTTTTGTTATTATCACCATTTGCTTGAATGACTTTTTCTTTCCCTTGGCTCTCAGCCTGTGTGTGCCTTGAAGGCTAAATTGAATCTCTTGTAGCAGCATATTGTTAGATCTTGGTTTTTTGTTGTTATTGTTGTTGTTGTTTGGTTTTTTGTTTGTTTCTTTTTTTATCTATTGAGCCATTCTGTGTCTTTTGTGTGGAAAAGTTAATCTATTTACATTAAAAAAATATTGATAGGTAACAACTTACTATTGCCATTTTGTTAATTGGTTTCTGGTTGTTTGTAGCTCCACTGTTCCTTGTTCCTTATCTTGCTGTCTTTTTTATGTTTTGATGTTTTTTGATATTAGTATGCTATGGTTTCTTTATCATGTTCTTTTGCATAATTGCTATAGGTTTTCCTTTGTGGTTACCATGAGACTTACATAAAATAGCTTAAAATTATAACCCTAGTTTATAAGTTTATAATAACTTCATATTAATAGAATTCCTAAACTTTACACTTTTACTTCTACTCTTCACATTTTAGGTTATTGTCGTTCCAGTTTACATATTTTTTATCTTGTGTAACTAATAACAGATTATTGCAGTTATTGCTTTTTTACTATGTTGATTTTTATTTAGTTCATTTTTAAACTTTTAAGTTAGAGCCATTAGTGAATTATGCACCACCATTACAAAACTACAGAATCTAACTTTGACTATATATTTAGTATTACCAGTAAGTTTTATGCTACCTTTTATATTTTTACGATGTTAATTATTATCTTTATTTTCACTCAAGGAACTCCTTTTATCGTTTCTTGTAAGGCAAGTCTAGTGGTAATGAATTCCCTCCAGCTTTTGTTTGTTTGGGAAAGTCTTTACCCCTCCTTTCATTTCTGAAGGACAGCTTCATTAGGTATAGTATTCTTGGTTGATAGTTGTTCTTCTTTCAATATTTTGAATATGTTATCTCATTCTCTCCTGGCCTGAATTTGATATTGATTGATTTGTATTGATAAATCCACTGATAGTCTTATGGGGAGGGGGGGTTTCCCTTGTATGTAACTTTTCTCTCTTGTTGCTTTTAAAATTCTTCCTTTGTCTTTGATGTTTCAAAATTTAATTATAATGTATGTTGGTACAGCCTTATGCAAGTTCAACTAATTTGGGGTCCTTTGGGCCTCATGGATCTGGATATCCATTTTTCTCTTGAGCTTCAGGAAGTTTTTATCCAGTATTGTTTTAAATATATTTCTCTATATTTTTCCCTTTCTTTCTCCTCCTGGAATTTGCAGAATGTAAAATTGCTTCATTTTTATTGTGTCCTATAAGTCTCTAGCCTTTCTTTGCTCCTTTTCATTCTTTTTTTTTCTCTTTTTTGCTCCTCTGACTGGATAATTGCTAATGTTCTATCCTGTGGGTCACTGGTTCTTTCTTTTGCAGGGTTGAGTCTGCTTTTGAAACTCTATGAATTCTCAATTCAGTTATTGTACTTTTCAATTCTAGTATTCTGGTTTATTTTTTTCTTAATTCTTTTTTTTTTGCTTATTAAACTATTTGTTTATTAGTGCATTGTTTATCTAATTGTGATAGTTGTCTGTATATTCTATAATTCACTAATTTCTTCAAGAAGATGATTCGAATTTTTTTGTCCAGTTCATACATATCCATTTCTTTTTATTTTTCTTAAGTTTTATTTATTTATTTATTTTAGAGAGAAAGAGAGCACACATGGGGAAGGGGCAGAGAGGTGGAGGGACCGCCACATGGAGCTCAGCCCAATGTAGTGTTCAAAGTCACAACCTCTGAGATCATGACCTGAACCAAAGTTGGATGCTCAACCAACTGAGACACCAAGGTGCCCCCAGATCTCCAATTCTTTAAGATCAATTATTAGAGCTTATTAATTTTTCTTTGATGGTGTCACATTTATCTGTTTTTTTATTATCCTTAATTCCTTATATTGGTATCTGCACATTTGAGTAATCAGGCTTCTTTTCCAGACTTACAGATTTGCTTGGCAGAGATAGATCTTCACCAGTCTGCTCAGTTTTGGTCTCTGAGCATGTCTGCTTAGAATGTCTTGGGCAGGTGGGGTCTGCTATTATGGTCTATTTTGAGGTAAGGCAACTCTGAAGTTAAGGATGCAGGATTGTGCCACTGGCTGAAAACAGTTGAACAGGACTGTTGACTTGGTTTCCTACCCAAGTGAGGCTTTGGGATGGCCTCTACATTTACCTTGATTCTCTGGTCAGGCTTATTAGATGGTTGGGGCTGGGTACTATATTCAGTAATAGATGGGGCTATTAATTAGCTTCCTTGGTCTGGCAGGGCATTGGGATGGGACCAAGGGCCTATACAGTCCTTGGGGGACTCATATCAGATAAGAGTGCACACTGATTTCCCTGTTCAGATGAGGCTACTGGTTTTGCTCTGCAGATGGGGAAAGCCATGGACCATGCTCTCTGTTTAAGTGCCACTATAAGTAGGGATGTGGGATGGGCTACATAGCTTTTCTGTGTTCTGGTTAGGTTCCCTTCTCAAGCAGGCTAATGGCTGTATTCAGCATTGAGGAGTACTATGAATTAGTTTTCCTTCCCAGGACCAGTGGGAAAAGCAGTTCTAAAGCAGGTAATGCTCTTTGGTTGTTGTCTTAACTCAAGCTGACCCATGCCCCCAGTTCCCTGGTTAAACAGGTCCACTGGCTTTGCTTTACAAACTAGGCTCTGTCTGCCCTTCCTTCAGCTTAAGCACCACTGGGCTGCAGAGCTTCCAGGTGCTCTTGCCATCCCATCAGATGGGGCTGGAAGCCACAGCAGGTAGGGCTATAGCTAAATTCCCTTGCCTGTACAGGAAGGGGAGGGGCCACTCCTGGCAACTCTCAATTTCCCAAACAGGTTGTCTAGTTGGAAAGGACCTGGCGGTACCCTCAGCCTTGACTTTGAACCAATTGCCCTGCATATGTGTAGCAGGAGAACTCTCCTGCTAGTTTTACTCTGGGGGCTATCAGCACTGCCAACTCATTTCTTGGCTTTAGCATTGCCAGGCTGCACAGCTTCCAGGAGTTCACCAGCCCTTCTGGTTAAATGTGGCTGGGAGAGATTCTCCACAGTGGGTGGGACTGTGACTCGACTCCATAGTGAGGCATGGGCATACCAGGCTGTCGTGCTGGCAAAACTCCTTGTTTGAGGATCTGAACCAGAAAGATCTGCCCACCGAGTTCCCTGGTCAGAGTGCACCCCTGATTTGTTTCTGCAGATAAGCTAAGCTGCTGGTTTGGAATACTACTTGGGCACTACAGGTATAAACTTGGTCTGCCCAGATTGTGTGCTAGTTGTTACAAGTCCCTCCCCACCTTCTTCACAGTCAGATTCTCATTAATTGAGTCCCACAGATTTCCTTGAAATACCTATGGGGTGAGATCAGGGTAGGGGCTACCACAAAGCAACCCACAACGCTGGGGGTGGGGCAGTGCTGGTTGTATCCTTTGGTTTCTCTTTCCCCACTGGAGGAACTAGAGGGTGAGTAGAAACCTCTCTATGTGGTGCTGTGCTGACCTAGGGGCAGGGCAATGTGTTTCTCTCTTAAACACATCCCTAACATACCTTTACCATCACCAGTCTACCAAAACTTCTCTTTTCAAAGTGACGAATCTCCCAACTAGATCTAAAGACCAGGTTTCAATTTCATCTTAATTAACCTAGTAGAAGCATCACACAAATGATCACTCTCTTTCTTATATTTTTATTCATCACCTTGTTTTCCTACCACTGGTTCTTCCTTCCTGATACCTTTTGCTAGCTATTTCTCTTCTCCCTAGTCCTTAGGCTTTTTCTTCTTTTCTTACATATATTTTCAGTCTCTTATTACTATACCCAGTCTCATGGCTTACATATTCATATATATGCCAATAGCCTCACAGTTTGTATCCCTAGACCAAGCCTCTACTTTATATTCTATATTTGTATATCTACCTTCCTAGTAAATATATCCACAAGGGTCTCTAATATTATTTAGAAGTCAGTAAGTCCAAAGCAGCTTCTGATCATCTTACTGCAGCCTGCCACATCTCAATAAGTAGTGACTTCTTCTTTTAGGCAAAAAGCCTTGGTGTCCTCTTGGCTTTTTTCTTTTCATTTATAACCCACAGGCAATCCTCATGCTTCTGCCTTCAAATTATACATAGAATCCACTCATCCCTTCTGCCCTCCTCCTTGTTTGAGCTATACCTGGATTCCTAAAATAGACTCAAAACAAGCCTTGCTGCTCCTACTTTTACTTTCTTTAGTCCTTTCTCAATACATCAGCCAAATATTATTATATTCCTCTATTACAAAACTTACAAAGCTCTTCATCTCCCAAGATAAAAACAAAGTTCCTTGGGATCTCAGAAGACCCTATGTGATGTGGCCACCATTACTTCTCTGACTTACTTTCCAACTCATTCATTCCTCTCAAAACTTCCTTGCCATTCTGGAATACTTCAGGAAGGATCCCACCACAGGGTGTTTGCCTGGCTGTTCACGCTGTCTGGAATACTCTTCCATCAAGTCCTGCAAGTATTTTCTCAATTAGGTCTATTCTGACTGCTTACCCTATTTAAATGAAAATCTACTGCCTTTGTTCTGTGACTCCTGCAATGCTGATCTTCATTAATCTGCCTTAGTATTTCTCATTCTCCTTTAGTACTTGCTATCTTTTATCACTGTATGTAAATTATTTATATATTATACATATTATTTGATCTAGTTAGAATCTAAACTTTATTTTGTCAGTGATGACAAACCTCCTAGAATAATACCTGACATAAGAGAGGTTCAAAACATATTTGATGCATAAATTTTATTGAAGTTACCAAAGAAGACTAAAATCAATAGATATACCACGAAAAGATAGGATATCATAATAATATCAATTATCCCCAGTTTATAAAAAGCTTAAAAGAATTTATTTTAAATCATATACTAGAGTAAAATCAAGAATATACAAATAATTATAGATAAGAGTAATGTTGAGGAGTGACATAGGCACACAAATAGGTCAATGGAACCAAATAAAGAAGCCTATATGTATAATGTCACAATTTAGAATATCACAGCAATTACTTGCGGGTCATAAGTAAAATAAATAAAAATTATATAAAGAAAATTATATTCCCCTTTCACAAAAGTTAATTATAGTATAATAAAGGTTTAAATATGAAAATAAAAGCTTAAACATTTAGAAGAAAAAGGAGATTTTTTTTATGACACTGATGTAGGAAAACATTTCTTAATCAAGAATGCAAAGATGCAAACACAAAGGACAGGATTAATAAATGTGATATCACTATGACAAAAGGTAAGTAAAATGTGTCATCTACTTAGAGATAATATTAGGAGAATATTTGACTGGTAAAAATTAGTATTTATAATATATATTTTGAAGCTTATAAATCTATAAGAAAAATAAAATCTCACATAGAAAACCATGAACAAAGGTTATGAGCATCAACTTTACAAAAAAGTAAACAGTCCTGCAAATGTGGAAAGACAAAAATTACAGTGGTATAATATTTACAACCACCTGAATGATAAATATTAAGAAGTCCAATAATATTCTGAGATGACAGGAGTGAAGCTGGCACTATTTTGGAGAACAATCCAAAATATCTAATGAGAATGAAAATTTGCATACCTATAGCACAGGAATTCCATTAGGCACATCCCCTTGAGAAACAGTTAACCTCTGTAGTCAAAGAAATATAAAACCATATTCCCTGTGGAATTGTTCCAAATAGCAGTGATACCAAAACAGGAATTCATAGATGAAGAATATAAATACATAACTTAAGATATTTAAGCTGAGCCATTTTTAGAGGTGATGGAAAATATGGTGTCTGGTTGGAGTAGATTTTATAAGAATGAAGGAAATTGTCAAATCGGGATGTGAGAAACATTTTTAGTGAGGCTAGAGGCAAAAAAGATGGAGTAGAGATAAGGCTGTATCCCCATTACTGGAATTACTGAGAAATATAGAGGGTTTTGTAGAAGATACTAGACTATAGAAAGAAGATATTAAAGAGGATCAGATAATTGGGAAGCATGTACTTTAAAAGAGAAGTCTGATGTGGTAGCAAAATAATAACATGGAAATTGCCTTTTGAGTCAAGATAAGGGGGGAAAGACTCAGTAAAAAGAAACAATTAAAGTTAATGGAAGAAGAAGGAATATCAATATGCATGTCACTTATACACCACTTTTCATTTATTCCCTGTTCTTTATTTTCAAGTATAAATATAAAGATTTTTATAATGTTGCAAAACATCCAGAGTCATATTTTCCAATCTTTTCTAATGCTTTGATCAAAAACCTTGATGTCAGAAGCATAAATACCTAGGGATAAATCTAACCACAAGATGTAAAAGATCTCTATGCTGAAAACTATAGAAAGCTTATGAAGGAAATTGAAGAAGATATAAAGAAATGGAAAAACATTCCATGCTCATGGATTGGAAGAATAAATATTGTCAAAATGTCAATACTACCCAAAGCTATCTACACACTCAATGCAATCCCAAGCAAAATTGCACCAGCATTCTTCTCGAAACTAGAACAAGCGATCCTAAGATTCATATGGAACCACAAAAGGCCCCGAATAGCCAAAGTAATTTTGAAGAAGAAGACCAAAGCAGGAGGCATCACAATCCCAGACTTAGCCTCTACAACAAAGCTGTCATCATCAAGACAGCATGGTATTGGCACAAAACAGACACATAGACCAATGGAATAGAATAGAACCCCAGAACTAGACCCACAAATGTATGGCCAACTAAGCTTTGACAAAGCAAGAAAGAACATCCAATGGAAAAAGACAGTCTCTTTAACAAATGGTGCTGGGAGAACTGGACAGCAACATGCAGAAGATTGAAACTAGACCACTTTCTCACACCATTCACAAAAATAAACTCAAAATGGATAAGGACCTGAATGTGAGACAGGAAACCATCAAAACCCTAGAGGAGACAGCAGGAAAAGACCTCTCTGACCTTAACCGCAGCAATTTCTTACTTGACACATCTCCAAAGGCAAGGGAATTAAAAGCAAAATGAACTATTGGGACCTCATGAAGATAAAATGCTTCTGCACAGCAAGCGAACAACCAACAAAACTAAAAGGCAACTGACGGAATGGGAAAAGATATTTGCAAATGGCATATCAGACAACGAGCTAGTATCCAAATGTATAAAGAGCTCACCAAACTCCACACCCAAAAACAAATAATCCAGTGAAGAAATGGGCAGAAACATGAATAGACACTTCTCTAAAGAAGACATCCGGATGGCAAACAGGCACATGAAAAGATGTTCAACGTCGCTCCTCATTCAGGGAAATACAAATCAAAACCACACTCAGATATCACCTCACGCCAGTCAGAGTGGCCAAAATGAACAAATCAGGAGACTATAGATGCTGGCGAAGATGTGGAGAAACAGGCACCCTCTTGCACTGTTGGTGGCAATGCAAACTGGTGCAGCCACTCTGGAAACAATGTGGAGGTCTGTCAAATAATTAAAAATAGAACTACCCTATGACCCAGCAATAGCACTGCTGGGAATTTACCCAAGGGATAAGGAGTGCTGATGCATAGGGGCACATGTACCCCAATGTTTATAGCAGCACTTTCAACCAATAGCCAAATTATGGAAAGAGCCTAAATGTCCATCAACTGATGAATGGATAAAGAAATTGTGGTTTATATACCCAATGGACACTATGCGGCAATGAGAAAGAATGAAATATGGCCTTTTGTAGCAACGTGGATGGAACTGGAAAGTGTGATGCTAAGTGAAATAAGCCATACAGAGAAGACAGATACCATATGGTTTCACTCTTATGTGGATCCTGAGAAACTTAACAGAAACCCATGGGAGAGGGGAAGGAAAAAAAAAAAAGAGGTTAGAGTGGAAGAGAGCCAAAGCATAAGAGACTCTTCAAAACTGAGAACAACTGAGGGCTGATGGGGCGTGGGAAGGAGGGGACGGTGGGTGATAGGTATTGAGGAGGGCACCTTTTGGATGAGCACTGGGTGTTGTATGGAAACCATTGATAATAAATTTCATATATTGAAAAAAAAACCTTGATGTCATCAAGAGTAATTACAAACACCAGGCCCAGCAGTCAGGCAGGTGCACAGCCTTTTTTGTCACTTGCATAGGTATTTTCAATAGGAAGGTGTAGCTTGATTGATCACTTTCGGTTGGTTGAATTTGAAGGTGCTGTAAAATAAATGAAGCCTGTGTGGAGAAGAAAGAACCAAAATCATTTTTCTCTTCCTCAATTCTTAATTTGCTATCGTTTTTGGATATCAGATTTAGATAATAATTAAACATTCTTTTAGTCTGGAATGCTGGAAAGGAAAAAAAAAAAGGAGAAAAGGAAAGAAAAAGTGTGAGTTTCAATAAGTCTGTTACCATTTGGAATGGCTTCCAACCTTTCAACTGAAGCCATGGTAAAACAGAAAGAAGCCTTAATTATCAAAAGGTCTAATTAAAAACAGGAAAAAGAAATGCATTGAGTGGAAAGCAAGTAGGGGGCGGTCTGTAAGAACCCCTTTGGTATTCCAGTCTCCATATAGGCCCTGTCCTCTAAAACTGTCATGCACTACAAAAGCACCTCTCCTTCTTTTTCCCTCACCTGCCATTCCTGACTTTTTATATGTAATTTAATGAATAAATAGTAAACAGATTAAATATATTGACTTTACATATATTTACTTAAGTAAATTGACTATGAATATTTTGAATTAAATTTTTTGAGATATCTTATGTCTTGAGATTGGTTTACATTTTTTTTTAAAGTTTGAAGGAACTATTTTTGAGCTCAGGTGCCAAAACAAGGATTGGGCTGCAGGCCCATCACCTCCTTATCTGGGATCTGCCTCACTCTTCCATACACAGGTGCAGATCTCAGAGCAGCCACATCCTGACCATGTGATCCCGTCTTCTGCCCACAGTTGACTGGGACTGGGGTAGTCACCCCATCATGCAGAGCCAGAGTCTCTTTAGCCAGAATTTGGAATTGGAACTGAGAGGGCAATTCAGTTCCTCTTCAGGAAGGAATTTAGAAATGTCCTCGATAAGGTCCTGAGAAACAGAGGAAGTCAACATGTAGAGGAGAAGAACAAAGCAAATGTGAAGGGAGGAGTAGGAGGGCTCATAGAGGAAAGCAGCAAGATGAGGAGAGAATTCTTGACCACATGAGGACCCCTGGTTTCAAGGGACTAGCTGCGTTTCAACTGTAATATTGAATGAAATAGACAATGGAATAGTCTTCATATAATAAGTTCTTTTTTTCTCTTTATGCTGGCTTGCATGGATTTTCTGTTACTTGAAAACAAAATTCCTAGCTACTATAATCACTTTCTAGTAATCACTGATCCTGTGATTAGGCAGGTCTTTAATATTATAAATTCTGCAAGTGTAAATTTTACTTTGTAATCACATTAGTGTCCTGGTCTCATCAGCCTTCTCTCTATGCTTCACCCCAAAGCACTACTCTATCAATTTAGTGATTGAGCCTCTAAGAAATGTTTATAGAATAAATGGATTCAATGATCGATAGAGGCTTCACTCTTTAGAGACTTGTAAGAGTGCTGTATTCTTGTCTTCCCTCCTCCTTTCTGCCCTCCCCCTCATGTTCACCACCCTGACACATACTTCTCCATATTTCCTAGTGACTTTGAAATAAAAGAAAGAATGTGGGTTGATGTAGGATATTTTGAAACTCCAAATGGTAACTTCTTTTAACTGTTATGGCCTCTGAAGCTCAGGATTATTTATGTAAATTTATGAATAAAAGTTCTAGTTAATGAAGATATTAGTAGTTCCTCAAAAACAGTGGAGTATATTCATCATAACAAAGCACATCTAGGAACTGTCTTTGGAATTGGAGCTCCTGTGCTGGTTATTCTTTGTCTCCATATTCCGTCTTCTGCTTCTGCTCTTCTCTGTGGCACAGAAGCTGACCACTCTGAAATACACGAGCAGGTTTCCTTATAAACTGGCTTCCAACTGGGTTCAAACACAGCAGTGGTGGCAGGAAACTGAAGAGCAGAATCAGAAAGAAGTCAGGGTATTTCTTCTCTGATCCTTTTCTGTTTTGGCACGGTGTCTCAGAGAGTAGGTAATTTCTCCATGACGACAGCTCCTACGGGAAAGCCTCCTAAATAGTTCAAACTCTCACTGGGTCTCTGTAAACCTAATTTCCCCTTTTGCTATTCCAGGCCTAAATTAATATCAATCGTAAGTAGGGTGATAACTTCTCACTGTTGCTGTTCTACAATTGTCTCAGTATCCATTCTTTTCTCCCTTACTTCTCCTCATACCTCTGAAAGCCCCACTATTAAAATTCCTTTATTTGAACCATTTGAGACAAATGCCAGGACTGTGACTTATTCAGCAGCTACTGCTCTCAGGCATAAAAAGTACACTAAAGTGTAAATGACAAGTTACTATCTAGGGTTATCTAAACCTACATCTACTGAAACAGTCTATTACAAGCAAAATACATTCAGTGTGTTCTCCAATTCTGAGTCAATTTGATTATGTGGGAAATTGTCCTAAAGTCAGATTTCCTGGGTTATGTCCTCTAAACATAAACTTTAAAAGGGTTTTGTTTTGTTTTTTGTTTTGTTTTGTGATATGAAACAAATTAACAAATTAGGTCTTGCCTTTTTCATACATAAAATAAGGAAGTTGAACTATCTCCAAGGTGTCTTCCAAGTTTGAACATTCTTTGATTAAATTCTTTATGGAAGGATTGACATTATAAACTGCCAACAGCTACTGATAACAATTTTGTTGAATTCCAACAGATGGAACAACCACAGCAAAGCACGAATTGCCTTTAATGACAACTAAATGGGATATATGCACATATATAAAGGGTACTTTCCTCTCCACAGATGAACTTTTTTTTGTGTTTGTTTGTTTTCAGTATGTTTTACCTTGCATGTAATGATGATATTCTTTATGTGTCCTTTCTACACACTTTCTTTTCCAGAAATGATTTTAATCCTAATAAATGAGGTCCTAAAATGTATTTATGTTTTTTTGTCTGTCAAATCCTACTTTTCTCACAATGATCATAATCAATCTGAAAATAAATTTCATTAATATTTTTTAATGTCTCTAAGAAACAGAAAACAAGCAAGTTGAGCCCTAAACTTTCTCTAGTTTACTACCATGTTGAAAGAGTTTCTAAGCCACGGACAGGGAGAAGAAACAAAATAGGGCCCACTGGTCTCCCTGAGTTGAGGAAAGAGTTGAAAGTATAAGGGACTAAAGCAACTGGAGTTTGCAGAGGAGAGTACTAGAGGGGAGAGAGTCACATAGAAATAGAATTCTGGATGTTTGCAGAGCACTCCACTTTTAGTCTTCAGCTGGTTACTGGTAAGAACATGCATACAAGGAAACAATCTGAGACCAAGTAAAGAACAATTAGAAAGGAACAGGCAGATCAGTCTCCAGAGCACATGTAGAACTTATATTATTTAATAGTCCCACCAGCCAGAGGGGGAGAAAACTTCCAGTACATAAGGAATGGGGTAGAGTACTCAGACAATATGACCTCAATTAGGGAACAAAATGATCCCAAGACTAAAGGCTCCTCTGGTCCTGCCAAAGAAAGCTTAAAAGCAAGTCTTGAAAAAATAAAATTGTTTTTGAGTAACTTAACTGTGCCCTAGAAAAATAAAACAAAATAATAAAGCAATAATAAAGTGTGGGACAACTTCAGAAAGTCTAATTTGCATGTAATTGGAAGGCATGCAGAAGAGGAGACAGTTATGGGTACATAAAATTTTTTGAAGAAATAATGGCTAATTTTTTTCCAAATTTGATGAAAATTCTAAACCTGCAGATTAAAGATTAGTGAGGCACGAGTTTAAGAATCATTAGAGAAACCACACAAAAGCACATTAAAATCAAATTAATTAAAACCAGTGATAAAGAAAAATATTGAAAGCAGAATAAAGAAAAGAGTCTCATACAGAGGAACAAAGATAAGAATGAAGTAATTCTTTTCAAACTGAATCATGGTTAAACAACATCTTTAAAGTTTTAAAAGAAACAGTTGTCAGCTCAAAATTCTATGCTATATAAAAATATCTATCCAAAAAGAAAGTGAAATAAAGACTTTTATCAGACATATAAAATCTGAAAGTATTAACTAACATACAAGAAACATTAAGGAAAATTCTTCAGGCAGAGGAAAATAATACCTTATGGAAATCTGTAGCAACAGAAAGAAGTGAGGAACATCAGAAATGGAAAAGATATGGACAAATTTTCAGTTTTTATTATGTTTTAAATAACTCTACAAGATAACTGTTTAGTTCATTGATTTTTGACTAGGTGTAAAGGCAGTTTATCAGGGGAAAGGATTTCCTGTTCAACCAATGACGCTGGAACAATTGCATATCCACATGCAAAACAAAGACAAAAAAAACTTAGATCCATACTTCATGCCATATACAGAGATGAACTCAGAATGGAACACAGACTCAAATGGAAGAGGGAAAATAATAAAACTTGGAATAAGACATGGGATAAAAAATGGTTTCTTAATTATAACAAAAGCACAGTCTATAAAGGAAAAAGTTAATAAATTGGACCTCATCAAAATTCAAAACTTCTACACTTCAATCTCAAGCAAAAAACTGAAAAGAATACTAGCAAAACACATATCTAATAAAAGACTTGTATCCATAATATATAAAGAATTCTTACAAGTCAATAATTTAGAAGACTGATTTGTTTTTAAAAATAAGTAAAATATATGAATAGATATTTCACAAAAGAAGATATATGAATGACCAACAAGAACATAAAAATGTGTTCAACACCATTGCTCATTAGAGAAATGCAAATTAAAAACACAATGAGATACCTTTTCACACTAACTTGGTATAATATTTCTTACTATAAGAAATAAAACAGGGGCACCTGAGTGGCTCAGTCAGTTGAGCATTTGACTTTGGATTTCGGCCCAGGTCATGATCTCAGCGTTGTGGGATTGAGACCCCCATCAGGTTCCACGCTAAGGAGCCTCCTTAGGATTCTCTGTCTCTCCCTCTCTCTGCCCCTCCCCTCACTTGTGCTTTCTCTCTCTCTCAAAAATAAATAAACTCAATTTAAAAAAAATTTAAAGAAAGAAAATAGTAACAAATATTGATGAGGATGTGAAGAAAATGGAACCCACAAACACTGCTGGTGGAAATATAAAATGGTGTGGTCATTTTGGAAAATAGTTTCACAGCTTCTTTAAAAATTAAACATAGACTTCTAATTTCTAGTTCCTAGTGTGTCCTAACAACAAGTAAGAAGCTGAAAAGTCAAGATTGAAAAATCAAGAACACTTCTTGGATCCACAAGTAAGGTAAGAATACAAGGCAAACCACTGCCTCCCAAATAAGAGAGACAAATAAGCAAGTATAGGGAGCCACAACTTACCAGAGCAGAGACTCATTAACAAACCCACCACAGAAATAAGTGGCAGGGTAGGAAAACCTGAACTGTAATTGATGAATTGCTGGAGGCTCAGAACCAGACATGGAAAAAGTAAAAAAATGCAAGAATAGATTAGCAGGGTAAGCAGAGACATGAAAATCCTAAGAATGAGGGAAAAAGAAATACCAGAGACAAAAACACCATAACAAAAATGAAGAATGCCTTTGGTGGGCTTCTTAGTAGACTGAACATGACTGAAGAAAGAATCTCTAAGTTTGAGAATATCTCAATAGAAACCTCAACAACTGAAAAGCAAAAGGAACAAAGACTGAAAAACAAAGGACTATGGGACAACTACAGATGATGTAATATACACATAATGGGAATACCAGAAGAAGAAAGAGATAAAATAAGAAATATATGAAACAATAATGAATGAGAACTTCCCCAAATTAATGTCAGACAACAAGTCACGGATCAAGGAAGCTCAGAGAACACTATGCAGAAAAAAGAAATGCAAACAACATACCAAACAAAAACAAAAAGCACCTAAGCAAATCATTTTCCAACTAAAAAAAAATGAAAAATAAAGAAAAAAATCCTGCAAGAAGTCCAAAATGCGGGGCGGGGGGAGGACCCACCTTACCTACAAAGGAATAAAGATAACAATTGTATCCCGTGTCTCTCTAGAAACCATGAAAGCAAAAAGAGAGGGCAGTGAAATATTTAAGGTGTTAAAAGAAAAACAAAACATCAACCGAGAAGTCCAGGTTCTAGGATTATATATTCTGAGAAATAATTCCTCAAAAGTAAAGGCAAAATAAGACTTTTTTGGACAAAAATTGATCAACTTTGTTGCTAGTTGGGTGGCCTCGCAAGAAATGCCAAAAGAACATCCTTAGAAAGAAGGAAAGTAATCTAGGCCAGGAACTCAGATTTGTGTAAAGAAAGGAAGAGCACTAAAGAAAGAATAAGTGAAGGTAACATTAATATGTTTATTTTTCTTATTTTTACTTGATCTAACTTTCCCTCAAAATAATAATAGAAACAATGTATCTGATGATGTATTCCTATTTTTATATATTAAGTGTGTATACCAGTGTGTATACCTGTATATAAGTGAAATGAATTATAGCAATGACACAAGGGATGGGAGGGAGGAATTAGGATTATTTTGTTATTATAAGGTATTCACACTACCCATTAAGAGGTATGGTGTTATTTGAAAGTGAGCCTGGATTTGTTGTAAACATATATTGCAAAGTCTAGAGCAACCACTAAGAAATTTGAAAAAAGAAGTATAACTGATGCTAAAATAAGATAAAATTGAATCATATAAGATGCTCAATTGAAACTATAAAAGGCAAAAAACAAAGAATGAAAGACAAAAACAGAAACAAAGAACAAGGGCAACAAATAGAAAAGTTAAAATATGGTAGATTTTAATCCAACAGTATCAATAATCACATTGTATGCCAGTGGTCTAAATTCAGCAATTAAAACAAATAGCAGCAGAGTGGATCAAAAAGCATGCCCCAACTGTAAGTTGCCTACAAGAAATCCACTTTTATTTTTTTCCCTTTTTTTTAATTTAAATTTTAGTTACCATACAGTGCAATATTGTTTTCAGGAGTAGAATTCAGTGATTCATCACTTACATAAAACACCCATTGCTCATCACAACAAATGCCTTCCTTAGTACCCATTAGCCATCTAGCCCATCTCCTACCCACTTTTCTCCCTCAACCCTCAGTTTGTTCTCTATCGTAAAGAGTCTCTTGTGGTTTGTTTCCCTCTCTTATCTCCCTCTCTCATGTTCATCTGTATTGTTTCTTAAATTCCACGTATGAGTGAAATCATATGGTATTTGTCTTTCTCTGATGACTTATTTCTTTTAGACTAATACACTCTAGCTCCATCCACATCATTGCAAATGGCAAGATTTCATTTTTGATGGCTTAGTAATATTCCGTTATATGTATATGTGTGTGTGTGTGTGTGTGTGTGTGTGTGTGTGGTATACACACACAATATTTTCTTTACCCATTCATCAGTTGATTGACATTTGGACTCTTTCCATAGTTTGGCTATTGTTGATAATGCTGCTATATACATTGGGGTGCATGTACCCCTTCGAATCTGTATTTTTGTATCCTTTGTGTAAATACCTAATAGTACAATTGCTGGATCATAGGCTACTTCTATTTTTAGTTCTTGAGGAAGCTCTATACTGTTCTCCAGTGTGGTTGCACCAGTTTGCATTCCCACAAACAGTGCAAGAGGGTTTCCCTTTCTCTACATCGTCGCCAACATGTGCTGTTTCCTATGTTATTCATTTTAGCCATTCTAATAGGTGTGAGGTGGTATCTCATTGTGGTTTTGTATTGATTTGTTTTTCCTTGATGATGAATGATGTTGAGCATCTTTGATGTGTCTGTTAGCCATCTGGATGTCTTTTGAAAAATGTCTATTCATGTCTTCTGCCCATTTCTTAACTGGGTTGTTTGGTTTTGGGGGTGTTGAGTTTGGTAAGTTCTGAATAGATTTTGGATACTAACCCTTTATCAGATATGTTGGTTGCAAATATCTTCTCCCATCCTACAGGCTGCCTTTTAGTTTTGTTGTTGCTTTTCTGTGCAGAGTTTTTTATTTTGATTAAGTCCCAATAGTTCATGTTTGCATTTGTTTCCCTTGACTTCAGCAACATGTCTAGTAAGAAGTTTCTCTGGCTGAAGTCAAAGAGGTTTCTGCTTGTTTTCTCCTCTAGGATTGGATTCCTGTCTCACATTTAGAACTTTCATCCATTTTGAGTTAATTTTTGTGTATGGTGTAAGAAAGTGATCCAGTCTCATTCTTCTGCGTGCTGCCGTCCAGTTATTCTAACACCATTTGTTAAAGAGACTCTTTTTTTCCACTGGATAGTTTTCCTACTATATTGAAGATTAGTTGACCATATAGTTGTGGGTTTGTTTCTGGGTTTTCTGTTCCTTGCCATTAATCTCAGTGTCTGTTTTTGTGCCAGTACCATATTGTCTTGATGACTACAGCTCTGTAATACAGCTTGAAATCTGGAATCATAATGCTTCCAGCTTTGTTTTTCTTTTTCAGGATTGCTTTGGCTATTTGGGGCCTTGTGTGGCCCCAATTTTAGGATTGTTTATTCCAGCTCTGTGAAAAATGCTGGTGGTGTTTTTATAGGGTTTGCATTAAATGTGTAGTTTGTTTTGGGTCATATAGACATTTTAACAATGTTTCTTCTTCTAATCCATAAGCATGGAACCCTTTTCCATTTTTTTGTGTCTTCCTCAATTTCTTTCATAGGGTTTCTATAGTTTTCAGAGTACAGATATTAGGTTTATTCCTAGATATCTTGTGGTTTTTGGTACAATTGCAAATGGGATTGATTCCTTGATTTCTTTTTCTACTGCTTCACTATTGGTGTATAGAAATGCAACAGATTTCTGTACATTGATTTTATATCTTGCAACTTTGCTGAATTCATGTATTAGTTCTAACAGTTTTTTAGCGGAGTCTTTCAGGTGTTCTACATAAAGTATCCTGTTGTCTTAAAACAGGATAAGTTTGACTTCTTCTTTGCCAATTTGGATGTCTTCTATTTCTTTTTCTTGCCTGACCGCTGAGGCTAAGACCTCCAGTAGTATGTTAAATAGTAATTGTGAGAGTGCACATCCTTGTCTTGTTCCTGACCATAGGGAAAAGGCTCTCAGTTTTTCCCACTGAGGATGGTATTAGCTGTGGGTTTTTTGCATATGGCCTTTATGATGTTCAGGTATGTTCCATCTATCTCTACTTTTTGAGAGTTTTTATTAAGAATGAATGCTGTATTTTGTCAAATACTTTTCCTGCATCTATTGACAGGATCATATGGTTCTTATCCTTTTATTGTTGTGGTATTTCATGTTGACTAACTTGTGAATACTGAACAAGTCCTGCAGCCCAGGAATAAATCCCACTTGATCTTGGTGAATAATTCTTTTAATGTACTATTGGATTCGATTTTCTAGTATCTTGTTGAGAAATTTTGCATCCAGGTTCACAGGGATATTAGTCTGTAATTCTCATTTGTAGTGGTTTTGGAATCAAGGTAGTGCTGGCTCATAGAATGAGACTGGAAGTTTTCCTTCCATTTCTATTTTTTGGAGTTTGAGAAGAATAGGTATTAACTCTTCTTTAAATGTCTGGTAGAATTTCCCTGGAAAGCCATCTGGTCCAGGAATCTTGTTTGTTGGGAGATTTTGGGTAAATGATTCCATTTCTTTGCTGATTATGGGTCTGTTCAAATTTTCTATTTCTTCTTGTTTCAGTTTTGATAGTGTGTGTGTTTAGAATTTTAGTGTGTGTTTTGTCCATTTTTTCCAGATTGCCCAGTTGGCATGTAGTTTTTCATAGTATTCTCTTATAATTGTTTGCATTTCTGTGGGGCTGATTGTGATCGCTTCTCTTTCATTCATGATTTTATCTATCTGGGGCCTTACTCTTTTCTTTTAGATAAGTCTGGCAGGGGGTTATCAATTTTGTTAATTCTTTCAAAGAACCAGCTCCTGGTTTTGTTGATCAGTTCTACTGTTTTTGTTTGTTTGTTTCTATATCATTTATTTCTGCTCTAATCTTTATTGTTTTTCTTCTGCTGCTGGCTTTAGGTTTATTTGCTCTTCCTTTTCTATAACCTTTAGATATAAGGTTAGATTGTGTATTTGGGACCTTTCTTGCTTCTTGAGATAGGCCTGAATTACAATATACTTCCCTCCTAGGACTGCCTATGCTGCATCAAAAGGTTTTGGATGGTCATGTTTTCATTTTCATTTGCTTCTGTGTATTTTTTTTTTCATTTCTTCTTTAATTTCCAGTTTAACCAATTCGTTTTTAGGGGATGTTCTTTAACCTCTATGTATTTGAGGGTTTTCCAAATTTTCCTATGTGGTTGACTTCAAGTTTCATAGCAGTGTGATCTGATTATACGCAAGGCATAATTGTGACCTTTTTGAACCTGTTGAGGGCTGATTTGTGACACAGTATGTGATCTATTCTGGAGAATGTTCCATGTGCACTTGAGAAGAATGTGTATTCTGCTTCTTTAGGAAGTAATGTTCTGAACATATCTGTTAAGTCCATCTGGCCCAGTGTGTCATTCAAAGCCATTGTTTCCTTGTTGATTTTCTGCTTAGGTGATCTATCCATTGTTGTAAGTGAAGTGTTAGAGTCCACTCATTATTGTATTATTATCAATGAATTTCTTTATGTTGGTGATTGATTTATATATTTGGGTGTTCCAAGTTGAGGACATAAGTATTTATAATTGCTGGATCCTGATGGGTAGACTCCTTAATTACGATATAATGCCCTTCTTCATCCATCATTACAGTCTGTTTTAAAATCTAGTTTGTCTGATATAAGTATGGTACTCCACCTATATTTTGACATCCATTAACATGATAGATGCTTCTCTATCCCCTCACTTTCAATCTGCAGGTGTCCCAAGATCTAAAATGAGTCTATTGCTAAGCATCATATAGATGGGTCTTTTCTTTTTAAACTTTCTGATACACTACATCCTTTGACTGGCGCACTTTGTTCATTTACATTTAGAGTGATTATTGAAAGATATTTAGTGCCACTGTGTTACCTGTAGAGTTGGTGTTTCTGGTGATGTTTTCTGGTCTTTTCTAGGTTGTTGTTTTTGGTCATTTTTTTCCCTTCTACTCAAAGAGTTCCCCTTAAAATTTCTTATAGGGCTGGTTTAGTGGTCATGCTTCTTGGATTTTGATGTATGTGTCCTTCCCCAGTTTAGGGAAGCTTTCAGCTGTGATTTGCTCACATAAACCTTCTGCCCCTTTTTTTCTCTCTTCATCTTCTGGGACTCCTCTGATATGAAAGTTATTATGTCTTAATAAATCACTGAGTTCCCTAAGTCTCCCTTCATGATCCCTGACCTTTGTTTCCCTCATCTTTTAAGTTTCATTATTTTTCTTCATTTTATCTTCTATATCATTAATTCACTCCTCTGCCTCATTCATCCTCATTTCTTATTCTCCATTTGGGTTTGCATCTCAGTTATACCATTTTTAATTCTGGCCTGACTAGATTTTAGTTCTTTTATCTCTGCAGAAAGAGAGAGATTCTCTGGTGTCTTCTATGCTTTCTTTCAAGCCCAGTTAATATCCTTATAAACATTGTTATAAATTCTAGTTCAGACATCCTACTTTTATCTGCAATGACTAAATACCTAGCCATCATTTCTTCCTGTTCTTTTTTTAAAGATGAATTCCTCAATCTTGTCATTTTGGAGGAAGAAAAAACAAGAGTAATAATAGAATGAAACAAAAATTAAAAGAAATTTTTTTAACCAAATAAAGGAAGCTAGATCCTAGGTGTGTTTCGGTCTGCTTGTTAAGAGAAGCTTGATTTAAAAAAAGAAAGAAAAGAAAAAAGAAGAGAGGAAAAAAAAAATAAAATGAAGTAATAAAAAATTTGCTCTTTCTGTATCCAAGAAACAAAAGAAAATAAAAACACAACAGCAACAGCAAAAACAAAAAATAAAAGCAACAATAACAACAACAAAATGAAAAAACAAATAAGCAAAAAAACCCCAAATGAAGTTAGATACATTTTTTCCTAGAGCTGAAACATCGCAGCAGTCTAAGGTCGGTAAATGAAGTTTGTCGAAGGGATTTGTACTAGTCTTCTGAGGGAGGGGTCCTGCTGCTCTTATTCTCAGGCTGACTTGCTCTAGTGGAGATATGTCTGGGGGGCACAAGAATGTGGGGTTTGGTGTAATGGCTCCATTCTCCACTTGATGGTGCTGTTTACCTTACCGGGGTCAAATAGTTTTGATGCAAAAATGGTGCAAATAGTTTCACCCTGCTCTCTAGACTCCAGAACAGGAAGTTCATGTCCACACAGACACATCATCAGTCAACCCTCCTATGTCTCCCACTTCTGTCAGTTCCCCACCTTCCCCCTGTGTCCAAGCTTTCCACCTACCAGGTGGTACCTCTCCCCAGTTTTATATCAGGCTCTGGTGTGTTTCAAAACCCTATACTTAAGAGACTGCCTGCAGTTCAACCCACAACGATCTTTTGGAGGAGGATCTCACTGCACTGTGGCCAGGGCTCGCTTGACCCAGGAAACAGTCATGCCACCACACAGTGGCAGTGGCTCAGAGTTTACGGTAAATCACAAAACACAGCTGGCGCCAGGGTTTGCTGCCCTCGGTTGGCAACTTTGTTCTTATATGAGTGAATATGGTGGCTTGATGACACCCTCCAGGTTGGCCCATGGAGAGTCTGTATCACCTCTACCAAATACACTCCAAGCAGGGGAACTGCTTCTCACCATGCGACTCAGAGGATCTTAAGACTGTGCTGCCATTCCTAAGGCTCCACTTTGCTTCCTTGCCTGAACACCACCAGGGACTGACACCTGAAACTTTGGAATCTGCACTCTGCTCTTTACAAAAAACTGGTGGTGAAAAAGATGGCAGGATCGGAGGTTTGTTGGGCTCACCTCATCCTGCTGATCACTTAGATTCCACCCACATCAGCCTAAATACACCAGAAAACCACTGGAAGACTAGCAGAACAGACTCTCTGGAGCCAAGCATAGACAAGACGCCCACGGAAGAGGGTAGGAAGGGCAGAGAGGCAGTGTGTGCTACACAGACTGGCAGGAGGGAGCTGGGCAAGTGGAGGGGGAGCCCGCCCATCAATGCAGAGCCCCCGAAGTCTGGCTTGCAAAAGCAGAGGGGCTGGACTCTGTGAGTTCTAACAGCCAGTGGGACTTAACATCTGGAATGTTAAAAGTCAACAGCTCTGCTCTCCGAGAGCAGGGAGGGCAAGAGGACACCGGGAGGAAGAATTGTTGAGTCCCTGCAGGACAGAAATAAGCAGGGGAACAAAGGCACTGGCAAGCGCCATTTCCCTCTCCCATCCCCCAGTTGAAATTCCAAAGGGAACCAGTTCCCATCCCCAAACATACTTGCACCACACAAACGCCCAATGCTGTGCTTCTGTGAATCCATCCCTCTGACAGGTGTGCCTCCCTCCCGGGGCTACAGGGCCACTCCCACAGGGGACCACCAATGGCAAACCTAGCTAAGCCTGCCTCTCCCAAACCTGAGCACCTTGCGGATCTACCCTGTCTAATATGCCCTTGGCCAGATCCCATCAAAGCAGCACCACAAGCCTGGAAGTGTGCAAGTAGCCCAGACAGGTGCCACACCACTCCACAGTGAGTCCTACCCCTGGGAGAGGGAAAGATAAGGTACACCAGTCTGACTGTGGCTCCAGCGGTGGGTTGGGGGCGAACATCGGGTCTGACTTCACCCCGCCCACCAACACATGTTACTCCGGACAGGACAGGGGAAGTGCCCTGCAGTTTGGAGCTACCACAGGGACTAAACAAAATGACGAAACAGAAGAATTCTCCTTAAAAGAAACTCCAGGAAGTAGCGACAGCTAACGAATTGATCAAAACTGACTTAAGCAATATAACAGAACATGATTTAGAATACTAGTCAGAAAATTAATTGCTGGGATTGAAAAAAGCATAGAGGACTGCAGAGAATCTATTGCTACAGAGATCAAGAGACTAAAAAATAGTCATAAGGAATTAAAAAATGCTATACATGAGGTGCAAAATAAAATGGAGGCAGCCATAGCACGGATTGAAGAGGCAGAGGAGAGAATAGGTGAATTAGAAGATAAAATTATGGAAAAAGAGGAAGCTGAGAAAAATAGAGATAAAAAATCTAGGAGTATGAGGGGAGAATTAGAGAACTAAGCGATGCAATCAAACAGAACAATATCCGTATCATAGGAATTCCAGAAGAAGGAGAGAGAAAAAGGGACTGAAGGTGTATTTGAACAAATTATAGCTGAGAACCTCCCTGATCTGGGGAAGGAAACAGGCATTGAAATCCAAGAGGCACAGACTACTGCCTTTAGACGTCACTTGAATTGATCTGCACAACCTATCATAGTGAAACTGGAAAAATACAAGCATAGAGAATTCTGAAAGCAGCTAGGGATAAATGGGCCCTAACATACAAAGGTAGACACATAAGGCTAGTAGCAGACCTATCTACTGAAACTTGGCAGGCCAGAAAGGAATGGCAGGAAATCTTCAATGTGATGAACAGAAAAATATGCAGCCAAGAATCCTTCATCCAGCAAGTCTGTCATTCAGAATAGAAGGAGAGATAAAGGTTTTCCCAAACAAACAAAAACTGAAGGAATTCATCACCACTAAACCAGCCCTACAAGAAATCGTCAGGGGGACTCTGTGAATGAAATGTTTCAAGGACCACAAAGTACCAGAGACATCACTACAAGCCTGAAACCTACAGACATCACAATAACTCTAAACCCATATCTTTCAGGGGCGCCTGGGTGGCTCAGTCAGGTAAGTGGCCGACTTTGGCTCAGGTTATGATCTCACAGTGAGTTCAAGCTCCACGTCGGACTCTGTGCTGACAGCTCAGAGCCTGGAGCCTGTTTCAGATTCTGTGTCTCCCTCTCTCTGAACCTCCCCCGTTCATGCTGTCTCTCTCTGTCTCAAAAATAAATAAACGTTAAAAAAAATTTTTTAATAAAAAAAAAATAAACCCATATCTTTCAATAATAACACTGAATGTAAATGGACTAAATGCTCCAACCAAAAGACATAGGGTATCTGAATGCATAAAAAAAAAACAAGACCCATCTATTTGCTGTCTACAAGAGACTCATTTTAGACCTGAAGACGCCTTCAGATTGAAAGTGAGGGGATGGAGAACTATTTATCATGCTACTGGAAGTCAAAAGGAAGCTGGAGTAGCCATACTTATATCAGACAAACTCAACTTTAAATTAAAGGCTGTAACAAGAGATGAAGAAGGGCATTATATAATAATTACAGGCTCTATCCATCAGGAAGAGCTAACAATTATAACTGTCTATGCACCAAATACGGGAGCCCCCAAATATATAAAACAATTAATCACAAGATAAGCAACCTTATTGATAAGAATGTGGAAATTGCAGGGGACTTTAATACCCCATTTACAACAATGGATAGATCATCTAGACACACGGTCAATAAAGAAACAAGGGCCCTGAATGATACATTGGAACAGATGGACTTGACAGATATATTTAGAACTCTGCATCCCAAAGCAACAGAATGTGCTTTTTCTCGAGTGCACATGGAACATTCTCCAAGATAGATCACATACTGGGTCACAAAACAGCCCTTCATAAGTATAAAAGAATTGAGATCGTACCATGCACACTTTCAGACCACAATACTATGAAACTTGAAATCAACCACAGGAAAAAGTCTGGAAAACCTCCAAAAGCATGGAGGTTAAAGAACTCCCTACTAAAGAATGAATGGGTCAACCAGGCAATTAGAGAAGAAATTTAACAATATGTGGAAAGAAATGAAAATGAAAATACCACAATCCAAATGCTTTGGGAGGCAGCGAAGGCAGTCCTGAGAGGAAAATACATTGCAATCCAGGCCTGTCTTAAGAAAAAAGAAAAATCTGAAATACACAGTCTAACAGAACACCTAAAGGAAATAGAAGCAGAAGAGCAAAGACACCCCAAACCCAGCAGAAGAAGAGAAATAATAAAGGTTAGAGCAGAAATAAACAATATAGAAACTAAAAAAACTATAGAGCAGATCAATGAAACCAAGAGTTGGTTTTTTAAAAATAAACAAAATTGATAAACCTCTAGCCAGGCTGCTCAAAAAGAAAAGGGAGATGACCCAAATAGATAAAATCATGAATGAAACTGGGATTATTACAACTAATCCCTCAGAAATACAAGCAATTATCAGGGAATACTATGAAAAATTATATGCCAACAAACTGGACAACCTGGAAGAAATGGGCAAATTCCTAAGCACCCACACACTTCCAAAACTCAAACAGGAATAAATAGAAAGCTTGAACAAACCCGTAACCAGTGAAGAAATTGAATCAGTTATCAAAAATCTCCCAACAAATAAGAGTCCAGGACCAGATGGCTTCCAGGGGGAATTCTAACAAACATTTAAAGCAGAGATAATACCTATCCTTCTCAAGCTGTTCCAAAAAATGGAAAGGGAAGGAAAACATCCAGACCCATTCTATGAAGCCAGCATTACTTTGATTCCCAAACCAGACAGAGACCCAGAAAAAAAAGGAGAACTACAGGTCGATATCCCTGATGAATATGGATGCAAAAACTATCAACAAGATACTAGCAAATGGAATTCAACAGCATATAAAAAGAATTATTCACCATGATCAAGTGGGATTCATTCCTGGGATGCAGGGCAGGTTCAACATTTGCAAATCAATCAATGTGATACATCACATTAATAAAAGAAAAGATAAGAACCATATGATCCTATCAATCGATGCAGAAAAAGCATTTGACAAAATTCAGCATTCTCTCTTAATAAAAACCCTCAAGAAAGTCAGGATAGAAGGAACATACTTAAATATCATAAAAGCCATTTATGAAAAGCCCACAGCTAATATCATCCTCAATGGGGAAAAACTGAAGAGCTTTCCCCGAGATCAGGAACATGACGGGGATGTCCATTCTCATCGCTGTTGTTTAACATAGTGTTGGAAGTGGTAGCATCAGCAAGCAGACAACAAAAGGAAATCAAAGGCATCAAAATTGACAAAGATGAAGTCAAGCTCTCATTTTTTGCAGATGATGTGATATTATACATGGAAAACCCGACAGACTCCACCAAAAGTCTGCTAGAACTGATACATGAAGTCAGCGAAGTTGCAGGATACAAAATCAATGTAAAGAAATCAGTTGCATTCTTATACACTAATAATGAAGCAACAGAAAGACAAATAAAGAAACTGATCCCATTCACAATTGCACCAAGAAGCATCAATACCTAGGAATAAACCTAACCAAAGATGTAAAAGATCCGTCTGCTGAAAACTATAGAAAACTTATGAAGGAAATTGAAGAAGATACAAAGAAATGGAAAAACATTCCATGCTCATGGATTGGAAGAATAAATATTGTTAAAATGTCAATACTACCCAAAGCAATCTACACACTCAATGCAATCCCAATCAAAATTGCACCAGCATTCTTCTTGAAGCTAGAACAAGCAATCCTAAAATTTGTATGGAACCACAAAAGACCCCGAATAGCCAAAGTAATTTTGAAGAAGAAGACCAAAGCGGGAGGCATCACAATCCCAGACTTTAGGCTCTACTACAAAGCTGTAATCATCAAGACAGCAAGGTATTGGCACAAAAACAGGCACGTAGACCAATGGAATAGAGTAGAAACCCCAGAACTAGACCCACCAAAAGTATGGCCAACTCATCTTTGATAAAGCAGGAAAGAATATCCAATGGAAAAAGACAGTCTCTTTAACAAATGGTGCTGGGAGAACTGGACAGCAACATGCAGAAGATTGAAACTAGACCACTTTCTCACACCATTCACAAAAACAAACTCAAAATGGATAAAGGACCTGAATGTGAGACAGGAAACCATCAAAACCCTAGAGGAGAAAACAGGAAAAACCTCTCTGACCTCAGCCACAGCAATTTCTTACTTGACACATCCCCAAAGGCAAGGGAATTAAAAGCAAAAATGAACTATTGGGACCTCATGAAGATAAAATGCTTCTGCACAGCAAAGGGAACAACCAACAAAACTAAAAGGCAACTGACGGAATGGGAAAAGATATTTGCAAATGACATATCGGACAAAGGGCTGGTATCCAAAATGTATAAAGAGCTCACCAAACTCCACACCCAAAACAAATAATCCAGTGAAGAAATGGGCAGAAAACATGAATAGACACTTCTCTAAAGAAGACATCTGGATGGCCAACAGGCACATGAAAAGATGTTCATTGTTGCTCCTCATCAGGGAAATACAAACCAAAACCATACTCAGATATCATCTCACGCCAGTGAGAGTGGCCAAAATGAACAAATTAGGAGACAATAGATGCTGGCGAGGATGTGGAGAATTAGGAACTCTCTTGCACTATTGGTGGGAATGCAAACTGGTGCAGCCACTCTGGAAAACAGTGTGCAGGTTCCTCAAAAAATTAAAAATAGATCTACCCTGTGACCCAGCAATAGCACTGTTAGGAATTTACCCAAGGGATACAGGAGTGCTGATGCATAGGGACACTTGTACCCCAATGTTTATAGCAGCACTTTCAACAATAGCTAAATTACGGAAAGAACCTAAATGTCCATCAACTGATGAATGGATAAAGAAGTTGTGGTTTACATATACAATGGAATACTACTTGGCAATGAGAAATAATGAAATATGGCCTTTTGTAACAACGTGGATGGAACTGAAAAGTGTTATGCTAAGTGAAATAAGCCATACAGAGAAAGACAGATACCATATGTTTTCACTCTTATGTGGATCCTAAGAAAATTAACAGAAGACCATGGGGAGGGGAAGGGGAAAAAATTACAGAGAGGGAAGGAGGCAAACCATAAGAGACTCTTAAAAACTGAGAATAAACTGAGGGTTGATGGGGGGGGTGGGAGGGAGGGGAAAGTGGGTGATGGGCATTGCGGAGGGCACCTTTTGGGATGAGCACTGGGTGTTGTATGGAAACCAATTTGACAATAAATTTCATATTAAAAAAAAACTGGTGGTGTTGAAACTCTCTCCTTTGCCCACCATCAATGGGTTTGCAGAACAGTTTTCTTGTGCAGTCCCCTATACATGTTTTCACCATTTATCTCTAGCTGCTTTCAGGGGGAGTGCTTTGTTGCCCAAAACTGATGTACTGCTCTTTTTTCCCCTGTGTTTCTCCTCTCCACAATAATGGTTCTATCCCCCCTGTGGCACTGTGGTTCTTCTCTCCCCCCAATTCACCTCTGCACACCATGTACCTGCTATGTTCTCTACCTCAAATTATGCAGATTGTTCTATTAATCCTCAGATCAATTTCGTAGGTTTTCAAAATGGTTTCATGTTGACCTAGCTGTGTTCAAGGAATGAGACAAGCCTAGGGTCCCCTTACCACTCCACCATCTTAACCTATTTCTCCAAAAATCTGCTTTAAATGAAAAGACAGGTAGATTAAAAGCATGTAGATAGAGAAATATATACCATGTTAAACTCATCAAAAAAAAAACCAGGAGAAGCTATATTTATTTCAGACAGAACAAACTTCAAAGCAAGGAAAGTTATCAGGGATTAACAAAAAGGACATTACATTATGATAAAGGGCTCAAATCTCCAAGAACACATGATAATCCTTAATGTTTATGTGTCAAACTACATGAGGCAAAAACTGATAAAAATATAAGGAGATATAGATAAGTCCACTGTTAATAGTTGGAGACTTTAACAGCCATCTATTAGAAATGGACAGATCCAACAGTCAGTAAATCAGTGAAGACATTGCTGAACTCAACAATACCATCAATCAACTGGATATAAGGCACACTTATAAACTACATCATCCAACATATTGACAAACTTATTCTGAAGTTTGTATGGAGAGCCAAAAGACCCAGAATAGCCAACACAATATTGAAAGTAAGAGCAAAGTTGGAGGACAGATACTATCTGACTTCAAGTGTTTCTATACAACTACAGTTATTAAGACAATATGGTATTAGTGAAAGAATAAATAAAAGGAACAATAGAACAGAATAGGGAGCCCAGAAATAGACCCTTCAAATATAGTCAACTGAACTTTAACAAAGGAACTAGGGAAATACTATGGAGCAAAACCTCCATACTATGGAGCTACAGCAACTAGACATCTACATGCGAAAGAATAAATTAAGACACAGACCTTCCACCTTTCACAAAAATTAACTCAAAATGGATCATAGACCTAAATAAATGTAAAACACAAAATTATAAAACTCCTAGAAAATGACATAGGAGAAAATCAAGATGATCTTGGGTATGGTGATGCCTTTTTAGATATAACACTGAAGACACAACCATAAAAGAAATAAATGATAAATAGGACTTAATTAAAATTTAAACCTTCTCTTTGAAAGGCAATGTCAAGAGAATGAGAAAACAAGACACTGGCTGGGAGAAAAAAAAAAACAACAACAACAAAAAAACACATCTGACAAACAAATGGCATCAAACATATACAAAGAACCCTTAAAACTCAATGATAAAAATACAACCCAATTAAAAAATGGACCAAACCTTAACAGACACCTCACCAAAGAAGATGTACAGATGGCAACAAGCATAGGAAAAGATGCTCCACATCGAATGTCACAGAAGATATGTAATTTCAAAACAACAGTGAGATACCACTACACATCTATTAGAATGGCCAGGATCCAGAACACTGACAACACCAAATGCATATGAGAACGTGAAGCAACAGGAACTCTTACACACTGCTGGCCGATATGCAAAATAGTGATGGTGGAAGACAATTTGGCAGTTTCTTCCAAAACTAAACACACTCTTACCATACAATCCAGTAATTGTTCTCCTTGATATTTACCTAAATGGGTTGAAAACTATGCCCGGAAATCTATGTAGGCATGCTACAGTAGCTTTATTTGTAATTGCCAAGACTTGAAAGCAACCAAGATGTTCTTCAATAAATGAATGAATGAATAAACTTTTGTACATGCAGACATTGGAATATTATTCAGTGATAAGTAGAAATGAGCTATTAAGCTATTAAAAGTAATGTAGGGACCTTAAATGCATATTACTAGGTAAAAGAGGCAAAGATGAAAAGACCTTATGCTGTATGATTCCAACTATATGACATTCTGGAAAAGAAAAAGCTATAGAGATAGTAAAAAAAAAAAACCCAAAAAATAGTGGTTGTTAAGGTTTGGGGTGGGAGGGGGATAAATAGGTGGAATGTAGAGGATTTTAGGGCAGTGAAAATATTCAGTGTGATACTATGATGATAGATACATATCATTATACATTTTTCTAAACCCATAGAAGGTATAATACCAAAAGTGAATCCTAATGTAAACTATGGACTTTGGGTGATAATGATGTGTCAGTATAGGTTTATCAATTGTTACAAATGCACCACTCTGACTGGGGATGTTGAAAATGGAGGAGGTTACGCATGTGTGAGGGTAGGAGGTATATGGGTAGTCTATATACCTTCCTCTCAACTTTGCTATGATCTCAAAACTTCTCTAAAAAAATAAAGCCTTAAAAACTATTAAACATGGAAGATGGCGGCGTAGGAGGACGCTGGGCTCACCGCGCGTCCTGCTGATCACTTAGATTCCACCTACACCTGCCTAAATAACCCAGAAAACCGCCAGAGGATTAGCAGAACGGAGTCACCGGACCCAAGTGCAGACGAGAGGCCCACGGAAGAGGGTAGGAAGGGCGGCGAGGCGGTGCGCGCTCCACGGACTGGCGGGAGGGAGCCGGGGCGGAGGGGCAGCTCGCCAGCCAAGCAGAACCCCCGAGTCCGGCTTGCAAAAGCGGAGGGGCCTGACGGACTGTGTTCAGACAGCAAGCGCGACTTAGCGTCTGGGAGGTCATAAGTTAACAGCTCTGCTCAGAAAGCGGGAAGGCTGGAGGACAAAGGGAGGGAGAGCTGCGGAGCCCCCGGACGACAGAGCTAAGTTTGGTGGGGAACAAAGGCGCTCGCCAGCGCCATCTCCCCCGCCCATCCCCCAGCCAAAATCCCAAAGGGAACCGGTTCCGGCCGGGGAAATTGCTCGCTCCGCGCAAACACCCAACTCTGTGCTTCTGCGGAGCCAAACCTCCGGCAGCGGATCTGACTCCCTCCGGCTGCCACAGGGCCCCTCCTGAAGTGGATCACCTAAGGAGAAGCGAGCTAACCCTGCCCCCCCTGCCGCCGTGCACCTTGCCTACCCACCCCAGCTAATACGCCAGATCCCCAGCACCACAAACCTGGCAGTGTGCAAGTAGCCCAGACGGGCCACGCCACCCCACAGGGAATCCCGCCCCTAGGAAAGGGGAAGAGAAGGCACACACCAGTCTGACTGTGGCCCCAGCGGTGGGCTGGGGGCAGACATCAGGACTGACTGCGGCCCCGCCCACCAACTCCAGTTATACACCACAGCACAGGGGAAGTGCCCTGCAGGTCCTCACCACACCAGGGACTATCCAAAATGACCAAGCGGAAGAATTCCCCTCAGAAGAATCTCCAGGAAATAACAACAGCTAATGAGCTGATCAAAAAGGATTTAAATAATATAACAGAAAGTGAATTTAGAATAATAGTCATAAAATTAATCGCTGGGCTGGAAAACAGTATACAGGACAGCAGAGAATCTCTTGCTACAGAGATCAAGGGACTAAGGAACAGTCACGAGGAGCTGAAAAACTCTTTAAAGGAAATGCAAAACAAAATGCAAACCACCACGGCTCGGATGGAAGAGGCAGAGGAGAGAATAGGTGAACTAGAAGATAAAGTTATGGAAAAAGAGGAAGCTGAGAAAAAGAGAGATAAAAAAATCCAGGAGTATGAGGGGAAAATTAGAGAACTAAGTGATACACTAAAAAGAAATAATATACGCATAATTGGTATCCCAGAGGAGGAAGAGAGAGGGAAAGGTGCTGAAGGGGTACTTGAAGAAATCATAGCTGAGAACTTCCCTGAACTGGGGAAGGAAAAAGGCATTGAAATCCAAGAGGCACAGAGAACTCCCTTCAGACGTAACTTGAATCGATCTTCTGCACGACATATCATAGTGAAACTGGCAAAATACAAGGATAAAGAGAAAATTCTGAAAGCAGCAAGGGGTAAACGTGCCCTCACATATAAAGGGAGACCTATAAGACTCGTGACTGATCTCTCTTTTGAAACTTGGCAGGCCAGAAAGAATTGGCACGAGATTTTCAGTGTGCTAGACAGCAAAAATATGCAGCCGAGAATCCTTTATCCAGCAAGTCTGTCATTTAGAATAGAAGGAGAGATAAAGGTCTTCCCAAACAAACAAAAACTGAAGGAATTTGTCACCACTAAACCAGCCCTACAAGAGATCCTAAGGGGGACCCTGTGAGACAAAGTACCAGAGACATCACTACAAGCATAAAACATACAGACATCACAATGACTCTAAACCCGTATCTTTCTATAATAACACTGAATGTAAATGGATTAAATGCACCAACCAAAAGACATAGGGTATCAGAATGGCTAAAAAAACAAGACCCATCTATTTGCTGTCTACAAGAGACTCATTTTAGACCTGAGGACACCTTTAGATTCAGAGTGAGGGGATGGAGAACTATTTATCATGCTACTGGAAGCCAAAAGAAAGCTGGAGTAGCCATACTTATATCAGACAAACTAGACTTTAAATTAAAGGCTGTAACAAGAGATGAAGAAGGACATTATATAATAGTTACAGGGTCTATCCATCAGGAAGAGCTAACAATTATAAATGTCTATGCGCCGAATACCGGAGCCCCCAAATATATAAAACAATTACTCATAAACAGAAGCAACCTTATTGATAAGAATGTGGTAATTGCAGGGGACTTTAACACCCTACTTACAGAAAAGGATAGATCATCTAGACACACGGTCAGTAAAGAAACAAGGGCCCTGAATGAGACATTGGATCAGATGGACTTGACAGATATATTTAGAACTCTACATCCCAAAGCAACAGAATATACTTTCTTCTCGAGTGCACATGGAACATTCTCCAAGATAGATCATATACTGGGTCACAAAACAGCCCTTCATAAGTATAAAAGAATTGAAATTATACCATGCATACTTTCAGACCACAATGCTGTGAAGCTTGAAATCAACCACAGGAAAAAGTCTGGAAAGCCTCCAAAAGCATGGAGGTTAAAGAACACCCTACTAACGAATGAGTGGGTCAACCAGGCAATTAGAGAAGAAATCAAAAAATATATGGAAACAAACGAAAATGAAAATACAACAATCCAAACGCTTTGGGACGCAGCGAAGGCAGTCCTGAGAGGGAAATACATTGCAATCCAGGCCTATCTCAAGAAACAAGAAAAATCCCAAATACAAAATCTAACAGCACACCTAAAGGAAATAGAAGCAGAACAGCAAAGGCAGCCTAAACCCAGCAGAAGAAGAGAAATAATAAAGATCAGAGCAGAAATAAACAATATAGAATCTAAAAAAACTGTAGAGCAGATCAACGAAACCAAGAGTTGGTTTTTTGAAAAAATAAACAAAATTGACAAACCTCTAGCCAGGCTTCTCAAAAAGAAAAGGGAGATGACCCAAATAGATAAAATCATGAATGAAAATGGAATTATTACAACCAATCCCTCAGAGATACAAACAATTATCAGGGAATACTATGAAAAATTATATGCCAACAAATTGGACAACCTGGAAGAAATGGACAAATTCCTGAACACCCACACTCTTCCAAAACTCAATCAGGAGGAAATAGAAAGCTTGAACAGACCCATAACCAGCGAAGAAATTGAATCGGTTATCAAAAATCTCCCAACAAATAAGAGTCCAGGACCAGATGGCTTCCCAGGGGAGTTCTACCAGACATTTAAAGCAGAGATAATACCTATCCTTCTCAAGCTATTCCAAGAAATAGAAAGGGAAGGAAAACTTCCAGACTCCTTCTATGAAGCCAGTATTACTTTGATTCCTAAACCAGACAGAGACCTAGTAAAAAAAGAGAACTACAGGCCAATATCCCTGATGAATATGGATGCAAAAATTCTCAATAAGATACTAGCAAATCGAATTCAACAGCATATAAAAAGAATTATTCACCATGATCAAGTGGGATTCATTCCTGGGATGCAGGGCTGGTTCAACATTCGCAAATCAATCAACGTGATACATCACATTAATAAAAGAAAAGATAAGAACCATATGATCCTGTCAATCGATGCAGAAAAGGCCTTTGACAAAATCCAGCACCCTTTCTTAACAAAAACCCTTGAGAAAGTCGGCATAGAAGGAACATACTTAAAGATCATCAAAGCCATTTATGAAAAGCCCACAGCTAACATCATCCTCAACGGGGAAAAACTGAGAGCTTTTTCCCTGAGATCAGGAACACGACAGGGATGCCCACTCTCACCGCTGTTGTTTAACATAGTGCTGGAAGTGCTAGCATCAGCAATCAGACAACAAAAGGAAATCAAAGGCATCAAAATTGGCAAAGATGAAGTCAAGCTTTCGCTTTTTGCAGATGACATGATATTATACATGGAAAATCCGATAGACTCCACCAAAAGTCTGCTAGAACTGATACATGAATTCAGCAAAGTTGCAGGATACAAAATCAATGTACAGAAATCAGTTGCATTCTTATACACTAACAATGAAGCAACAGAAAGACAAATAAAGAAAATGATCCCATTCACAATTGCACCAAGAAGCATAAAATACCTAGGAATAAATCTAACCAAAGATGTAAAGGATCTGTATGCTGAAAACTATAGAAAGCTTATGAAGGTAATTGAAGAAGATTTAAAGAAATGGAAAGACATTCCCTGCTCATGGATTGGAAAAATAAATATTGTCAAAATGTCAATACTACCCAAAGCTATCTACACATCCAATGCAATCCCAATCAAAATTGCACCAGCATTCTTCTCGAAACTAGAACAAGCAATCCTAAAATTCATATGGAACCACAAAAGGCCCCGAATAGCCAAAGGAATTTTGAAGAAGAAGACCAAAGCAGGAGGCATCACAATCCCAGACTTTAGCCTCTACTACAAAGCTGTCATCATCAAGACAGCATGGTATTGGCACAAAAACAGACACACAGACCAATGGAATAGAATAGAAACCCCAGAACTAGACCCACAAACGTATGGCCAACTCATCTTTGACAAAGCAGGAAAGAACATCCAATGGAAAAAAGACAGCCTCTTTAACAAATGGTGCTGGGAGAACTGGACAGCAACATGCAGAAGGTTGAAACTAGACCACTTTCTCACACCATTTACAAAAATAAACTCAAAATGGATAAAGGACCTAAATGTGAGACAGGAAACCATCAGAACCTTAGAGGAGAAAGCAGGAAAAGACCTCTCTGACCTCAGCCGTAGCAATCTCTTACTCGACACATCCCCAAAGGCAAGGGAATTAAAAGCAAAAGTGAATTACTGGGACCTTATGAAGATCAAAAGCTTCTGCACAGCAAAGGAAACAACCAACAAAACTAAAAGGCAACCAACGGAATGGGAAAAGATATTTGCAAATGACATATCGGACAAAGGGCTAGTATCTAAAATCTATAAAGAGCTCACCAAACTCCACACCCGAAAAACAAATAACCCAGTGAAGAAATGGGCAGAAAACATGAATAGACACTTCTCTAAAGAAGACATCCGGATGGCAAACAGGCACATGAAAAGATGTTCAGCGTCGCTCCTTATCAGGGAAATACAAATCAAAACCACACTCAGGTATCACCTCACGCCAGTCAGAGTGGCCAAAATGAACAAATCAGGAGACTATAGATGCTGGAGAGGATGTGGAGAAACGGGAACCCTCTTGCACTGTTGGTGGGAATGCAAATTGGTGCAGCCGCTCTGGAAAGCAGTGTGGAGGTTCCTCAGAAAATTAAAAATAGACCTACCCTATGACCCAGCAATAGCACTGCTAGGAATTTATCCAAGGGATACAGGAGTACTGATGCATAGGGGCACTTGTACCCCAATGTTCATAGCAGCACTCTCAACAATAGCCAAATTATGGAAAGAGCCTAAATGTCCATCAACTGATGAATGGATAAAGAAATTGTGGTATATATACACAATGGAATACTACGTGGCAATGAGAAAAAATGAAATATGGCCTTTTGTAGCAACGTGGATGGAACTGGAGAGTGTAATGCTAAGTGAAATAAGCCATACAGAGAAAGACAGATACCATATGGTTTCACTCTTATGTGGATCCTGAGAAACTTAACAGGAACCCATGGGGGAGGGGAAGGAAAAAAAAAAAAAAAAGAGGTTAGAGTGGGAGAGAGCCAAAGCATAAGAGACTGTTAAAAACTGAGAACAAACTGAGGGTTGATGCGGGGTGGGAGGGAGGGGAGGGTGGGTGATGGGTATTGAGGAGGGCACCTTTTGGGATGAGCACTGGGTGTTGTATGGAAACCAATTTGTCAATAAATTTCATATTAAAAAAAATAATAAAAAAAAATATAGCAATATAAAAAAAAAAAAAAGAAATTAAATTGAGTGTTGAAAAAAAAAAAAAACTATTAAACATAAACTTACTATAAAACCCAGAAATTCCACTCCAGTTACCTACCAAAGAGGAAGGAAAACATATGTCCATATAAAGACTTCCAAATGAGTATTTACAACATCAGTATTCAAAACAGGTAAAAAGTGAAAGCAATGCCTATCAACCGGTGAACAGACAAAATATAGCATATTTATACCATGGGATACTATTCAGCAATAACAAAACCAAACTATGTCATGGATGAGAAACCAAATATTGTATGACTCCATTTAGATGAAATGTTCAGAAAAGATAGATTTATATCTATAGAAAACAAGCTATTGGTTGCTAGGGCTGTGAGTGGAGCAGGAATTAACTGTAAAATGGTACAAGTGATATTACTGGAGAATAAAGTGTTCTAAAATTGATTTATTTTAATGGTTCTACTACTGGTTAACGTTACTAAAAATTATTGAATTATACATTTGAGATGGTTGGATTTGTGATATGTAAAATATATACCAATACATTTGTTAAAGAAAGTTAATTACCAATTTAAAGCAAAAAAAATACAACATTTTAATTATAACATATGTAGAAGTAAAATATATGACAATAGCACAAAAACCTGGAATGGGAAAATGAATGTGTACTGTTGTGAGGTTCTTACACTACACATGATGTAACATAAGATGCACGAAGGTGAACTGTGATAAATTAACCATGAATACTTCAAATACTAAAATAACTACAAAACAAAACATTAAGTTAATAAACCAGTAATGGAGATAAAAATTAATGTAAAAAATTGTTAATTCAAAATAACAGAGGTAACATGGGCAAAAAGTGAGAAATATATAAAACAAGTAGCAAATGTTAGGTTTAAAAACAACCATAGTATATAAATATTAAATACAAAGGGTCCAAATACCCCAATTAAAAGGCAGAGATGGTCAGATGTATAAAAAATAGCAAGACCCAAATACATGCTGTTTACAATCTGTGAAAAATACAAACACACAATTTAAATTTAAAAGATGCAAAATTGGGGCGCCTGGGTGGCGCAGTCGGTTAAGCATCCGACTTCAGCCAGGTCACGATCTCGCGGTCTGAGTTCGAGCCCCGCGTCGGGCTCTGGGCTGATGGCTCAGAGCCTGGAGCCTGTTTCCGATTCTGTGTCTCCCTCTCTCTCTGCCCCTCCCCCGTTCATGCTCTGTCTCTCTCTGTCCCAAAAATAAATAAATGTTGAAAAAAAAAATTAAAAAAAAAAAAAGATGCAAAATTATATATTATGCTAATATTAATACAGAAAACCTAGAGTGGCTATATTAATACCAGAAATAATTGAGTTCAGATCAGAGAATATTACCAGAGATAAAGAGGGACTTTTCAATGAAGAAGTCAGTTTGGGAAAAGGACATAACAATTCTAAACGTTTATGTACTTTATAAACAAGCTTCAACAATATATGAACAAAATCCATCATGGAACAAATATAGAACTAAGGAGATATCGAACAATCAACAATTACAGTCAATTAGTTAACATCCTTCTCTTAGTAATTGATAAGACAAGTAGATATAAAATCAGTTAAGGCATAGAAGACTTAAGCAATATTATCAATCGACTTGACCTGAGATCTACAGAACATTCTACATAAAAATGGCATAATACAGACTGATTTCTAACATACATGAAACATTTACATAGGAAGACTATATTCTGGCCCTTAAAAAATTCTGTAAATTCAGAAGAACATAAATCATAAAATGTATTATCCGACTACAATGAAGTTGGAAATTAGTAAAAGAAAGCTATCTAGAAAATTCTTGAATATTTGAAGACTAAACAACGTGGGTCAAATAACAAAGCAAAAGGAAAACTGAATAAAATTATTTGTGGAATTAAATCTGTATTTTGATGAAAGTTTATCACACTAAACACCTATATTGGGGAAAAAAAGTTCTAAAATTAATTACCTATGATGCCACACACATTTAAAAAAGAGAGCAAATCAAACACAAAATAAGCAGAAATAAGGAAACAATTAAGATAATTATAATAATTATATATAATTATATAACATAATTATATATCAATTAGTTACATAATATATAGTTATATATAATTATTCTAATTATGTATATTTAAATAATTACAAAATAGTGAGCACAAATTTAATAAAATATAAAAAATAATGTTGTTTATAGAGAAACATCAATAAAAAAACCACAATTCCTCCTTTGAAAAGATCAATAACATTGATAAACCCCCAGCAAGACTTCTTTGAAAATAAAAAAAGACACAAATGACCAATATCAGGAAATATCATTACTAGAAATCCTTGTAATTGTTAAAGTAATTTAATCTGTAGTTAAAATCTTCCCAAAATGGAACCCTCAGGTCCATATGGTTTCACTAGTGAATTCCACTAAACATCTAAGGAATAATACCAATTATATCCAAACTCTTCCACAACACTGAGATAATACTTTTCAAGTCATTCACTAGGAAGAGAATTAACTCTATACCAAAAATGAGACAAAGAAAATATAAACAAATAAAACTACTGATCATTATCCCTCATGAAGGTATATATAAAACTTCCAAAGCAAAATTTAGCAAATTGGATCCAGCAATATATCAAAAAGATATTATGTCATGACCCAGTGGGGTTTATCTTAGCATATAAGACAAGTCCAACATTCATACTAATAAAAGAAAGAATAACAACATGAGACTCTCAATAGATGCAGAAAAAGCATTTAATGAAATACAACATCATTTCTTGATAAAAACCCTCAAGACAGTAGGGAAAAAAGGAATATACCTCAAGATCATAAAGGCCATATACAAGAGACTTACAACCAGTATCATCCTCAATGGGTAAAAAACTAAGGGCTTTCCCCCTGAGGTCAAGAACATGACAGGGATGCCCACTCTCACCACTGTTGTTTAACATACTGTTGGAAGTCCTAGCCTCAGCAACCAGACAACAAAAAGAAATAGGAAGCATCCAAATCACCAAGGAAGAAGGAAAACTTTCACTCTTCTCAGACAACATGATATACTATGTGGAAAACTTGAAATACTCCACCGAAAAACTACTAGAGCTGATACATGAATTCGGCAAAGTCACAGGATATAAAATCAATGTACAGAAATCTATGGGATTTCTATACACCAAAAATGAAGCAGCAGAAAGAAAAATCAAGGAACGGATCCCATTCACAATTGTACAAAAACCCATAAAATACCCAGGAATAAACCTAACCAAAGAGGTATAAGTTCTGTATGCTGAAAACTATAGAAAGCTTGTGAAATAAATTGAAGAAGATACAAAGAAAGGGAAAAACATTCCGTGTTCATAGATAAGAAAAAATATTGTTAAAATAGCAACACTACCCAAAGCAATCTACACATTCAATGCAATCCCTATCAAAATAAGACCGGCCTTCTTCAACAGAGCTAGAACAAACAACCCTAAAATTTGTATGGAATCAGGAAAGACCCTGACTAGCCAAAGCAATCCTGAAAAAGAAAACCAAAGCTGGAGGCTTCATAATTCCAGACTTCAAGCTGTATTACAAAGCTGTAATCATCAAGACAGTATGGTACCAGCACAGATCAATGGAACAGAATAGAGAACCCAGAAATGGACCCACAAATGTACGGCCAGCTAATCTTCGATAAAGCAGGAAATAATATTCGATGGAAAAAAGACAATCTCTTCAGCAAATGGTGCTGGGAAAGCAGCCCAGTGATATGCAGAAGAATGAACCTGGACCACTTTCTTACACCATACACAAAAATAAATTCAAAATGGATTAAAGACCTAATGGGACACAGGAAACTATCAAAATCCTATAGGAGAAAACTGGCAGCAACCTGGAGCAACTTCTTACTAGCCATGTCTCCAGAGGCCAGAGAAATAAAAGCAAAAATGAACTATTGGGACCTCATCAAGATAAAAAGTTTCTGCACAGTCAAGGAAACAGTCAACAAAGGTAAAAGACAGCCTACAGAATGGAAGAACATATTTATTTTCAAATGACATATAGATAATCAGAGAGTATTCAAAATCTACTTTAAAAAAACCATCAAACTCAACACCCCAAAAAACAAATAATCCAGTAAAGAAATGGGCAAGAGACACGAACAGACACTTTTCCAAAGAAGACATCCAGATGGCTAACAGACACATAAAAACATACTCAATATCACTCATCATCAGGGAAATACAAATCAAAACCACAATGAGACACCACCTTATTCACACCTATCAAAATGCTAAAATTAACAACTCAGGAATCCATAGATGTTGGCAAGGATGTGGAGAAAGGGGAACCCTCTTGTGCTGTTTGTGGGAATACAGACTGGTGTAGCTGCTCTGGAAAACAGTATGGAGGTTCCCCCCAAATTAAAAGTGAGCTATCCTATGACCCAAAAATTGCACTACTAGGTTTTATCCAAAGGATGCAAAAAATGCTGATTTGAAGGTGCACAGTTTATAGCAGCACTATCAACAATAGCCAATTATGGAAAGAGCCCAAATATCCATCAACTGACAAATGGATAAAGAAGATGGGAGATATATATACACAATGGAATACTACTTAGCAATGAAAATGAATGAAATCTTGCCATGAAACAACATGGATGGAATCAGAGGGTATTATGCTATGTGAAAAAAGTCAGTCAGAGTATATGGAATTTGAGAAACTTACCAGATGAACACAGGAAAGGGGGAGGAAAAAATAAGAAAAAAAGACAGGGAGGCAAACCATAAGAGACTCTTAAATACAGAGAACAAACTGAAGTTTTCTGGAGAAGGGGATGATTGGGGGAATGGGTTAAATGGGTGATGGGAATTAAAGAGGGCACTTTTTGGGAAGAGCACTGGGTGTCATATGTAAGAGATGAATCACTGGGTTCTACTCCTGAAGCCAAGACTGCACTGTATGCTAACTAACTTAAATTTAAATGTAAAAAACGGGGAGGGAGGGGCACTGTTGGGATGAGCATTGGGTGTTATATGTAAGTGATGAATCACTAAATTCTACTCCTGAAAACATTATTATTACACTATATGCTAACTAACTTGGATTTAAATAAAATTTAAAAACAAACAAAACAAAATAAACATTTTAAATTGATGAATATAATTCACCATATCAACAGTCTAAAGATAAAGAAACATTCAACTAAATAGAACAGGAAAAAACATTTGACAAAATTCACCATCCACTGATGAAAAACATTCAGCAAACTGAATATAAGGGCTTCCTCAATTTGATAAAGAGCATTTATAAAAACCTACAGCTAATATCATATTTAATGGTGAAAGACTGAATTATTTCCCAATAAGATCAGGAAAAAATGAAAAATGTCCTCTTTCACTGTGATTGTTCAATATTGTACAGGAAAACTAGGCAGCACAGTCTGGCAAAAAAACTTAAATAGGCATACAAATTGGAAAGAAAGAAAACTACCTCCATTGGCAGAGGAATAACTGTCTACATAAAATTTTTTAACAAAAGAATTATAAAAATGCTGATGGACTTACTGTGTTTACAAGTTTGCAGGATAAAAATGTCAAGAAGAAAATCAATATTATTTCTATGTACCAGCCATGAAAAATTGAAAATTAAAATTAAAATGCACTATTTATAAAACCAGCAAAATATATGACATACTTAGGAATAAATTTAAGAAACTCAGTGCAAAACTTATACACAGAAAACCACAAAACACCAATGAAAGAAATCAAAGAAGTTCCAAATAAATGCAAAGATATACTATGTTCATGAATCAGAAAACCTAATATTGTTAATATGCCAATTCTTCCCATAGTTATCTACAGATTCAATGTAAGCCCAATCAAATTCCCAATTTTTTGGTGGAAATTGATGAGTTAATTCAAATATTTATATGAACAAGCAAAGGAACAAGAATATCCCAAAAAAATTTGTAAAAATTTGAGAATCCACACTACCTCCAACCTTCAATCTTCAAGATAGACTATAACATTGTAGTAAGCAAGAGAGATCATTTATAGATCAATGATTTATAGATCAATGAAACAGAACAGAATCCAGAAATAGATCCACATATATATGATAAGTTGAATTTCAACAAAGTGCAAAGGAAATTCAATAAAGGAAGGATAGTCTCTTCAATAAATTGTGCTATATCAATTGGATATGCTACATCAATTGGATGTTTTTTAAAAGTAAGATTCATTTCTTACTTCTACCATACACATACCTCAAGTTAATGTGGATCACAGCTCTAAACTGAAAATCAAAAAAAAAAAAAAAAACAATAAAACTGCTAGGAAAAAATATAAGGGAAAATCTTTAAGACCTTAAGGTAGATAAAACTTTCTTAGATATAATAATAAAAGCACAAACCATAAAGAAAGATGGGTAAATTGGACTTTATCAAAATTTAAAACTTCTGTTCTTCAAAAGACATTATTAAGAAATAAGAAAAAGATGAGCCATAGATTGGGAGAGAATATTTGCAATTCACATATCTGATAAAGAACTTGTATCTAGAATATATAAATATTCTAAACACAATAATAATAAAATATCTTGATTTTTTAAATGGGAAAATGATTTGTACAGATACTTCAAGAAAGATGATATATCAATGACAAAATCTCATGAAAAAATGAATGTAAAAAATACATGAAAAAAATCTCAATATTAATAATCACTAAAGAAATACAAATCAAATCCACAATGAGATATCACAACACATCTATTAAAATGGAAATAATTAAAAACAGACATAAACTGGCAATATCAAAAGCTGGACAACTGAAACTTTTCATACATTGCTGGTAGAAATACAAAAAGATACAGCCACTATGAAAACAGTTTGGGAGTTTCTGGTAAAATTAACATGCCCTTAATCATATGATCCAACAATCCTATTCCTTAGTATCTACTCTAGAGAAATGAAAACTCACACTTATACAAATACATGCATATTAATATTCATAAAAGCACTGTCCAAATAGCCAAAAACTGGAAACTAAAATTTCCTTCATGTGAAGAATGGAAGAACAAATTGCAGCCCTTTATACAATGGAATATTACTCAGAAAAAGAAGAAACAAACTATACGTGTAAGCATGTGGATTAATCACAAGTGCATTAATGCTAAATGAAAGCAGACTCAAAAGGCTTCATATTATATTATTTCATTCATATGACATTTTGGAAAAGGCAACATTTTGGTTAAAAAAAAGTTACCAAAGACTGGGTTGAGGAAGAGAGTGACTATACAAGAACATATGGAAAGTTTTGAGGAGTGGTATTCTATGTCTTGATTTTGTCTGCATATTCTTGTGAAACTCACAGAAACATACTCTTAAAAAGGGGAAAGTGTTACATCTTGATAAAATAAGAGAAAAAGAAAAAAACCCAGCTGCATTTTTCTTTTTTTTTTGCATTAAAATTTTTTTAATGTTTATTTATTTTTATCAGAGAGAGAGACAGAGACAGAGACAGAGACAGAGACAGAGCATGAGTGGAGCAGGGGCAGAGAGAGAGGGAGACAGAGTTCGAAGCAGGCTCCAGGCTCTGAGCTGTCAGCACAGACCCAGCTGCATTTTTCAAATATGCATATGAAGTCATTTCCTTGAAAATAAAGGTCTGTTAAGTCTATTAAAAAATCTAAAGTAAGATAACTCATTGTGGAAGGTTATGTCATTATTACCAAATGATGCAGCCCACCCTAAGGGAGAACAATATACAGTTGATCTTCATTATTAATGCATTTTATATGTGGGTATTTGCCTACTCACTAAAATTTATTTACAACCTCAAAATCTATAATCATGGTATTTTCATGGTCATTTGTAGCCATACATAGGGCAATGAAAACTTTGAGTTGCCCAATGAAACGTTCTCAGCTGAGGTCAAAGAAGGCAATGCTCTGCCTTCCTGTTTTAGCTGCCATATTGTAAACAAGTGTCTCTTTCCTGGTCAGTTTAGTAGGACATTTTCTTCTTATTTCTGTACTTTTTGGGGAGTGATTTTCTTATTTAAATAGACCCAATCATAGTGCCAAAGCTCTATGTAGCATTCCTAAATACAAGAAGGCTGTGACATGCCTTTTGGTACAATCTACTTATATCCAATTTAAAGAACATTTCTGGGGTGCCCAGGTGGCTCAGTCGGTTAAGCATCTGACTTCAGCTCAGGTCCTGATCTCACAGTTCATGGGTTTGGGCCCTGCATCAGGCTCTGTGCTAACAGCTCAGAGCCTCAGGCCTGCTTCAGATTCTGTGTCTCCTTCTCTCTGTCTCTCCCCTGCTTGCACTCTGTCTCTCCTTCTCTCTCTCAAATAAACATTATAAGAAATTTTTTTAAAGAGCATCTCTACCTATAAGTCAATTCTTGAATAAATATGTAATATGTAGGGGGAGGAGCCAAGATGGCGAACAGCATGGAAGCTTTTTGTGTGTCTCACATCCATGAAATACAGCCAGACCAACACTAAACCATCCTACATACCTAGAAAACTGATTGGAGGATTAACACAACAATCTGTACAACCTGAACCACAGAATTCAGCAGGTACACAGTACGGAGAGCTAAACTTGGGGAGCAAGAAGCCGCAAAAGGTAGGCAACCACTTTTGTGGGCAGAGAGAGGATGGAGACTGTGGAGGGGGGTAGAATACGGGAAAATCACCCCTCCCCAAAAGCAGCTGGAGAGAAAGTGGAAAATTGGAAACAGCCGCAGGGACTAAACTAAAAAGGGAGAAAGGAGAGGATTTAAATTCCATTAAGACTGTAAACAAGAGGAGCACAAAGGCTGCAACTCCACAGCTCGATACCTGGTGGTGCTCTGGTAGGAAGGGCGAATCTCCAGGAACAGGGTGGGGTCCGGGAGGTTCTCAGGCCACATGGGGAAATGCGGTTCCACTGCTGGAAGGACATTTGGTAGAAACTGTTGAAGCCATCTGGTCCCAGCAGACCCCAGAAGGAGGCCACATTGGCTGGTGCTGGGGCAAGGTCGTTAAGGGTGAAGGCTGGTACCAGATGTGTGTTGTGATTTTCCATAATCCCTGAGACGCTGCTGCTACACTGTCTCTCGAACATTTTCTAGCACCTGGCCACAGTCTCAGGGCACCGGCAACAACAGGGTCCAGCGGGCATACCTGGGTGCAGCCGATATTTGGCCATTGCTCATTCAGCTATTGCTTGGTGAGACCCTCCCACAGAGGGGCAGAACGGGTCAAAGCCGCAGTCCTTCGGAAGTAAGGGGCTGGGGAAAACAGCCGCATCTGAGACAAAACTTGGGAGAGAGGTACTGCCTGGGGACTGGTTATGGAGAGTGAAGAAGCAGGGAGTGGATGAGAGCTGAAGACGGAGGACAGGTGTGTGATTGCTGATCCAGGAGAACAGACTAGGTAGCTGCGTGGCACCATTTTCACCACTCCCGCGCATGTGCATATGCACCTACGAGCCCCGCAGCAATCCACCCCAGTAGGCTAGCAGCGCCACCTAGTGGAGAGCGGAGCCATTACACTGAGCCCAACCCAACTGGGCCAACATCGCTATTCAAGAACACGTGTCTCCCCACAGGCTTAATTTATGGACTATAAAGAGCTACATAGACTGCTAGGGGAAAATGAAGCAATTTCAGTCCTACTTTAGTCTGTTAGCAGGTTCATCTATTCAATTTTCTTTTCCTTTTTTTTTTTTTTTTTTTTACTTTTTCGGTTTTTTTTACAATTCTTTTCTTTTTCTTGAATACAGAAAATTAAAAAATTAATTTTTATTTTCAATTTTTATTAAAACTATCCTTCTTTAATTTTTATTACTACATTTTTTACTTTTGTGTATTTTTTTTCAAATTCTACTTTACTCCCATCATTTTATATTAGTCTACTTCAGTGTACTCACCTTTTCAAATTTTCAAACAATTTTTTTTCTTTTTCTTTTTTCTCTTTTTCATTTCTTTTCTTTTTATTGAATGCAGAAAGAGAAAAACTTCATTTTTACTTTCAATTTCTATTAAAAATATTTTTATTTAATTTTTATTACTATATTTTTTTCTGTTATGTAAATTTTTTCAAATTCTATTCTACTTCCATCATTTTATTTTAGTCTACTACAGTGTATTCACTTTTTCAAATTTTCAAACGATTTTTTCTTTTTTCTTTTTTAATCTTTTTCATTTATTTTTTTCTTAAATACATAAAATGAAAAAAACTCATACTTATTTTTAATTTTTATTAAAAATATTTTTCTTTAATTTTTTCTACTATTTTCTTTACTTTTATGTATATTTTTTCAAATTCTATTTTACCCTAATCATCTCATTTTAGTCTGCTTCAGTGTATTCACTTTTTCAAAATCTCAAACGATTTCCTTCCCCCCCACCCCGCTTTTTTTTCCCTCTAATCTGCCAAACCACTTTCAACACCCAGACCAAAACACACCTAGGATCTAGCATCATCTATTCAATTTTTGTGTGTGTGTTTTTAATGTTTAATTTTAATATTTTTTTAATTTTAATTTTTTTAATTTCAATTTTTGTACCTTATTAATTCCTTTTCTCCCTTCAAAATGACAAAATGAAGGAATTCACCCCAAAATAAAGAGCACAAAGAAACGACAGCCAGGGCCTTAACCAACACAGATACAAGCAAGATGTCTGAACTAGAATTTAGAATCATGATAATAATACTAGATGACGTCAAAGTAGATTAGAATTCCTTTCTGCAGAGAAAAAAAAGAAGTAAAAAATAGCCATAATGAAATTAAAAATTCTATAACTGAGCTGCAATCATGGATGGATGCAGCGGCAGCAAGGATGGACGAGGAGAACAGAGAATCAACAATACAGAGGACAAACTTATAGAGAATAACAAAGCAGAAAAAAAGAGGGAGATTAAGGCAAAAGAGAACGATTTAAGAATTAGAGAAATCATTGACTCATTAAAAAAGGAACAACATCAGAATCATAGGGGTCCCAGAAGAGGAAGAGAAAGAAATAGGGGTAGAAGTGTTATGTGAGCAAATCATAGTGGAAAACTTTCCTAACCTGGGGAAACACATAGACATCAAAATCCAGGAAGCACAGAGGACCCCCATGAGATTCAACAAAAACCAACCATCAACAAGGCATATCATAGTCAAATTCACAAAATACTCAGGCAAGGAGAGAATCATGAAAACAGCAAGGGAAAAAAGTCATTAAACTACAAGGGAAGACAGATCAGGTTTGCAGCAGATCTATACACAGAAACCTGGCAGGTCAGAAGGGAGTGGCAGGATATATTCAGTGTACTGAATCAGAAAATATGCAGCCAAGAATTCTTTATCCAGCAAGGCTGTCATTCAAAATAGGAGAGATAAAAAGTTTTCCAGACAAACAAAAATTAAAGGAGTTTGTGACCACTAAACCAGGCCTGCAAGAAATTTTAAGGGGGACATTCTGAGGGGAGAAAAGATGAAAAAAAAAATATATATACATTTATATACATATATATATATATATATATATATATATATATATATACACATATATACCAAAAGCAACAAAAGATTAGAAAGGACCAGAGAACGGGGCGCCTGGGTGGCGCAGTCGGTTAAGCGTCCGACTTCAGCCAGGTCACGATCTCGCGGTCCGTGAGTTCGAGCCCCGCGTCAGGCTCTGGGCTGATGGCTCAGAGCCTGGAGCCTGTTTCCGATTCTGTGTCTCCCTCTCTCTCTGACCCTCCCCCATTCATGCTCTGTCTCTCTCTGTCCCAAAAAAAATAAATAAAAAACGTTGAAAAAAAAAAAAAAAAAAAAGAAAGGACCAGAGAGCATCACCAGAAACTCCAACTCTACAAGCATCATAATGGCAATAAATTGATATCTTTCAGTACTCATTCTAAACATCAATGGACTCAATGCTCCAATCAAAAGACACAGGGTAACAGAATGGATAAGAAAGCAAGATCCATCTATATGCTGTTTACAAGAGACACACTTTAGACCTAAAGACACCTTCAGATTGAAAATAAGGGGATGGTGGGGCGCCTGGGTGGCGCAGTCGGTTAAGCGTCCGACTTCAGCCAGGTCACGATCTCACGGTCCGTGAGTTCGAGCCCCGCGTCGGGCTCTGGGCTGATGGCTCAGAGCCTGGAGCCTGTTTCCGATTCTGTGTCTCCCTCTCTCTCTGCCCCTCCCCCGTTCATGCTCTGTCTCTCTCTGTCCCAAAAATAAATAAACATTGAAAAAAAATTTAAAAAAAAAAAAAAAAAGAAAATAAGGGGATGGAGAACCATCTATCATGCTAATGGTCAACAAAAGAAAGCCAGAGTAGCCATACTTATATCAGGCAATCTAGACTTTAAAATACTGTATCAAGGGATGCAGAAGGGCATTAAATCATAATCAAGGGGTCTATAGACCAAGAAGACCTAACAATTGTAAACATTTATGCACCAAATGTGGAAGCACCCTAATATATAAATCAATCACAAACATAAAGAAACTCATCGATAGTAATACCGTAATAGTAGGAGACTTCAACACCCCACTCACAGCAATGGACAGATCATCTAATCAAAAAATCAACAAGGAAACAATGGCTTTGAATGACACACTGGACCAGATGGACTTAACAGATATATTCAGAACATTTCATCCTAAAACAACAGAATATACATTCTTCTCCAGTGCACATGGAACATTCTCCAGAATAGACCATATACTGGGACACAAATCAGCCCTAAGTACAAAAAGATCGAGATCATACTGTGCATATTTTCAGACAACAATGCTATGAAACTCGAAATCAACCACAAGAAAAAATTTGGAAAGGTAACAAATACTTGGAGACTAAAGAACATCCTACTAAAGAATGAATGGGCTAACCAAGCAGTTAAAGAGGAAATTAAAAAGTATATGGAAGTCAATGAAAATGATAACACCACAACCCAAAACCTCTGGGACGCAGTAAAGACGGACATAAGAGGAAAGTATATAGCAATCCAGGCCTTCCTAAAGAAGGAAGAAAGATCTCAGACACACAACCTAACCTTATGCCTTAAGGAGCTGGAAAAAGAACAGCAAATAAAACCCAAAACCAGCAGAAGACAGGAAATAATAAAGATTAGAGCAGAAATTAGTGCTATTGAAACCAAACCAAACAACAACAACAACAACAACAACAACAACAAAAAAAAAAAAAAAAAAAAAAAAAAACCAGATCAATGAAACCAGATGCTGGTTCTTTGAAAGAATTAACAAAATTGACAAACCACTAGCCAGTTTGATCAAGAAGAAAAAGGAAAGGACCCAAATAAATAAAATCAATAATGAAAGAGGAGAGATCACAACCAACACAACAGAAATAAAAACAGTAACAAGAGAATATTATGAGCAATTATATGCCAGTAAAATGGGTAATCTGGAAGAAATGGACAAATTCCTAGAAACATATACACTACAAAAACTGAAACAGGAAGATATAGAAAATTTGAACAGACCCATAACCAGTAAGGAAATCGAATTAGTAATCAAAAATCTGCCAAAAAAACAAGAGTCCAAGGCCAGATGGCTTTCCAGGAGAATTCTACCAAACATTTAAGGAAGAGTCAACACCTATTCTCTTGAAGCTGTTCCAGAAAATAGAAATGGAAGGAAAACTTCCAAACTCTTTCTATGAAGCCAGTATTACTTTGATTCTAAAACCAGAGACCACACTAAAAAGGAGAACTTTCCCTGATGAACATGGATGCAAAAATCCTCAACAAGATATTAGCCAACCGGATCCAACAATACATTTAAAAAATTATTCACCACGACCAAGTGGGATTTATACCTGGGATGCAGGGCTGCTTCAATATCTACAAAACAATTTACATGATTCATCACTTCAGTAAAAGAAAGGACAAGAACATATGATCCTCTCAATAGATTCAGAGAGAGCATTGGACAAAATAAAGCATCCTTTCTTGATAAAAACCCTCAGGAAAGTAGGGATAGAAGGAGCATACCTCGAGATCATAAAATCCATGTATGAACGACCCAACGCTAATATCATCCTCAGTGGGGAAAAACTAAGAGCTTTCCCCCTAAGGTCAGGAACAAGACAGGGATGTCCACTCTCGCCACTGTTATTCAACATAGTATTGGAAGTCTTAGGCTCTTCAATCAGACAACACAAAGAAATAAAAGGCATCCAAATCAGCCAGGAGGAGGTCAAACTCTTTCACTCTTCGCAGATGACATGATACTCTATATGGAAAACCCAAAAGATTCCACCAAAAAACTGCTAGAATTGATTCATGAAATCAGCGAAGTTGCAGGATATAAAATCAATGCGCAGAAACCGGTTGCATTCCTATACACCAACAATGAAGCAACAGAAAGAGAAATCAAGGAATCGAACCCATTTACAGTTGCACAAAAAAACCCATAAAATACCTAGGAATAAATCTAACCAAAGAGGTGAAAAATCTATACACTGAGAACTATAGAAAGCTTATGAAAGAAATTGAAGAAGACACAAAAAAATGGAAAAAGATTCCATGCTCCTGGATAGGAAGAACAAATATTAAAATGTCAATACTACCCAAAGCAATCTACAGATTCAATGCAATACCTATCAAAATGACACCAGCATTCTTCACAGAGCTAGAACAAATAATCCTAAAATTTTTATGGAACCAGGAAGATGCCGAATAGCCAAAGCAATCTTGAAAAAGAAAACCAAAGCAGGAGGCATCACAATCCCAGACTTCAAGCTATACTACAAAGCTGTAATCATCAAGACAGTATGGTACTGGCACAAGAACAGACACTCAGATCAATGGAACAGAATAGAGAACCCAGAAATGGACCCACAAACGTATGGCCAACTAATCTTTGACAAAGCAGGAAAGAATATCCAATGGAATAAAGACAGTCTCTTCAGCAAGTGGTGCTGGGAAAACTGGACAGCGACATGCAGAAGAATGAATCTGGACCACTTTCTCACACCATACACAAAAATAAACTCAAAATGGATGAAAGACCTCAATGTAAGACAGGAAGCCATCAAAATCCTAGCGGAGAAAGTAGGCAAAAACCTCTTTGATCTTGGCCGCAGCAACTTCTTACTCAACACGTCTCCAAAGGCAAGGGAAACAAAAGCAAAAATGAACTACTGGGACCTCATCAAAATAAAAAGCTTCTGCACGGAAAAGGAAACAATCAGCAAAACTAAAACGTAACCGACACAATGGGAGAAGATATTTGCAAATGACATATCAGATAAAGGGTTAGTATCCAAAATCTATAAAGAACTTATCAAACTCAACACCCGAAAACCAAATAGTCCAGTGAAGAAATGGGCAAAAGACATGAATAGACACTTCTCCAAGGAAGACATCCAGATGGCCAACCGACATATGAAAAAATGCTCAACTTCACTCATCATCAGGGAAATACAAATCAAAACCACAATGAGATACCACCTTACACCTGTCAGAATGGCTAAAATTAACAACTCAGGCAACAACAGATGTTGGCGAGGATGTGGAGAAAGAAGATCTCTTTTGCATTGTTGGTGGGAATGCAAGCTGGTGTAGCCACTCTGGAAAACAGTATGGAGGTTCCTCAAAAAACTAAAAATAGAACTACCCTATGACCCAGCAATTGCACTACTAGGCATTTATCCATGGGACACAGGTGTACTGTTTTGAAGGGACACATGCACCCCCATGTTTATAGCAGCACTATCAACAATAGCCAAAGTATGGAAAGAGCCCAAATGTCCATCGATGGATGAATGGATAAAGATGTGATATATATACACACACACACACACACACACACACACACACACACACACACTGGAGTATTACTCGGCAATCAAAAAGAATGAAATCTTGCCATTTGCAACTATGTGGATGGAACTGGAGGGTATTTTGCTAAGTGAAATTAGTCAGAGAAAGACAAAAATCATATGACTTAACTCATATGAGGACTTTAGGAGACAAAACAGATGAACATAAGGGAAGGGAAACAAAATACAAAAACAGGGAGGGGGACAAAACAGAAGAGACTCATAAATGTGGAGAACAAACTGAAGGTTACTGGAGGGGTTGTGGGAGGGGGGATGTGCTAAATGGGTAAGGGCCATTAAGGAATCTACTCCTGAAATCATTGTTTCACTATATGCTAATTTGGATGTAAATTTTAAAAAATAAAAAATTAAATAAAAAAATATATAACATGTATACCCTAATAAAGTTAATTACTATAAGCTTTCCATCTTATGGAAAATTAAATAGCATCTATCTAATGTAGTTTTCATTTGACTTCCCTTTGAGATCACTGCATATAATTGTAGAAATAATATAAAATTAGTAAATGCTGTTAATATTTATTTGAATGCTTTTCACAGAATATAGTAATAATTAAAATCATTAAAGGTTTTTTTTTTAATTTCATTCTTAAAACTGTTTTATGGGGGCGCCTGGGTGGCGCAGTCGATTAAGCGTCCGACTTCAGCCAGGTCACGATCTCGCGGTCCGTGAGTTCGAGCCCCGCGTCGGGCTCTGGGCTGATGGCTCAGAGCCTGGAGCCTGTTTCCAATTCTGTGTCTCCCTCTCTCTCTGCCCCTCCCCCGTTCATGCTCTGTCTCTCTCTGTCCCAAAAATAAATAAACGTTGAAAAAAAAATTTTTTTAAAAAAACTGTTTTATGAAGAAGGCAATTATTATTATTCAGTTTTAGAGATGAAGCATCTAGGTTCACAAGTTACACTAACATCTTCGAGGTGAAAGAGTGCCTTGTTTTATAAATGAACATTTATTTTTAAAAATAGTCCAGAATTTTAAAGGCCAAACTTCTTATTTATTACAGTTTGTATCAATTTGCTTTACAGTCAACAAATTTAGTTGGGGACAAGGTATATATCAGAAAGTCATTCCTATGATATAATTATGTCGAAAATTAGGTAATTCATTCTGTTTATTCTATTGATTGAGAAACACCTGCATATGTTGTTTTTCTAACTATTATGTGTATTTTCTTTCTATACAAAAATTTTCAAAATGCATTTTCTTCATGGGAAGAGAGATGGTGACAGAAATTGTATCTTGGGGCACCTGGCTGGCTCAGTCAGAAGAGCATGTGACTCTTGATCTCAGGATCATGAGTTCATGTCCCACATATGGTGTAGAGATTACTTAAATAAATAAAAAAATTTTTTTAAGAAATTATTTCTTGATGTGTAGTCATCTAAATATGTAATGTGTTTTCCAGTTTACACAAGAAACAAATAGGAAACCTGTTGGTCCAAGTTCTATTGATTGTATATATAAATCTAGTTATCTTTGATTAAAAAATAGACCCTGCTAGGGGCACCTGGTTGGCTCAATTTAGTGTCTGACTTTGGCTTAGGTCATGATCTCAGAGTGTGTCAGTTGGGGCCCCGTGTCGGGCTCTGTGCTGACAGCTCAGAACCTAAAACCTGCCTCAGATTCTGTCTCCCTCTATCTCTGCTCCTTCCCCACTCATACCCCCGCTTCTCTCTCTCAAAAATAAATAAACATTAAAAAAATGGACCCTGCATTCTAGAAAATACCTGTGCTAATACTGTAGCTAGTATTGTGAAACTTCTCCTAGAGGGTGCTTCCTTTTCAAACACAGGCCACCCTCTATTAAACTATGCAAATACAAACATAAAAAGGGAAAAATGTATCTGTTTTCCTTGTTTTTGTTTGGTTTTAATTCCAGTTAGTTAACATAAAATTTTATATTAGTTTCAGGTGTACAATAAAGTGATTCAACATTTCCATACAACCCAGTATTCATCACAAGTGCATTTTTAATCCCCATCATCTATTTAAACTATCCCCCAACCCACCTCCCTTCTAGTAATGATCAGTTTGTACTCTATAATTAAAAGTCTGTTTCTTGATTTGTCTCTCCCTTTGTTTCTCTTTGCTCCTTTGTTTTGTTTCTTAAATTCCACATATGAGTGAAATCATATGGTATTTGTTTTTCTATGACTGACTTATTTCACTTAGCATTATACTCTCTAGCTCCATCCATGTCATTGCAAATGGGAACATTTCCTTTTTTAATGGCTGAATAATATCCCACTGTGTGTGTGTGTGTGTGTGCGTGTGTGTGTGTGTGTGCGTGTGTGTGTATATACCACTTCTTTATCTATTCATCTATTAATGGACATGAGCTGCTTCCATACCTTGGCTATTATAAATAATGCAACTATAAACATAGGAGTGCATGTATCCCTTTGAATTAGTGTTTTTGTATGTTTTTATTAAATACCCAGTAGTACAATTGCTGGGTCATAGGGTAGTTCTAGATTTGCCATTTTGAGGAACCTCCATACTGTCTTCCACAGTGGCTGCACCAGTTTTCATTCCTACCAACAGTCTATGGGGGTTCCTTTTTCTTTAATTCCTTGCCAACACCTGTTGTTTTAGCCATTCTGGCAGGTGTGAGGTGACATCCCATTGTAGTTTTGATTTGCATTTCCCTGATGGTAAGTGATGATGAGTATCTTTTCATGTGTCTGTTGGCCATCTGTATGTCTCCTTTGAAGAAATGTCTGCTCATGTCTTCTTCCTGTTTTTAATTGGATTATTTGTTTTGGGGGTCTTGAGTTTTAGAAACATGTATATATTTTGGATACTAGCCCTTTATTGGATATGTCATTTGCAAATATCTTCTCCTATTCTGTAGATTCCCTTTTAGTTTTGTTGATTAGTTATTTCACTGTGCATTTTTTTTTCTTTTTGATGTAGTCCTAATAGTTTATCTTTGCTTTTGTTCCTTTGCCTTTAGATAGAACACCTATGTAGAAAATGTTGCTACAGCTGATGTCAAAGAAGTTATTGCCTGTGTTCTAGAATTTTTATGGTTTCAGGTCTCACATTTAGGTCTTTAGCCCATTTTGAGTGTATCTTTAAGTATCGTGTAAGAAAGTCCTCCTTTCATCCTTTTGCATGTTGCTATCCAGTTTCCCCAATGCCATTTATTGAAGAGACTGTATTTTTCCCATTGGATATCCTTTCTTGCTTTCTTGAAGATTAACTGACCATATAGTTGTGGGTGTATTTCTGGGTTTTCTATTTTGCTCTACTGGTCTGTCTATTTTTGTGCTAGTACCACACTGTTTTGATGACAATGGATTTGTAATATAACTTGAAGTCCAGAATTGTGACTTTGCTTTTCTTTTTTCAAGATTGCTTTGGCTGAGGTCTTTTGTGCTTCCACACAAATTTTAGTATTGTTTGTCCTAATTCTGTGAAAAATGCTTCTGGTATTTTGATAGGAATTGCATTAAATGTGTAGATTGCTTTGGGTAGTATAGACATTTTAACAATATTTTTTTCTTTCCAATCCATGAGCATGGAATGTCTTTCCAGTTCTTTGTGTCATCTTCAATTTCTTTCACAAGTGTTTTATAGTTTTCAGGGTACAGGTCTTTCATCTCTTTGGTTAGGAGGTTTATTCCTAGGTATCTTATGGTTTTTGGTGCAATTGTAAATGGTATCTTTTTCTCAATTTCTCTTTCTGCTGCTTCATTATTAGTAGGTAGAAATGCAACAGATTTCTGTACATTGATTTTGTATCCTATGACTTTACTGAATTGATATATCAGTTCTAGTAGTTTTTTGGTGGAGTCTTTTTGCATTTTCTATATACAATATCATGTCATCAGCAAATAATGAAAATTGTATTTCTTCCTTACTGATTTTGATGGCTTTTATTCCTTTTTCTTGTCTGATTGCTGTGGCTAGGACTTCCAGTACTATGTTTAATAATAGTGGTGACAGTGGACATCCTTGTCTTGTTCCTGACCTTATGGGAAAAACTCTCAGGATAATGTTATCATGGTTTTTTCTTATTTGGACTTTATTACTTTGAGATATATTCCCTCTAAACCTACTTTGTTGATGGTTTTTATCATGATTGAATGTTGTATTTTGTCAAATGCTTGTTCTGCATCTACTGAAATGGTCATATGGTTCTTATCCTTTCATTTACCAATGTGATGTATCATCAGGTCAATTGATTTGTACATATTGAACTACACTTGCAACTGAGAAATAAATTTCACTTGATCATGGTGAATGATTTTTTAAATATGTTGTTGAATTCAGTTTGCTAATATTTTGTTGAGGATTTTTGCGTCTGTGTTCATGGGATATTGATTGAGCTGTAGGTCTCTTTTTCGGTGGTGTATTTATCTGATTTTTGTATTAGGGTAATGCTGAACTCATAAAATAAATTTGTAAGTTTTCCTTGCTTTTCTATTTTTTTGGAATAGTTTAAGAAGGATAGGTATAAACTCTTTTTTAAATGTTCGGTTGAACTTTTCTGGGAAGTCATCTGGTCCTGGACTTTTGTTTGTTGGGAATTTTTTGATTACTGATTCAGTCTCATGGCTAGTAAACAGCTATTCAAATTTTCTATTTCTTCCTATTTCAGTTTTGGTAGGTTATATGTTTCTAGAAATTTATCCATTCCTTCTAGGTTGTCCAATTTGTTGGCTTATAGTTTTTCATAATATTCTCTTATGATTGTTCATATTTCTGTTGTGTTGGTTGTTATTTTTCCTCTCTCATTTGTGATTTATTTGAGTCCTTTCTCTTTTTTTTCTTGATAAGTCTAGCTAGAGGTTTGTCAATTTTATGGATTTTTTTTCAAAGAAACATCCCCTGGTTTCATTGATTTCTTCTATTGTTTTTGTCTTCTTTTGTTTTAGTTTCTTTATCATTTATTTCTACTCTGACTTTTATTATTTCCTTCCTTCTATCAGTTGTGGGTTTCGTTGGCTGTTTTTTTCTAGGCCCTTGAGGTGTAAGGTTAGGTTGTTTATTTGAGATTTTTCTTGCTTCTTGAGGTAAGCAGGAATTCTATATAGGTCCCTCTTGGAAATACTTTTGCTATATCCCAAAAGTTTGGACCACTGGGTTTTCATGTTCATTTGTTTCCATGTATTTTTTAAAATTTATTTGATTTCCTGGTTGTCCCATTCAATGTTTAGTAGCATGTTATTTAACCTCTTTGTATTTATGGTCTTTCCAGATTTTTTATTGTTGTTGACTTCCAGTTTAATAGTGTTGTGGTCAGAAAAGATGCATGGTATGACTTTGATCTTGAATTTGTTGAGGCTTGCTTTGTGAGCTAATACATGATCTATTCTGAAGAATGTTCCATGTGCACTTAAAAAGAATGTCAACTGTTTTAGGATGGAATGTTCTGAAAATATCTGTTAAATCCATCTGTTCCTGTATGCCATTCAAAGCCACTGTTTTTTTGTTGATTTTCTGTTTACATGATCTGTCCACTTACGTAAGTGTGGTGTTAAAGTCTCCTACTATTACTGTATTATTATCAATTAGTTCCTTTGTGTTTGTTATTAAATGTACTATGTATTCGGGTGTTCCTATTTTGGGCACATAAATATTTACCATTGTTATATCTCCTTGTTGGATTGTCCCCTTTAATAATTACATAGTGTCCTTTTTTTGTCTCTTGTTACAGTCTGTTTTAAAGTCTATCTATTTTGTTTGATATAAGTACTACTACTCTGGCTTTTTTGACATCCATTTGCATGAGAGTTGTTTCTCCATACCCTCACTTTCAATCTTGAGTTGTCTTTAGCTGTAAAACAAGTTTCTTATAAACATCATATGGATAGGTCCTGTGTTTTTGTTTTTTTTTCCCATTTGGTCACCCTATGTCTTTTGACTGGAGTATTTAGTCCGTTTATATTCAAAGTATTTATTGACAGATATGTATTTATTGTCATTCTATTATTTTTTTGTGGTTGTTTCTGAAGACTTTTTTCTGATCCTTTCTTGTCTTTCTTTCATGGCTTGCTGGTTTCCTTTAATGATATATTTGGATTTTTTCTCTTTATTCTTTGCATATTTATTAGTGGTTTTTGATATATGGTTACGATTAGATTTGTACATAACCTCTTCTACATATTGCAGTCTATACTAAATTGATTGTCATTTACATTTGAACACATTCTTTACTCCTCTCCTTCCTACATTTTGATTGTCATTTACATTTGAACCTATTCTTTACTCCTTCCTACATTTTAGGTATATGTTGTTATATCTTATATCCTTTAATTTTGTGCATTCTTTGACTGATTTTTTTACAGAAATATTCCTTTTTACTGATATTTTATTTCCTACCTTTATACTATAACCTTTGTTCTCTTCTTTCCATTTTAGAAACCCCTTTAATATTTCCTATAGGGCTGGTTTAGTGGTCATGAACTTCTTTAGTTTTTGTTTGTCTGGGAACCTCTTTATCTCTCCTTCTATTCTGAATAATAGCCTTGCTGGATAGAGTATTCTTGGCTGCAGATTTTTCCCATTAAGCACATTGAATATATCATGCCATTCCCTTCTGGCTTGGAAAGTTTTTGCTGAAAAATACCCCATTAACCTTGTGTGTTTTTTCATTGTAAGTTACTATCTTCTTTTGCTTGCTGCTTTAGTTTTTTTTCTCTTTATAACTATATTTTGCCAATTTAATTACAATGTGTCTTGGTGTGGGTCTACTTTGGTTGATTTTAATAGGAGATCTCTCTGCCTCCTAGATATAGAGATATTTGTTTCTTTCCCCATATTAGGTGAGTTTTCAGCTATTATTTCTTCAAATAAATTTTCTGCCCCTTTTCTCTCTCTTCTTCTTCTGGGATTCCTATAATACGAATGTTATAATGTTTGATGCTGTCACTTAGTTCTCTAAGTCTTCTCATTTTGCATAATTCTTTTTTCTTTTGTTCAACTTGATCCCTGTCTCTTAGGTCACTAATTCATTCTTCTGTTTCTTCCATCTTGTTCTTCTTTCCATTAAGCATTTTTCTCTTTTATTGTATCCTTTATTATTATGTATTCCTTATCTCTGTGTTAAGGGTCTCATTAATGCCTTCAACTTTTTTTTTCAAGTCCATTGATTAACTTTATGATCATTCCTTTAAATCCCCTATCAGGCATATTACTTGTATCTGTTTGCTTAGATCTCTGGTTGTGGCATTGTCCTGTTTTTTTGATTTGGGATATATTTCTCTGTCTTCTCTATTGGTCTATGTCTCTGTGCCTGTTCTGTGTTTTAAGTATCCATGTAGTGTCCTGCCATCTAGTATACCCTCTTTCCTAGGGCCTGGAGTTTCCAGGAGTGTCATCAATGGCCCCAGCCAGTTCCTTTGTTCTCCAGGAGTCTCTCAATAAATACTGCCTCTCTAGGACATACTCCAAGATGAGCAAATAACGTTCCCACAGTGGGCCCCAGAAGCTCTTCCCATCACTGTTTCCATGCTGCATGTCCATGGGCTGTTTGCTCTACCTTCTCTCCATGAACAGCTCCAATGCTGGTGGGCTTTCTCTGAGCCAAGCCTGCTGACCTTAAAACTCCAAACTTTAAGCCCCACCAGTTGCAAGAACTCACAGAATTCAGACCCTCTTACTTTCCAAGCCAATTGCTATGGGTTTTTCCCCCCATGTGTTGCCCTGTGTGCTGGCTAGTCTGTCTCTTGCCCTTTTCCATGACCATGCCTCCCTCCCCACTGCAGTAGCCATGATCTATTTTTCTCCCAAGATGCATCTCTGAACTTCCTACCTTTTTTTGCAGTGGCCTCTTCTCTATCTTCTCTTGTGGAGCTTGTTCTGCCAGTCTTCAGGTAGATTTCTGGGGTATTTATGATGATTTGATAGTTGTCTAGTTATATTCATGGGAGAAGGGAAGCCTAGGGTCCTCCTACTCTGTTGCCATCTTCCCTTCCTGTCTATTTTTCCATTATATTTGGACTTTATATGGTTAGTTTTTCACAGATACAGAAAATTCTGGATAGAAAATTAAGGTAATTTTGAGAAGTCTGGCTAACATTAAAGAAACAAAATTGTTATTGATCTCATCCTCCCTTCATCAAACTAAATCCAAATCTAAAGTTAGTGGTATAGTAGGAGGAAGAGCACTCTTACTGTTTCTCCCTGCATGTATGTCCAGTTATAAATTCTTGCATTTTCTTATCTCACTTTAAGTCTAAAATTGTTAGTAATTGTCAAATGGGGAAAAGCTACTTAAAAAAATAATACTAGTAATCAGAATACATAATAAAAATTAACTCACAGCACTTAGAAACAGGGCATTAATGCCTTGCAGGGAGCCCTTGGTCACTGTCTGCCTTCATTTACCCACTTCCTTCTTCTACAATATTTCCATCTTCTAATCAACCCAATCTGTTTATTGGTCACTAAATATTCCACCATATAAAGGAAATAAACCCTTTAACTTTACAAAAGCATCATCAGTAGTAGTAGTACATCAATAGCCAATAAGATCCCTCTCTTTTTCCTTTCTTTTTCTTTCTTTATTTCTTTACTTGCTTTCTTTCTTTTCTTTTTCCTTTCTTTTTTTTTTTTTTTTTTGTAGTTGCAGAAGACAAATAACATCTGTGTTTTCTAATGGCATGAAAATTGGGTCTTAGGTGGCAAGGCTGAGAATTGCAGATGTACAATATCATTCAGACACTGGATGTTTACAGTCCATTTCCAAGGGAACATGCTATTTATTATTTCCTTTGCTGTCATTAATCACTTTCCAAGATGTATTTCTATATCCCATCTTGTCCTCCCAAATCGATTTATCTTGGAAGTCCAATTAATGACTCTTCAAATCCACTTCAAAAACAAAATTGTATTTGGATAATAGTTATTTTTCTTAGAGGAATACAAATTATAGTGATGTCTAATTATGCAAAGTATTGTAACATATAAAAACTGGAATCTAGAACAGAGGAGCAAGTAACTTGTTTTAGATGCAAAATGCATTTGGCTTACACTATTATATTTTGAAGTAAAAAGTAAAAAGTGGAGCTGGGGTTCTGGCCATGACTGGCTGCAGCTCAGCTGGGAGATGAGTGCAGCACTGATGCCACCCCTAAATGTGGCCGCAAGAAGCAGGAGGGTGGGGCCAGTGATCCAAGTCACTAGAAGCATCAACTCCTAGAAGACCAGTGTTCTCATGATTATGGAGGCCTCTCTGTCTTTCCTGTGACTGAAGCAATGCAGACCTGTTTCTTGGACCCATTCCTACTCAAGGATACTTCAACAAACAAATCAAAACACACCTGGTAGAGGGTCCAAAACATTACCACGAGTAGGGGCATAAAGCAACCAGAGTCACAACAACATAGAGCAAGTAACACACTCCAAAAAACACCCCGCGAAGGGCCAGACCCTAGACAGTGTATGACCCCTCTTTAATATAGTAATGCTCACAGGTGCAGGACACATAACAAGCTTTTAAAACACATAAGGGACAGAAGACTAGCCCAAATGATAAAATGGAAGAATTCTCTCAAAAGAAATTCCAGGAAGAAATAACAGCTAAAGAAATGATCAAAACAGGAACACCTGGGTGGCTCAGTCGGTTAAGCATCTGACTTCAGCTTGGGTCATGATCTCACAGTTTGTGAGTTCAAGCCCCACATCAGGCTCTGTGCTGACAGCTCAGAGCCTGAGGCCTTCTTCAGATTCTGTGTCTCCCTCTCTCTCTGCCCCTACCTCACTCTCTCTCTCTCTCAAAAATAAATAAACATTAAAAAATTAAAATAAAAAGAATTGATCAAAACAGATATAAACAGTATAACTGAACAAGAATTTAGAATAATAGTCTCAAGATTTATTGCCAGGCTTGAAAAAACATAGAAGACAGCAAGAGAATCTATTGCTGCAGAGATCAAGGAACTAAAAAATAATCACGATGAATTTTAAAGTGTTGTAAATGTGGTGCAAAATAAACTAGAGGCAGTGAGAGCAAGGACTGAAGAGGCAGAGGGGAGAATAAGTGAAATAGAAGATGACTCCAAATCCACAATTTTCAATAATAACACTGAATGTAAATGGACTAAATCCTCCAATCAAAAGACATAGGGCAATCACAATGAATTAAAAAAACAAGACCCATCTATTTGCTGTTTACAAGAGACCCATTTTAAACCTGAGAATACCTTCAGATTGAAAGTGAGGGGATGTAGGACCATCTATCATGCTATTTGAAGTCAAAAGAAAGCTGGAGTAGCCATACTTATATCAGACAAGCTAGATATGAAACTAAAGGCTGTAACAAGAGATGAAGAAGGGCCTTATAATTATGGGGCCTATCCATCAAGAAGTGCTAACAATTTGGGGCGCCTGGGTGGCTCAGTCGGTTAAGTGGCCGACTTCGGCTCAGGCCATGATCTCGCGGTCCATGAGTTCGAGCCCCGCGTCAGGCTCTGTGCTGACAGCTCAGAGCCTGGAGCCTGTTTCAGATTCTGTGTCTCCCTCTCTCTGACCCTCCCCCATTCATGCTCTGTCTCTCTCTGTCTCAAAAATAAATAAACGTTAAAAAAAAAATTAAAAAAAAAAAAGAAGTGCTAACAATTATAAATGTTTATGCACCCGATTTAGAGTACCCAAATATATATAACAACTAATCACAAACATAAGCAATCTTATTGGTAAGAATGTGGTAATTGCAGGAGACTTTAATATTCCACTTACAACAATGGATAGATCATCTATACAGAAAATCAATAAAGAAACAATGGCCCTGAATGAAACACTGGATCAGATGGACTTGACAGATATATTCAGAACTTTTCATTCTAAAGCAGCAGAATATATATTCTTCTTGAGTGCACATGGACCAAGACAGATCACATACTGGGTCACAAAACAGCCCTCAATAAATATGAAAGAATTGAGATCCTATCATGCACATTTTCAGATCACAATGCTATGAAACTTGAAATCAACCACAGGAAAAAGTTTGGAAAACCTGCAAATGCATGGAGGTTAAAGAACATCCTACTAAAGCATGAATGGGTTAACCAAGAAATTAAAGAAGAAAGTTAAAAATATATGGAAACAAATGAAAATGAAAACACAACAGTCCAAACCTTTTTGGATGAAGCAAAGGCAGTCCTAAGAGGAAAATACATTGCACAGGCATTGCAGGCCTATCTCAAGAAATAAGAAAAATCCCAAATAAAAAAATCTAACAACACACCTAGAGTAACTAGAAGCAGAACAACAAAGAAACCCCAAGGCCAGCAGAAGAAGAGAAATAATAAAGATCAGAGCAGAAATAAACAATACAGAATAAAAAAAACAAACAGTAGAACAGATCAATGAAGCTAAGATGGCTTTTTGAAAAAATAAAATTTATAAACCCCTAACCAGATTTCTCATAAATAAAAGAAAGAGAACACAAAATCATGAATGAAAATGGATTTATCAAAACTAATCCCTCAGAAACACAAGTAATTATCAGAGCATACTATGAAAAATTATATGCCAACAAACTGGACAACGTGGAAGAAATGGACAAATTCCTAGACACCCACACACTACCAAAACTCAAACAGGAAGAAATAGAAAATTTGAATAGACCCATAATTGTGAAGAAATTAAATCAGTTATCAAAAATCTCCCAACAAATAAGAGTCCTGGTGGGATGGTTTCCCTGGGGAATTCTACCAGGGATTTAAAGTAGTTAGAACCAGGGCGCCTGGGTGGCGCAGTCGGTTAAGCGTCTGACTTCAGCCAGGTCACGATCTCGCGGTCCGGGAGTTCGAGCCCCGCGTCAGGCTCTGGGCTGATGGCTCGGAGCCTGGAGCCTGTTTCGGATTCTGTGTCTCCCTCTCTCTCTGCCCCTCCCCCATTCATGCTCTGTCTCTCTCTGTCCCAAAAATAAATAAACGTTGAAAAAAATTAAAAAAAAAAAAAAGTAGTTAGAACCTATCCTTCTCAAGCTGTTCCAAAAAACAGAAAGGGAAGGAAAGCTTCCAGAGTCATTTTATGAAGCCAGCATTACTTTGATTCCCAAACCAGACAGAGACCCCACAAAAAAAGGAGAATTATAGGGCAATATCCCTGATGAACATGAATGAAAAAATTCTCAACAAGTAAATTGAATTCAACAGCATATAAAAAAAATATTCACCATGATCAAATGGGATTCATTCCTGGGCTGCAGGGCTGGTTCAATATTCACAAATCAATCAATGTGATACATCACATTAATAAAATAAAGAATAAGAACTGTATGATCCTATCAATAGATGCAGAAAAAAACATTTGACAAAATATGGCATCCTTTCTTAATAAAAACCCTCAAGAAAGTCGGGATAGAAGAAACATACCTAAACACCATAAAAGCCATAGTGAAAAGCCCACAGCTAATATCATCCTCAATGGGGAAAAACTGAACATGATAGGGATGTCCACTCTCACCACTGTTGTTTAATACAGTGTTAGAAGTCCTACCATCAGCAATCAGACAACAAAATGAAATAAAAGGCATCAAAATTGGCAAAGAAGAAGTCAAACTCTCACTTTTCACAGATGACATGACACTCTACATGGAAAACCCAAAAGACTCCACCAAAAGGCTGCAAGAACTGATACATGAATTCACCTAAGTCACGGGGTACAAAATCAATGTACAGAAATTGGTTGAATTTTTATACACCAATAATAAAGCAACAGAAAGAGAAATCAAGAATTTGATTCTCTTGACAATTTCATGAAGAACCATAAAATACTTAGGAATAAACCTACCCAAAGATACAATAGATCTGTATGCTGAAAACTATAGAAAACTTATGAAAGAAATTGAAGAAGACAAAAAGAAATGGAAAAACATTCCATGCTCATGGATTGGAAGAATGAATATTGTTAAAATGCCAATACTACCAAAGCAATCTACACATTCAATGCAATCCCAATCAAAACTTCACCGGCATTCTTCCCAAAGCTAGAACAAACAATTGTAAAATTGGTATGAAACCACAAAAGACCATGAATAGCCAAAGTAATATTGAAAAAGAAAACCAAAGCTGGAGACATCACAATCCCAGACTTTAGCCTCTACTACAAAACTCTAATCACACTCGATCTTAGCCAAAAGGCTAAGAAGCGATACAACAAAACTGTAATCATCATAACAGTATGGTATTGCACAAAAACAGACACATAGACCAGTGGAATAGAATAGAGAACCCAGAATTGGACCCACAAATGTATGGCCAACTAATCTTTGACAAAGCAGGAAAGAGTAACCAATGGAAAAAGGTCAGTCTCTTTAGCAAATGGTGCTGAGAGAACTGGACAGCAACATGCAAAAAAATGAAACTAGACCACTTTCTTATACCATACACAAAAACAAACTCAAAATGGATGAAAGATCTAAATGTGAGACAGGAAACCATCAAAACCCTAGAGGAGAAAGCAGGCAACAACCTCTTTGACCTCAGCCACAGCCATTTCTTGCTTGACATGTCTCCAAAGGCAAGGGAATTAAAAGTAAAAATGAACTACTGGGACTTCACCAAGAGAAAAAGCTTCTGCACTGCAAAGGAAACAATCAACAAAACTAAAAGGCAACCAATGGACTGGGAAAAGGTATTTGCAAGTAACATGTTGGATAAAGGGTTAGTATCCAAAATCTATAAAGAACTTACCAAACTCAATATCAGAAAAACAAATAATCCAGTGAAGAAATGGGCAGAAGACATGAATAGACACTTCTCCAAAGAAAACATCCAGATGGCCAACAGACTCATGAAAAGATGCTCAATGTCATTCATCATCAAGGAAATACAAGTCAAAACCATACTGAGATACCACCTCACACCAGACTGGCTAAAATTAACTCAGGAAACAACAGATGCTGGCGAGGATATGGAGAAAAAGGGACCCTCTTGCACTGTTGATGGGAATGCAAACTGGTGCAACCACTCTGGAAAACAGTGTGGAGGTTCCTCAAAAATTTTAAAATAGAAGTACCCTACAACCCAGCAATAGCAGTACTAGGAATTTACCCAAAGGATACAGGAGTGCTGATTCATGGGAGCACATGTACCCTAATGTTTATAGCCACACTTTCAACAATAGCCAAATTACAGAAAGAGACTAAATGTCCATCAACTGATGAATGGATAAAGAAGATGTGGTTTATATATAACTATTTGGCAATGAGAAAGAATGAAATCCTGCCATTTGCATCAATGTTGATGGAACTGGAAGGTATTATGCTCAGTGAAATAATTCAGTCAGAGAAAGACAGATATCATGTGTTTTCATTCTTATGTGGATCTTGAGAAACCTACCAGAAGACCATGGGGGAAGGGAAGGGGGAAAAATAGTTACAAACAGAGCGGGAGGAAGGCAAACCATAAGAGACTCTTAAATACAGAAAGCAAACTGAGGGTTGATGGGGGAGGGGGTGGGGGAGAGGGGAAAATGGGTGATGGGCAACGAGGAGGGCACTTGTTAGGATGAGCGTTGGGTGTTATATGTAAGCTATGAACCACAGAAATCTATCCCCAAAACCAAGATTATATAATTGGGGATTATATAATTTACATATTTCATAGAATTTCCTTTTTTTTACCTTCATGTGGACATTTCTTATCTAAAGCTACATTAAAAGCTGCCCTTCCTCTGGGAAAATCAATGAGGTGGCATTACACCAGGGAGCAAAGAACTCTAGGCTTGCAATGCCTCTCCTTTGGCCTTGTATAATGAGACTAAACAGAGGGTGTTTTCTTGGCATTGGCAGTCTAGCAACTTCTGGAGTAAGATCAGTGAGTAAATTTCATTTTAAAACTTACCACTACTTCTCTTTGACTTTTATAGGCAGAGGCAGATGTGAACTTGTAATAAATCTGAAAGCATAATTCCATTCTCACAGCCATGAACCAAATCTGAATTTTCCATTGCTGTTCTGTACTCGGCCATAATTTTTTGGTATTTAGTGCAATCCAGTCTGATAATCTACTAGAATTCTTCCAATTCAAATTAGTTTAAATACTGCAATTCCATATTTTTAACTTTATTGATATATAATTTAAATACCATAGAATTCACCTGTTAAAATTTTACAATACAATGTTTTTAGTATATTCACAGAATTGTACAGCCATCACTACAATCTAATTTTAGATTTCGATTGTGATATTCTTTATCACCTCCAAAAGAAGCCTCATACCCTTTAGCAGTTATTTTCATTCTATACTCCCACCCTAAGCAACCACTTACTAGTTTCTAGAAATTTGCCTATTCTGGATATTTTACATAGTGGAATTATAAAATTTGTAGTCCTTACTGACATATTTTTTATACTTAGCATAATGTTTTGAAGGTTCACCTATGTTGTAGTATGAATCAGTACTTTGTTTTTTTATGACTGAATAATATCACATTATATGGATACACCATATTTTATGTGTCCATTCTTAAATTAATGAAAATTTGGATTGTTTCACTTTTGGCAATTATGAATAGTAGTACTATAAACACTCAAATACAAAGTTTTGACTGAATTTCAGTTTTCAATTCTCTTGGGTATATATCTAGGAATGAAACTTATGGGTCATGTGGCAACTTTATGTTTAATATTTTGAGGAACAATCAAAATATTTTCCAAAACAGCTGCACAATTTTACACTCTCACCAGCACTGTGTAAGTGTTCTCATTTCTCCATAGTCTCTCCAACGTGTTATTGAGTACCTACTTGATTACCACTATCCTAGTGAGTGCAAAGAAGCATTTCATTGTGGTTTTGGTGTGCATTTCCTTGTTGACTAATGATGCTAAACATCTTCTCAGGTGCTTACATTTAAAATTGTGTTCTATGTCTTTTTATTATTGACTTGTAGTTGTTCCAAATATATTCTAGGTACAAGTACCTTATCAAATAAGTAATTTACATTTTTCCCTATTCTATGATTTTTTTACACTTTCTGCTATTTTCACTATTATGATGTTTTTGGCACTAAATTTTTTTAGTTTGATAAAATCCAATTTATTTTTTCCCCTTCAGTTCTGTTTTAGTGGTTTGTTTAAAAAGCAATTACCTAACTCGAGGTCATGAAGATTTATTCCTATTTTTTCTAAATATTTTATATTTTTACCTGTTGCATGTAGGCCAATGATCAATTTTGAGTGAATTGTATATATCGTATATGGAACAGGTTCATCTTCATTCTTCTGCATGTGGATATTCGGTAGTTCCAGCATCATTTGTTGAAAATATTTTTCCTTCATTGAATAATTTGATACCTTTGTTAAAAATAAATTGCCCATGAAGATAAGAGTGTATTTCTGGACTCTAAATTTTGTTCCATTGATCTGTAAGTCTGCCCTTATGCTAGTACCACTCTGCTTTGATTTTTCTAGATTTGTTAAGAGTTTTGAAATCATGAAGTGTAGTGGCTTTACAATTTTGTTCTTTTTCTAGATTGTTTTGAATACTGTGTACCCCTTGTAATTCCATATGGCTTTTAGGACTATGTTGTAAATTTATACAAAAAGGAAGCTGAGATTTTGATAACAGTGAGTTGAATCTATAGATCCACTTGGTGAGTATTGTCATCTTAACATATTAAATCTTCTGATCTATGAATATGGGATGTTTTTCCATTCCTTTAAAATTTTTAAATTTCTTTCAACAATTTCCTGAAGTTTTTTTAGTATAAGATTTGCATTTCTTTGGTTAAATTTATTCCTAAGTATTTTATTCCTTTTGATGCTATTGAAAATAAATTTTTTTTTATTTTTTTCGGATTGCTTATTGCTAATTTGTAGAAATATAATTAATTTTTATATATTTATATTGTATCCCCAAACCTTGCTTAATATGTTTTTTATTTCTAAAAGTGTGTGTGTGTGTGTGTGTGTGTGTATTCTCTCAATTTTTATATATGCCATCATGTCACCTGCAAGTATAGAGATAGTTTACTTCTTCCTTTCCAACCTTGGTCTTTTCATTTTATTGCTAGCTTAATTGCCTTGGCTAGAACTTCCAGTAAAATATTGAATAGAAGTGCTATGAGTGAACATACTTATTTTGTTCCTGATCTTAGGGAAAAAACATTCAGTCTTTCCCTATTAGGTATTATCTGTCAGTTTTTAGATATTCTTTATTCACTTGAGAAAACTCTATTCCTAGTTTATTGAAAATTTTTATCATGAAAGTATATTGTATTTTCTCACTTTTTTTTCTGTATCTACTAACAATGATTATGTTGTTTGGTCCATTATTCCATTAATATGGCATATTACATTAATTTTCACATTTTTAACCAGCTTGGGATAAGTCTCACTTGGTTATGGTGTGTGTGTGTGTGTGTGTGTGTGTGTGTGTGTGTGTGTATTCTTTTTATGTTGCTAGATTCAGTTTGAAAATATTTTGTTGAGAATTTTTGTCTCAACAAACAAGAGATATTGGTGTATAGCTTTCTTTTCTCTGATTGTGGTATCAAAATAATATTGGCCTCACAGAATGGGTGTAGAAGTGTTCCCTCCTCTCTTACTTTTCAGAGAGGCTTAGGAAGGATTGACATTGATTTTTAAATTTTTTGGTAGACATTACCAGTGAGGTCATTTTGGACTAGAATTTTCTTTATAGGAGTTTGAAAATTAATTTTTATGTTTTTATTTAAATTCTAGTTAGCATACAGTATAATATTAGTTTCAGGTGTACAATTCAGGGATTCAATAGCTAGGAGTTTTAAAATTCCTAATACAGCTTCTTCATATTCAGATTATAGGTCTGTTTAAATGGTCTAATTCTTATTAAGTCAGTTTTGGTTGTTCTAGGAACTTGGTCATTTCATCCAAGTTACTAAACTTAATGGCATATAGCTGTTCATAGTTTTTCTTTGTAATTATACTTATTTCTGTAAAGGCACTACTAATATCTACTCTTTCATTCCTGGGCTTAGTAGTTTGAGTCCTCTCTTTTTAGCATGGTCATACTGTGCTAAAGGTATGTCAATTTGTTGATTTTTAAAAAAAACACCTTTTTATCTTGTTTATTTTCTCTATTGTTTATATTCACATTTTTTGGCATGCTGTATTTCATTTTCATTTACTTAAAAGTATTCGTGTGTGTGTGTGTGTGTGTGTGTGTGTGTGTGATTTCACCTTTGACTGATTGGTTATGCAGGAATGCATTGTTTAATTTTCACATATTTGTGAGTTTCCCAAATTTTCTGTCATTGATTTCCAATTTTATCCCATTGTGTTGAGAGAACATACTTTGTATGATTTCAATACTGTTAAATTTATTCATACTTGTTTTAAAGCCCAGCATGTGGTCTCTCTGGTGAATGTTTCATATGTGCTGAGAAGAATGCATATTCTACAGAGTGGAGTGTTCCATATATGTCTGTTAGTTCTAATTGGTTTCTGGCATTTCTAAATTTTGTATTGTCATTGATGTTCTAAAGAATTGTTTTGTCTGTTATTGATAGTGGGCTATTAAAGTCTCCAGATAGGGGGCTGAGTTAAGATGACGGAGTAGTAGAAGTATTTTATGCTTGCCTCAACCCTCGAACATAGGTAGATGATTATCAAATCATTCTGGACACCCAGGAAATTGATCTGAGAGAACAAACTGCACAACTAGAGGGAGAAAAGAGATCAAATAATGGAAGTAGAAGGTGCAGTGATGTGATTTTGGAGAGAAAAGAACCACCAGTGCTGTGGAGGGGAGGGATACCTGATCATAGACAGAGGAGAGAAAGAAAGAGAGAAAGAGAGGAATAAGGCAGCATGCAGGGGATTGCACAAGAAAAACACGCACAAAACCACTGAATGGGAAAATAAGAGGGGCTGATTATCCCAAGTTTTTACAAGTAGCAGAACTCAAAGTCTGAAGTTTTAGAAGTCCACGCCATTGCTAGGGTCAAACCTGGCAGGTGTAGCAATGCTCTTGTGCAGAAGGATGGCAGAGGGACAAGAGAAGACCCTGTGCTCTGAGGATCCCATGGGTTATGCTGGGAGAGACAGTTCATCTTGGAGTGAATTTGGGAGACGTGGCACTGCCTCTCAGGGGACAAGAGCCAGAGGGTCTATTGAGCTGACCCATTCATTAGCATGAGAGCAGAGATATCTACTGATGGCAGCTAACCTGGATTCTGGCTTTTTTTCTATGCTTTAGCAAAAAATCCAAGCCCCTGAATGGTCATACTACCACTTTCGTGGGACAAACTGGTAAAAGCCACAGCATGGCAAGACCCTCCCCCAGAGGATCAGCATGGGTCCACACCAGGTCAATTTGGAGTTTTGAAACCAGCCATGTGTCTGAGATTAAAAAAAAAAATAAGAAAAAGAAAAAGAAAAAAAAAACAGGAGCACTACACTGCTGGGAGGGCAGGGAAGATTGCTTAGACACAGACAGGGTGAAGACGGGGATCTGATAGAAACCTGGGACACAAGAAGGGAGATTGTGTCCTCTTCCGTGAGGCTTCCTGAACAGCAGCAGGCATGAATTGCCCTCTCTGACATTTTTCACCCCTCCCATCAGTATGAATGGACTTCAGGGAGCTGCACAGTGCTCATAGTGGACGCTGCTTACACCAAGTTCCACTCCCCTGCAATCTGCAGGTGCCTTTTTTTACTAGGGAAAGTGGGATTGAGAGCCAGAGCAACAGAGGCCTTTCCCCAAGAAGACCAGAACAACTCCCCCTCCCCATGCATACACCAGGTCTACTGATCATAGCTAGTGGAAATAAGACCAGGCACAAGCTTTCCTATCACACAAAAGACAGAGACCTAAAAAAAAAATGCCAATGGAGGAATTCATCTGCAAAGAAAGAATAAGAAGAGGTCATTGCAAGGCGCTAATCAAAATAGATATAGGTAATATGCCTGAACCAGAATTTAAAACAGCAATCATAAGGATACTAGCTGGACTTGAGAAAAGTCTAGAAGAAACCAGAGAGGCCCTTGCTGCAGAAATAAAAGACCTAAAAACTAGTCAGGCTGAAATTAAAAAAATGCTACAACCAAGATGCAACTGACTGGATGTGATGATCACAAGGATGGAAGAAGCAGAGGAACAAATAAGTGATATAGAAGATACAACTATGGAAAATAATGAAGCTGCAAAGAAGGTGAAATGAAAATATTGGATAACAAGTGTAGACTCAGGGAACTCAGCGACTCCATAAGGCATAAAAACATTTGTATCATAGCAGTCTCAGAAGAAGAACAGAGGGAAAAAGGGACAGAAGGTTTATTCAGCCAATTATAACTGAAACTTCCTTAATCTGGGGAAGGAAATAGACATCCATATCCAGGAAGCACACATAACTCTCATCAAAATCAACAAAAGCTGGACAATACCAAGACATATCATGGTAAGTTTTACAAAATACAGAGATAAGGAAAGAATCATGAAAGCAGCAAAGAAAAAGAAATCCCTAATCTACAAGAGAAGACAAATCAGGTTACCAGCAGACCTTTCCATAGACACTGGGCAAGAAAGAAAGGAGTGGCATGATATATTCAACATGCTGAATCGAAAAAATATGCAGCAAAGAATACTCTACCCAGCAAGCCTTTCCTTCAAAATAGAAAGACAGATAAAGAGTTTCCCAAACAAAAACTAAAGAAGTCTGTGACCACTAAACCAGCCCTACCAGGTACATTATTTTTTTTAAATATATGAAATTTATTGTCAAATTGGTTTCCATACAACACCCAGTGCTCATCCCAAAAGGTGCCCTCCTCAATACCCATCACCCACCCTCCCCTCCTTCCCACGCCCCATCAGCCCTCAGTTTGTTCTCAGTTTTGAAGAGTCTCTTATGCTTTGGCTCTCTCCCACTCTAACCTCGATTTATTTTCTTCCCTTCCCCCATGGATTCCTGTTAAGTTTCTCAGGATCCACATAAGGGTGAAAATATATGGTATCTGTCTTTCTCTGTATGGCTTATTTCACTTAGCATAACACTCTCCAGTTCCATCCACGTTGCTACAAACGGCCATATTTCATTCTTTCTCATTGCCACGTAGTACTCCATTGGGTATATAAACCACAATTTCTTCATCCATTCATCAGTTGTTGGACATTTAGGCTTTTTCCATAATTTGGCTATTGTTGAGAGTGCTGCTATAAACATTGGGGTACAAGTGCCCCTATGCATCAGCACTCCTGTATCCCGTGGGTAAATTCCTGGCAGTGCTATTGCTGGGTCATAGGGTAGGTCTATTTTTAATTTTTTGAGGAACCTCCACACTGTTTTCCGGAGCGGCTGCACCAGTTTGCATTCGCACCAACAGTGCAAGAGGGTTCCTGTTTCTCCACGTCCTCACCAGCATCTATTGTCTCCTGATTTGTTCATTTTGGCCACTCTGACTGGCGTGAGGTGATATCTGAGTGTGGTTTTGATTTGTATTTCCCTGATGAGGAGCGACGTTGAACATCTTTTCATGTGCCTGTTTGCCATCCGGATGTCTTCTTTAGAGAAGTGTCTATTCATGTTTCTGCCCATTTCTTCACTGGATTATTTGTTTTTTGGGTGTGGAGTTTGGTGAGCTCTTTATACATTTTGGATACTAGCCCTTTGTCCGATAAGTCATTTGCAAATATCCTTTCCCATTCTGTTGGTTGCCTTTTAGTTTTGTTGGTTGTTTCCTTTGCTGTGCAGAAGCCTTTTATCTTCATGAGGTCCAGTAGTTCATTTTTGCTTTTAATTCCCTTGCCTTTGGGGATGTGTCAAGTAAGAAATTGTTGCAGCTGATGTCATAGAGGTCTTTTCCTGCTATCTCTAGGGTTTTGATGGTTTCCTGTCTCACACTCAAGTCCTTTATCCATTTTGAGTTTATTTTTGTGAATGGTGTGAGAAAGTGGTCTAGTTTCATCCTTCTGCATGTTGCTGTCCAGTTCTCCCAGCACCATTTGTTAAAGAGACTGTCTTTTTCCATTAGATATTCTTTCCTGCTTTGTCAAAGATTAGTTGGCTGTAATTTTGGTGGATCTAGTTCTGGGGTTTCTATTCTATTCCATTGGTCTATGTGTCTGTTTTTGTGCCAATACCATGGTGTCTTGATGATTACAGCTTTGTAGTAGAGCCTAAAGTCCGGGATTGTGATGCCTCCTGCTTTGGTCTTCTTCAAAATTACTTTGGCTATTCGGGGTCCTTTGTGGTTCCATACAAATTTTAGGATTGCTCGTTCTAGCTTCGAGAAGAATGCTGGTGCAATTTTGATTGGGATTGCATTGAATGTGTAGATAGCTTTGGGTTGTATTGACATTTTGACAATATTTATTCTTCCAATCCATGAGCACGGAATGTTTTTCCATTTCTTTGTATCTTCTTCAATTTCCTTCATAAGTTTCTATAGTTTTCAGCAGACAGATCTTTTACATCTTTGGTTAGGTTTATTCCTAGGTATTTATGCTTCTTGGTGCAATTGTGAATGGGATCAGTTTCTTTAATTGTCTTTCTGTTATTTCATTATTAGTGTATAAGAATGCAACTGATTTCTGTACATTGATTTTGTATCCTGCAACTTCACTGAATTCATGTATCAGTTCTAGCAGACTTTTCGGTGGAGTCTATCGGATTTTTCATGTATAATATCATGTCATCTGCAAAAAGTGAAAGCTTAACTTCATCTTTGCCAATTTTGATGCCTTTGATTTCCTTTTGTTGTCTGATTGCTGATGCTAGAACTTCCAACACTATGTTAAACAACAGTGGTAAGAGTGGACATCCCTGTCGTGTTCCTGATCTCAGGGAAAAAGCTCTCAGTTTTTCCCCGTTGAGGATGATGTTAGCTGTGGGCTTTTCATAAATGGCTTTTATGATATTTAAGTATGTTCCTTCTATCCTGACTTTCTTGAGGGTTTTTATTAAGAAATGTTGCTGAATTTTGTCAAAGGCCTTTTCTGCATCGATTGACAGGATCATATGGTTCTTATCTTTTCTTTTATTAATGTGATGTATCACGTTGATTGATTTGCGAATGTTGAACCAGCCCTGCATCCCAGGAATGAATCCCACTTGATCACGGTGAATAATTCTTTTTATACGCTGTTGAATTTGATTTGCTAGTATCTTATTGAGAATTTTTGCATCCATATTCATCAGGGATATTGGCCTGTAGTTCTCTTTTTTTACTGGGTCTCTGTCTGATTCAGGAATCAAAGTAATACTGGCTTCATAGAATGAAGCTGGAAGTTTTCCTTCCCTTTCTATTTTTTGGAATAGCTTGAGAAGGATAGGTACTATCTCTGCTTTAAACGTCTAGTAGAACTCCCCTGGGAAGCCATCTGGTCCTGGACTCTTATTTTTTGGGAGATTTTTGATAACTGATTCAATTTCTTCACTGGTTATGGGTCTGTTCAAGCATTCTATTTCCTCCTGAGTTTTGGAAGTGTGTGGGTGCTGAGGAATTTGTCCATTTCTTCCAGGTTGTCCAGTTTGTTGGCATATAGTTTTTCATAGTATTCCCTGATAATTGCTTGTATTTTTGAGGGATTGGTTGTAATAATTCCATTTTCATTCGTGATTTTATCTATTTGGGTCATCTCCCTTTTCTTTTTGAGAAGCCTGGCTAGAGGTTTATCAATTTTGTTTATTTTTTCAAAAAACCAACTCTTGGTTTCATTGATCTGCTCTACAGTTTTTTTAGATTCTATATTGTTTATTTCTGCTCTAATCTTTATTATTTCTGTTCTTCTGCTGGGATTGGGGTGTCTTTGCTGTTCTGTTTCTATTTCCTTTAGGTGTGCTGTTAGATTCTGTATTTGGGATTTTTCTTGTTTCTTGAGATAGGCCTGGATTGCAATGTATTTTCCTCTCAGGACTGCCTTTGCTGCATCCCAAAGCGTTTGGATTGTGTATTTTCATTTTCGTTTGTTTCCATATATTTTTAAATTTCTTCTCTAATAGCCTGGTTGACCCATTCATTCTTTAGTAGGGAGTTCTTTAACCTCCATGCTTTTGGAGGTTTTCCAGACTTTTTCCTGTGGTTGATTTCAAGCTTCATAGCATTGTGGTCTGAAAGTATGCATGATATGATCTCAATTCTTACATACTTATGAAGGGTTGTTTTGTGCCCCAGTATGTGATCTATCTTGGAGAATGTTCCATGTGCACTCGAGAAGAAAGTATATTCTGTTGCTTTGGGATGCAGAGTTCTAAATATATCTGTCAAGTCCACCTGATCCAATGTATCATTCAGGGCCCTTGTTTCTTTATTGATCCTGTGTCTACATGATCTATCCATGCTTGTAAGCAGGGTATTAAAGTCACCTGCAATTACCACATTCTTATCAATAAGGTTGCTTATGTTTGTGATTGTTTTATATATTTGGGGGCTCCCATATTCGGTGCATAGATATTTCTAATTGTTAGCTCTTCTTGATGGATAGGACTTGTAATTATTATATAATGCCCTTCTTCATCTCTTGTTACAGCCTTTAATTTAAAGTCTAGTTTGTCTGATATAAGTATGGCTACTCCAGCTCTCTTTTGACTTCTAGTAGCATGATAAATAGTTCTCCATCCCCTCACTTTCAATCTGAAGGTGTCCTCAGGTCTAAAATCAGTCTCTTGTAGACAGCAAGTAGATGGGTCTTGTTTTTTTATCCATTCTGATACCCTAAGTCCTTTGGTGGTGCATTTAGTCCATTTACATTCAGTGTTATTATAGAAAGATATGGGTTTAGAGTCATTGTGATGTCTGTACGTTTCATGCTTGTAGCAATGTCTCTGGTACTTTGTCTCACAGGATCCCCCTTAGGATCTCTTGTAGGGCTGGTTTAGTGGTGGTGAACTCCTCCAGCTTTTGTTTGTTTGGGAAGACCTTTATCTCTCCTTCTATTCTAAACGACAGACTTGCTGGATAAAGGATTCTCGGCTGCATATTTTTTCTGTTCATCACATTGAAGATTTCCTGCCATTCCTTTCTGGCCTCTCAAGTTTCAGTAGAGAGATCCGTCACGAGTCTTATCAGTCTCCCTTTATATGTTAGAGCACGTTTATCCCTAGCAGCCTTCAGAATTTTCTCTTCATCCTTGTATTTTGCCAGTTTCACTATGATATGTCGTGCAGAAGATCGATTCAAGTTATGTCTGAAGGGAGTTCTCTGCCTCTTGGATTTCAATGCCTTTTTCCTTCCCCAGATCAGGGAAGTTCTCAGCTATTATTTCTTCAAATACACCTTCAGCACCTTTCCCTCTCTCTTCCTCCTCTGGAATACCAATTATGCATAGATTATTTCTCTTTATTGCATCACTTAGTTCTCTAATTTTCCCCTCATACTCCTGGATTTTTTTATCTCTCTTTTCTCAGCTTCCTCTTTTTCCATAATTTTATCTTCTAGTTCACATATTCTCTCCTCTGCCTCATCAATCCGAGCTATGGTTGTCTCCATTTTATTTTGCAGCTCATTTATAGCATTTTTAGCTCCTCCTGGCTGTTCCTTAGTCCCTTGATCTCTGTAGCAACAGATTCTCTGCTGTCCTCTATACTGTTTTCAAGTCCAGCAATTAATTTTATGACTATTATTCTAAATTCACTTTCTGTTATATTCTTTAAATTGTTTTTGATCAGTTCGTTAGCTGTCGTTATTTCCTGGAGATTCTTTTGAGGGGAATTCTTCTGTTTCGTCATTTTGTATAGTCCCTGGAGTGGTGCGGAACTGCAGGGCACTTCCTCTGTGCTGTCTTGAATAACTTGCACTGGTGGGCAGGGTCACAGCCAGACGTGATGTCTGCCCCCAGCCCTCTACTGGGGCCACATTCAGAATTGTGTGTACCTTCTCTTCCCCTCTCCTAGGGGCGGGATTAACTGTGAGGTGTCATGGCCCATCTGGGCTACTTGCAGACTGCCAGGCTTGTGGTGCTGGGGATCTGGCGTATTAGCTGGGGTGGATTGGCATGGTGCATGGGGGCGGGAGGGGCAGGCTCAGCTCGCTTTTCCTTCAGTGATCTGCTTCAGCAGGGGCCCTGTGGCACCGGGAGGGAGTCAGACCCGCCGAAGGGATGGATCCACAGAAGCACAGCGTTGGGTGTTTGCGAGGTGCAAGCAAGTTCCCTGACAGGAACTGGTTCCCTTTGGGATTTTGGCTAGGGGGTGGGTGAGGGAGATGGCGCTGGAGAGTGCCTTTGTTCCCTGCCAAGCTGAGCTCTGTCATCCGGGGCTCAACAACTCTCTCTCCCATTGTCCTCCAGCCCTCCCGCTCTCTGAGCAGAGCTGTTAACTTATAACCTTCAAGATGTTAAGTCCCACTTGCTGTCCGAACACACTCCATCCAGCCCCTTTGCTTTTGCAAGCCAGACTCGGGGGCTCTGCTTTGCCAGCGGGCTGCCCCTCCATCCCAGTTCCCTCCTGCCAGTCTGTGTAGTGCTCACTGCCTCTCTGCCCTTCCTACCCTCTTCTGTGGGCCTCTCGTCTATGCTTGGCTCCGGAGAATCCATTCTGCTAGTCTTCTGGTGGTTTTCTGGGTTATTTAGGCAGGTGTGGGTGGAATCTAAGTGATCAGCAGGACGCGGTAAGCCCAGTGTCCTCCTAGCTGCCATCTTCCTCTCTCATTCCCTACCAGGTACATTAAAGGGGATTCTTTGAGTGGAAAAGAAAGACTAAAAGCAACAAAGACTAGAAGGGAAGAGAGAAAATCTCCAGAAACATCAACTTTACAGGTAATACATTGGCACTAAATTCATACCTATCAATAATCACTCTGAATGTAAGTGGACTAAATGCTCCAATCAAAAGACATAAAGTATCAGAAAGGATTAAGAAGAAGAAGAAGAAGAACAACAACAACAACAACAACAACCATCTGTATATAGCCTACAAGACACTCATTTTAGATATCTAAAGACACCTTAAGATTAAATGTAAAAGGAATGGAGAGCCATCTATCATGCTATTTGATGTTAAAGAAAGCTGCAGTACCATACTTATATCAGACAAACTAGATTTTGAACCAAAACTGTAATAAGAGATGGAAGGGAACTATAACATAATAAAGGGGTCTTTCCAAATAGAAGATCTAACAATTGTAAATATTTATGACCTCTACTCGTAAACACCCAAATAAATAAACTAATTAATAATAAACATAAAGAAACTCAGTGACAATAAGACAATAATAGTAGGGGAATTTAACACCCCACTCACAGCAATGGACAGATACTTAAGCAGAAAATCAACAAGGAGACAATGGCTTTGAATGGCACACTGGACTGAATGGACTTAACAGATATATTAAAAACATTTAATCGTAAAGCAGAAGAATACACATTCTTCTTGAGTGCACATGGAATATTGTCCAGAATAGATCCCATACTAGGTCACAAATCTTGTGACCTCAACAAATACTAAAAGATTGATATCATACCATGAATACTTTCAAACCACAATGCTATCAAACTTGAAATCAATGACAAGAAAAAATTTGGAAAAACCACAGATGTATAAGGTTCAAGAACATCATACTAAAGAATGAATGGGTTAACCAGGAAATTAAAGAATAAATTTAAAAATATGGAAAGAAATGAATATGAAAATACGATGGTCAAGAAATTTTGGATTTGAGCAAAAGAGGTCATTAGATAGAAGTATATAGAAATACAGGCCTACCCCAAGAAGCAAAAAAATTCTTAAATACACGGCCTAAATCTACACCTCAAGGAGCTAGAAAAGGAAGAGCAAATAAAGTCCAAACCAGCAGAAAAAGGGAAATAATAAAAATTAGAGCAGAAATACATGATATAGAAACAAACCAACAGCAACAAAAACAACAACAAAAACCCATTAGAACAGATTAACAAAACCAGGAGCTTGTCCTTTGAAGGAATTAATAAAATTTATAAGCCCTTGGCCAGAGTTATGAAAAAGGAAAGAAGGACCCAAATAAATGAAATCATGATGGAGGAGGAGAGATCACAACCAACACCTCAGAAGTACAAATAATAATAAGAGAATGTTATGAGCAATTATATGCCAACAAATTGGGCAATCTCGAAAAAAAATGGACAAATTCCTAGAAACATAAAAACTACCAAAACTGAACATGAATAAATAGAAAATTTGAACAGATCCATAATCAGCAAAGAAATTGTATCATTAACCAAAAGTCTCCCCACAATCAAAACTCCAGGGCCAGATGGCTTCCCAGGGAAGTTCTACTAGACATTTAAAGAAGAATTAATACCTATTCTTCTCAAACTGTTCCAAAAAATAGAACTGGAAGGAAAACTTCCAAACTCATTCTCTGAGGCCAGCGTTACCTTGATTCCAAAACCAAAGACCCCAATAAAAAGGAAAATTGCAGGACAATATCCCTAATAAACAAGGTGGTAAAAATTCTCAACAAGATACTAGCAAATCAAGTCCAACAGTACATTAAAAGAATTATTCATCACGATCAAGTGGATTTATTCCTAGGCTGCAGGTGTGCTTCAATATTTGCAAATAAGTCAACGTGATATACCACATTAAGAAAAGTAAGGATAAGAACCATATGATCCTCACAATAGATGCAGAAAACCCATTTGACAAAATACAGCATCCACTCTTGATAAAAACCCACAAGAAAGTAGGGATAGAAGAAATATACCTTAACATCATAAAGGCCATATACAGCTAATATCATCCTCGATGGGGAAAAGCTGAGAGATTTTCCTCTATGGTCAAGAACAAGACAAGGATGTTGAATCTCATGAGCATAGCACTGGAGGTCCTAACCTCAGCAATCAGACAACAACAACAAAAAAATAAAATAAAAAACATCCAAATCAGTAAGGAGGAAGTAAAGCTTTCACTCTTAGCAGATAACAATATACTTTATGTAGAAAATGGAAGACTCTACCAACAAATTGCTAGAAATGATAAATGAATTCAGCAAAGTCGCAGGATATAAAATCAATGCACAGAAATGTACCACATGTCTATACACCAATAATGAAGTAGCAGAAACAGAAATCAAGGAATTGATCCCATTTACAATTACACCAAAACCCAGAAGATACCTAGGAATAAACCTAACCAAAGAGGTATAAGTTCTGTATGCTGAAAACTATACAAAGTTTATAAGAGAAATTGAAGAAGACACAAAGAAATAGAAAAATATTCCATGCTTATAGATCAGAAGAACAAATATTGTTAAAATAGCAACACTACCCAAAGCAATCTACACATTCAATGCAATCCCTATCAAAATAAGACCAGCCTCCTTCAACAGAGCTAGAACAACAGTCCTAAAATTTGTATGGAACTAGAAAAGACCCTGACTAGCCAAAGCAATCCTGAAAAAGAAAACCAAAGCTGGAGGCATCATAATTCCAGACTTCAAGCTGTATTACAACATTGTAATCATCAAGAAAGTATGGTACCAACACAAAAACAGACACATAGATCAATGGAACCGAATAGAGAACCCAGAAATGGACCCACAAATGTATGTCCAGCTAATCTTTGACAAAGCAGGGAAGAATATTCAATGGAAAAAAGACAATCTCTTCAGCAAATGGTGCTGGGGAAAACAGGCCAGTGACATGCAGAAGAATGAACCTGGACCACTTTCTTACACCATACACAAAAATAAATTCAAAATGGATTAAAGACCTAATGGGACACAGGAAACCATCAAAATCCTACAGGAGAAAACAGCCAGCAACCTCTTTGACCTCTTTGAGCAACTTCTTACTTGCCATGTCTCCAGAGGCCAGGTAACCAAATCGCAAAAATGAACTATTGGGACCTCATTAAAAAATTTCTGTATGGTAAGAGAAACAATCAGCAAAAGTAAAAGGCAACCAATGCAATGGGAGAAGATATTTGCAAATGACATATTGGATAAAGGTTTAGTTTCCAAAATCTATAAAGAATTTATCAAACTCAACATCCAAAAAATAAATAATCCAGTGATGAAATGGGCAGAAGTCATGAATAGACACTGAATTTAAATTAAAAAAATAAATGAATAAAAACTGAAAACTAATGTGTACTTTAAGTTTCAGTTCCTACATATAAAGTGCTTTCAAGTTGCCACCCCAAATGTTACAACATTAAAAAAAAAAGCTAAAAATTTGGCGGCTGAGGAAAATAACTTTCTTGAGGGCACACTGGCATCCAAAAATCTGGAGACACAGGCAAACAGAAGGAAGCACAGCTGAGTTTAGCTTACCCGGAGCAGAAACTGCTAGAGCCATAAATTTAAATGGTAAATGTACATTTCAATTGTAATTTTGATGAATTGATGAACGCGGACTTCCTTGAGAGTGAAAAAACTTCTCAGGACTGTAATCTTAGGGGATTCTCAATACTTTCATTGTTTTTACCTCCAGGAAACCCATTTTTTTGAAGAGCCAACATGTATCACCTCCTATCTTGGCAGGGGGATGGGAAAAATAACCATTTTGAAGTATGACCAGTTTGGAGTATGCATACTCCATAACAAAGGCCTACTCTCCAATGAAAAAGACCTTACCAGAACCTTATCTCACATAGGCAAAAAGGTGACTTCAACTCTCTCTAGCTTTCCTGTCTCACCTAAGGGGTAAGGGGTAGGGTAAACAAAAATAAGAAACACTTGAGAAGGTCACAGCTTTGGGACTTATTACAAAGAGGTTCCATGACTCACTTGCTCATGGTCATAGAGCCAGTCAATGCCCAAACTAAGGTGTCAAAGAATTTTTAATAGCTGCAAAAGGGATATTACTGAGACTTTTAATAGAGAATCAAGTTTCAAATAAAAATATTTAAGGTTTGTAAAATAAAAATTTAAAAATTCCATTTATCAGTGTAACTAATAATAGCTCAAAATACTTAACTATATTTTGAAACACAGCAGCAAGTATTTGTAGATTGGCAGAGATCCCAGGAGCCAAGTCTTCTGGAAGGTGTGGTTGATCAAACTATTTTTATTTGGTCAATGGCCAAAGGTAGCTATAAAGTAGGGCAAGAAATTTTCAAATGTGTGCTATAAATTAGTTGCAAAGGAATATAAATTTTAAAAGTAAGTTAGGTTTCTAATCTGATTGGTATCATTCCATACTGCATTAATCTAGAAGATTGATAAAGGTAAAAACAATGGAACTAATAAGGTCATTGTGATGGAAATAAACTATTCTCATTGGCTCAGCTTTCATCTCCAGAATTGCTGTCCCCATGGACACTCCTACCCTCTGTTCCATTCTTACTAAAAGAGTCTGGAAATCCCAAAAGATGTCTCATATAGTGTCCATCATAGATCTCCAGGCTACTTTCTCTTCAGTATGCTCCTATCTGACCCCCAGGAAAGGCTCCAACGATACCAGGTCACTTCTCACAGTGGCCCCAGTACTGACCCAAGGGGAAATGCCTGTCTACAAAGTTGAAGTGCCTATTTCTTACTCAGAAACCTTAATAATGGTGGTATTATTTAAACAACCACTACTCCTCTCCAAGACACTTGGCCAATATCTCAAATTGTGGGTGACAAATAGAAGAGATGAAAAAGATCAAGACTAAATCTGAGCAATGCACATTGTGATCATCCCATATCTTTCCATCTGTCCTTGGATCAGGCTGCATTTGTCTTGCTTACAATGAATTTCTTCCCATGAAAAGTTTAGCCTTTCCTACAAATAGAGCTGAAACAGTCTTGTAAATATGGCTAGCTATAAAGCTGTATTTTTAGCAGGTTATATGTTGGATCTGGAACTTTTTGATATACCAATACCAATCAAACAGTAAGATCAAAGGATTTGGATTTTTTCTATCATGAAATGTGTGCTATTATTTTCTTAACAGAAATATTTATATTTAAAATGTGTAAAAACCTGTACAAACAGAAAGGAAATAAAGAAGTTGGTTTTGCTTTAGAAGTTTCTGACTTATCAGCACATACCATGAAAAACATTTTTTTTTCAGAGCAGGGTAGAAACGATTTGAGGTTTTGAAGATTGTCTTCACAAAGCTTTTTACAAATCATAAATTAATACCCTTCATTAAAATTTTTCTAATGTTTCTTTGCCCAATATTAAGTACCAAACACTCATCTCTTGAAATGAGACATATTCCTTCAGTCCTAGATTAACCTATAATGTTTACACTTCTTAGGAGACATTTATACTATGACCTCAACCTCAGTCTTCTTTAAAGAGCACACACTGCTTCAAATTTTGTTCCATATCATCTCTGTTGGCCATGAATTCACGATGGCTATTAGGTACAAAAAAGCACTTATAGATTCCTCCCATCTCTGAAATTTTGTGTTCCATGACCTGAAGTAAATTTCCTTTGATAAACAAATGCTTTTTGTGTTGCTTTCTCAGTTCTATTTAGTTTAAAACATTTATTCAGCATATACGCTGGGGTCAAATTATTTTTTAAAAAATGTAAAAACTTGGAGATCTTATAGTCAATTTGGAAATAAAAATTCACATGTAGGTAAAATCATTTGAGGCATTGTATCACAATGGGGGGGAAATGGCCTTTTATTAAGAAATGATAGTACCATACACAAATGGGTGGTGAAAATCATACTAAACTTTCTTAAACAATTATGGTGATGTAATAGAGCATATTTCATTTCAAAGGTCAGATTTCTCACTCACATTTTTTGTAAACAATATTTAAAAAGTCCTATTTTTTTAAATATAATTTATTGTCAAGTTAGCTAACATACAGTGTATACAGTGTGCTCTTGGCTTTGGGAGTAGATTACCATGATTCATTGCTCACATACAACACCCAGTGCTCATCCCAACAAGTGCCCTCCTCAATGCACATCACCCATTTTCCCCTCTCCCCAGTTCCCCCCATCAACCTTCAGTTTGAAATTTCATGGAAAATAAATATTACTTCTATTTCCTTTTCATTTTTATCTGTAGTTATTTGCTTGAGAATAGTATCTCATTATCAATCGTTAAGATTAGGTTAACTTTATTAGTACATATAGAAATAAAAAAGCTTAATAGTATCTTAGCTTTAATACTGTGAATGAGACTTTCTTTATGCCTCTTATTATTAAAGGTGTATCTGTTGCTTTAGCAGTACTGCTCTCCCAATATGGAACCAATTGTTTAGACTGAAGATGTGAAGGTCAAATTTTGACCATACTGAAGGTACGTGTCAGAATATGGAATATTCCTCCCTTCTCCTTATTTCTCTAAGTACAGATAAAAACCTTGGGTATTATATATAAAAGAAACATAATAAGACTCTGAAAGTAGAGAGAAGACTAAGGACATGGAAACTAAGAAATTAATAACATGGTGGTGAGTTTCCAGAATTTTCTTTTTACTTCATATATTCTGGATTGGATGCTAGGGAATCCAGCAACCCAGAAATGCCATCGGATACAGACAAAAGATGTCACAAGAAAAGCATGCTCTCTCTAACCAAAGGACCAGAAAAGAGGCCTAGCAAAACAGGACACTTTTAGACAACAACCACACAATTCCACTCAAACATCAAAAAACTGACAAACAAAAAATCCTGCAGCTTCACCCCCAACTAATCAGCAAAGGCTAAGAAGGGAGCCTAAACTCTTGGACTATAATAAAGTGTCCCAATTCCACAATCATGGTCGTGTCAGAGAAGGCTGAGTGGCAAGGAGTTGGGAATTTTATTCCAGCCCCAAAATAGCATCCCCACCCCTCTGTGGTGTCAGTGGATACCATGTGGAGAGTCTGGACTTACATTCTGACCTGGGAGTCATGGCATACCCAATTCCCTCCTTGCTTAGTGTCAGAAAAGAATGGATAGGGATTAAGGACTTTTGCAACCTCTCAGAATTAATGAGGACTGCTCCCCCTATCCCTATATCAGTAGAGACAACATGGGAAGCAGTAAAGAAGCACCTCTCCTCCTTCCAGACAGGGTGGTATCATCAGGGGCCAGTGGGAACCTCAACTCCCATCCCTGTTGACTGGTAATAAGGCACCCTTCCCCCTTGAAGTGCCAATGAAGGCCAGATGGTGAACCACTCCCACCCAGCACTAATGATGTAGTGCTACCTTTCTTCTGTCAGGGTGGTGTCAGAGAAAACTTGCTAAAACATAAGATTTAAATAAGACCTAGATCTTCATAGCATAATACCCCAAATATCCAGAACACAATAGAAAATTATTTTCATACCAAGAACCAGGAAAATCTCAACTTGAATGAGCAAAGGCAATCATTGCCCAAATGAACAGAATCTCGGGGATATGTGAAACTGCAGCAAAAGGTTGAACACCTTTGTTATTAAACAGAGTCCCAGAAGGAGAAAGAAAAAAAAGTGGGACTTAAAATGTACTTAAAGATATAATGGCCACAAATTTACCAAATTTGGCAAAAGCTATAAATTACAGATTCAAGAAGCATAGAGGAACCTAAACCCCCCCCAAATTCTGTGCCAAGACATACCATAATCATACTTATTAAAACTAAAAAGAAAGAAAAAATATTGAAAGCAGCAAGAATAACTACACTTTAGCTATAGGAGAAAAATTTGAATAACAGATTTCTCATCAGAAATCATAGAGGACAGAAGAAAGTGGTACAATTTCCAAGTGCTAACAGAAAAACTATTGTCAACCAGAAACCAATATCCAGTAAAAATATCTTTCAGGAAATAAAGAGAAATCAAGACTTTCATAGATAAAGTAAAACTAAGAGAATTTGGTGCCATCAGTGGTATATGGAAAAAAATTGCTAAAGGAAAAAAAACTTATTTTTCAAGTTTTAAATAGTAGGGCAACAAAAAGAACAAAAATATGGGTAATAAATGTAATACCCTTTCCTTTTCTTCCTAACTTTTCTAAATAATGTTTGATGTTTGAAGCAAACATTGTAACACTGCATGAAGTGGTTCTCAGTGCATGTAGTGGAAATGTTTAAGGCAATTTTATCACAATCAGAAAAAAATAAAGGAAGATAAAGTTATTGTACTTCACTTTAACTGGTGAAATGTCAATACTAGTAGATGGATAAATTACTTATATATCATGTAATATATCAAAAACAATCACATATATGTATAAATCCATATCTTTTATATTTATATACATATATATTTATCTATACACACAAAGATATAATAAAAAACATAGTCTAAAGAAAAGTTCAAATCATCCACAGGAAGGAAGAAAAAAGAAAATAGAGAAGTGAAAAACAGAGGGAGCAAGCAGAAAACAAGAAAATAAAATGTCAGATGTAACCCCTAACAGATCAATAATTACATCAAATGTAAATTGTCTAATTACATCAATTAAAAGACAGAGATTTGCAAAGTGGATTACTACTGATACAAACAACCACTTGGATGGATTTCAAGGGCATTATGTACCTCAACAGAATGCCAGTGAATGCAGCTGTCACAGTGCCTCAACCACCTGTCCCAGGAAACAGCAGCCTTGGCAATGTCATCAGGAGTCTCACAGAAACCATCAACAGCAGTAGCAGTGATGAAGAATGGCACTCAAATGTCCTCCTAAGTGGTGGACACTAACAAGGGGGCAGAAAAAATGACAAAAATGAGTGAACATAACTGAGACCTTCATGGCTTTCCATATAATGACTGGGATGGAGTCAACATTAATTAAGTTAATGAGGCACAGAAAATCTATGATGAGATGATACTTTACATTTTATCAATATTATTTTTCACTTACCTCTATTAACATTTTTACTGCAAAGGAAAATTCAGAAGAAAAATGCTCAGATAAACATGCTCACACTGGAATCTGAAAACATTTTTTTAATGCAGAAAAATAACACCTCAATTCAGGAGGTGTTAGCTTACAGACCAATGCTATCCATAAACTACCATATATGCTATGAAAAATAAATTGAAAATGTTAATGAGCAAGTTGATTAAAATAAGTTGAGCTTTAGTTCAGCACAATAATAAACTTCGGAGAGTTCACTGTAACTTGATGTTTGGTTAGACTCCTGATCCATGTGAAATGATAGTAACGTAACTAAGCTCAAACAAGCATAATGAATGGTAGGTGAAACATTATAGTTGCCCAATTAAAGAAATTATGAGTCTATAGTTGAAACCCATGAACCTGAGGGTAGATGAATTTTGCCTGACATTTATGAGGGGAAAAAAAAGAAAAGATGAATAGGACTAATATGCTTCAGGCATATATTATAAACTGCAAATCCAGATTCAGAGAATGAAGGGTATTTTCTGGATGCAATGCACTAAATTGACAAACAAATACAATGTTTTAGATATTCAAAACTAGCTGGAAGATTCTTTTTAGAAAACAATTCAGAACATTTAAAAAATCATTTCCTTGTCTTGCTGAAAATTATAACTACTATGAATTATATTTTAGTGAGGAATGAAGGCAACAGACAGGTAAACAAATTTAAAAAAAAAAACTATAGTTAATGATAAGTGTCTCTGAAGAGAATAAAGGCATGGTGATGCAAAAAAAAAAAAAAGATATAGCTGCCATCAGTCACTGACAAAAGATGATATAATCTTTTGCTTCCAACTTCTGTGTCAAATAAAATCATTTTTCATAACAAAAAGAACAAAATATTTTGATAGAAGGAATTTATGTCTAAGATTGGTAAGATCATTTTTAAAAATGCAGTTTGATTCTCTTTTAAACCTCCAAAACATATTATAAATGGAATGGGATATATTGTATACCAGATAAGTATGTTGTCATCAGGGTAGACTGATGATCAGTTAAACATAATATGATGTAATCTGATATCAATAAACATAAAAATTTTCACTACCTGCCAAAAAACACAACTGTAAAAGTACAAAATAGGGAAAATATGCTGCTTTTTATATCCAATTTCATCACTAGACAAGGTCATCATAATATTTTGAGTGATGAAAGGCTAAGAGCAAAGATGAAAATAGCAACTGTTATGTTGGATCATGGAGAATGGGGTGATGTGGACCTTGATAAGAAGCCAAAATGTTGTCAATGATGAAGCAGAGATTGGTTAGGTCAGATACTGTGGTTACTTAAAAATACATAGCAAACTGAAGCATGGATACACCAGAATCAGAATCGCTAGGAAAATCAATGATCAAACTACAAGAAGACAAAACAGAAGACCCTAAGCAGGCATGCAAATAAATAATCCAGACACATAGTTATGGACAGCATTTCTGTTATGTAAACATCTTCCTTAAGGACACATAGATTTACCCCTGTACCTAAAATTTAATATGACATCAGGTAGATTAGCATGAACGGAATCAAATGTTTATTCTGGAGTAGAGAAACCTCAGCGAAAACAAGGTAGCTGTGTTCAAATACATGCTGATTTGTCATATGTATTCTCAAGGAGAGGATCTAAGACTAGTGGTTGATCTAAAAGAGATGCATATCTTAAATATAAAAATAAACCCTTTGAGAGTTTCCTTTCAAAAGTTGAATAAGTTAGATCAGTACATATGAGTTGAAAGTATAGATTGTAATAAAAACCTTATTGGTAAAAAACTCAAATCCTGAATAAAGTGATCAGTCACTTCAAGTAGATGACTAAGACTTTTTTGACCCAAAGATCCATAATTTTAGTCATTAAGTGTCAAAGTGACTAGTTTGATTATTTTTTATTTCATTGTCCTTAACTCAGCATTTGAAGAAGTATAGAGTGAGAGACTAAAAAGAAAGTACAAGAAAGTCAAAAGTAATTCCAAGAAAAATCACTTCTGTTCTTTTTATCTTATCCATCATTATCACTATTATAATCATGTAATTCTCCTGACAATTCTTCAATGATTCTTGATTTCTCATTCAGCGTAAGTTCTCAGCCTGGTGTTCCAATGTTTCTAATAAGTATCTACAACAACTCTCCAATCCAAGCTTTTAATTCAATTCAAATTCATTCTGATCTTTCAAAACTTATTTCCCTTCTGTGTCCTCTATTTCTAATTTGTTCCCATTAAAATACATAGCAAAATACCAGTCAGAGAGCAGATTCTCAGCAAATAATTTTTGAGTTGTCAATAGCTGACTATACAGCTTATGGCTCCTTATAAGCTTCATTTTTTTTCCTCCAGCTTTAAGAATCCCTAAATAAATATCTACTTAGTTGTGGCATCACTGATTAAGTTATAATGTACTTTTCTAACAGTTGGTACCTGAAGATTCAAGTTTCAATCACAGAAACAAATATTTAGTGAATATCTTAATACCAGACATACAACAGCACAGGCTCTAAAGGAATGCATAATCAAAGACAGAAGAAAAGAAAACAGAATTTGAAGTGCCTCAACATAAGAAGGTGGACGTGCACTGGGGGAGCTGTTAACAGCAGTGCTTAATCACATTGTTGTGAGAATCAGTCAAGAACTTGTAACAGGAAATAAACCTAAGTTAGTTTGAAGCAAATCTAAGTAAAATATGTTAACAGGGCAATGAAGTATGGTAAGAGTCTGGAAGAAAATGAAACTGTATGTACAAAGAGCCAGAAGAAAGAAGAAGAGGCATGCTCAGTGATTTGAAAAGTTTTCAGTATATAGGGGAGAAATGAGAGAGAAAACTGAAAAGGTAAAAAGGAGATCATGTAAGATCTTTGATGCCACACTTAAAAGTTTTTTTTTTTCTGTAAGTGATAACCCACAAGATAGTATTAATGTAAGAAGAAATGTTTGAGCCATAGAGCAACATGCTGTCTTGGTGTTTTGCTACGAGAGATCTGTGCTTTTAGATCTTTAATATTTTAGTTTAGCTTCTCATATCATGGTGTCACTAGCACTACGCCAATACAGGTAAAACCACCCAGTGACTAATGTGGCTGCGAATAAGGCCATGTGGCAACACAACTCAGACCATGTTCCTAGGGGTAATTGATAGCTCTTCCTAAGAGAAATAGGTTAATGAAAGGAAAAATGCATGGATCCATCCTAGATAAAAAGGTATTAATATACTTCTGGTTCCCAAAACAGAAAGAGTGTTGTTCTTAAGCTATTTATACATCATTAGTTGAAACCCATGAAGCATTTCCCCATAGAAACACTGTGGCAAATGGTTAGATCTTCTTCTTATCTTTCAGCCAACAGGAGCCAGGAACTCTGACTTCCCTGACACAGAGTGAGGCTTCATCAATAAAGACAAATAATAACATAGATGGAGGATATGGAGATAGTAGGGTAAGAAATAGAAGGCAGAAGACAGAACAAGTATTCCAGGGAGATATATCTGAAAGCATCCAGAATGTGCTTCTTGTGTAATTATGTGGAAAACCTCTCTTTCCATCCTGCTTCCATCTTTGGCTTCTGATCAAACATACTTTCCCATCCAAGCCAATGCAGTAACTGAAACAGTCATCTAGCTTTGTGTGCATCTGAGTGTAGGTGTGTGTGTGTGTGTGTGTGTGTGTGTGTACGTATGATTTTCTAAGGGTATTGCTATTGTTATCATTCTGCTGTCAGAGAATGAGATAAGGCTAATTCAATAGGCTAAGTCACAGAACATCAACCCTATTTTGTTCCAAGGGTTTTAACCTAAGAAGGAAGTGATGCAAGACATGAATCCTAGGGATGTAAGCAGGGAAATCGTGTGAGGGACATAGTTTGTCATAACTAATCTCCCCCCAATTCCCTGGCCTGAGTCCTCACCTTGTGGTGAAGTGAGAAATTGGAACTATACTTCTATGAAGGGCAGAATTAGAGAATTGTGCAAACACAGATAGCTAAATAATTAAAAGCAGATTTAACAAAATATATACATAGATCAATGGAACAGAATAGAAAACCCAGAAATGGACCCACAACTCTATGGTCAACTCATCTTCAACAAAGCAGGTAAGAATATCCAATGGAAAAAAGTCTCTTCAACAAATGGGGCTGGGAAAACTGGACAGCAACACGCAGAAGAACGAAACTAGACCACTTTCCTACAATACACAAAAATAAACTCAAACTGGATTAAAGACCTAAATTTGAGATTGGAGGGGCCCCTGGGTGGCTCAATTAAGTGTTTGACTTTTGATTTCAGCTCAGGTCATGACCTCACAATTCATGAGTTTGAGCCCCATATCAGGCTCCATGATAACACTGTGGAGCCTACTTGGGATTCTTTCTCCCTTTCTCACAGACTCTACCCCACTCATTTGTGAGCTTTCTCACTCTCCCAAAAATAAATAAGTAAACTTTAAATGTTAGACAGGAAACCACCAAAATCCTAGAAGAGAACACAGGCAGAAAGCTCTTTGACTTTGGCCATAACAACTTCTTACTAAACACATCTCCAGAGTCAAGAGAACCAAAAGCAAAAGTGAACTATCGGGGCCTCATCAAGATAAAAAGGTTCTGCACAGCAAAAAAAAAAAATTAATAAAATTAAAAGGCAGCCTACAGAAATGGAGAAGATATTTGCAAATGGAATATCTGATGAAGTGTTAGTATCCAAAATCTACAAAGAACTTACCAAATTCAACACCCAAAAAATAAATAACCCAATTAAAAAATGGGCAGAAGACATGAACATTTTTCCAAAGAAGACATCCAGATGACAAACAGACAAATGAAAAGATGCTCAACATCACTTATCATCAGGGAAATACAAATCAAAACCACAATGCGATACCACTTCACACCTGTCAGAATATCCAAAATTAGCAACATAGGAGACAACAGATATTGATGAGGATGTGGAGAGGGGAATCCTCCTATACTGTTGGTGGGGATACAAACTTGTGCAGCTACTCTGGAAAATTGTACAGAGGTTCCTCAAAAAGTTAAAAATAGAACTACCCTACAACTCAGCAACTGCACTACTAGGTATTCACCCAAAAGATACAAAAATACTCACCTGAAGGGGCACATTCACTCTAATATTTATAGCAGCATTACCGACAATAGCCAAACTATGGAAAGAGCCCAAATGTCCATCAACTGACGAAGGGATAAAGAAGATAAGAAGGAATAAGAAGGAATATTATTCAGCCATCAAAAAAGAATGAAATCTTGCCATTTACAATGACATGGATAGAGCTAGAGTATAGTATGCTAAGCAAAATAAGTCAGTCAGAGAAAGACAAATACCATATGATTTCACTGATATGTGGAATTTAAGAGACAGAACAGATGAACATACAGGAAAGGGAAAAAGAGAGAGATGGAAGCAAACCATAAGAGACTCTTAAGCATAGAGAACAAACTGAGGGTTGCTGGAGGGGAGGTGGGTGGGGGACAGGCTAAATTCTTGGTGGGTATTAAGGAGGGTAGTTGTGATGAGCAATGGGTGTTATATGCAAGTGATAAACCATTGCATATATGCCTGAAAACAATTTTACCATATGCATTAGGTAGCTAGAATTTAAATAAAAACTTGAAAACAACCGCTGTAAATATTTAATATTTTGTTTACTTTAAAGAATTATTTTAAATATATTTAATTTTAAAATCATTCTGTTTTAAAGACAAGTACAATATAAAGACAAAAGTCAAGATTAAAAAACTAATTCATGGTTTATAATAATGTTCAAGTTATTTTCCTTGCATAATTAGACCTTATATATTTATAGTTTTGGTTAACTCTTACTAACTGGAATATAAGCTCTTATTTTTGGCTACAACTTCCTCAATAAAAATGCCTTTTTAGTGGGGGAAAGTATCTTCCTGTCTGACAAATGCATAATGCATAAAATATTAAAGATCTTAAAATAGCAAAGTGATATGATCCCTGAGAGAGGACATCTTTATGCACATAGTAACTCCCTCATCAAAACAGATATGTTCTGTCATCTCTGAAATCTAAGCTGGGATTTGGTCTCCTTGACCTTAACCAACCTGCACAATAAACCAACAATTATTTAAGTAGTGTTTCCAGTAGCTACAACATTTAACATGCAGGAAATCAAATCCCAGCTCCAATTAATAAAATGCAACTTTAATATTGAACTATTAAACAAATTTTCTAAAAACCCCATTGAATCCAATGAAAAAGAAATTTTCTTAATCAAAACATCATTAGTGTGAATTAACTAATTCTAGCCAAGGGAGCATAAGCTCTTTAAAAACACAGTTTTTAAATATTATGGTAAAACATTGATTTAAAAGATATATATTATTAATCACAAATATCAGCTGTTAAGGTGGTGTTAAGGGAAGCTAAATGCTTGAAACTACAAATTCACACCATTTAGAATCTGGCACAGTAAAATTAAATGTTTAAGAAGCAAGTTGATATCCTTGAAAATTTGGGATAGAAGTGAGTAAGATGTTAATAATTTTATCTTTTAACACCTCTCTTATGACAATTAGGTTCTTCTTTTCTGTTTTGTAATAATGTATGTGTTTAATTTTTTCTGGAAAAAAAAGGGATTGAGAACGGGAAAAACACACATGCATTCAGCTCGATGTATGACAAACAATTTTGTGACAATTCAATCGTATGCCACTCTTCAAAGATGGGTAATAGTCAAGAACCATTATCCCTGGTGTCTATTTTGTTGTACTCTATACACTGTGTCTTGTCTATGATAAATTGCTACAGGTCTTTAGAGATTTTAACTATTTGGTTTTGACTTCCACATCACATTTCTTGATTTAAAGGCTTTACCAGGTATACGGCAAGCCAAGTTTCCCACTGCAGTGCTATGACCCAAATTACTACTCAGCTGCCATAATTGATAGTTGCATTCCTATTCTCTGAAGACAGTATCGTATTCTCCTTGTCTTGGTGGTATTGAATAAGTATGTTTATCACCACTTGATTAAATAGTTCAGTACTCCTGGGATTTCTACTCCCATATTTTCTATGATACGGGCATATCAAGAGCTGAATCGCTCTATCTGATAAAAAAGAGATCACCTCTGGCAGTAGAAATCAAAGCTACCATTCAGCAAAATGACATATTAAATATACTTCCTGGAAAGATTTTTCACATGTTGGAAGAATAAAATCAGATCCAGTAGTTAGGATTCTGCCAATATTTACAATCTACTTATTCCTTCGCAATGCCTGATACCCACAAATGAAGAAATCCCTCTTTATGAGGTGCTTGCCTAATCTATAAATAATACTCACTTAGCAGAAAATAATTTGTGCATGCTGTAAATGTGGCAGGTAGAATGAAATTAATTTGGGAAGACTGACAATAATAGAGCACTTCTATAATACTTGAACTGAGGAAGAGACATTAGATTAATATTTATTTAGTTCTAACTATGTGCCAAGCACTTTCACATACAATATTTCATGAAAACTTCTCATCTGCCCTAGGAAAATTGTATTTAATCCTATTTTTAGGAACTAAACCCCACAGAATGCAAGTAATTTCCCTAAGATCACAACTGCTAATAAGTGGCAGAGCTGGGATATGAATAAACTCTACCTAAATTTAAAGTCCTATCATCTTTCCTCTGTACCAATAAGGAAAACTCTGTCTCTACTGGCTTTGCAACATTGAGCGCAATGCATAGTGCTCCACAGAGGAAATAATGGCTGGATCCACAAAATAGACTATAGTATTACAAGGCTTATTGTAACAGGGTTTTTAACTCTTAAAGTCTATAAATCTTCCAGTTTGAGTCTAGATGCATAGACTATCTCTATGGTCTCACAGGGAAAGTGACAAAGGATTCTTCCAGGGAGATTTCCACTTGTCCTTTTAGGCAGAGATCTGCCAACTATGTCAAGCGAGTCTAGAAAATACAGAATTGCCTAAAATCTGCTTTCCTGAAATATACTCCTTTGATAGGGTTAAAATCAAAATCAAAGTACCTGCATTTTATCTTGAAATAGTTATAAATGCCTTCAAGAAATGGAAAGGAACCACTGCAGTCTTCACATTTAGTGCTATTTGAAATTTTCCCCCGGCAATCCTGTGTTCTAGCGTACAACACAGCATATTCAAAATAGTTGTGGGAGAACAGCTGTACTGATCAGACACAGATTTTAAAAGTGGATGAAATAGCAGTATTGTGTCATCAAATCTTCCAGCCCCAGGAGCAAGTGATAAGACATGTTCTTTTTTTTCTTTCCCTTTGCAGGTGCAATCATTTACAACTAAATGGAAGGAATGTCTCTCACACAAGCAATTAATACACACTAGAATTTTCCCAGTAACCAGATGGCATGCATTTCATACCAAGCTTTTTGAAATAAGAACTAAAATCATCTGCCAATAAGTTGCATGGAAGTTTTCCACAGTCTCCTTAGGTGACCTCCTTTAAGATTTTGAATTTTTTGAGGTCAGAAAGCTTATAAATATTCATTTCTTGGTGACTCACTTTCAGGGCTGTGGTGGAGTAATTATAGAATAATTCTAGTTAGCCATCATTGAAAACATTCTGACTTTAGCTCATGTTAGGTTATGCTTTTTTTTTTTTTTTTTACTTTCTGCTTGTTTTCAATATAGTTCTTACTCAGAGTGCCACATAAAGAAATGTAGATAAATCTAAAAGGCTATGGACAATGTTATTCTCTTTGACTAGAGACATTATTGCTTTGAGTCCAAAACTTTAGAGAATGTATGAGAGAATTGAAATTATACTTCAAAATTTTTCAATATACGTAAGCATTATTTTGGTCTAAATAGCATCTGTTGCCTTCTCATCTGCAACTGATGCTCTAATTTTCTTTTGGATGATATCCCTACCTTCTTTCTACCAGTCCCTTATTGAAGGGAGGATATGTGATCGGGATCTGCCTGGAGGGGTACACCACAGGATTCATTCAGAATGGTCACATGTCCCAAGTCAGGCAATCAGAGCCATAAAACACATCTGTGGGATTTTTGTTGAAACAGGAAGAAATATCTTTTTCTTTAGACTTAAACTTATAGGATATAAACATAGAGATGCTGGTGGACATCTTGTTACCATATAAGGGAGCTTATTTAGGAATAAAGCCAGAAAAGTAGAAAGATCTCAGAAATGGAGTAAGAAAGAGGGAGAGAGAGATGGAGATGGAAACAGAGACAGAGACAGACAGACAGAGAGGGAGGGGGGGAAAGGGAGGAGGGAGGGAGGGAAAGGGAGGAGGGAGAGAGGGGGAGGGAGAGAGATGCTGCTGGAACCTAATTCTATATATTTTAGATATATTTTATATATATACATATATAAATATACATGTGTATGTATATGTATATGTGTGTGCGTGTGTGTGTGTGTATGTGTGTGTATTTATATATATGGCAAATTACATTTGTGCTCTCTCTGACTCTGGAAAAACAATAGTGTGCTCCCAGGCACTGATTATACTATTCTATGGGAACGTTCTCCTCAGATTTGGAATAAATTCATTTCCTTAGAAATATGCGTCAAAATTCTCATTCTATCTAAATTAACCAAGATATGGATTGTTTGCTTGTCCAGTCTCATATTAAGAGATGGTCTAGTGAAGATGAGTGTGGCCCTGGAGGAAAATTCTCTCACTCATGAATTATTCTTTATCTTTGCAACATTTATACACATGGATAGTGGTATCATAAACTGCAGGATGGTTGTTGTTTTCTATACATGAAGGAAACCACATAACTTTAAAATACCATTTTTTTCCTAAGGACAAAAAGGGAGTAAAACCCTATTTCAGATGCCATCTCGACTTATGATTTCCTTTGTCATTTTGGGCTCAGCTTTCAGCTTCATTTGTTCAGTATGGTACTGACTGGATTTATGAGGCATAACTGGACCATTCTAGTCTATTTCCACAGTAATGTTCAGGCTTTCCCTCCCTTTTCTCTCCAGCATTTCCTTTCTCTCTATGTCTCACTCTCAAAATTATCAGACTCTCAGAGGATTTTTCCATTCTCAAGTTGTTCCTTTTTCCATGTTCTTTATCATGTTACTTTCCACCTCTCTAAAACTTTGCTCTGTCACTTCTACATGTGTTTTATATTTACAGTCTTTCCCATTTCAATCAACTGGCTCTTTCTCTTTTTCCTTCAAGTATAAAAAAATATGTATCAAACTTGCCTTGGGAAAAGAAAAATCCCCTGTATTATCACCCCATTCAGGTCCCATACTATGGGGAGTCATTAGTATAATCTGCCTGCCCATGTCTGGTTTGGGTTTCCTAATGGGAGTCTTATGATTAGGTGGACCTGTGTGACTAGATCTGGCCAAAGAGTTGTGAGTAGAAGGGACATATGTCACTTCTAAGCCAAAATACATAATCGTCAATGCAAGGCTGTCCAGAGCTCCCTTTCTATGTGCTGATACGTGTCAGTACTTGAAATAATGGATGTTCCATCAACTTGAGACCCAAAGCAAGAAGATGTGGAATATAACATCAGCCAAAGGACGTGTAGTGAGTGAAAACTTGTGTTAATCCATTAAGATCTATGGTTACTGTGGTTTAAATTGGCTTATTCTGATTGATACACTTACTATTCTGTTTCTTTGTCAGTTTATTTATTTAACTTCTAATCTCCTAAACAGAAGGTTTTTTTTTTTACATGTTTCCACTATTTTCTGAATGTCCCATCATTTCTAAAGGTAGATGTGGCTTCCAAAATAATGAAGGTGACAAACTCTTGCAGCCCTAGTCTGTTGCTCTGCCTTTATTCTGTGATATCTGACTTTCTGCTGCATCTCATACCACAGATCATGACTTCCATCTTGAAATTCCTACAGCTTCCATTGCCCTCAGTTTGTCTGCCTCTCCTATTTCCTCTCAGATTCCCATTTCCTACATCGATTCTTCTTTGTTTGCCCAGCATTCAGTCCTGGCAGGTTAGTGTGATGAAAAAGACAAGACTCTGGAATGAAACGAACTGGGTTTAAATTTCATCTTCACCACTTATTAGTTATGAGACCCTGAGAAGGTCACTTAACCTCTTTAAGTCTCAATTTCCGTTTCAGGAAATAGGGATGATAATTGCTAACTAACAGCATTGGCATAAGGATTAGCAATATGATGAATGTAAAACACCCAGTTCATAGTAGGGACTAAACGATGAGGATGCTGATTTTTATGTAATTCAAGTGTCTCTACTCTCTGCAATTTCAGAGTGTGACATTTTTCTTTAAACATGGTGGCTGCAGTACAGAATCCTAGAGGGCACCACTCACATTATGTTTAAATATTGGTTCTCTCTAAAGAACAAGTCCAATGTGAATGTTGCCTCTGTTACTTTCCTTTCTCATATAGTTTCTCAGAATTCTTGCTACATCAATGTTGAATATGTTCATAATCTGTGATGGCTGTTACTTTGATGGTCTGAACAACTATGGCCACAGAATCCTGCAGACCCTTCTTCACCATCTCATAACTGGCTACTTTAGACTGATGTTGCTTGGCTGATACTTGTATCATTCTCCCAAGTACAGCTAAGGCATGCTGAAATGTTTAATTCACTCCTCCAGAAGTTCAGATGACTAAAGTACATCACAAAGAGTAATGATGGAATTGGCTCTAAGAAGAGACTAGACTTAGGGCCCATTGTTCCAAACTTAGCGCTTGGGAGGCTTTCACATAGCTCAGCATCTAATAATGGGAAAGCCCCAGCTTGGAATCTGGAACCAACTCTCTTAGGACCCAGAGGAAAAAAAAAATTCTCTATCCCATGTCAAGGCCTCTTTCCCATAGGAGGATGATTAGCAGAGGACAACAGAATTGACTAAGGTGCAGTATCAGATGGGATGGGTTTGAATCCCAGATCTATCACCTATTAATTGTGACTTGGGGAAGTCACTGTAACTTCCTATACCTCAGATTCTTCATAATGAAAATAAGGATAATAATATTATATATACCATAGAGTTTTATGGAGATTGAATAAGAATGCACATGAAATACTTAGTATATTGACTGCTTATTGTAAGTACTCCCTCCATATCAGGTATTATTATAATTATTAATCAAAATCTAGCACTTGCAGAGTGCCTATTCTGTGGCAGGGTAGGGTTAAGAACTTTACATATGTTGGACACTATGAGGTAAATACCATTATTTATTTATATCAGAGAAAAAGTTAAGTGGTTTTTACAAGGTCAGAGTTGAGGCTGAGAAACAAAGCCATCTATTTAGGTTCTCCCTGTTGTCCTGAGAATGCAATCACAAAGCCCAGGAGTCCATCCCAAATTTACAGTGTACTGGGGGCACAAACAAATCATCTAGAAGTTTCCAGCACTGCTTGTCCAGCCTCTTGCTACCAGAATAAGAAGATACACCTTTCACCTTTCTAGGCGGTCTGTAAGCCTGATTTCCTGTTCAGGACACACAACAAACACATACACACACACACACACACACACACACAACACACACACACACACAACACACACACCTCTTCCAAACTGCAATTTTTAGGAATATGGAAATATAAGTTCACAGTTAAGAAGTGTATCACTGCTAACAATCCAATATATGTTACCAAGCAGAGGACTCAGTAAATCAAGTCTATAGGAAGCATTCCAAACCATTGTGTACTTAACTTATAGCCATTTGACTAAAGCACTCTTCCAGAAAGGAAAAAAAAATCAACATCTACCCTAAAATGTAGAAACTCCCCGCACCCTCTAAAATGGCAATGTTTTAAATATCTTCATATCCAGTCTCCACTAATGTGTTTCTCCCACTTACTTGAAAGTATAATCCACACTTTTAACATCAAGTATTACTACCATATTGCTAACTCCTGAAGGAAACAAACTTGTCTAAGCCCTTCAGCTAAGTTCTAGTTCATACACCTTTTCTAGGGCATCTCCATTTGGATGCCCAGCTATCAACTAAGAATCACAGGTAAAGGGGAGAAAAGTATCACAAACTGATTCAAAGTGTGGCTTAGAATCATCCAGCCTGGTTTGAATCCAAGTCTTATCATATATAGCTCTGTGACCTTGGGCAGCTTATGAAACCTCAAGACTGTTTCCTCAGCTGTAAAACAGGACTAGTAATAGACACTATATTACAGGCATGTGAGATAGAGATAATGTAAGTTAAGAATAGCAGGATGAGTGCCATGTTTGTACTTCTGTAATAAATATTTTTCTATTGTTTTTTCCATTACTATCATTATGCACAAATTAAATCTATCTCTCATTATTCACATGTAAATTTCTATTTAACACAATTGTATCTGTTCCTCAGGATCAAAATCTTAGAGCTTTCTTTAACTTATTTTCTCTTGTTTGTATGTTACTTAAGTTCTTCATAGAATGATATGACAAAACTAATGAATAAACTGAATCATATGAAAAAATGAAAAAATAAAATATGATCACCAAGTGCTAATTTCTTTTAAAAAATTACCTCACTCTCATTCTGCCTTCAGGATCCCAGTTTGGACTTGTACCTTCCAATGCATAATTACTCTATGAAGCCCCCAAACTGAACACTCAGCCTCTAGGCTTTTGCCCTACAATTCATTGTCTAATCAAGTTTTCTAAGACATGGTTTTCATTGCCCTATAAAGGCTCTTAGTTTTCCTACCTGACTTTAGTCCAAACTGCTCATTTTGGCATTGAAAGACCACCATCAGCAGGACTTCCCCCCATCTGATATCTAACTGCTCCCAGCATTGACCTGTTCCTGAACCTGGGGTCCTCACCCCTAACCCATGCCAAATACATTAGACATCATCCTGCCTCTCTCTTAGCTACCTGGAATCCTTTAAGCCTTTGAAAACATGAATCTAATTATGCCACTCCTCTTTACTTTATCCTGCAATATCTCTTGCCTTCAGAATAAAATACAATTTCTTTATCAGCATGTTTATATAGAGTCAACCATGTTTCAAGCATTGGGCTGAGCAACGGTGAGCAGGATTCAGTTCTGGCTCCTAAGGTCCTCACAGTCTTACAACAAGATGTAAAAATGTCCTGTGAATTTGGTCCCTGCCTAACTCTGGCACACTTGCCACTCTTTGCTTGAATCTCATTTTTCAGCCTTAATTAATTACCAGCAGTTTTCCACATGGGTCCTGCTCCCTCACCTTCCCAGATCTCCCAATATCCACCCCCACCCTTGTCTAGTTTGGTATTCCTCTTCTGCATTCCTATAGCACTCACTTTGTAATGGGTTCTTCCACAGTATTACAATACCATATGGAAGGTCTTCCTAACCAGACAGTCAACAGGCACTGTGCTAGTTAACTGCTGTGGTAGCTAGTACATATCATTATGTGATGGCATGTTGCTCTATTCTGATTATTGATGTTTATGGAATGACAGTCTGATTCTCTCCAGAAAGAGAAAGGTCGACGTGTTTGAAAATTATTATGAGCTATCCCTTCACTGGCTTCCTTTCTTAAAGAAATTTACCTTCCCTTGTAGGCCCCTCACTGCTCTTCCCACAGAGCTTGTGTTCCTACCCCTGAGTGTTCTTTATGACTCTCCTCTGGGCTCCTTCCTTATAATAGTTTGTGCTTCTCTCCTATTTAGTATTTGCTACTCTGGATCATGTTTTCTGGGCATATTATTAAATGACAAATGGGCTCAGGAGTCAAACAAACCTGCTTTCAAATTCTAGCTCTGCTGTGGTGAAGTGCAGGTTACTTCCCCTTCTTATCCACAGAGCTTTCATATAGAAGGTGGGATAATAAAATACTGTCATACAGAATTCTTGGAGTATTAAAGAAATACTCCATTCTAAAACGCCACAGTAGCCACGACTTTTGGGAAATCTAAGTCTGTTTATCTATCCATCTATCCAATAATGCTGTTTTTTGTTCAGCTCTTACTTTCTATCATAGTCATTATTATAAAGACCACAGAGCTTGGTTTTTAATTCCTTTTAGTTTTAGACAGACATCCTTTTTTTTTGTTTTAGAGACTTTCCAATCACTGAGCACATGAATAACTTATCAGAGCATTCAACTTCCTCCTGTACTCTCAGCAGAGACCTTGGTCTCCTGCTTCCCAGAGAAAATAATAGCATCAAACAGGTACTGCCTCAACATCTCACTCCAAAACCTCTGGGTCTGCAGTGAGAGAACGTGCCTCCAATCAAGCACAGGATTTTACCTCCCCCCAGCATTCTCAGAAACACCTGCCATCAAGTTAACCTTCACACTCTTTCTCTAATAACTTTAACCATCTACTCCACTGATTCCTTCTCATTCATGGGGAACTGTCACTTAGCTCTATATCCTGAGGCCTCATACTTAGTAGCTGGTAAACTAGTAGTGGCTTGGTAAGCATTTGTGGTGTGAATAAATAAATCAGGATCCCTGTCTGCTGGAAATTGATCTCCTCCACAAAGTTGGTCCAGTTGGTGCTATTCCTCCCTATCTATGAGGTCCTGCTGCATTTGTGTGACCACATCATCCCAAATCAAACTTTCCAAACGCTTCTCATTTCTTTCAGAGTAAACACCAACATCCTGACAGTGGCCTATGAAAAGGTGCTCCTGCCTCAGGGCACTTGTACTTGCTCTTCCTTCTACCTGGAACTTCTCCCCAAATACCTGCTTAACTACCCCCTCATTTGCTCCTAATTCTTGCTCTCTTCTAATGTCATCATCTCAATGAGGTCCACCACCAACATTATGACTCTCTTCCTATCCCTCTTGCTTTATTTTCCATAATGATGCTTCTCACTATCTAAGCTATCATCTCTTTTATTAATTTGTTTTATTTATTGTCTGTCCCACACATGCACAAACATAAGCTTTATAAACAGTTATGTTTGCCTATTTTATTTTTGCTTCATCTTCAGCACTTAGAATAGTGCCTGACACATAGCTGATGATCAATATATATTTGTTGAATGAAGGAATGACCCTGTGATTGGTTGTTTTACTTCATTAACTCATTCCACAATACTTATTGAAGTTCACTATGTACAAGCACAGGTTCTAAATAAACTCTGGGAAAGATTAATGGAACATGAAGGGCAGGGGCCTCAAGTTATGAAATTTACATTATTTTTAGCTATTTTATATATATATATAGTGTGTGTGTGTGTGTGTGTGGTTGTGTGTGTGTGTGTGTGTGTGTGTGTATAGTAAGATTTCTGAAAGAAAGGAGCCAAGACTCCTATTTCTTTTTGCGTAGCCAGCAAAGTCCTGCTGAGAGCAAGTTTATGGGGAAAATCCCATAAACTTAGTGACTATTTGAGATCTTTTGGTCCTAAAGTCCACAAAAGTACAAATATGAAAATATCTGTGGGATAGATTTTGGGGGATAGAGGATCATACGGAGACTAGTTAGGAGCCCATTGCAGTTGCCACACGGAGAAGACTATTGCTTGAACCAAGAGCAGGGAGTTGAAAGCAGACTCTGTAACAAGATTAGACGTGTAGAAATTGTATTAGGAGAAATACTGTGTGAGACAAAATAGAAAGAGTCAGGAGAGGCTGGAAGGTAAGTCAGTCTACAATGCAAGTGTGACTCTCAAGTGAAATAGAGGGGAAAGGGAGGTTGGTAGAAGTACCCTAGACAGCCATGCAGTCTAAAAAACGTAGTTCAGCAAGGCTGTTAAGGAGACCTCAAGCTAAAGTCAGCTGTCAGAGACATTGAGCCTGCTTACTGTATATTACAGCACTTATTATTTGCTGGAAGCAACCCATGGAAAGCATGGACCCAGAATAAACCTTTTCATGCACTGAGGATTTTGGAACCAAACTATGCCATTCTTTGGAGTTAATTACACTATTTTTTAGATACGGTTTCTGACTTAACACTGGATCCTACTAAAGACTGAGCACTTGATTCACAGACTACCAAGTAGTCAGGTCATATGAGCTGCCCATGCATATGAGTTGTTGGCCCACCAAGCCATAAAGCTGGGCATGCATCATTGAACTTCATCATCAAGAAATACTGCATATGGAATCAGGCATGACCAGATCCTGAACACAGATAAGTTTCTGAGAAAGTAACCTAGATTTTCATGTCTCCTACTCTCGCAAGATTACCTTCTCTCTCTTTCATAATAATGAAGAAAATGTCAGCTTTAATTTATAGATGGTTCCACATGATATGTCAAAAGTAAACAACTGCATCACTATAGCCTTACTCAGGAGTAATCCTTAAGGACAATTGTTAAGGGAAATTGTTCCAGTGGGCAGAAATTCAAGCATTGCAGCTATCTGTTAATTTGCCTCAAAGAAGAGATGTTTGAGGTACAGTCTATACTTATTCATGTCCAGTGGCTAAACGTTTGAATAGTCAAGAATTTGGAAAGAGCATTATTGGAAAATTGGTGGTAATGGTGTCTGGGATAGGCAAACAATTGAATACTTCTCAGCAATAAAAAAAAAAAAAGAACAAACTACTGACCCATACAAACAATGTGGACAAACCCCCAAATCATTAGGTAAGGAAATCATGCAGAATCAAAAAGCAACATATTCTATGATTTCCATTTGTAGAATATTATAGAAAAGGCAAATTCTAGAGAAGAAACAGATGAGTTGTCACTAGGAGCTAGTGGAAGGAAGAATTACCCATAAAGGGACATGGGGAAATTTTGGGGGGTGATAAACTATTCAATATCTTGATTACAGTGGAAGTATACAAGTATATGTACTTGCAAAATTATGAAACTACATAGTAAGATGGGAGAATTTTTCTGTGAACGCATTTTACTGAGTGGAAGAAAAGACACCTAGGTGACTATATCAATATCTGACAAAGTAGACTTTGCATGAAGATTATTACAAAAAGGAAATATTTCACAAGAACAAGTATCAATGCATCAAGAAGACATAGCAAGCCTATACATACCTGAGGCTAGTAACAGCTTTAGTACACATGAAGCAAAAACTGATAAAACTAAAAGGAAAAATTTAAATCCACAATTATGGTAGAAAATTTCAGTATTCCTTTTTCAATAATAGTTATGAGAAGTTGGTGAGAATTCCATCAAATATATATAAAAGAACTGAACAACCACTCTTAGGCAAATTTACCTAATTGAAATGTATACAATACTCCCCCGACAACAACAGAATACATACTTTTGAAGTATACATGGAACAGTCACCAAATAGACCACATTATGGGCCATTAAAATTTTTTAAATAAGTTAAAAAATTTTAAAGCATGAAGAATTAATTCTTAGACCACATGGACAAGAACAAATTAATGAACTAAGATACAGAAAAAAGAACTGATAAATCAATGAAACCAAAAACTGATTCTTGATAAAGATCAATAAAGTTAATGAACCTCAAGTCAGACTGATCAGGAAAAAAAGAGAAGACAAAATTAACCAATATGAGAATGAAAGAGGGACATCACCCTAGATCCTTCAAACTTTCAGAACGTAATAAGGTACTATTGTAAATAATTTTATACCAACAATTTTGACAACTTAACTATTGGACAAATTTCTTTAATAAGGTACAAACTACCAAAGCTCAGTCAAGAAGAAATAGATAAGCTGGATAGCTATCTATCTATTAGAAAACTTAAATTCATAGTTAAAAAGAAATCTCCAACAAAGACAACTTTAGGTATCACAAGTGAATTTTACTACAGTTTTAAATAGAAGTAGTGCCATTTTTACACAAATGCTTTCAGGAAACTGAAGAAGGCCAGTATTACCCGAGTATGAAAACTAGATAGACATCACAGAAAGGAAATGACAGACATGTTTCTCATGAATAACATGCACACAAATCTGTAACAAAACGTCAACAATCAAATCCAACGTTGTCTAAAATTATAATATTTAATGACTATGATGGTTAATTTCATGTGTCAACTTAACTGGGCCTCAGGATGCCCAGATATCTGGTTAAATATTATTTCTAAATGAGTTTAAAAGGGTGTTTCCAGAAGAGACAAGCGTTTGAATTGGACTGAGTAAAGCAGATTGTCCTTTCCAATGTGGGTGGGCATTGTCCAACCTGTTGAAGGCCTGAATTTAAAAAAAAGGTGGGGAAAAGTTAGAAGGTGAATTCTCTCTTTCTGCCTGACTGGTGAGCTGAAACATCAGTCTTCCCTTGCCCTCAGCTGGGACCACACCATCAATCCTTATAAACTACACCACCAGTTTCCTACATCTCCAGCTTATAAACAGCAGACTATGGGACTTCTCAGCCTACACAATCATGTAAGTCAATTCCTTTTAATAAAATATAAAATTATTAAGATAATAATTATACATATTTATTTTTATTGTTTATATACATTACATTTATTTACATATAAATTTACATTTATTACATTACATGTAAATACTAATACATACAACCATTAATATCATTTGTGATTTGGAAAAAAAAACATTTAGAAATATAGGAATAGAATTAAACTTTCTAAAAAGTTCATCAAAGAAAAATCCAGAGCTAACATCATATTTAATGTTGAAAGTCTGAATGCTTTCTCCCTAATATTAGGAACAAAGCAATCTATTCTCATCAGTTCTCTTCAACATTGTACTGAAAAACTTAGCTACTGTAATAAGGCAAAACAAAAATTCCATGTTCATACTAGAAAGGAAGAAGTGAGACTATCTTTAGTCACAAACAATATTTTAATCTATTAGAAAAACTTAAGAATTCTAAAAAAAGTCTCCTATATCTCATAAGTGCATTTATCAAGGTCTCAGAAACAAGGTCAACATACTAAAATTAAATGTCTTTACACAGTAACAATTAACAAGTAGAAATGAAATTTGAAACCCAGAATCACCTGCAATAACATCAAAAAGATCAAATACCTAAGAGGTAAACAGCAAAGATTTTCAAGAACTCTATCCTAGCAATTATAAAGCATTATTAAAGAAATTAAAGACCCCAGAAATTATAGTTTATTACTATATTATGAATTAGAAGACTCAAAACAGAACAGTTCTCTTCAAATTGTGTATTTAATGTAATCCATGTCAAAGTCACAGTGGTTGTTATTTATTTTTGTTTGTTTTCTGTAACAATCCACAAACTAGTTCTAAAATCTATATGGAAAGGCAAAGGACCTAGAGCAGTAAAAGCAGTATCAAAGAAGACAAGAAATGGAAGATTTATATACTAGATATCAAGACTTATCATATATCTATATGATATATGATATATCTTACTATATATCTATAGTAATTAAAACAACATTGTCTGGCACAAATATAGACCAGCACATGGAGAGGTCAGAAACCCCACACAAATACAATTATCTGATTTATAACAAGAATTTGAAATTCACTGGGGGAAAGAATGAATATTATATTTATACTAAATAGTGCTATGTCAATTATATACCACATGGAAAATAATGAACCTTGACTCTTACCTCACCCCCACCTCAGACACACACAAGTGTGATAACTCATAGACCTACATCTGACAGCTTCTAAAGTAAACCATAGGATAATATTTTTATGACCTTGGGAAAGGCAAAAGTTTTTAAAGCAGGATAAATAAATAAAAAGCACTGATCATAAAGGAAATAATCAGTACACCAGACTTCATTAAAAGTAAGAATTTCTATTAATCAAAAGACACTATGAAGACAGTACAAGGCAAACATGCCACAGACTGGAAAATGGTACTTCAAATACATAAAATACATAAAGCATTTTAGGATTTCTAAAAAGTAACTTTCAAGTTAATAATAAAAAAACATTCAAAAGAAATAGAAGCAAAGACTTAAAAAGACACCTCTCGAGGGAAGATATAAAAATGGACATTAAACAAATTAAAGATTCTCAATATCATTAGCATTAGGAAAAAAAATCCAAATTAAAATTATGAGATACCATTTTACAATCCTATGGCTAAATTAAAAATCACTATAAAATTATAGTGACAATTTAGATTAAAGAAAAGTCTCTCATGTTGATTATGAGTACAACTTGATACAACATTTAGAACTTTCTGGTGGTACCTACAAAAAACTAAATATGCCTATATCCAAGAATAGAATCCTGGATATGAATAAATGAATAAATGCCTATCCAAGAATTCCACTCTAATGTATAAGTGTTTATATCCAACAAAAGACCTGATAAAGAATATTTATAACATCTTTATTCATAATATCCCCAAACCATGAACACCCAAATTTCCATCAGCAATAGACAGAGAATAAAATTGTAGAATAGTCATACAATGGAATACTACACAACAGTGTTAAAGAGCAAATCACTAATACATGCAACAATAGCATGCATGATTCCCAATGCTACAAAGATAGGCGAAAGAAGTCAGGCATATCTAGTATTAATATTCTGGTGATAGCTGTGAGAATAGTGCAGTCCTTATGCGGGGAGGCCATAAAAAAGACACAGGGTTGAATAAAATCACCAAGGAAGCCAGGAGTAGATAGAGAAAGGGAGGAATATACGTACACACACCACACACACACACACACACACACAGAGGGGAGAGAGAGAGAGAGAGAGACGAGGATGAGCAGGAGGGACGAGACAGGAGGCGAGGATGGAGAGAGGGAGACGAGAGAGAGAGAGAGAGGAGAGGAGAGGAGAGAGAGAGAGAGAGAATGAGCATTTAGTCAAGTCAAAGAATAAAAGTCAAAGTAGAAGTCAAAGATAAAAACCAGCACTTGTTTATGGAAGACTAATGCTGAGAAGTTAGGGCATAAAATGTCAGTGAAAGAAATGACAGAAAATTCAACACTAGGTTGGAGAACATAGATATCATTTGTGAACTTGACTAGTGGTGTTAAAAGGAACTGAAGTAGGATCGGTATGTTAAAGAGGCTATGGATGAAAAGAACTGGATGCGGGGAATATGGATAACGTTTTTTTAAAATAAATTTTGCTATAAAGGGGAACAGAAAAATGGAGCACAAGCTAGATTAGAATGAGAGGTCAAGAGACTTTCTTTTGATAGAAATATTATAAGATTACATGCTGATTCAGTTAGAAAAGAAATTTTAAATTGTATGGAGGCAAAGATGGAACAGCGTCAGAAGCAAAGTCCTTTTAGATTTAACAGAATACAACCCTGGTTATTTCCAATTGGAGTTCTTTTCTGATGAAACCTCGATTCAGTCACAATTATTTATGATTCCTGTCACCATTGACATAACTCTAAATGAGCATTAGGTCATTCTCAAAGAACTTTCATTGGGCTTTAGGTTGCTGCCTTCACGTGAATTATCATGCTGACCAGCTGATAAGTTGTGCATACATTCTTGGCTGTTGTTGTTGTTGTTGTTGTTGTTGTTGTTGTTGTTGTTGTTCCTGTTCTTGAAGCTAACTGTTTGGAACTTAGAAAGTATTCATGCCAAAACTCTTCTTGGTGACAGGCAAACTATTACATTAAGAAAATAAGAGTCAGCATAACTAAAGTGTATTCCTTATAGACATTTTTTGGATGGTGGGCTTTAGTGGGGACATTTTACTCTGGGATTAAAAAAACAGGCAAGAATCCCTTCAGCATGATTTCAGGTTCTCATGTCTTTTTAATTTGATAATTTGTGCCTTCAGCTTATTTGTAGATGACACAATGGGGCATGATTTTAGGTTTTAAGCTGTATATTGACAACATCATTGTCATACAATTTGGGGATCCAATTTATACTTATTTTGTGTCTTATATTTATGTTCCTTCCTATAATATATTTTGCTAAAATCATAACATACACCTTATTATAACATAATAATTAATATTCAGCAGACATAATTTAAAAATTGGTGTATATATATATATATATATATAATCAATAAAGTCCAGTTTTATTCAACACCCATATTTGTGTTAACCATACACATAACTGATGGAATTTGCATTAGGGCAACCCCCACACACAATTCCTATTTTTCTCATGTTTTCTCATGTTTGTAAAATAGAGAATTGGACTCCAAAGATATGGTATTACTCCAAATTAAATTTTAAATAATACATAACTAGATTTGTATTTGCTTTATAAATTAAAGTTATATTCTTGGCAACAGGAACCAGGGATTTGGCTGGTGGTAAGAAATAACAAATTCTTCCTTCCCTTGTTTTGTCTGAATTCCTTCCTTTCTCTGTCAAAAATCACAATGCCCTCTTCAAAAAGAACACACCATGAGTCAGAGAGATCCTGACTCTCTTGCTTTCATTCTGAGTATACCAGCATCAACAAATGACACAGTTCAATGCCAGGGCCCTGCCTGCTTGTCTATTAACCTAATTGACAGTGCCTGTGACACGTGTCGGAATGACTCCTCTCTGAACAGCTCACAGATTTGAGCAAATAGGAAGGGATGGGGAGGGAAAACCTAATCACTCCTGCTCCTTCATCTCTGGGAGAATAAAGTGCCAGCCTGACAGTTCAGGATCATGTCAAAAACTCAAAAAATTATTTGCAAGAAACATATATGCGATGAGGGGAACTTCCCAGGATGGAAAATAGGAGCTGTGAAAGAGTATGTTATTAAGGGCCTTCAACTTGGTCTTAGGATCAGGATACAGCTGTGTAACTGATCAACAAAAGAATTTTCAAAGGCTTCCTGGACAGTGATGAATAAAATTATTCATCTAAAGGCAGGTGTATTAAAAAGGAGAAACACTGTTAACTCCTAATATGGAGAATAAATATAAGGGCCCAAGAGCATGAGAGCAGGAGAATTATACAAAGCAAGCTCAGATATGCATGGTAAGGTTGATAAATTAGTAATATAGCCTCGGGCTTTTTGCCAAGAAAACTTCCAACACCATGGCTCAAACTGTCATGAGACATGTTTAGTAGTATGTCAAAAAAGTCAAATTTCACTCTCCTTATCTAGCAGAGAACAAGAATATGTATATATTTTAAATGTCCCATTGCAGCCTAGCCTATAGGTTATATGAAACTTGTGATTTTCATGCCTTATATTTTCCAGTATACTACTAAGCTTTTTCTTGTTTATCAAGATGGAGAAATTAATTTTTTATAAAAATCTACTAATCAATTCTTCTTTGAAAGGGGTCATGGAATGTCCCCAAATTAAAATGAGAGAATCCCAGCTAAGTTGGTTGTCACTTTTGGATCCTTCTCCCACACATTTTCAAATAGCAAGACAGACCATCCCAAACACTAGTCAGTCTAACCAGGAATTCTTGTAGAAAAACACCTCATGAACACTGTAGGTATTAATGGTTCTTATCAGTTTAAGCTCTGAAAATACTGTGACCGTTTCTTAGAAATAATGATTGTATTCCTTTGTTTCCAATTTCCATTACAGGCATTTTACAAACTATTCATTAGTTTATCCAACTAACATTTATTGAGTGTTTATTATGTGCCAGACCCTCTGAGAGAGGCTTGTTATTGCTACTCAGTATAAATGTAAACTCTTTATGAACCCAAACTTTGCAATTTTTTAATATGTAGAAGCCATTGAATTAATCCCACCATTAGGATAAGAATTTTAAGGATGATTATTGTTTTTTAATTTGTTTCTTTAAATTATAAGCTTTGGGACACAAGTATTGAATCACACAAGTATTGAATACTTGAACACAAGTATTGTTCTCATTTTTTCTCCTAGACATCACCTCACATAGAAGACCTTCAATATTTTCTAAAGACATTGAGTTTACAAATTGATAAGTATACAAAATATAATATAATCATCATTTTTCAAAGAAAAGTGCAAAATGTTGGTTGACAGAGTATAATTAAGTAGAAAATGCCCATTGTTTATATTTACCTATTTTATTCATCCATCCATCTACCCATCCATTCATCCATCTATTCATCCATTCATCCCTCCATTTATTTCTTCAACACTTTATATTGAGATTCTACCATGTGTCAAAAATAATGCCAGATGCTAAGGACAAAATAGTACATAAAACATAGGTGTCTGAGTGGCTCAGTCACTTAAGCATCCAACTCTTGGTTTTAGCTCAGGTCATGATCCCATGGTCATGAGATCAAGCCTTGTGTCACACTACTCCACACACTGGGTGTGAAGCCTGCTTGAGATTCTCCCTCTCCATCTCCCTCTGCCCCTCCCTCACACTTTCTCACTCTCTCTCTCTCAAAAAAAAAAGTACAAGGTTCTACAATCTCAGGAAGATTGTATTCTTCTAAAGGAAAAGAAACAAATAATCACATGTTGTAGTAAATTCAAAGAAGGAAACCAAAAGACATACTATAGAAAATAATGAGGACTTCAAGCTATATTACAAAGCTGTAATCATCAAGACAGTATGGTACTGGCACAAGAACAGACACTCAGATCAATGGAATAGAATAGAGAACCCAGAAATGGACCCACAAACGTATGGCCAACTAATCTTTGACAAAGCAGGAAAGAATATCCAATGGAATAAAGATAGTCTCTTCAGCAACTGGAGCTGCGAAAACTGGACAGCAACATGCAGAAGAATGAACCTGGACCACTTTCTCACACCATACACAAAAATAAACTCAAAATGGATGAAAGACCTCAATGTAAGACAGGAAGCCATCAAAATCCTTGAGGAGAAAGCAGGAAAAAACCTCTTTGATCTTGCCGGCAGCAACTTCTTACTCAACACGTCTCTAGAGGCAAGGGAAACAAAAGCAAAAATGAACTACTGGGACCTCATCAAATAAAAAGCTTCTGAATGGTGAAGGAAACAATCAGCAAAACTAAAAGGTAACCGACACAATGGGAGAAGATATTTGCAAATGACATATCAGATAAAGGGTTAGTATCCAAAATCTATAAAGAACTTATCAAACTCAACACCCAAAAACCAAATAATCCAGTGAAGAAATGGGCAAAAGACATGAATAGACACTTCTCCAAAGAAGACATCCAGATGGCCAACCGACACATGAAAAAAATGCTCAACTTCACTCATCATCAGGGAAATACAAATCAAAACCACAATGAGATACCACCTTACACCTGTCAGAATGGCTAACATTAACAACTCAGGCAACAACAGATGTTGGTGAGGATGAGGAGAAAGAGGATCTCTTTTGCATTGTTGGTGGGAATGCAAGCTGGTGCAGCCACTGTGGAAAACAGTATGGAAGTTCCTCAAAAAACTAAAAATAGAACTACCCTACGACCCAGCAATTGCACTAGTAGGTATTTATTCAAGGGATACAGATGTGCTGTTTCAAAGGGACACATGCACCCCCATGTTTATAGCAGCACTATCAACAATAGCCAAAGTATGGAAAGAGCCCAAATGTCCATCGATGGCTGAATGGATAAAGAAGATGTGGTGTATAGATATACAATGGAGTATTACTCAGCAATCAAAAAGAATGAAATCTTGCCATTTGCAACTATGTGGATGGAACTGGAGGGTATTATGCTAAGTGAAATTAGTCAGTCAGAGAAAGACAAAAATCATATGACTTCACTCATATGAGGACTTTAGGAGACAAAACAGATGAATATAAGGGAAGTGAAACAAAAATAATATAAAAACAGGGAGGGGGACAAAGCATAAGAGACTCATAAATATGGAGAACAAACAGAGGGTTACTGGAGGGTTGTGGGAGGGGGGATAGACTAAATGGGTAAGGGCCATCAAGGAATCTACTCCTGAAATCATTGTTTCACTATATGTTAACTAATTTGGATGTAAATTAAAAAAATAAAATTAAAAAAAAGAAAGAAAATAATAAGAAGAGATTACCTTAGATTATACTCCTCTTTCAGGGAGTGGCATTTAATCTAAAAAGTAATAAGAGTTAGAGAATTTTAGTTATATTTGCAAGTGCAAAGGCTCTACGAAGAGAAAGAACTTGATGATGCCTGATGCCTGGGTTGAATAGAGTTCCCCCAAAATTCATGTTTGCTCAGAATGTTGGGATATAACCTTATTTGGAAATTAAGTCCAAACGAGGTTATTCTCTGTTAGGGTGGGCTCTTATCCAATGACTGCTATTTTTATAAGAGAGAAAACTGAACATAGACACAGGGAATAAGGCCATCTGACAACAGAGGCAGAGACTGGAGCTTTGTTGTCATAAGCCAAGGAACACCAATAGCTAGACAAGGCAAGGAAGGATTCTACCCGAGACCATTCAGAGGCAGCATGTCTCTGCCAACACCTTGATTTTGGACTTCTAGCCTCCTAAACTGTGACATTTCTATTTATTTTATTTTAATTTTTATTATTTTAAGCCAGGTACTTTGTAGTAATTTGTTATGGTAGCTCTAGGAAACTAATACACCTAGAAAATGTCGGGAGGCTTTGGCTAGAACCAGTGAGAATGAAAACTTTTCTTTGCTGAAGCTGCTAATCTGGGTGATTCAAGCCAGAGTATTTGCCATGGCTAGGGGACACCTTTCCAAAGAATAAAGGCATCATAGACAAAACTGAAGCAATAGGTAGAGAAAGCCTTCACTGGACATCTGGATTCAGCCTAAGGCCTTTTCTTATGTAAGTCAGTTTGAGTTGAATTTCTCTCATTTATGTCTTAAAAAAAACACCTAAATGATACAGAAATCAGTACTTGGAAATAGAATATTATACATGACAGATCTTAAATTATGGGCTTGTCTACATCAAGAGGGAGTTCTGAGCAGTGAGTTCTCTGTTTCACACTGAGAAATTTGAAGCTCCTGTGGATGGCAAGAAAGCAACTGATTCAACTGATGCCTGTTGTCTCTGAAGACAAAAACACTATGTTTCACCGAGCCTGGATATGAGTGACGTCATAAAAAGTATCAGGTTGTAATTATAATTTGTTGAAGATTTGGCAAAATCCAAGGCAAAGGCAAAACTTAGATTGAAGGAGGCAGAAATGGAAGAAAATAGGTTTTAACTAGACTGCATCTACCTTTGGCCAGAAATTTATAGTCAGTGAACACCTAGAAAGTTGTGCATCTGACCTTAACTGAAGGACAGGGGAGCCAAGATAAGAAGGCTCGAAACAAAGGGGGTGGGGACCTGGGAGGAGTTAACTTACTGATTCCCCATGCCCTTCATAAGTACCTCTGATCATCACTCCTTGCCTGTCCACAGCAACAATTACCCTCATCGTAAAGGGTCATTCCTGGAATGCAGCCTATAAGCAGTAATGAATCATGCCTTCCTCCCCAGCAGGCTTTCCATTGACCCAAGATATTGGCTAACATGGAAACAATTCATCTAAGGACTTGAAGTTTGGCCAGAGAGCACTGAGTCTAGTTTTTAAGAGATGGACAATCCCAAGTCATGGTTTAATTTTAAGGACAACAGTGTGACAAGATCTGACTTTGGGTATTAGACCATGCATTAACAAAAATTGACTAAATCCCCAGATAAAACCCAGCCTGAAGAACAAAGACTTGCAGTTACTTAAATGCTAAGGTACTCCTTAGATTTCCAGATCTGCACCAAATGAGCACAAACTTCAAATGAGTGTCTTCCTAGTAACTCACCCCCAGTGTGGTCAGAGAGAATAATGAACAATGGACAAGAAGAAAAAACAGGAAAATGCAGGTTGGTAAATTTTTGCTCCTTATTTTTGCAGAATATGCTATATTCTGTGAAGTTGTAAACTTCAGATGTGAGTTTATATTTGAATTTGTTTGTTTTCCTGCTACTGGGAAGTTGAGTGGTTTGACAGTAGTTGCAGTGAGCATTTTATTTACAGGTCTCCAGACTATGAGAAGCTCTGTTGAATCTAATCAAGGTGAGTGAACCTTATCTTGAGTTGACTTGGAGTTCAATGCCACCGGATATGATTTTGGTTTTCTCCTGCCTAGGAGGGATTGATGGTCTCTTGTTGATGGCATAATGGCATAACATTCAGTGGAAAAGATTTTGAAATTCTATATATCAAAAGAAAAATTTATATGGATCATAAAAACCTAGAAGTTACACCCTGTTGGGCATATTGGACATATTCTCTTTGCCTTTCTAACATCCACTTCTACTTTTTCTGGTTCTTTATTTATTACAGAGTCGTTTTATCCCTATTTGTAGTCCATGCCATTTAGGGGTGGGACCTGCCCTACCCCAGATCAAGACATCAGCGTAAGAACCACACTCAAGTCTTCAGAGTGACTAGCTCAGAGATGGCACATGGTCCAAGGGGAATCATTAAAATTTGATAAGTTTGAGCTCCAAGCTTGTTTATAATATTCTGTTAGCTTATCAACTTAGAAACTTCCTTTCTTGATTTATTGTCCTGGAAAATTCCTAATCTTGTGCAACCAAATGTAAATGTCACCTCTTCAAAAACCTTCTCTGCTTCCTTTTCACAATGCTAATCACTCCTTTTTGCTAGTTTTTCTTACCTACTTTTTAAATGTATTATTTATTAAGTACCTACAATGAAGCACAAAGCCACACACTAGAGATTCAAGGAAAAATAAGTTATGGTTGGTGTTCTTGGAGAATTTGTAAACAATTTAGAAAGAAAAAGTAAACTCATATTTGCAATACAGCATAAAACATGGTATGATGGAGTGGGTATTTTCAAAAAAAAATTACTCAACTGGTTTCAGGTTGGCAATTGACAGCAAGAACCACATTGTTGATAAAAGTATAATTTTTCATATGATGAATGTACATGTCATGAGAAATAAGCCACATTTGCATGAACCAGTGAGTCAGAGAGACTGAGCAGAGAAGTCAGGTAAGATGAGGTATCAGAACTAAGGAGAAAAAGAAAATGATTACATATATGAAGGCCACATTAGAATCAGCACAAAGGAGAAGACACTGCCAAAATATCTTTCATGTCTTTCTTAAGAAGAAAATGGAAATGAACAAGAAGTTTCAAATGAGTAGAGAAAATACCAATATATATGGAAAATATAAGAAGGAAATTCTAATATATAAAATTGTTATCCTTTAGGAAGAACAAAACCCCCACATATATGTCATATTTTCTGAGACAGAAAACATATTTAAAGAAAAATAAAAATCACTGAATAACTGACACACATACATACCTAACAGAATTATCAGACCACAAAGAGATAGGAAGGAAAACAGAGAAAGAAAGAGGGGGAAGGAGGAAGAGGGAGGGCATCCATACTCCCCTGCTCTCCTCCATTTGCTTCTTCAGAATTGAAGAAATAGTGGTAGCTACTAGAGAATCTCTCAAAGTGACATCGCACCTGGTTGAAATGATGCTAATAATGGGTATGTAAGATTAGGACCTTGCACTCTAAATACAATTGGTGTTGCATGTGCATATATTACCAATGCAACTATGAACACCATTCCCTCATTGTATGAGTAAATAATAATTAACAACATTTTTCTGGACAGTCTTTTAAGAAAATCCCTGCACTCCAAGAAGATCAGCAGCATGAAGTGCCTTACCTGGGCATCTCAATCTGCAGTCATACAACAGATTTTTCTTGATACTTTCAAAATAAGAAAATCAAGTTTGTCATCCCCTCACCAGTAAAATTACCAGTATGATTACTTGAGTACATTTGAAAAGCTTCTCCTGAATACTGGGAGATGGTAAGAGGATAACTGGTTCAGTTTAGGTGGGACATTTTGAAATTGTCAGCCACATACTATAACTGCCTAATGAAAACCACTTCTACCACCTCCTAGGAGAAATGCTGTCCCCAGTAGTTCTTCCTGCAAAAAGCTACCAGGGCCAATGCCATGCATGAAAGGAGAAACCAACATTGCATCTCTGTGAAAACTGATGGAGAGGGATTCACAGTAAATCCAAAGGTAGTAAAAAACAAAGATAAGCAAACATTTTTGTGTAGAGCCATTCAAATATGAAGTTTCTGAAATAAGAACAATAATAAATACAAGCAAAATAAAGTTATTATTTCCCCTTCTCCTACAACCCTCTCCAAATCTCAAAAGGAAAAAAAATGAATCTAGCAAAACTCAGGTTCATCCAAAATAATTTTACTCCAAAGGGATGTAAATGAAAGTTCAGTTGAGCAAGTGGTCCTTCTGACTTTTTGTGCTATGGGTCACTGGAGAAAATCACGAAGTTTGAGCAATAAAAGTAAAGTTCTGACTTCAGATTGCCACGGAATATTAAAACTGAATTAACAGGAAACTCAGCACTGCATACTATATACTGAATCAATGTGGCTGGTTAATATTTTCACTAGTAAGGGGAAATTCAATACAGAAAAATCTCTCAGGAGACTTTAATTGAAATGAGGTGCATAGAATTAGATCACAATCCACAGGAACACGGAGGAGGCATATCCAAGTCAGCTTGAGGTTTTCAGAAAGTTTTCCTGAATGAGAAAACTTCTCATGAACTGAGTTCTTTAGGACAGAGTAACAAGATGTTGGATGAGGGAAAGACTATTTCATACTAAGAAAGTAAAAATAGCAAGGAATGGTGACATAAATAGCCTGGCATTTTTGAAAAACCACAAGTTATTTGGGAAGATGATACCCAAAGGATAAGTAAGACTTAGCTAGGGAAAACGTGAGGGGAAGAGTATTTTAGGCAGAGAAAACAGTGTGTGGGAAGACCCTGGGGAAAGAAAGAACTAGGCACATTTGCAGACCTGAACGAAAGCCACTGTGGTTAATGCATACTGAGGAAGGGCGAGAGCAAATCGAGGTCAGGTTGGGCAGATAGGAGGGGCCAGCTCATGCAGTGTCCCATGGGTATGTTAAAGACTGTAATTTGTTTTTAGTTCACAGAGAAACTATTAAGAGTTTTACAGAGGAGTGATATTTTTAAATGATTACACTGGATACCATGTGGAGAATAGATTATGAGGAGACAAGAGAGAGAACAATAGCAAGACTTAATTTGTCCAGAAAGATATGACATGATTTGGACCAGGTTTGTGGTCTTGGGGTTGAAGAAAGACAGATAAATGAATATAAATGATAAAACATAAGAGAAGATAGAAACATAAGAGAGAAATGATAAAATATAAGATGGAAATGATTGATTTATTCTATAGCTAGAGGGAAACATTAAGAAATTTTAAGATTTTAAGCAGGAATGTGACTTGATTTTGCTATTCTATGACAACAGTGTAGAAGACTAGAAGAGGAAAGGCAGACTAGAATTGTTTTTAAAAATATCAGTCAATGAGAAAGAAAAAGAGAGAAATAGAGGATATAATGACAGAAGATACATTAAGGAGATAGAATATCTAGTTCTTGATAAGTTGCTATAAGGATGATGGAGAATGGAATGTAAAATGAACAGATCTTTCGCTGAGTTTCTAGATAGACAGTTGTGACTTCAACTGATGTATAAGCTATAAAAGAAGACAAGAAATTTGGAGAATAAATAATAAATCATTTTCCAGATTGCTCAGTTTGTGGGACATCCAAGAATGTGTAGAAATGGTTCTGGGTTTTGGAAGGAAGGTCTGGATGAGTCAGAGAGAATCAATGTCATCAATGTAAAGGTGGTATTTGAAATTATAGATTTGCACGATTGTCTAGGAAGAATGTTTCAAACAATTAAACCTCATTTTGGTGTGTTGTTTTTCCCAATATATCGAAAGCTTAAGGCATATACATCTCATTACAAGTGATTTTGACCATGTTAACAAGCTCACTCACATAAATGTAGGAGGGTTAACAACAACAAACAAAAGGAAAATAAACTCATATTTTTCATACTTTCCATCTTACTCCCAAATTATTGAAAGCCAATAATACAGATTTATAGATGAAGGCATCCCTGAGGAACATCAAAGTTGCCTAAGATAGTGGCCCTCACATAGTAGGCTCTCAAAAATTATGTGTTAAATGTTGACCAGAACAATGAAAGATCCCAAATGGGACAAAGAAAGTAAATGGTTGAAGAGGAAGAAGGAAAGATGGTGCTAAAGAAGCCAAAGGAAGAGATAAAAACTGTCAAAAATATGTGGTAACTTTATCACACTCTATTTTTCTTTCTCCAAATTTAAATGACACATTTCAGCCTGTTGTCCACCAAAACTAATAATACTCACTTAGACAACCATCTCTAAGCTGCATGATAAACAAGGCAAAATTGAGGATGAGCTGTACTTTTGCTCAGTACATTAGCCTTCCCTTAATGCTTCCCTTTTATCTATCACCCAAAACAATCACCAGAATGCTAGTGAATGAGAATGATTTCATTTCAGGAATAAGCTACTGATAATAGCGAACATTAAAACACTCTCTCTCTCTCTCTCTCTCTCTCTCTCTCTCTCTCTCTCTCACACACACACACACACACACACACACACACACACACACACACACAAACCAAGTAACAAATCGTGTGAGATAAACTCCAGAAATGATCACAGTATCAGGACAGAAGTGTGGGGAGGTGTTGAAATTGAGAGTTGCTGGACTCGACTGTGACCTCCTTTGAATTTTTGTATTCCTAGTACCTGGAATATGATAGGCACTAAATAAATGTTCAATGATGTAGAGTGAATTAAATTTCCAAACTGAGAAGTCATGGTTTTCTTTTCCTTGTACCTTCAAGAATGCCTTCTGATGTGGTCTGTATTGCCTCTGGCTGGCTACTACCTGCTCATTCTCAGAAACTATGCTCATACATCTCCAAAAACCTTCCTTCAGCCACCTCCTCTTAGCCCCCTACAGTGTCCCCTCCCCACCATTACCTCAGGGCTGAGTTGAGGTGCCCTTTTGCATACCCCAACTCTGTGATACTTAGCAATGTCTGGGGACATTTTTGGTTGTCAAAACTTGGCTGGAAGTGGTACCATTAGCATCTAGTAGGCAGAGGCCAAAGATGTTGCTAAACATCCTACAATACACAGGACAGCCCCTCACAACTAAAAATCATCCAGCTTAAAAATTTTAATGTCTATAATGCTAACGTACAGAAGCCCTGTGCTAAAGCATTTTGCGTGTGTATCTCTCCTTGTACTTTTTGCATTGTATTACACTATATAGTCTTTAAAGGAAGGAATTTTTATCCATTTTATTCAAATTATCTGGCACCACAGATCACAACACTGCACTTATAAACCAAGGATCATGAATTAATTTGTTGCTGGAGCCTTCTGTTTATTTCTAGTGTCTGGCCTCAAACTAAAAAGTGGTAGATGGTCAATGAATGATTGAATATGTTACTTAATTCTTGACCACTTCAAATTCATTTTTCATCTCCTAGCCCATTCACATGACCTTGAAGGATTGTTATGTTAGTATTTCAAATTAGAATGTGTTGTGTGTAAATGTGGAGTTTTTATTCTTTAAGACTATGTATAAAAATTTAAAAGTAAACTTTTTCCAAGCATTAATCCTTGGGGTACCATACCACTCACATCTCTCCATTATATAAAGTATCTCTTTCTTTCCTTCATTGGCTTTCTATCTTTCTTATAGTTCCCTAGACATGCTAAAACAGGCTACAAAACTTATGGTAATTATATTGCCCAATGGCTTTCACTAGGGAAAGATTATTGAAAGCCTAAATCCATCTTCAGTTACAGCCACTGCTTCTTCCTTCTCTGCATGTTTATTTACCTACTCCAAGAACTTGTATAGGTTAGTTAGGCATAATTTCCTTTTACAGAGTGCCATGATGCCTATCCCTCCATTAGTTTTGTGTTTAAATGTTCAATAGATTTGTTTTCCATTCCTTTTATAGCTGGAACTTGTGAGGCCCCCTCAAGGGATGATATTAGCTCCTCTGAACAATCTGGACAAGAGATTACAACCCACTGGGCAGAGAATGCTGGCAGTGTAGCTCCTGGGAAATGAGCATCTGTCTGACTTCCTACCGAGCTCATCTAATGCTGTGTCCCAAGGTACGTATTTCCCCCTAACCTCAGTGGCTCCACTGTTAAAGCAAGCATGATATTTACTACTACTCTGTAGGAAAAGGAAGATCATGGCATAGTAGCACAAACAAGGACTTTGGAGTCCAGAAGACCTGCCTTTGAAACTCAGAGCTGCTATTCTTTAGCTGTGTGACCAGGAACATTCTTTTTTGTTTTTGTTTTTTCTTTTCCAAGTCTATAATTTATTGCAGGAAAAGGATTCAATACAGAAAAAAACATTAAAGTAAGGATATGCATCACAAACAACAGCAAGGAGTCCAGATGGACCAGACTCAGGCTCTAAATGTTTTCTCTCTGTTAAGGACTATACTGGACACAATTTTTCTCTCCAATTAGGAACCAGTGTATACATGGAACACTTTAGAACCAGGAGCATGAAATGGAATCTCAGATGTTAATTTTTACAATTTGCTGGTCAAGTAAGCATATTCCTGCTTTGTAACCAGTTTCTGATAGTCTCAATAAATGAGGTGTGAATCATCAGCATCACTCTTATCAATAATAATGCTGATAAACTGAGTACAAACTACTTCAAAACTTCTTAGACTTCTGATTACAAAGGAACACTTGGCAAATCAATAGGTTTCATGGCTTGATGGGGGGGGGGGTGTCACTGTGATGCAGAAATTTCAGCAGAACAATTTAGTGATAATTCTAGGCCTGCTGGAATTAGCCCTTATAGCACTATTGCTGTGAACAGTCACGTTGCTATCTTTTGATAGACATGTGCACATTTCTCTTGGGTGAAATTGTGCTGGATTACAGGGTATGAATATATTCAACTTCAATATATAATCCCAAACATTTTTCAAGTGGTTGTACCAACTTACGGTTATACGGACAATGTAAGAGGATTCTCATTGCTCTATAAGATTATATTATTGTTCCCTTGAGGTTTAGTCATTCTGGTAAGTGTATAGACATTCATTGTATTTTTATTAGAAGCAGGAGATAATATCTACTTCAGATGCTTAATGAACTAACACATACAAATATTTAGCAAAGGATTGGGCCAAAGTTAAGTAAATTAGAGCTCCTTTTTCTGGTAACTTTGTTACATGTTAGCCAATAGCAGTGAATTAGAGAGTTCAAGTGTAAGATCTAATTTTAAATCCTTTTTTTTTTTAAATGAGAGCAATGAGTGCACTGAATCACACCAACAAATTTTATCCTCTGCAGGAAGAAATATAAAATGTAGCAATAAAGCACAGTGTGGATTTTCTTGGTGGGGCTTCACATCTGGTAATAGAGCTCAATGAGCCCCTCTGATAAAGTATTCCCAGGTAACTCTCTTTTGGATTAGTAGCCTGCAAGATTTTTATTCTTTCTAATTTTCATGTGGCTGCCTCTTGTCTCTCAATCACAAGGACCAGAGATTCCAGCTGGCTAATATGTTGCATACTGTGAAGTGGATGCTATTTTAAATTAAGGCACTATATGAGAACATGTAAAAAGCATATAAAAATCATTTGACTTTTTTTGACATTCCCATATTTTTTGCATAAATACATAGAGGACACCTTCCAAATCTCCCCAATGGTCTGTCACAGTTCATCTCAAGGGGAATACAAATCACAGCAGCCAAATCCCAAGGAATACTCTAAAAGCAAGTGACTCAAAATCTCAAGTGGCTCCATCTTGTTCATTTGCTTTTCCACAGACTAGATTTTGTGCCTGGGTGATCACTTTTCCTTTAGCAAGAAGTAAATTGTATTTCAGCTGCTGCTCTTGCATATTTGGGACTTCACAGATCTTTGATTGCTGAGACGTTGCATATTGCATATAGAGCTGGCTTTAATGACGTGTTCATGGGAAATTAATGTGCCTCGTCAGGAACTGACATTCATCTCAACTGCTCTGGTAATGGGAGTTGCTGATCTGTTTGCCAAGTGGATGGCTTCTCTGAGATCAATATTCAAAGGCAGCATTATTACTAATAATAATATATTAAAGTCCATGCTATAAAGCTCTTCAAGTACTCAAATTTATTTTTCTCTTTAAGCCTGGCAAATGCCTTCAGTATTCAATAATCTGTATTTTAACCAGGACCTTAGCTCTGGTAAGTTTTCTTGAAAAATTTTAAATGATGGCCGCTTAAGAACTACCATCTTGGTAAGTCGCGGACCATTTTTATATAAAGTAAATGCCTAAAACTCATTTAAGAAGAAACCATTCAGAGAAACTTTGTTTTCCAGTATCCATTCTTGTGTGTTTCTTTGTCAAGAATATTAATTATTTCGGGGCGCCTGGGTGGCGCAGTCGGTTAAGCGTCCGACTTCAGCCAGGTCACGATCTCGCGGTCCGTGAGTTCGAGCCCCGCGTCAGGCTCTGGGCTGATGGCTCGGAGCCTGGAGCCTGTTTCCGATTCTGTGTCTCCCTCTCTCTCTGCCCCTCCCCTGTTCATGCTCTGTCTCTCTCTGTCCCAAAAATAAATAAAAATGTTGGAAAAAAAAAAATTTTAAAAAAAGAATATTAATTATTTCTCAGGTACCACTAATGAAAATGGAGGCTTAAAAATATAATGAATCAGCCAAATTGAGAAAAAAAACCTTACTATGGTTTGTAGTCAATGCCAAAGAGACTATTATACTTTTGAATTTGTAACAAATAGGCCTTACAACCTTTTAGAAATTTGCTATAATACTATAGTATAATAAATATAGCAAAAACCATTCTTAACCCACTAACTCAAAAGTGTAAGAAGTAAACTTCCTTCCTATCATTGAATCTATGTTTCTATTTTTAACCCCAATTCCCCTCCATTTTCATTTTGGTCATGGCTCTCTAACAGGAGATCAAAGCTGGTGGGAGGGGAAGGTCTGATCTGGACCTTGGTTTCAAGATTGCTTATGATGATACCCACTGCAACATCCTCATTCCCTCTGGTCCCATGTAAGTTTGAGCTGAAGTGTCCCTCATTCCTAAACTCAAGGCCTCATAGGATTTTGCCCCCATTACTTTGATGCCTTTCCTCTGTTTGGCATCATTTTATTGCCCCTAGATAACACTACCCATGAAAATTCTATAGAATGAAAACCCTCTTGATCTCTAGGTCACCCTTGAGCATATTTATGACTGACAGTGTTCTCTCTTTTATAGGTTGCTGGGGCACAGGTTTCTGCTAATATTGACTTTGAAAAAATATCCAGGATTTGTATCTAGGATTCCTGCATAAAGTGCAGGACTGATGAGGGAGAATGGTGTTTCTCACAAACCCAGCAGTTTCAAGCTCTCCGGGCTTCCCTTCTAAGGAGCTTCCCACTCCAATCGGGGAAAAGTGAAATTAGTCTCTAGACAGCAAGCCCTACTCGAGTTCTTCACACATGTTTTGAATCTGTTCTTTGGGCCTCATGTCCCCTGAGGCTTCTGCTTATGCGAATGAAAAGGCAGAAATGGCTCTTTTCACTCCACTTTGTATTATAAAACTCCTTCCCTAAAGCACTGAAAGCTCAATGGCCTCAGTACTTACATTTGAGAAGGGTTAAGTAGTATAAGGAAACACAGGAATAAAACCTCGGTTCATATTTCAAGTATTGCCACATTTCACTAAATATTATTTAATTCCAACTCTGTGTCATGCAAAGTGATGAGGGGGTGTGGGGCAAGCTGAGGGCAAAGTACAGGCTAACAGCACCCTCCCTCCAGGTGGGATACATGTGATATTCCTCAGACACTCCTAGCTACCCAAGAACAAAGGAAAGGGGTTTAAGTACTTGCCAGGGTAATGTGGGAAGAAACTAAGGCAAATGAAAATAATATTAAATTCCCTTACTGCGTACAGCCCATTGACAAGTCCTTGAAACAGGCAGGGCGACCTCCCTCTAGGAGCTCAGCTGCCTGGATGATAACACTTTGCTAGGGGCATAAGGGAATTAACATTATCCTGACCCTCTCTAGGATCCTGTAAGTCTACTTTAACTTGGAAAAATTCCTTTGGAAACTTCCTTTACTCCAATTCCCCCAAGATATATGCTGGCAATCATATTCCAAGCTTAAGGACCCCTGATATACATCTGAAGAGTCTCATGACTGAGGTTTTACTAAACAGTAACAAATGGCATTTTCCTAACAGCAGCTACCCCCTCAAGGTCCTGTAAGTAAACCTGTTCCAAAATTTCTTAGAGACTTATGCTCTTCCTGACACCCTCCCAACCTGAGGGTATATAATCAGCTACTCATCACAACCCCAGTGCAGCTCTTTCTGCCCATGGATCCTGTCCCTGAAAGGGCGGACCTACGCCGGCAGACTCCATCTTGTTCTGTGTCCTCCACCTTGAGTGACTATGTCCCCGACATGCCCCCTTTCCGGGAAAATTGCAGAAACCTCAGACCACGCCTCCTCCCCTTGAGTAACCTCCTGCTCACCAGTTCAAACTTCCCGATCAAAACATGCCTGGCGACCTGCGGAACAGGACTCCGACCCTTCCCCAGCCAATCGGCTGAGGCCACAGCCATAACCTCACCAACTGCCCCTAGACCCCTATAAAACCTTTGTGCTTTTGAAACTCGCTCTCTCTCTCTGGTATCTCACCACTGCGTCAGTGCAGGTAGGGGACTGAGCTCGAGCTAACTCGAATACAGACTCTTTTGCTTTTGCATCGGACTCGGCTTCCTAGTGATCTTTGGGGATCACGAATTCTGGGCATAATAGTCCCCATGCTTTAATAAAATCTTTGCACCAAAGACATCTTCAAGAATTCTTTCTTGGCCATCAGCTCCAAATCTCCCACCATCTAAGTTTCTACATGTCTTTTTTTTTTTTTTTTAACCATGCATTACTGATGCCTATCGTAGCATTTGAATGCTCATTAAATGTTAAGTATAGAGGAAAAAGAGAGTCAGATGAGAGTAAACAGTGTCCTGGTAGAGCTGGACTTTAAAGTTTATTTATTCATTCAGTTATTCAATCAATCATCCAAAAATACTTATCAAGGGAGGCCTGGCTGGCATCTGACTCTTGATTTTGGCTCAGGTAAATTTTCAAAAAATATTTATTGAGCACCTACTATATGGTAAGCACTGTTTAGGCATTTGTTTTAGTACAGTGACCAAAATGAACAAAATCCCTAATGAGTTTGCCTTCTAAAAAGGGATGAAGACAATAAACAAACAAATAAATATGCAGAACATCACAATATGATCAGTGATGTGAAGAAAATAAAACAAAGAAGATATATAGAGTGCGGCCCAGATTGGGAGTTTATTTTCTTTTCAAGAGAGCAAGGTCCAAAATGTCTACCTCAAATAAGGTTATATTTGGGCAAAGACCTAAAGGACATGCGAAAATGAATGATGTAGATGTTAGGGCTGGAGGGAGAAGGGACTATTCTATGCAGAGGGAACTATAAGTGCAAAGATACTGAGTAAAATGATACTCATTGTGTTTAAGGAACAGTAATGAGGCAGTGTAGGTAAAGCAAGAAGGAGGGTAGGTAATTAGGTCTGAAAAGTCTTTTATGTAGGTATTTTTAGTCTGTGACAAAGATTATGGATTTTATTCAGAGTGTGATGGGAATTCATTAGAGGGTTTTAGAACATAAGATTGACACACTCTTAAATCTTGATTGACATAAGTTAAGTTTTAAAAGTATCATTCTGACTGTTGCAGTAGAAAAGCCTATATAGGATCAAAGGTGAATGCAACAATACTAGTTAGGAGGTTATTCGAATTATGGTGCTTAAACCTGGGCTCTGGGAAGTAGAATGACTCCAGATGTATTTAGAAGGCACAGCTCATAGAATTTCCTCATGGAATGATATGGATTCTTAGAAAAATATCTGAATTAAGGATTACTCAGGATTTGGGCCTGGGCAACTAGGTAAATGGTGATACAATATCCTAAGAGAAGATATACTGCAGACAGAGCTATGTGGGGGGAGTAAGGGAGCAGAGGAATCAAGAGCTTTGCTCTGGACATTGTAGGAAAGGAAAAAGTTTTCTTCACCTTTCTTAGGATCCTTGGCTGGGTCTGAAAATTAAATTGACAAAGACAGATTAACAAGTGAAAAGAATATAAATTTTATTAAATTTTTCATGTACATTGGAACCTTAACAGGAGAATGAAGACCTGAAGAAGTGACTCGAGCAGGAAGCTTTTAGACAAATAAACAATAAATATGTGAAGAATTGACAAGACCAACGAGTTTGGGCTAGGGGTAATAACTGGTAAAAAAAAAAAAAAGTAACTAGGGAGATAAGAGTTAATTCAACAAGGTTTATTTGAACTGATTTCTTGGCCCCAGTTCCGCATCTGTGGTGATAAGAACATCTTCCCTCCTCCCAGTTACTGGGATGGTAACTTTCACATAGAAGATTTTTTTTTAAGTTTATTTATTTATTTTGAGAATGAGAAAAAGCATGAGCAGGGGAGGGGCAGAGAGAGAGAGAGGGAGAGAAAGAATCGCAAGAAGGCTCCATGCTGTCAGCACAGAGCCCTATGTGGGGCTTCATCTTATGAACTGCGAGATCATGACCTGAACAGAAATCAACAGTTGGACACTCAACTGACTGAGCCACCCAGGTACCCCCACATGAAGGTTTCATAATCTATTTCAGGGAAGAAGGGAGAGGGAGGGGTAGTCAAAGTGTCCTCCTTACTTGTGTTATTTTAATTTTCTTTAGCTTAAGATATTTAATATATCAACATGATGTATTTGGGGATAGCCTATCCTGAACCCCATCAACATGTTTACTTTGAGATATCTATCTGACATGCTGGTGGAAATTTAGAGTAGGGTGATAAAAATAAGAGTCAGCAGTGCAGCGGGAGAATGTGAGACGAGACACGTGAATCTGGGAGTCATTTGCCTATAGGAAGCTTTTCATATTGTGGAAATGGGTGAGATTAAATAGTGAGTGTATGTATAGAGAGATCAGAGGACTGAGGCCTGGACACTCTAATGTTTAGTCAAAATTATTCAAAAAGAAAAGAGTAGAGAAAAAGAAGGGCTCCTCTACCTCTAATGCCCAGGTAGCCAAAGTATGAAGGAGTTATGGGGTAGTATGGTCTGCTGGGGCAAAGGCTGCTGAAAGGCAAGTTAGGGTAAAAACTGAGAATTATGGATTAAATTTGGCAATGAAGTAGTGGTCATTGAAGACACTGATATGATCAGTTTCAAGAGTAGTGAGGACTAGGGGCACCTGGGTGGCTTAGTCAGTTAAGCGACCGGCTTAAGCTCAGGTCATGATCTTGCCCTCCATGAGTTTGAGCCCCACGTCGGACTCTGTGTTGACAGCTCAGAGCCGGGAGCCTGCTTCAGATTCTGTGTCTCCCTCTCCCTCTGCCCCTCATCCATTCATGCTCTGTCTCTCTCTGTCTCTCAAAAATGAATAAATGTTAATTTTTTTTAAAGAGTAGTGAGGACTAAAATCTGACTGCTTATTCAAGAGAGAATTGAAGGAATAGTGGACCATAATTACATAGTTCTTTATAGGAAATTTACTATAAAAAATAGATAAGGTGCAGACAGACATGGATTTGGGAAAAAGGAAAGATTATTATACTTTTAACTTTTTTTAAAAAAAAGTTTTATTTATTGGGGTGTCTGCATGGCTCAGTTGGTTGAGTGTCCAACTCTTGGTTTCAGCTCAGGTCATGATCCCACAGTTTGTGAGTTCAAGCCCCACACTGGGCTCTGGGCTGACAGTGCAGAGACTGTTTGGGACCCTGTCTCTCTTTCTCTCTCCTTCTCTCTCTGCCCCTCCCCCACTCGCTTAAACTTTTAAAAAAATAAAATTTTTTATTTATTTTTGAGAGACAGAGCATGACTGGGAGAGGGACAAAAAGAGAGAGGGACAGAGGACATGAAGCAGGTTCCGTGCTAACAGCAGCAAGCCTGATGAGGGGCTGAGATCATGATCTGAGCCGAAGTCCAAGACTCAACCAAGTGAGCCACCCCTATACTTTTAACGTTTAATCTTGAAATGATAGTAGATGCACAAGATGTTGCCAAGGTATTACAGAGATCCTGTGTACTCTCCACCCAGCCTCATGTACATGAAAAATTAAAAAATAAGACATGTTTTTTTGTTCTTATAAGAATTATCCAATATTGGGGAAAATGGATGATATAGAATAAATGGAGGTAAGTGTAGTGGTAAAAGCTCTTTAGTCGGTGAAGGGGTAAAATCTAGTACACAAGTAGAAATCTGAGATCTGGAAATCTGAGAAATCTGGATCTGAGCAGGGCATTGTTACTAGTGGAAAGACATCCTATACATGGTTTATATGTTTATTGGTGGGAATACATATGAATTTTCATCAAATTGCTCCCATTTCTTCAGGAGTATGCGGAAGTATGATGAGGTGTTGCTAGGTTGGGGATAATGTGTGTCATCTAGAAGAGGGGTAGGAATCTCTGGACTAAGAAAATGTAGTAGGGTTGTTGTTAGCAGTAAGGCCTCTATAAGGTTTGTGGTCGTGATTTTAAAGTGAAACTAATCAGTCTTACAGCTTCTTTCTCTTCAGTCACATTCAATTGTTTGGGTGAAGGTGTAAACGGAGAGTCAGATTCTCTCCAGGGATGACATTTCAACCAGAAAGTAGGACAACGAGAAACTGCAATAAGAGAATTGGAAATATATACTCAGGAGTGATTTCTATGATGGGCCATAGGATGTAAACCAAGTAAGGAGGGAAGAGAGGACATACATTGGAGAATGGTCAATGGATTGTAACTCCCAGCAGAGACAAACATTTCTGGAGCTTACACATTGAAGCAAATGAGCTTGAAATGTAGGAAGTGATGGTAAGAGATGGATATTTAGAGTTTGTGGACTCAGTGCAATTGTTGGTAATGAATAGGTCTGGATAATGACCATGGGAGGAAAAGACTGAGATGAAAAATTACCAAGATTATGGTGGCAGTAGTTTTGGAGAGAATAGCAATAAGCCAGATGGTAAAAGATTTGAGGCATAAGGGGAAGTGACAGACATCAGTGGATGACAAGCCAGAACCACAAGCCCATAAGATGCCCATAAGCAAATTAGAAAGAAGAAAACAAAACAAAACAAAACAAAACCCAGTATCCCCACTGGGGAGACACTGCTTCACAAAAGGTCAACTAGGAAGTGAATGGTTCCTTCGAACACCTTTAGACAAGGAGCCTCATCCATGACATGGATGCATCCCTGAGCCAGGTCTCATGACTTAGGAAGAACTCTATGAACCCTTTAGATTATAAATCATTGTGTAGGCACCATTTTGTCCCTGTACAATCATATGGGACAGCCGTGGCTATAATAAATGATTGATATTGAAATAATCTGGGCATGTATAACGAAGGAAGAAGCAACCTTCTGGGAGCAGCAACTAAGAATAAGAATGCTAACTCCCTTCCCCTCAGTCTCACCAGCATCTGAGTGTGAAAGGGAGAATTTCTACAGAATCTATGTTCTCAGAAAATAGCCAAGCTTTAGTAGAAGAAGGTAATGTTACTTTCAGAAGAAGGTGAGGATATCAGGAATTACTTAGGAAAAGTAATGTGTTTCATAGATGCAATGGAGGGAGGGGTTCAGGGATTTAAGAGGCTTTGAGAATGAATCTTGAACTTCGTGAGAAGATGTAACTACTTTGGATGAAGAAAATAACAGGATTAATCTTCATTGCATTTTAAGAAAGAAATCAATCCTAATTACTGCCTCCTTCTGAAGACTAAATTCTTTAGCATTCTTGATTAAATAGATATGCAGATAGGTAAAACTGGGGTTGGCCCAAAGAGGCTGCCTTTACCCATCTTTGCCTAACTTTGCCAAGGTTAGTGTGGAAGCTATGTGAGGGATTTACAAAGAGAATTAAGTACATGCCGAAATACAAATCTCTACTACCCTTAATAAAACCTCATTCATTCTGAATAAATTGATTTAGAATTTGTCTTATTTTGACCTGAGCTGAGCTAAAGCTTACTATTTTGTGGTATTTGAAGATAAGGTTTGCTCAGCAAAGTATTACTACAAATAATATTGCAGATGTTTAACTTACTTGGAAGTACTCTTTCAGTGACATTTACACATGAATGTGTTAAATTGATCCTGTTAATTTACAAGTGAGTCATTTAATTTGTTATAAATATATATGAGTGCATTTTCACACAGTAAAATCCTATTTATGATAAATACCCTGCCAAAAGTATGCCTCTATAAATATATAAATGCATGGTTATTCTAGTAGGGAGTATGTTCCCAATTTTGTCTCAACAACAGAAAACTTAATTCTGTGCCCAGTTATACAATTTTAGATAGCTATTGCATATATTTCTGCATCCTTTATTGTTTTAATTCTGTTGAATACCTAAACGTTTAATTTTGAAATAGCTTATTAACCTATAAGCTACCTTCAGACCTCTTCAAAGGACACAGCATGGTGTAGTATCAAAAAAACCCTACAATGGGACTTTAATCCAATGTTAATAAGGCTTATTAAAAAGTGAATTGTATACAAAGACCATATGATAGGCCACATATTACCATATTCTATACTGAAAAAAAGCTTTTAGAATAACATCTAACTAAAAAAAGAGGCAAACTTATGTGATTAAAAATTTGCAAAAACAAAGCTAAAGATGACAGAAAATTCACTACTAATTCCTACAGCCATCTTTTATTATATACACTTGTCTCCTTTCTATGAATATATATTAATAAGTTGTTATCCAAATGAATATATGTTTTGTAGGTTGTTTTGCTTTCCATATAATAGGTATCACTAAAAGTATATATTTTAAAGGGATAATTTTAATTTTCACCTATAGTCATGATGGAGTAACTGTTATCAGATTTGCCTGATAGGAAAAGATTTAAAAACTGCACTAAATATGAAACGGTTGTTTACAGGCACTGAATGACAAGCAACACAAATCTGTGATTACTAAGGAGGGCAGGGGAAACATAAGCCCTAAGATAGCCCTAGCTTTCCAGCTGGAGGCACTTTCCAGACTGCAATGCATGAAAATATACCCAAGCAGAGCATGTCTCATACAGCAGAGAACATACAGATGGAAATTTGGGGAAGCCAATATGAATGGAATTTAAAAAGCAAAGTACCAGAAAGTAAATAAATATAAGAAGAAAAAGAAGAAGGAGGAGGAGGAGGGAGGGAGGGAGTAAGGAAGAAAGGAATGAAGGGAAGAAAGAAGGAAGGGGGGAAGGAAGGGAGGGAGGAAGAAAAGGAGCCCTTGAATTTTTGACTCAATACTAAGCTGAGTATTTGTAGGAAGATTCCATGAAGTTAAACAAAATACTATCCAGGAAGAAACAACTATTGGGAGTTGTAGCTAAATGATTCCCAGAGCTGAATAAAAAAGGACTGAGAATTGTTTGAGCTCTGACCAGGGTAAAGATGACTTGTTCAAATCCCAGTGCATTCAGTAGAGACTCTAAAGGGTAAATTTAGTAGAACTAAACTATCTTTAAAGACTGCTATAGGACCTTTTTAACAGAGTTTAAAAATAAGCCTCGCAAAATTAGGTTGACCCACAAGTTACTTACCTGCCTAACAAACCAACAAACAAATCTATACTTTTAAAGAACATCCAGACCTTAAATACATATCATTCATAATGTTAACCATCTGATTGAGAAATGCTAGATATATGAAGTAAATAGGAGCCATTTTAGCCAGGAGAAAAACCAGTCACTAAAAACAGACCCAAATATAATGGAAGTGAATAACTTTTATAAATTTCAAGAATTTAAAGGAAAATATTATCATAATAAAGAGGCAAATGAAAGATTAAAAAAGAACCAGATGGAATATTAGTGCTAAAAAAATTAATATCTAAAATAAAAAAATATACTGATGGGCCTAATAGAAGACTGGACATTTTAGAGGAAAAAGTCAATTAACTTGAAGATTTTACAATACAAATTATCCAAATTGAGTCACAGAAGGAAAAAAGTGAATGAGAAAAAAGAATGAATAGACCTCTGATGAGGTATGGAACAATATCAAGTGGTTTAACATGTGTTATTATTAACCCATATGAGAAATAAAAGAAAGGACGTCACGATAGATCCTATAGACATTTAAAGGATAAGAGACCTTATGAACAAATTTATCCCAATAAATTTGACAACTTAGATAAAATAAATGGGTTTCTGAAAGATGGAAATTACCAAAATTGAATGGTAAGAAATAGAAATTCTGCATAGCTTCATACCTAAAGAAAAAAAAATGAATTTGTAATACAACCCTCAAGATAACTCCTGGTCTAGGTGGATTCACTGGTGATTTTTATCAAATGGTTAAGCAATAAATTATATAGATCTTTCATCAACCCCCTCAGAAACTAGAAAAGAAGGAAACAATTCTCAACTCATATACTCTAATAATAAAGCCAGAGGAAAACATTAGAAGAGAAGAAAATTAGAAGACAACATCCTTCCTGAACACAGATGCATAAATCCTTTATAAAATATTTGTAATACTGTGATATATAAACAGTATCATGACTAAATGGGATTTATCCCATTAATGCAAAACAAGTCAGTATAAGCCACTATAATCAATAATCAATGTATTTCATCACATTATGAGAATAAAAGGGGAAAAATAAAGAAAGAAAGAATGCAATTCATCGTATTAACAGATTAGGAGGAAACAAATACCCATTTCAATGGTTGTAAGGGCATTTGACAAAATTTAACACTGGTTTAAGACAAAAATCTTTCAGTAAACTAGATCTAGAAAGGCATTTCGTTAGTCTCATAAGGAGTGTCTACCAAAACATATAGATAATCCATACTTAAAGATGAAACTCTAAGGTTAAGAAAAATAAGAAGAATGTTTTTCCCTCACTGCCACTATTCAGCATTCTACTGGATGCCCCAGATAGCAGGAGAAGAAAAAGCAGCAACTTTCAGTCTGGAAAGAAAGAAGTATATACAGCATGATCATATATGTAAAAAATTCTAAGAAATCTGCATAACAGCTGTTACAACTAGTAAGTGAATTCAGCAAGGTCACAGTATATACGGCCAATAAACAAAAGCCATTTTTTATAACTTATCAAAAAACAAATGGAAAATGAAACTTATTAAATATTTCAATTATAATAGAATCAAAAGCAAAATTCTTAAGGATAAGTTAAGAAAGAAGTGTAAGAATTATACACTAAAGACTACAAAACATTGCTGAGACAAATTAAAGAAACCCTAAAGGAATAGTAAGCTATATTATGGTTAGATTAGAAGATTATATCATTAAGGTACTATTTCTCCTGATTAATCCTTAGATTTAATATAATTGTAGGCTTTTTTTTTGGTAGAATCAATTGAAATGCTGATTCTACAATTTATATGGAAGTGTTAGAGACCTCAAATAGCTAAAGCAATTTTGAAAAAGAAAAGGAACTAATTCAGAGGATTTATACTACTGATTTCATGATTTATTATCAAGTACACTAATCTAGACGGTGTTATATTGGTATAAGGATAATACATAGATCAATAGATCTTTTCAACAAATTATGCTTGAATAACTGCTAATTCAAAGGAAAAAATAAATTAAACTTGCTCTTACCTCACACCTTACACACAAACTAACTAGAAATAAACCATAGACCTCAACATAAAAGCCAAAACTATAAAAACTTCTGAGAAGAAACATAGGAGAAAATCTTTATAACTTTGGAATACACACAAATTTCTTAGGATAAAAAACTATTACTATAAATTTCAAAAAATTGAAAAGTTGGACATCATCACAATGAAAAACTGGAGTAACAATACTAAATATTGACAAAGGTATGCACGAACTAGAACACAATTACATTATTTTGCTAGTGAGACTCTAAAATGTCACAGCTATTTCAGGCAACTATTTGGCAATTTATCATAAACTTAAACATGCATCTACCCTATACTCTACAATTCTACTCTAAAGATAAATGAGAATATATGTCTACAAAAAGACTTCAAGAATATTCATAACGGCTTTATTCATAATATCAAAAAAGGGGAAACAATCTAAATGTCTATCAATAGGAAAATGGACAAACTGTGAGATATTCACAATGCAATCATTACTCGGCAATAAATATGAACAAATACTGAGATATGCAACAACATTATGAATCTCAAAAACATAATGCTGAGCAAAGAACCTAGAGTACATACTATATTATTTCTTTTATATGAAATTCTAAAATAGACAAAACTAATCTATACTGACAGAAAGCAGGTACGTAGTTGCCCAGGCCCAATGACTGGGGAAGACTAACTGCAAAGGGCATGAGAGAACTTTTTAGGGAGATGGAAATGTTTTATATTTTGACTGATTTGGTGGTTACTTGGTTATGTCAAAAATCATTGAAGTTTATACCTAAATGTGTTCATTTTACTGAATGAAAATTATACTTCAAAAAAGTTGATATTTGGGTCAACTTGGATAGCTTACAGCATAGTTGGGGATGAAGGGAAAAGGAGGTTATAGATATTATCTATACTGCAGGTAAACTTTCAATCAATGTACTCAAAATTTAATGGTAACCACTATAGCTAGTACAGGAATAAACTTTTTACACCACTACAGGAAAAAAAATCTATTATTGTAACCATAGACAGAAAACAGCAGGAGAGAGATGGAAAACAATAGGAAAAAGCATATTTGTGAGATAAAATATTTAAAAGACACTTAAAAAAAAAGACAGATCCCGCTATATATTATTAACAAGAAAAACACCAAGTAACAATAGAACTTAGAAATAAAGGAACAAGCAGGGATAGAAGGAACATAGCTCTAGATTATAAAGGCCATATACAAAAGACCCACAGCTAATATCATCCTCAATGGTGAAAAACTGAGAGCTTCCCCCCTCAGGTCAGGAACACAACAGAGATGTCCACTCTTACCACTGTTGTTCAACATAGTGTTAGAAGTCCTATCCTCAGCAATTAGACAACAAAAAGAAAGAAAATGCATTCAAATCAGCAAGGAAGAAGTCAAATTTTCACTGTTCACAGATGACATAATACTCTAAGGTGAAAATCCAAAAGATTCCACCAAAACACTGCTAGAACTGATACATGAATTCAGCAAAGTCACAGGATACAAAATGAATGTCCAGAAATCTGTGGCATTTCTATACACCAAAAATGAAGCAGCAGAAAGAAAAATTAAGGAATTGATCCCATTTACAATTGCACTGAAAAACATACAGTACGTAGGAATAAACTTAACCCAAGAGGTAAAAGATCAATATGCTGAAAACTATAGAAAGCTTATGAAAGAAATTGGAGAAGACACAAAGAAATGGAAAAATATTCCATGATCACGGATTGGAAGAACAAATATTATTAAAATGTCTATACTACCCAAAGCAATCTGCACATTGAAGGCAATCCCTATCAAAATAACACCAGCATTATTCCCAGTGCTAGAACAAACAATTCTAAATTTTTATGGAATCAGAAAAGACCCCAAATAGCCAACGTAATGTTAGAAAAGAAAACCAAACCTGGAGGAAACACAATTCCAGACTTCAAGCTGTATTACAAAGCTGTGATCATCAAGACAGTATGGTAACTGGCACAAAAACAGACATAGATTGATGGAGCAGAATAGGGAACCCAGAAATGGACCCACAAATGTATGGCCAACTAATCTTTGACAAAGCAGGAAAGAATATTCAATGGAAAAAAGAAGATCTCTTCAGCAAATGGTGTTGGGAAAACTGGACAGCAACATGCAGAAGAATGAACCTGGACCACTTTCTACACCATACACAAAAATAAACTCAAAATGGATGAAAGACCTAAATGTAAGATAGGAAACCATCAAAATCCTAGAGGAGAAAACAGGCAACAACCTCTTTGACCTCAGCCACAGCAACTTCTTACTAGCCATATCTCCAGAGGCAAGTTAAACAAAAGCAAAAGTGAACTAGTGGGATCTCATCAAGCTAAAAAGCTTCTGTACAGCGAAAGAAACAACAAACTAAAAGGCAACCAACAGAATGGGAGAAGATATTTGTAAATGACATATCAGGTAAAGGGTTAGTATCTAAAATCTATAAAGAACTTATCAAACTCAACACCTGGAAACAAATAATCCAGTGAAGAAATGGACAAAAGACCTGAATAGACACTTTTCCAAAGAAGACACCCAGATGGTGAACAGACATATGAAAAGATGCTCACGTCACTCACATCACTCATCACATCACTCACATCACTCATTATCAGAGAAATACAAATTAAAACTATAATGAGGGGGTGCTTAGGTGGCTCAGTGGACTAAGTATCTGACTTTGACTCAGGTCATGATCTCACAGCTTGTGGGTTTGATGCCTACATTGGGCTCTGTGCTGATAGCTCAGAGCCTGGAAGCTGCTTCGGATTCTGTGTCTCCATCTTTTTCTGCTCCTCTCCCACTTGCACTCTGTCTCTCTCTCTCTCTCTCTCTCAAAAATAAATAAACATTAATAAAATAAAATAAAATAAAATAAAATAAAATAAAATAAAATAAAATAATAAAATGTAAGGACGGTTAAAAAAAAAAGAAACCACAGTTAGATACCACCTCACACTAGTCAGAATATCTAAAATTAACAACTCAGGAAACAATAGATGTTGGTGAGGATGCAGAGAAAGGGGAACCCTTTTGCACTGTTGGTGGGAATACAAACTGGTGCAGCCACTCGGGAAAGCCATATGGAGGTTTCTCAAAAAATTAAAAATAGAACTACCCTACAAGCCAGCAATTGCACTACTAGGTATTTATCCAAAGGACACAAAAATGCTGATTCAAAGGGGCACATGCACCTCAATGTTTATAGCAGCACTATAAACAATAGCCAAATTATGGAAAGAGCCCAAATGTCCATCAACTGATGAATGGATAAAGAAGTTGTGTGTGTGTGTGTGTGTGTGTGTGTGTGTGTGTGTGTAGAGAGAGAGAGAGAGAGAGAGAGAGAGAGTGAGAGTGAGAGTCAGATCTCTCACTCTCACTCTCTCTCTCTCTCTCTCTCTCTCTATACATATATATATACACACACAACTTCTTTATCCATTCATCAGTCAATGGACATTTGGGTTCTCTCTCAGATCTCTCAGAGATCTCTCACTCTCTCTCTCACTCTCACTCTTTCTCTATAGATATATATCTAGTTGTGTATGTATATATATAAAGTTGTATATATACATACACATATATACATATATATATAAAGTTGTATATATACATACACAACTAGATATATATCTATATCTATATAGACATATATATGCAATGGAATATTACTAAGCAATCAAAAAGAATGAAATCTTGCCATTTGCAACAACGTGGATGGAACTAAACTGTATTATGCTAAGTGAAATAAGTCAGTCAGAGAAAGATAAATATTATATGATTTCAGTCATATGTGGATTTAAGAAACAAACAGTTGATCATAGGGGAAGAGAAGAAAAAAATAAGATAAAAAGAGAGAAGGAGGCAAATTATCAGAGACTCTTAAATACAAAGGACAAACTGAGGGTTGCTGGAGGCTGGAGGGGTATTTGGATGAGGGTATAGGCTAAATGGGTGATGGGCATTAAGGGGCACTTGTTGGAATGAGCACTGGGTGTTATACATAGGTGATAAATCACTAAATTCTACCCCTGAAATCATTATTACACTATATGTTAACTAAATTGTATTTAAATAAAATTTTAAAAATAAAAAAAGAAAGGAACAGAAAAAATATATACCAGAAAATGGAAATAAAAGAAAGCATATATAACACTATTAATATATGAAATAAAACCAATTCAGAAAGCTGAATCTTATCCCAAGAAAGATATTTAGCAAATGTTATTGTTTATCACAATGTGTGTCTTAAATCTTTGTTTTCCTTTGAATATGCCTCATATTCTTTTTAAAAACTAATTCTATTAAATAAAGTAAAAAAAGAATAAAGCATATCATATAAAGATAATAAACTAGTATAATAGTTCACAATATATTTCCCTAAATCTCAGTCATTCTGCCTTAAAATTCCAGTTGGAGGATATCAACATTCCAGTTTAAATCCTGACTTTTCATGACAACTATTCTTCTCTTTCTTGAGGGAAATACATAGAAAAAGGCATGCCTTGTTTGATCCCCAGCTGACCTCCTGGCCTTTCAGTCTGCAGCATCTGCAGAAAAGATTTTTTTCACAGTTTTCTCTAAGAACAATAGGTAGTTAACTATAATTTTATTAAATATATAACAGAGTTCCTGCTCATGTAATACAAACTCCTCCAAAAACTCATCTTCTGAAAAATTTCACACTAAAAGGAGTATCATTTTAAGGGAAAAACAGGTTTGAGAAAGATCAGTCAAAGCTTCTGAAACTTTTTGTTCAGAGCACTAACATAAACAACTGCAACCCCCAAAATGTTCAAGCACGGTTAAAAAAATAAAACATGCTAAATCCCTAAAAAATATCATTTAATGGGGCGCCTGGGTGGCGCAGTCGGTTAAGCGTCCGACTTCAGCCAGGTCACGATCTCGCACTCGTGAGTTCGAGCCCCGCGTCAGGCTCTGGGCTGATGGCTCGGAGCCTGTTTCTGATTCTGTGTCTCCCTCTCTCTCTCTGCCCCTCCCCCGTTCATGCTCTGTCTCTCTCTGTCCCAAAAATAAATAAACGTTGAAAAAAAAAAAATTTAAAAAAAAAAATATATCATTTAATATAGGACTTTAACACTGAGTGAGAAAAATAAAGGCCAAACTAGGGACAACTGTAGGGAAAGATTAAAGCTACAATTTTATGGACACAGGGAAAATGCACTTGCAGGAGAGAACATCTCACCTAGCTGAAGCGAGAGAAAGAATATGGGGGTACATCCAGTACCACATCCTGGTTAGGTGCAGGGCTTGAGGTTCAGCTGCTGTTACTTGGTAGGACAGAAGCATTTATGTGTTGAAGTGAACCTATGAGCCAGTGAGCCTTCTGTCACAACATCATCCCGTTTATGAATCATATTAACCAATTTGCATCAGAGAAATATTTGCTATGGCAAAACAGAATGTAACTTAAAAAACACACCCAGGTCGGGGTGCCTGGGTGTTTCAGTCATGTTAAGCAGCCAACTTTGGCTCAGATCATGATCTTGTTATTTGTGAGTTTGATCCCCAAGTCGGACTCTGTGAGGACAGCTCAGAGCCTGGACCCTGCTTTGGATTCTGTGTCTCCCTCTCTCTCTGCTCCTCCCCTGCTCACTCTCTGCCTCTGTCTCTCTCTCAAAAGTAAATAAACATTAAAAATAAAATTAAAAAAAAAAACCCACACACCCAAGTCAATTTTCCAAGGCAATAATGAGGCAGAACTGATGAGGGAGTGTAAGGCAAGCTGAGGGCAAAGTACAAGCTAACACACTGCCCCCAGCCCAGGTGAGATGTGTGTGATATTCCTCAGGCCCTCCTACCCAAGAACAAAGGAAAGGAAAGAAAACAAATGGTTAATTGATAGAGATCACAGTCATACAAGACATGAATCTCCATCAGTTTACAATTATCTTTGTAAATTACAAGAAAAAGGCAATCTTATCAATAGCCTAATCTCCAGAAAATCTATAGACTCAGTTTCCTAGAGCCCTAACATCACCCTCCCCTCCATAGCGATGGGGAACAAAGGCAAGAAGGCAATGGCAGATAAAATTGAATTTCCTTAAAACCTGCAGCCCATTGACAAATACTTGAGGCAGGCATAATTCCATGCTTTGCTAAAGGGAAAAACAACTTAGCTTGACAGCAGCTAAACCTCCAGTAATTTGTGAGTCCTTAGCATATGGAAAATCCCTTTAAGAAACTTCCTCTTGACTTTACCTCCCCCAGCCCCATAGTATGTAAGGAGTCACTCTTCACAACCCCAGTGAAGCTCTTTCTTCCACGACAGGGTCCTGTCCCTGTGCTTTACTAAAATCACCTTTTTGCGCCAAAGACATCTTTAAGAATTCTTTCTTGGCCATCTGCTCCGAACCCTCCATCACCCCAAAACTTCATCAGAACTATTAACTGCTACTCCCTAAAGAATAAAATTTAAAAACAAATAATCAAAAGAACAAAAATCATTTTTAGAAAAGCATCTTTTTTCATCATGCATCTTGCTAGTCAACAAATTGGGAAATCCTGAAAAGGGATAGGTCCCAAAACCTGATAATAGCCTATGGAAAAATAAAAACTACTAATTCATACCAAAATAAGATATATGATGAGAATATTGAATTCTTATAAAGCTAAATCAACATTATTTTTAAAGTTTTTTTAGTGTTTATTTTTGAGAGAGAAAGAGTACGAGGGGGGAAGGGGCGGAGAGAGGTGGGGACAGAGGATCCGAAGCAGGCTCTGAACTGACAGTGGCAAGCCCAATGTAAATTGACATTATTTACACCCTTTGTATGTCAGGTAACCAGACACAATTTACCTCAAATTACCATTTGTTGCCACTTTTTAAAGTATCTTGGTTTTATTATATGGTAATCCTATTTATAGCATTTTTTACTTTTTTGTACAATGTTGTGGTCTATTGTTTCTTCTTAAAATAGATCAGCACAAACAGTATGTATAGGTATATAAATTATCTCTAATCTGCACCCTAGCCGAGGGCCCACAGAGGCTGTTAGCATATAAAGTCTCTTAATCAAGAATCTACACTACAAGTGTGCTTAGTTTGCACTTGACACATGCTAATCAAGAACCAAACCACAGAAATGGCTAAGACAATTGTTTTAAATGTGAAGGACTGAACTAGAGGGCTTTTTAATTAGATAAGGGGTATTAGAAATAATTGGTAAACTGAGTAATATTCAAGACACGTGATTGGCCAGAAAGATTGTATCTAAATCTTTGCATGAACAAAATATAAGAATACCAATTTCAATAACCAATACCTTTATTTTATTTTGAGAGCGTCCATGAGTGGGGGCGAGGGGCAGATAGAATCTTTTTTTTTTAATGTTTATTTATCTTTGAGAGAGACAAAGAATGTGAGCAGAGGAGGCATGGAGAGAGAGGGAGACAGAATCCAAAGCAGGCTCCAGGCTCTGGGCTGTCAGCACAGAGCCCGACGTGGGGCTTGAACTCACAACCGTGAGATCATGACCTGAGCCGAAGTCAGACGCTTAACCAACTGAGCCCCCCAGGGGCCAAGAAAGAGAGAGACAGAGAGACAGAGACAGAGACAGAGAACAGACAGAGACAGAGAAAGAGAATCTTAAGCAGGCTCCAGACTTCAAGCTGTCAGCACAGAGCCCATCACAGGGCTCAATTCCATGGCACTGGGATCAAGACCTGAGCTGAAATTAAGAGTTGGATGTTCACCTGACTGAGCCATCCAGGCTCATCAACAACCAGCGCCTGACTGAACTAGAAAATGTCCACTGGTCTTGCCAAAAGCATTGTGTTGCTTCCATCTTGAAGTGACTTTTTATGTCAAGTGCTTATTAGATGCCTGAGGGTCATAAAGCAAAGGTCTTTGCCCACTGCCTGGAATAGGCTTTGGGATTGTTTTGGTGCCTGCTTGCTAATAAATTCTTGCATTCATAGAAAATTCATCCTCAGGCTTTTGATTCATCATAATATCACAACAGGTGGTGAGGTTGTAGGCACAGAATCACATAGTCCCCACCTGCTTCTAATTGTCACAGACTATTGGCATTTAACAACAAAACCTGACAGACTGTGACAGGTCAAACTGGCTTAGGGTTTTCAACGTGAGTTGTTGGTTTTTTAAATGAAAGAAGTGTAAAAGTAAATATCAGCATTTGTTTCGTTTTGTTTTACTTATTTTGTGTTGCTTGTCTTATTCTACAGCTCAAACTAAAAAGTAGCAAAATGCTACGATTCATTTGTATTTTACTTCATTATACTTGTTATTTATTCATAAATGGATGGACCTCATCCTTTTGGACTAAAGGAATAAACTATTGATCTAAAATGCGCATGGAGTGGGGGGTTGGTGCCTGGGTGTCTCAGTCAGTTAAGCATCCAACTCTTGGTTCTGGCTCAGGTCACGATCTCACAGTTTGGTGAGTTCGAGCCCTGTGTCAGGCTCTGTGCTGATGGTGCCCTGCCTGCTTGGGATTCTCTGTCTCCTGTCTCCCTCTCTCTCTGCTCCTCCCCTGCTCACACTGTCTCTGTCTCTCTCAAAAATAAATAAATAGACTTAAATTTTTTTTTAAATTTAAAGATTAAAACATTAAAAATTAAATGCTCACAAAACTAGAGAGGATGGTGAATCAAGCAAGATTTGGTGAATGAAAGGATGTGGACAAAAGTAAAATTTATGTGATGAATTAAATACTAATCTGGGGTTTTACAGACTATACGATTGTGTCATTGGAGGAGATGGTAAATTGAGGAAGAGAAACTGGATTGGGGAGGGCCAAGAATTCATTAATTACATTTTTAATATATTGTACTTAAGGCCACATCAGGTCATTCAATTGAAAATACAGTCTAGGGGTGCCTGGGTGGCTCAGTCGGTAAAGTGTCCAGCTTTGGCTCAGGTCATGAGGCAAATTCTCATGAGTTTGAGCCCTGCTTCAGGCTCTGTGCTTACAGCTCAGAGCCTGGTGCCTGCTTCATATTCTGTGTCTCCCTCTCTCTCTCTCTCTCTCTCTCTGCCCCTCCCTGAGTCATGCTCTCCCTCTCTCCCCGCCCCCTCAGAAATAAATAAACATTAAAAAAACGTATTTTGAGAAGTATAGCCTAGAGCAAAAGTGAGTGTTGAGGCTGCATTTTATTTATTAAGCAATTATTACTGTGACTTTGCCAGATGTTAAAGTAAGAAACTGGGTATACATACATGGTGAAAAGGCAGATTTAGTCCCCACCTTCACAGAGGTTATAATTTGAAATTAATGGTCTAGGATAAGCACTTGCTGATCACTATTTCAAGAATGTATCAAATGTCACAGAAAAGTCAAAGTAAAAATTAAAATGGAGAATGGCACCAAATTTGGCAATAATAAAGTCATCAATAATCACTGAGAAAACAGTTTCATCAGAATGATGAGAATAGAAATTAGATTATAGAGGGTTATCAAAGGGGTAGAAAAGAACAGCTTAATAGATGGCATCACTACTGTCCTCAAAATTAAGAAGAGTTTTTATGAAATGATCACTTGTTCTCTTTGGCTCATGCAGAACCAAATTGGAAAAATAAAAGTTGGCTTTAACTAAACCAGGAAGACTTTAAATCCTTATAAGAAATAATTAGCATAACAATAGCATTCTCAAATGTCCAAAATAAAATTTGTAAAATGTAGAAATTGTTGCCTTTCAGGTTTTCACAGATACAAAATTGTCTTAAAATATTCTAAACAAAAAACATCCGTTAACACCGTGATCATATACCTCTCAAAGTGTCTTGCAAGCTGCATATAGAGAAGTCAAGAAGACCCAATTTTGAGCCTGGAAATGGAAAATAATGGTCTCTTCAGAGACGTGGGGAACCCTGAAGAGAAGGAGTTGGGGGAGCCTCATCGAGGCAAGTCAATGCGTTGGAGTTAAAAGACTGAGCTGAAGTACGGATGTCCTGTTCACATTGGTTTCTTTTGAGAAAAACTTCTCTTTGGTCATTTTCCAAAGTCATACCAATCTTCCCTAAATTTTTTTCTGCAATATTTCTTAAGATCAGCAACCTATTCCTGGCTTGTCATTTTCTAAATTCACCTATTCTTTTCTTGAAGGATGTATTCCAATGGCCCTTTTAGAGTCTTCTGGAAACTCTCTTTTTCCACATTACGTCTATAAATGGTGGTTTTGCAATCCCATCTCCAGGTTCTTTCAGGATCCTGATGTACAATCTGTGTGGGCTTAGAGTCTTGAAGTCATTTAAAACAAATGTGTCTCTTTTCATCTACCCGCCTACTTTGAGCTTTAATTCCCTATTAATGATGTTCATTTATTTAAAAAGATTGCAAATTCATACTAATTCAGTTTAGCCTTTGCCCTTTGTCATTTAGTAACACTAGTTAATAACATTGTTGCATTTCATTTTAGACTCTATTTTCATTTGGCCCTGCAGATTATTAGATAGGATTTTGAATGGTCTTGTTATGGGAGGGTTTACTTTAAAAGACTTTCTTTGTGAATTGCAACTTAATGTCACTGAATCATTATTTTAACTAACAAACCAGCAATGGAGTGTTTTCACAGCCACTGGTTACCCAAAAAATGAGCCAACCTATGGCCTTTTCTGGGTGGGAGGAATCCACACTGATAGTATCATCCTTGTTTTCTGTAATTAAAAGAATAAAGATGTCTTATTATAAGAAAACACAAGATGTCTTTGAAACACCTAACTTCTAGTGTTTCTAGAAATTCAATCCATTGAGATGCTTTTCTCCAAATTGAAGAAAAATAGAACCGCTCCTAGGCTGAGGTTTTGGTGTGTCAAGTTTCAGCCTACAGTAGATTTTTTATGGCAAACCTATGAATCTCTGAAAATAAGAATGCATGTGGAACTGCTGACATAGCTTCCTTAATGGAGCTACTCCCTCCTGGCACTGATAGGATTTTATCCAAGAGCCAGAGATGATGGGCCGAAATTGCTTGTCTCAGAGGAAGCAAGATGAACATTTGAATAAAAAAGTGCCTTTTGTCAGTTAATACTTTCTCAATTTGTCAGTAAATTTGTTAGTGAATACAGCATCCTCCCAAAAAAATCACTTCTTAACATCTAAGGGATTCCTAAATGAGTTTTTGTGTTCAAATCTGGATTTTTTTCATGTAATTGTGATATTTTTAAACCATGAGTTTGAAAAAAAAATAACCAAAGAAATTAATCCTTGTCTGTTTTGTCTAGGAATGGAACAATAGTTCAGAAATGGAATTCTTAATCATTTCATTGCAAAGTTTTCCTTGCCTCATTTTCCATGCGTAGAAATGTAGGTGAATTAGCTCCGAAAACAGCAAGTAAGAATTACTATTACTGGGGGTGCCTGGGTGGCTAAGTCAGCTAGGTGTCTGACTCTTGATTTCAGCTCAGGTCATGATCTCACAGTCATGAGTTCGAGCCCCGCATTGGGCTGACAGTGCAGAGACTGCTTGGGATTCTCTCTCTCTCCCTCTCTCTGCCCTTCCCCACCCCTCCAAATAAGTAAACATTAAAAAAAGAATTACTATTACTAGGAGAGTAATACAAGCTTTGATCTGAACAATGTTTTTCATTTTACCAAATAATATTGCCAGTAATAAAAGGATATAAGATTTGGAAATATCACCCTCTATGAAATGAAAGAAGAGTACAGAGCACTGAACTACAGAATGCACAAAACTTTTAAATAAAAAAAAAAAAAAAAAAAAAAGTCCAAGTCTGATAAGCATGGACCTCTTGATTTTGGCTCAGGTCATGATCTCATGGTTTGTAAGACAGAGCCTGGTGTGCTGGGCTCTGTGCTGTTAGTGTGGAAACTGTTTGGGAGTCTCTCTTTCTCTCTTTCTCTCTCTTTGCCCCTCCCCTGCCTCAAATAAATAAATAAACAATAATGTCATTTTAAATATCATGCATTATGTTAGTTTTCTTTCGCTACTGTTACACATTACTACAAAGTTAGCTGCTTAAAACCACATTTATTACCTTAAAATCTGGAGGTCAGAAATCTGAAATGGGTCTCATTCGACTAAAATCAAGGTGTTGCTGGGCTGTATTCCATTCTCGAATTCTAACAGAGATTCTGTTTACTTGCTCTTTCCAGTTTCTTGGAGCTGCCTTCCATCTTGCCCCCTTCCATCATCTTCAAAACCAGCAACAGTAGGTTAAGTTCTTCTCCTGTGCCATCCCTCTGACCTCTTTCTTCTTTTGCATACTTCTTCCACATTTAGGGACCTTTGTGCTTACGCTGGGCCCAGGTGGCTAACCCAATATAATCTACCTGTCTTAGAGTCAGCTGATTAGATCTTAATGCCATCTGCTATCTCAATCCCCCTCTGCCATGGAACATAAATTCACAGCCCTAGGGATTAGGACATAGATATCTTTGGAGGGCCATTATTCTGTCTACCAAACATACACAGATTTTAGTTTGCATAAATCAGAAAAAAAAACACATTCATAAGAATTTTAGCGACCAAAATTGCCTTTCATCATACAATGTTTGCTTTTTTTTTTTCTAGAAACTTTAGGTTAGAAAATTTTCATAATTTTTATCTAAAAGATCTTTTGGTAGAACTTCAAGATTGAACAAAAATGGGATAAATATTGTCATAAAGGTATCTGTATTATTGATATCAGTGATTTAATCATAAATCAAAAAGGGAAGAAATATATCTATATTGATAGCCTTTCTCTATTGTGTATGTTTTGCTTTCACAGTGTGTTAAGTAGACCTGATTCCATCAGTTTCCTTCCAGGACATTAAAAGTATTTAATTCAACAGATTATATATATAAGTAAAATGAAAATATTAAAATGCAAAATGGCACCAAAATATAATACAGAGTTAATAATTAATAATATCACTCTATTATTAGCTTGGCTTCTACACTCTAAAAACATTAAAAAGCCAAATGAGTCCCAGATTTTTCACTTTACAATCAGACTTTAGTTTTGTAATACTCAGGTTTTATTAAGGGTCCCAAGAGCTTACAATGGCAGACAGTTCCCCAAATGCTCACAGTGTTGCCTGAACTCTGCTATATCACCTCCAAACTGCTAGCTCTTTCCCACTGATGCTCTCCACACACTCTCAGGGGTTCTTCCAACCCCCCCCCCCAACTAAATATTCTCCCTTTTCTTTGCCAGTGGGGCACAATGTCTTTTAAACCCAGTATTTCCTAGCTCCATTAAAGTCATGGCCTTAAGAATTAAGAATTGAATCAGTGTCATACATAAATTTCAAAGGCAGAGAAGGGAATTGTCTATGAAAATCCATCTTGGGGAGCCTGGGTGGCTCAGTTGGTTCAGTGTCCCACTTCAGCTCAGGTCATGATCTCAAAGTTCATGGGTTTGAGCCCCACATAAGGCTCTGTGCTGAAAGCTCAGAGCCTGGAGCCTGCTTCATATTCTGTATCTCCCTCTCTCTGCCCTTCCCCCACTCATGCTCCATCTCTCCCTCTCTCTCTCTCTCTCTCAAAAATTAACATTTAAAAAATTGTTTAAAAAATAAATAAAAATTAAAAATGCTATATTATTTAAAAAGAAAATCCATCTTAACCCCTCTTTTTTCTGTTTTACATGCCATTGTTTAACATTCTAGCTTTCTATTTGGTTAGTGTTAGGAACTCAGAAGTTGCTATAACAGGACGAAGAGCGAGTTAATCATCATTCTACATTATACATCACAACACTCTCTTTTAGTAAGTCAGGTATTCATTTACTGACTTCTGTTTGGCCTGAATTCCTTTAAGCTCTTTGTTCCTCAATTTTTTTGGCTGCAAATAGGAGTGCTATTTATGCATTGCTCCAATGTGTACATTGTAAGGAATGAATTTGATCATATTGTCCTTATTTTCTACACTGATAAGTATATCTTTTTGTAACATTATTTCAATAGGAAAGAGGAAAATACTGGACTAAGCATGGCTTAAGTGTTACAAAGAGCAGGAAAATTACATAAAAAGCAAATCAGCATCTCATGGCTAAAGAAGATGGAGCCTCATCCTGGAAAAATAGTAGGACTTCCTCTTTTAGACAAAATTAAAAATAGGAAAGAGAGGGCATTAAGGAGATAGACAGAAAATGCCGATAGAGCACCCAATATCACACAATCTCCTGTTTTAGACTTTATTCCTTTCTTTATCACTAATTTATTTACTTCAGAGATCTATGAAGAGAAAAAATAGCTGTCATCAATTTAAGTTTGAAGACTAGAAATGTGAATGAACCAATTCTCAACTGATTCCTCATATTTCAAAGTCCTGCTAATATTAGCTATCATGTATACTTGAAAGCCAATTGCACTCCAGGGATTGAGGAAGTCAGGTAAGGACTTTACAATGGTTATTTGCTAGATGGGTGCGCTAATACTGGGACTGCACTTAGGACAGGAAGGTAAGACCCAAAATGGCATTTCCCAAAGTGCATATCTTACAAATTAATCTTAAGTGGCTTCATGTTAAAATCGTTCTATGATCAAAATGTTTAGAAAAGATTACACAGCACATCCCTCTCATGGAAGCTACCTCTAACCTGCTCATATAGCAATCTTCTTATCTTAGTAAATGACTACTCCACTCCTCTGTTGCTCAAGCAAAAATCATTGGAACTATTTCAAATCTTCACTTTTGTTTATGCCCCACATCCAAACCAATGGCAAATACTGTCAATCTATTCTGAAAATATATTCAAAATTTAACTAATTTTTTGGTTTATAATACTACTACTCTGATACAAGCCATCATCACCTCTCAAGTGGATTATTTCATAGACTCCTAACTGGTCTACTTGCTTTCACCTTGTGATCTGTTAAATTTTAGTCTTGTGTTCATACCCTTCCAATGGCTTCTAATTATTTGTTATTTCTATTTATTTGCAATCCAGTGTGATTGGTTTTTTGCTGGACTTCTGACCCTTCCTTTGTTCAATCCATTCGCACTGGTTTCTACTTTGTTTCTCAAACATGTCAATTATATTCCTAATTCGGGGCTATGGGAAATGTTTTCCTCTTCCTTTAGACCTTTTTTCTGCAGAGACACATGGCTCACTTCTTAACTGTATTTAGGACTGTGCTCTAATAAAACATGATCAGAGAGATCTCCCCAAACAAATCCATTAAAAAAGCACCCCTCCCCAGCTATATTGCTTTGATCTATTTTATTCACTATTGCACTTCTAGTGTCTAGAAGAGTAGATACTCAGTAAATAAATATTTATGATTTGAAACAAAAATAGCCTAAAGTTAATTCCAAAATTAAAAGAATTGGGAAGAAATATAACTCATGTGTTACCCAGCATAACCTGCCCAAATCACTCAATTTTCACTGGGGAGAGACAAAGAATATTTGCTCAATAATCTAGAAAAAACTAGACGGAAGAACTTCCTCAGCATGGCAGAATAATTCAAAGTTGTCATACCTTCTTAAGCCTCTGGTTTTAATTCCTGCTCTACCATTTAATAACTCTGTGGCTTTGGTCAAGTCGCTGAGTTAAAATCCCTGAGACTCACTACCTTCTTAGTGACAGCCCATCATCCTCCAGAATAGCAGAAAGAGGCCCCTTGGGGCACAAGCAATGTTACATGTGCTGTTGAGGCACAGTGGACATTGAGAGGCAGGGGTTTCAAATATAAGTCAGCAAGTGAAAAATAAATTTGGGCCTACTGGCTTGTTTCCTGAAATCAGTGCTTATTAATTCTAACACATGTGGGGGGGGGGAGTTATAAAATAGAGGTATGTATGTATGTGTTTGATGCCAAGGGGAATACACAAATATAATTTTATATAGTCCAACATTTAAATTTAGGAGGGTATCTTTGAACCAGAGGGAATATTTATTAACAAGATGTCTCTTGGGCCTAAACCCGCATTTCTGGTATCTTTCCTAGTTCCAGCGCATATTAAACTCTAGAGTTGAGGTCAGCATTGAGCACACTTCCAAAGCTCTGTGTCTTCTGTTACTAATTTTAATGAACACTAAGGGCTTATATGTATTTAGCGTTTAAAAATGCCACACTGTTTTGAGGGTCTGGAAATTCTCACTTCTGAAAATACTGGTGCCAAAGAATGCCTCCATAACCTTCACATTTTAGGAGAAATATTTGCTTGTGTCATTCTTTTGTTTCCGCACACACAAAATCATCAGAGATGTTACACTATTCAGCTCTCAGACAAAAAAAACTAAACTCAGAGCACTATTGAGCAAAGGTAGGAGAAAGGTCAAAAATCAGGAATGGTCCTAATTGCAATATTTTAAAAATGGATATTCCATAAGTACACAGTATGTTATTTGCTTTTTCACAACGAAAACATTTTTTAAAAACTGTATAATTCTAGCTGTTCTTAGAATTCTGGCCCAAATGGAGAGATCTTAAAACACATTTTGTAGCAGAAAACAGAAATAAAGGCTGGAAAAGTAACATTAAAACTTTTTACAAATCATGGTTCAAAGCTCCTAGGGTTCCAGATTCCATTTTGATGTCCTCTGACTCTAATATCTCTTTCTCTTCCTCCTCTCTCCCTCCTTCACTTCTTCCCCTTCTCTCATACATACATACCAAAACACACACACACACACACACACACACACACACACACACACACCGACCCCTCACAGGGAACAGAGTCCAAATATGGCATTCTATCTGCAATCTTGACCTTTTTTAAGATAAAGGAACAATGAATAAATTGTACTTTGGAACCTCAGTTTTCTCATCTGTAAATATATAATTACTATTCTACACATCTCAGAAAAACTGGTAAAATTTAAAGAAATGAATATAAGGCATTTTTCAAATGGTAAAGAACTATACAAATGCAAACTGTTACCATTCTCCAGTGTTGTAACAGTGTCAATATCATTATCAAGAGAAAGAGAATATTTCAGTTGAATTAATTAGGGTATAGGTTGTGAATAAGGATCACAGAATCTTGGTGCTAGAAGAGAATTCAAACAAACATTATGTTATCTAATCTTCCAACCCATTTAAGGAATTGCCCTCTACTACATCCCTGACAAAAGGCCACTGAGCTTCTACTTAAATAATTCCATTGATGGGCAATTTGATGGGGTTTTTTTAGACTGTTTATTCCACTAATAGAAATAGAAATTTTCTTCTTATGTTGAATTGAAATCTTCTCCATAATTTCTAATATAACCAGACACATAGCTTGAAAACTTATATCCCTCTTCTCTCTGGCAGTTCTCCAAATGCTTTATAAAAATTATTATGCCTCACCTTTTGCATTTATCCAGCAATGCTATGTGTCAAGCACTGAGTTAAGTGCAAAGACTTAAAGATTAATCAGAGCTAATGCCTGTCCTTGAGTAGTGTGCCAGTCAGGGTCTAGCCTCCCAAAATAAAAACCAGACTCATAAATAAATAGAACAAACCGGTGGTAGCCAGAGAGGAGGGGTTGGGTAGATGGGTGAAATGGGTAAAGGGATTAAGAGGTACAAATTTTCAGTTATAAAATACATGAGTCATGGGGATGTGAAATACAGCATCAGGAATAGAGTCAATAATGTTGTAATAACTTTGTACGGCGACTGATAGTGACTACACTTACAATGGGCAGCATATGGTAATATATATGAATGTTGAATCACTATGGTAAACACCTGAAACTAATATAATACTATATGTCAACTATATGTCAATTAAAAAAGTTAATGGAGACAGTACAGGAGAGATTTCAAACAAATAGAATTTAATAGAGGGAATTAATTAGTAAGAGTTGGGATGCTTAGGTAACTAGTTATTGTCTACAGGAAGCAATGACTACCCAGTGGCTGAGCAGTCACCCAGTGGCTGAGCAGTGGTCACCATTTTGAAGAGGTGGAGCTAACAGAACCTAGCAACTTGGCAGAGGAACCACTTCATGGTTGGTGCTTAGATCTATAAGGGCAGCATAGCATACCTGGTGCTCAGCTTTCCCTGGGAGCAAGCATGCTGTGTAGCAGTGCATGGACCACCAAAAGTAGAATAGTCAGCTAGCTTCAAAACTCTGAGGAGGCCTAGCACAATTGGTAATGAGGGTGCAAAGAAAAGCTGGAGACTGAAGCCATAGCTGTCCTTGATTGCCTGTGGAAAGCTGACAGTTCAGAAAAGGATATAAATCCTTCTCCCTGTCTTTTTTCCCTCCTGTCTGCCATCAGTGACTACCATTTGCAAAACCAATTGCAAAGAAATTTACATGGTAGTCTGGAAAATGTACCCTGAAGAATCCCAATCCTAGCAACACAGAGTAAAGTGTGTAGAGCAAGCTTGATGCTAAGACACAGTAGGTAGATTAATAGCAAAATCTATATTTTTGGCCACTCAACATCCCTATGCATTCTCCCATCTTTATTTAAAACTCCATAGAGCAACAATAGCATCACATATCTTTCTAATAAGATTGAAGTATCCTTCATAAAAATAATTCTCTCATCTCCCCAGAAAGGGCAAATACAAGTTTTAAGAGTGGCCACACCCATCTCTTGATGATGTTATTCCTCTTCTAACTCACTCAACCTCCATCTGAATATTCTCTAACACAAAGACTAAAGTTTACCACTAAAAACAACCAGTACTTAAGAGGATAGGGGAAAGATATAAGAAAGGAAAATTTAGTTAATATATATAAAGTATCTATGTTCAGCTGCTACAGTCATCAATTGTAAATCTACTCTCAAGAACATAGATGCTATTTATATCTTCCTTATTCTCTACCTATTCCATTACCCCCTTGTGCTCAGCTGATCAGGGTTCTATAACCTATTAGAATCACACACAACTTCATTTGGGAAGGTTATGAGTTATCAAAAGCACTGTTTTTATTTTGTTGCTCTAGTTTTTGGTTAAATTTTACTACGGATAAAAAGGGGGATAATGGGAAGACTAAGAAGCCCCTACCCCAGATCTCCTAGAATCCAGATATAGAGCCTCCCTACTCCCATTTTGCTTCACTCACCCAGTTTCTCCTCAATAGTCAGGGTCAGTAATACTATCCAGCAGAGACACTGCCTCCTTTGCCGGTAATTTCAGTGGCATGAAGAGCCCTCTATGGTCAGGTGGAAATCTTAACTCCCAACTCAACGGGACTGAAGTTTTGAGTTCCCTGCTAGAAGTTTTTCTCTCCTAAAGATGAATGTACCTAAATTATTAGAGCCTAAAGTTGAAGTTTTAGGAAACCCAAGTTATTCAAATGGTTCATCTTTTTAATAATAAGAGATGCTTCTCCAACTCTATTTGCTTTTCAGACCCAAGTATTCTTTACTAATTGCTTGTTAAAAGCATGTCTTATGGGATAATGCCCTAACCTTGCAAGTATTCCTTCCAATTAACATATTAACTGAATCTTCTATTAGTTACCTATTGCTGGTTGAGTGGGTATGGACATTAATACATTTCTTAAGAGTTAATCTTTTGCTATACTTCTTTTTCTGTTAAAAGAGTTTCTTGGTTAGAAGCAGTGTTGTATAGAAGGAGACTTCTGGGGAAGATGATGGAGTAGGAGGACCTTAAGCTCGCCTTGTTGCACAGATACAACTAGATAACATTCACATTAAATAACCCAGAAAATAACCTGAAGACTGGCAGAACAAACTCCACAACTAAAGGTAGAGAAGAGGTCACATAAAAGAGGGTAGGAAAGGCAGAGCCATAGTCAGGAGCTAAATGGGCCCTCGAATCTGTCTGTAGGAGGGAAGGAGTCACTGGTACAGAGACAGGAAGAAAACAGACTATCCTACCAGGGAGCCAGCCACACAGGGAAGACAAATACCCACATTTGGTTTTGAAAACAAGAGAGGCTGAATTTCTTAGTTCTTACAACCAGTGAGACTGGTTTTAAAGCCTAGAACTTTAAAAATCAGTAGGCTCAGTTCTGCAAGAGCCTAGAGGGTGAGAAGAAACTGAGTCTCCACCCTTAAAGTGACAGAACAATAATCAGCCCACAAAGATACAACATAGAAGCAGCAGCTTGAAAAATGCCCGGAGCATACAAGAGAAAGAGTGATTTACTAATGTCAGAGCATGTCCCAGAGAAACAGAGGTCAGTGGGAGAGTCCTCTGGGAACAAAGGAGCTGACATGTGCCATTTATTTCCCCTACCCCAAGCATAAACACACAGCCACCTATAGGAGCCAGCACAGCACTGGTATTTACTACCTAACTTGCTTACACAATGCCCTGGCCCCTCCAGCCAGACCTGCCTCAGTCCCTGTGTTGCAGATTCCCTCCCCTAGAAGACCAACACAAACTTTGCAAGCACCGTGTCTCCCAACCAGGCACTTTATGGGGCCTCAGTCCCAGCAGCAGTGGTGGTGGCCAGTCAATCACCTCCCATGGAGGAGGCACACATCTTTTTAAAACTGAATGTCCTGCCTGCATGCTTTGCAGAACTACCTGGCCAACCCTAGTCTCAGTGTTGGAAGCATGTCCCTTTGGAAGAGGCCCATGATACACCCTGTTAAAACTGTGCACCTGGCCTATTATTTTCAAGAGAAAGAGATGTAGCTAACTTTTCTAACAGAGAAACAGACACAGGGAGTTAGACAAAATGAGAGGACAGAGGAGTATACCCCAAATAGAAGAACAGGACAACACCACAGTAAGAGACCTAAGTGAAAGGGAAATAAGTAATATGCCTGATAAGGAATTTAAAGTAATGATCATAAAGATACTCAATGGACTTGAGAAGAGTGAAGGACATCAGTGAGACCCTTAACAGAGAGATAGAAAAGAACCAATCTGAGAAGAACACAGTAATTAAAATAAAAAATACACTAGATAGAATAAGTAGAACAGAGGAAAAAGAACAAACCAGTAACCCAGAAGACAGCAAAATGGAAAGTAGTCAAGGTGAGAGGGAGAGAAAAAAATTATGCAAAATGAGAATAGACTTAGGGAATTCAGTGACTCCATCAAGCATCACAATAGTCACAGTATATGGATCCCAGAAGAAGAGGTGAGACAAAATGGGGAAGAAAATTTATTTAGCTGAAAACTCCCCAAATCTGGGGAAAGGAATATAAATTCAGATCAAGGAGGCACAGAGATCCCCACAAGACACAAAGTAATTAAAATAACAAAAAAAATAGTGATGAATAGAGATTTTAGAAGCAGTATGAAAAAGGGGGAGGAGTTAAGATGGAGTGGTAGAAGGACCCTGGACTTACCTCATCCCATGAGCATAAATATTTGATCATCAAATCATTTTGAACACCTAAGAAATCGTTCTGAGGATTAACAGAAAAATATGTATAATTTGAGGAAGAGAACATGGCGTGTACAAGATGCAGAGACATGAATTTGGGGAAAGAAAAGCTGTGGTGCCATGGAGGGGTGGGAGCCCTTTTCAAGGAGAGAAGATAGAGAAGGAGAAAGGAGGAGAGAGAGAGCAGGTTCATGCCAAGAAAAGCACTCCTCCCAAATCATTGATGGGTAAATTGGGAGGAACTGACTATGGCAAGTTTTTGCAAGCAGTGGAGCTCAAATTCTTAGGTTTTGGAAGTCTAAGCCATTTGTTGGAGTCGATATGGGTGGGTGGCAGTATTGCTGGGAAGGAGGGTGGAGGCTCAGGAAAGGACAGCAGATAGCGTGGTGTGGGGATCAAGAGAATGTTCCCCTTACTGGAGTGCATTTGGAAGAAGGTATATTGCCTCTCCAAGGACAAAAGACCCTGTAGGCACCACTGAGTGACCATTCAACAGCAGGAGACAGAGGCACACACAGAGGGTGGATAACCTAATCACAGATTTTTGCTATGCTTCACCATAAACTCCAGGCACCTGTGTGGCCCTCTGACTGCTTTTCTGGGACAGAACAACACCAGGTGCAGAGCTGTGAGACTCTCCTCAGAAGTAGGGGAGTGGATCCATGCCTTACTAGGTCCTTTAAGATTTGGAGTTTTGAGTCCTGGCCATGTGCCAGGGATAAAATACGGGAAAGCTGTGGTACTAGGCATGACAATGGCCTCAGGCACAGATGGGCTGAGGGCAGGGATCTAACAGAATCCTGGGACACAGGAGGGGAGGGCTTCCTGAACAGCAATGGCTGAGAACTCCCCTCCCCGGGGATGAGAGCAAGGTGATGGCATACCCTCTCACATACACCTCCCATCAGCACAGTCAGCTCTCAGAGAGCAACATAGCACCCCCAGGTGGGACTGGAGCTGCCTACACCAAACCCCTCCCCCTTGGGCTCTACAGGGCATCTTTATCAGGACAGGTTTGACTGTAAGCCAGCACAGCAAGCTTCTCCCTCGGAGGACTAACACAGGCCCCTACATGCACCAAATCTATTGATCATAGAATGCTCCAAAGCATCAATTTCATGTCCAGTGGAAATAAGACCAGAATCAGGCTCATAGTTTTTTGTTCATTTGGGGTTTTTATTTGTTTGTTTTTGTGTCTCATTTTTTTGAAACTACCTTTTTTTTTCTTTCTTTTTCTTTGGAATCAGTCTTACAGTTTTTTTGTTTGTGGGTATTTTTGTTATTGTTATTGTTGTTTTTGTTATTACTTTTCCCTTTCTCTTTTTTTGAATCAGTTTTTTTTTATTATTTAAAACAGGCTTATTTTAACCAACAAATCAAAGCACACCTAGTTAAAGGTTCAAACACTGCCCACTGCAACCAAAAACAACTCTACAGAGGAATGACCTGGGGGAAGAGCAGCCAAATCACAACAATATAGTGCACACAGCATACACCAGAAACACTTCCTAAAATGCCAAGCCCTGGACAGTGTATGACCCCTAATATAGTAATACTCTCAGGAGCAGGAAATATAACAAACTTTTATAACACACACACACACACACACACACACACACACAAATAGAAACCCAGAAAAAAATGACAAGATATGGGGAAATTCTTCCCAAAAGGAAGATCAAAAAGAAGCCACAGCCAGGGATTTTCTCAAAATGGATATAAGCAATATATCTGAACAAGAATTTAGAACAAGTCATAAGAATACTAACTGGGCTTGAAACAAAGGATAGGAGACACCAGAAAAACCCTTGCTGTAGAGATTAAAGACCTAAAAAATAGTCAAGCTGAAATAAAAAAAATGCTATAACTGAGATGCAAAACTGACTGAATGTAATCACAACAAGGATTGAAGAATCAGAGGAAAGAATAGGTGATATAGAAGATAAAATTATGGAAAATAATGAAGCTGAAAAAAGAGGGAAAAAAACTATTAGCTCATGAATGTAGACTTAGGGAATCAATGACTCCATAAAGTACAATAATACCCATATCATAGGAGGCCCAGAAGAAGACCAGGAAAGGGGGTCAGAAGGTTTATTTAAACAAATTATAGGTGAGAACTTCCCTAACCTGGGGAAGGAAATAGGCAGTCAAGTCCAAGAGGCACAGAGAACTCCTCTCAAAATCAACAAAAACAGGACAACACCAAGACGTATCGTAGTGAAACTTGTAAATTACAAAGATAAAGACAGAATTTTGAAAGCAGCAAGAGACAAAAAGTCCTTAATCTACAAAGGTAGATACATAAGGTTCACAGCAGACCTGTCCAAAGAAACTTGGCAGGCCAGAAGAGAGTGACATGATGTAGTCAACATGCTAAACAGGAAAAATATGCAGCCAAGAATTTTTTTATTCAGCAAGGCTGTCATTCAGAATAGACGGAGAAATAAAGAGTTTCCAAGAGAAGCAAAAACTAAAGGAGTTTGTGAACACTAAACCAGCTCAGCAGAAATATTAACGGGGACCCTTTGAGTGGAAAAGAAAAGCCAAAAACAACAAAGACTAATAAGGAACAGAGACAATCTATAGGAACAGCAACTTTATAGGTAATACAATGGCACTAAATTCATATTTATCAATAATTACTCTAAACAACAATGGACAATGCTCTAATCAAAAGAAGTAGAGTATCAGAATGGATTAAAAACAAAACAAAACAAAAAACAAACAAAACAACACCCATCAATATGCTGCTTACAAGAGTTTCATTTTAAACCCAAAGTAACCTCCAGATTGAAAGTGTAGTTACATGCAAAAAAATGAAACTGGACCACTTTCTTACACCACACACAACAATAAACTCAAGGGGTGCCTGGGGGGCTCAGATGGTTAAGTGTCTGACTCTTGGTTTCAGCTCATGATCTCATAGTTTCATGGGTTTGAGACCCCCATCAGTCTCTGCACTGACAGCATGGAGCCTACTAGGCATTCTCTGTCTCCCTCTCTCTGCCCCTCCCCCACTCATTCTGTCTCTGTGTGTCTCTCAAAATAAATGTGTGTCTCTGTGTGTCTGCAAAATAAATGAATAAACTTAAAAAAAATAAATTCAAAATGAATTAAGGACCGAAATGTGACACCTGAAACCATTAAAATCCTAGGAGAGAGCCAAGACAGTAATTTCTCTGACATCAGCAATAACAGCATCTTTTCGGATATGTCTCCTGAGGAAAGGGAAACAAAAGCAAAAGTAAACTATTGGGACTTCATCAAAATAAAAGCTTATGCACAGCAAAGGAAAGAATCAACAAAACTCAAAGGCAGCCTCCTAAATGGGAGAAGATATTTGCAAATGACATCTCCAATAAAGGGTTAATATTCAAACTATAAAGAGAACTGATACAACTCAACACCAAAACAATAAATTGTCCAATTTAAAAAATGGGCAGAAGACATAAACAGACATTTCTCCAAAGAAGACATACAGATGGCCAGCAGACACATGAAAAGATGCTCAACATTACTCATCATCAGGGAAATGCAAATCAAAACTACAATGAGATATCACCTCATATCTATCAGAATGACAAAAATCAAAAACACAAGAAACAGTGAGTGTTCATGAGGATGTGGAGAAAAAGGAAACCTCTTGTACTATTGGTGGGAATGCAAACTGGTTCAGCCACTGTAGAAGACAGTATGGAGGTTCCTCAAAAAATTAAATATAGAATTACCATATGATCCAGCAATCACACTATTGGGTATTTATCCAAAGAATACAAAACACTGATTCAAAGGGATATATTTGCCCTTATGTTTATGGCAGAATTATTTATAATAGCCAAATTATGGAAGCATCTCAAGTGTCCATCGATAGATGAATGGATAAAGAAGAGGTGGTATAGATAGATAGATAGATAGATAGATAGAGTATTTAGCATTTCTGAGCACAAGCTTCAAGGTTCAGTTTCTCATCAACCTTACTCAAGGATGTAAGTCTAGACCAGAGTCGACAAATAGCCCATGAGCCTAAAGTTTTATTGAAACATAGCCACACTCTTTCATTTACATATCTTCTATGGCAGCTAATATATATATATATATATATATATACTGCCATATTCCATATATAGCAGAATATTATTCAGCTATTAAAAATAATGAAATCTTACCATTTGCAACAACATGGATGGATCTGGAGAGTATAATGCTAAATGAAATAAACCAGTCAGAGAAAGACAAATACCATGTGATTTCACTCATATGTGGAATTTAAGAAACGAAACAAAGGAAGGGGGAAAAAGAGACAAACCAAAAAAAAAAAAGCTGACTTCTAACTATAAAGAACAAAGAGATACATAATTACCAGAAGGGTGGAGGAGGGAGTACGGGTGAAATAGGTGAAGGGGATTAAGAGAACACTTATCTTGGGGCACCTGGGCAGCTCAGTGGGTTAAGCATCAGACTCTTGGTTTCAGTTCACATCATGATCTCATGGTTTCATGAGTTTGAGCCCCGCATTGAGCTCTATGCTGGTGGTGCACAGCGTGCTTGTGATTCTCTGTTTCTCTCTCTCTGTCCCTCCCCCACTTGCGCTGTCTCTGTCTCTCTCAAAATAAATAAACTTAAAAAAATTTTAATAAAAAAAGGGTACACTTCTCATGATGATCACTGAGTAATATATGGAGTTGCTGAACCATTACATTTTATACCTGAAACTAATATAACAGCATATGTTAACTATATTGGAATAAAAATGAAATAAATTTTTAAAAAGCAATGTTGTGTAGAAAACCAAGATGGTGAATCAGAGCTGCATTAAGTTCCTGGGTAGTTGCACTGGTAAAAGTACTGCTAACACAAAGGAAAACTCTATATTCAAAATAAATGTTCATTGTAGTAAGGAATCGCTTCCCTTATATAATGGAAGGTGCCCAACCTGCCAACAGTTGGCTGCTTGGTTTCCTCAGAGAATGGTCCATATCAAGAATTGAGCATTGGTCTCTTGTAGGCTAGTTAGGCACTTGGCAGTGATAGTATTTATATCAGGCTTTTGTGAGGGAATGCCTTCGTTGTTAAATACACATGTAAGCTGTACCCCTCCTACAAAGAATAATTTGTACTTGAGTCCTTTGAGCAACACTGGGGATTCTGAGGGAAAGGGCTTACTGACATCTACAGAATAGGTTACAAGTCTGTAGAGAAGCTATAATCAACTATCCAATGTGAAAGAACTCTGAAGGTCAAAAACCCTGATTACCATTGCATCCCTGCTTCACTTTATGCTCAGTGTGCCACCTTGTTTCTGGCAATTAAGTGCTGTTGCATTGGTTTTGGGCTCTCCAGGACCCATGATCCCCACTGAAGTTAAAAGACCTATTCCAAAAGCAGTTTCTCTCTCTACAGAGAATAATCACTACAGAGCCTTTCAAAGATGCTGGAGACAGCTCCCTGGTGGCTTTCTTGACTTTGTTAAATATCCTCTGGACCCTCTCAGGGAATTTGTTCAGGGCAGAGAATGAGGGGATGAGTAGAATGAGTAAGGATGAGGTTATATGTGATAAATATACTCCAACATTCTTATCATGGATTCCTTCTGGCAGATTGTGTATTTAGCATTTACGAGCATAAGCTTCAAGGTTCAGTTTCTCGTCATCCTTACTCCAGGATGTAACAGTCTAGACCAGAGTTGGCAAACCAATAGCCCATGAGCCTACTTAAAGTTTTAATGAAACATAACCACACTCTTTCATTTACATATTTTCTACAGCAGTTTTCATGTTAGTACTGCAGAATTGAGTAGTTGTGACAAAGACCTTATTCTAGGCTGGCAATACTAGAATCTATGTAGCCCTTTAGAAAAAATTCTGATCCCTGGCTTAGATTGCCTTCAGTCTTGCCTCTGCCTATTTGAACTCTCTGTGTTTGTTTTTTTTTTTGTCTGCTGTTTGCTTATCCATATTTTCTATTTTGTCTTTAGTAAACATCCCAATTAGTCAATCAGGAAAACATAGTCATTAAGCTTTTGACACATGCAAGGTATGTATTAACCATAGAGTAATGGTGAACAAAACAGATATGAGCCTCATGGAGCTTAGAGCCTACATCATACTTTATTTCATGCATTAAAACACTAAAAGTAAATTATATATATAACATATATACATTATATATGTAATATAATATATAATATATATATGTATACATATATATAATATCTCTAGCCATGTGATGTAAAGGAAACCAGTAAACCAGCATGTTTTCACCTACTGCTGAGAAGACCCAGGGACTAACTCCTGTTATATCATGGGGTGATGAGACCCTGACAGCCTGATTTATGAGCATAGAAACATACACAAGATGGGCTCAGACACCAGAATGCTAACTTACTGATTTACAATGAAAAATTCCTGTCACAGAGACCAGAAATATGTGATGGCCATATGCTCAGCACATGCTCTCCTACAGTCAAGCTGTAGGGAAAGCCAAAACCTAATCAGAAACCACTTTATTGATTTCTCAGGAAAAATTATTGCAAAGCAGGACAAAAATACCCATAACTATATGATTAGTGCATTTTCCATGTTGGTAAAATTGCATGGGGTTTAGAAGACTGTTGAACACAGAAACAGAATAAGGAGGTACGATTAATGGCATCAAGCCATTACAGAAATTTGGATGCACTCATCAAATGTAAAGGTGATTTTGTAAGTGGGAGCAGAAACAGTTGCAGGCTAATGCTGACAAATCCCTACATTATCTCTGCCTCAAAGAGAGCCTTAGCAGTTGGCCTTATCAGAATATGCAAGACTTCCTCATTTTTATAATATTTCTTTACCTACACCTCTACAAAGGATCAATTTCTTGGTATTGAAATTGCATCACTTTAAGTGTGCTAATTATAAGACCCATATAACTTTCAACCTCTTTCAGATTATTTTGCCTATTTCAGTTCTAGTGTGTTATGTGATGATCTTATATTTGTATACTCAGAAACATCCATCCATAGTTAATCATTTATGATACTTTCCAAATAAGTTTGCTGTGGGAATTGAATACGATAATTTTTGTAAAGTGCTATTACTAAGTGAAACACATAGCAGGTGCTTAGTAATGAAAAACAGTATTATACTGGAGGAGGCAGATACCACAATGTATGGTATGTCATGAACACTAGTGGTAGGAACCATGTGCTATGGGAACATATAGAGGAAATACTCCCAGGACCTTTAACTATTCAACATATGCGACTGTAAATTGCTTCCTTACTGTCTGTCACTTTTCTCTGGCTGTATTCCAGAGCATAAATACCAGATTCCATGTGGGGCCCATAGTTTGACACTGTACATAGAATGTAGTTCAGCTCAGGCTGAGTACAGGATAAACATCACTTCTTTATTAACTCAGACTAAGGAAAGCTTCACTGATGCTCACATTAATCTTGTGGTCACCCAACCACTGTGGGTTTTGTTATGTTAATTATTTTCACATCAAGTCTCTCCAATCCTGCTCTTATAGGACTGATTAAAACACACACACACACACACCTAAAACAGTATTTTAAACTAACTTATTTTCCTTCCTCTAAACCATGGCTTTCTTTCTCATGTCATGGTGTCATAATCTACACTTACTTGAAGCTAGAAAATTCAGTCATAGCCATGTCTGCAAAATCTATATACACTGTCAGTTCTTCTGAAATTGCCCCATATTGATCTTTACTTATATCTACTGCCTTGTTTGCTTAGTTTTATTTATTTTTATTTAAAAAATTCTTACTGAGTGCCAGGTACTGTTCTAAGCACTTTAAAAATACTAACTCATTTTATCCTCCTAACAACTCTATGAGGAACAAAGTATTATTACCCTTAAGGCACAGAAAGGCTCCATGATTCTCCCAATGTCACAAATCCAATGTATGGATATTAACCCAGGCAGTCTGACTCCTGAGAATGAGTCTTATCTATTCTGTTCCATGCACTTTTAGTTTAGTTTTTTATTATCCTTACTCTAAGCTAATTGCCTGAGTATTAATCTCCCTGTCTCCAGGTTGGCCTCTTCCCATTTGAACTTGTCATCCTCATTGTAGATAGAGCTACATCTTGAAATAACAGATATATTTATACTATCACTGGGCTTAAAAACTTGAGAAGTCTCCCTAGAGATGCAAGGTAAAATCTTTAACATAAAGAATGATCTGTAATAATTGCCAGGGCACTCATGTCTTTTCATAATCTGCCTTCAATCATCCTGTCTAGCTTTATCTACTATTTTCCCACTATCCCCTCAATAGACTCTCTTAGAGCCATACTAGACACTGCATGCTGTTTCCTGAATATATCCTAAATGTTTCTACCTCTATATTACTCACTTTCACTGAACGTCTTCATCCCTCCAACTGCTTACCATATGTGCATGTGCATACACACACACACACACACACACACAACTACAATACCCATATCCATACTCATGGAATTCTAATGATACATCAAAGCTCTAACGAAATGTCCTTGAGACAGTTTATATAACCATAGTATATACATAATAACTACTCTCACCTTTAACCTCTCATACCAATTTATTTCTTCTGCAAAATTGGCACTTCAAAAATTGTCATATACGTTGTTGAATACATATCCATCTCTCCTACACGACTGCAAAATCCTAGAAGTTAGGAGCTGGGTTTTGCATATGTTTCTATTTTTATTACCTAGCCTTTTTGGTACTTAAAAATATTAAATTAAAATAAATTAGGCTGACCTAAACTTTAATAAATAATATTTTTTAAATTGTAAGCATATTATCCCAATTTTTATAAACATTTAGGTGTAGGTACCTGAGTGTGTTATGTATTATACATACATATTAAAATACTAAGAATGATTTAACAAAATGAGATTCTGGATTGTTTCAAGTTTACTCTGTAGTTCTATGTTTTATAAATTTTCAATTAAAACTTTTAATCGGAGGGGCGCCTGGGTGGCTCAGTCGGTTAAGCGGCCGACTTCGGCTCAGGTCATGATCTCACGGTCCGTGAGTTCGAGCCCCGCGTCGGGCTCTGTCCTGACAGCTCAGAGCCTGGAGCCTGTTTCAGATTCTGTGTCTCCCTCTCTCTGACCCTCCCCCGTTCATGCTCTGTCTCTCTCTGTCTCAAAAATAAATAAAGGTTAAAAAATAAAAATAAAAAAATAAAACTTTTAATCGGAGCACCTGGGTGGCTTAGTCACTTAAGTGTCTGATTCTTTATTTCAGCGCAGATATGATCTCGCAGTTCATAGATCACGCCCCACGTTGGGCTCTGAGCTGACAGCATGGAGCCTGCTTGGCATTTTCTCTCTCCCTGTCTCTCTGCCCCTCCCTTGCATGTGCATTCTCGCTGTCCCACTCTCTTTCTTAAAATAAGTAAACTTAAAAAAAAAACTTTTAATAACAAAAAAGTTGTCTTCATATATAAAATTTTATTTTGGTGATTTTAGCCATATTTGAAGCTCGATCTGACTTGTAAAAATCTTTATACTATTTATCAAACTTCCATTTCCAGTAAGGATGTGGAATGTGAAATTGCTGTGGTCCCAAAGCAATCACAAGAAAAGTCTGAACAAAACAAAACAATACTTTCCTATGAAGAAAGCCAATAGGATTCAAAGAATCCTTGTTAAACTGAATTCTAGAAGGAAATGAGCCCTTCATAGTAAGAGGAGACCCTTGGCATCTTCTAAACTCAAGAGCAGACTCCCGGTCTCAGAACAGGTGAATGAGTGGTGAAATAAGTCTCATATAAACAACGAAACTTCGCAGGAAATAAGCTGAGCCCCAGGTGGCAGTGCAGTCTGGGGGGAGATTTTGGAATCTGGAAGAGTGGCAAATGTAAAAACAAATCGTGTGATGCCCAAACAATCTCTTTCCCTGACCAACCACTGAATTTTGCTATGAAAGGAGCAATGGAAACAGGCCCAAAAGTAGAGGGAAACAGCAGTCGTCCCACACGTTCTCACAATCAGATTGTGGAGACACACTGGAGTTGAATCCAGAAATAAACCAAACCAAACCAAGCAAAACAAAACAAAACAAAACAAACGACGACGACAACAAAAACAGAGGAAACTGATAAACCAGTTCCCTCTCAGATCAAATACTGACTTGTTGAAAAGGTGGAGGTGGTGCTTGCAGGAGATTAGCAAAGGCCATCTAAGTGAATCTAAATGAGCAAAGGCTAATGTAAATGAGCTCAATCTAAATGAATCTCAGACCCAGGCCCCAAAATACTTACTCTCACCCTAACCACTAGACAGAAGAAAAGAGCTTGCTTCTCTTATGAAATGAATAAAACAATCTCTACTATCATTTTATACACAATATAACAAAAAATATATATATGAGACACACAAAGAACAGGCAAAAGTGACTCATAATCAAAAGAACATAACTATTAGAAGAGAAACCTTAGATCAACACCAATTAACTGAAGCAGAGAGACAAAGAAAAGATTAAGGAAAACTAAGGGAGGATTACTGACATGTGAGATAATGTAAAGCCACCTAACATATTTGTAATTGCCATCCCAGAAGGAGAGGAGAGACAAAATGAGGAAGGGGAAGAAGGACTTGAAGAAATATTAGTCAAAAGTTTTCAAAATTTAATTTAAGATATCAACCCAGAAGTACAAGAAATGTGATTATGATTAATGCAAAGAAAGCTTCATTTAGGCACATCGTTAAATCAGGTTTCTGAAAATAAGATATAAAAAGAAAGTCTTAAAACAATTCAGAGAAAAGACACATTACCTCCAAGTGAACAATGATAAACATGATTAACTTCTCACCAGAAAAATGCAAGTTATAAGAAAATGAAACATCATCTATGAAGTACCAAAGAAAGCAAGACATAATCAACCTAGAATTCTACATCCGGCATAAATATCCTTGAAAAATAAAGACATTTTGGGGTGCCTGTATGGCTCAGTCAGTTAAGTGACCAACTTTGGCTCAGGTCATGGTTTCACGGTTAGTGAGTTTGAGCCCCGAATCGGGCTCCACACTGATGGTGCAGCTCAGTATGGAGCCTTCTTTGGATTCAATCTCTCTCTCTCTCTCTCTTTCTCTCTCTCTCTCTCTCTCTCTTTCTCTCTCTCTTTCTCTGCTCCTCCCCTACTCTTGCACTCTCTCTCTCTCTCAAAAATAAATAAACTTTTAAAAAATCTTTTAAAAAAGGCATTTTAAAATCGGTGAAACTATAAAAAATTCATTCCCAGCAAAAAAATGCATAATATAAATATTTAATAGAGAATTTATATCATATCCAAAATAAATAACTCCTGAGCAAATGGTCAAAGCACTCAAGCAGATGCTTATCAAGGACAAAATAAGACATAAAATAGCTACTGACTACATAATAAGGTATATTATAGCATTAGTTATCAGGGAAATGTAAATTCAAATCAAAATGAGATACTTCACACCCACTAGAATAGCTAAATAGGTTTTAAGAAAACTGATAGTACAAAATGCTGGTGAGGATATGGAGTAACTGGATTTTTTATATATTGCTGGTGGGGATGCAATCACTTTGGAAAACTGTAGGAAAATTTCTTATAAGGTTAAACATGCACATGCCTTAGCAATTTCTTTCCTGGAGAAACAAAAACATATGTCCACAAAAAGATTTATACAAGAAGTATTATTCTTCAAAAATAAAAACTTCTACATGAGTGGACAACTGATACAAAGAATAGCATGGATAAATCTCAAAAACATTACATTGAAAGAAATAATGCGATCACAAAAGAGTACATACACATAATTTCATTTATGTGCAATTCAGGAACAGGCAAAATTAATCTAAGAGATGGAAACTGTAATAGTAGTTACCTCTCAGTAATGGAACTGAATGGAAAGTGGTACATGGGAACGCTTCCTGGGTGATGAAATCTGTATTTTGAAATGTATGCTACAACTGTCAAAACTAATCAACCTGTACCTTTAAGGTATGTCAATCTCTACTGATGGACGTAAAAATAAACACTACTGTCTACAAGCACACTACTTATGCCCCTCAAGGTTTCTGCCATATGCAAATTATTATTATTATTATTATTATTATTCAAATACTCTTATTAATTCCATTGTAGTTGGTGAAGTAGAATCACAGGTGGCTAATCACTACATCATTTTGTACATACTAGAACTTAACTTTCAGCAGGTAATCAATTGAAATCAATACTTTTAATGTACAATTATTATATTAATCTCAACTTAATAATTTTTAGTTATTGGCTAAACCACAATCAGGGTGAGTTCCATCTGGAAATTGTTTCCGTCCAAAATCTGGCCCTCTCCTTCTCTAGCTTTGGTACTAAGTGGACCTGTAATAACTGTTTTCCACAGCCTCACAGTTGTGTCACAGATCCAGATCTAATCAAAGCACTTAGTTTCTGTGTCTACTGATTGCTCCAGCATGAGCAGGTGACTCAATCTAAGCCAACAGAGTTCTTTCCCAGGACTATTTTATTTAGAGTTAAATGAAAAGGGACTTTCTCCTTTTTGAGTATTTTCCTAGAAAAATGCAAATTGGGGACTATTAGCAGTCTACTTTTCCACTAGATAAGGAATGCTCATAGTGAGAAAGTGTAAAGTCAAGTAAAGACAAACATACCAAAGAGGAAGAGTTCTATTCTTTGCACTGAGGATCCAATTTTCTTCTGTAAGATTCCTATAAGGGCCTAGTTAACTATGAGAAAAACCATCTTGGTTTCCTGAGCCAAAAAGTTTCCTTTTTGTTAATGTTAGCTTGATGTTAAATTGATGTTAATGTTAAATTTCTGTTTCTTCCAATATAAAAAAAAATTGGACTACTATATCATACTATCACTGAGATAATGAAACAACACCAAAATAAAAAGCTTCTGCAAAGTAAAGGAAACAATCAACAAAACTGAAAGGCAACCTACAGAATGGGAAAAGATATTTGCAAATCACATCTCCGATAAAGGGTTAGTATCCAAAATATATGAAGAACTGATACAACTCAAGACCCAAAAAACAAATCCAATAAAAATGGGCAGAAGAGGGGTACCTGGGTGGCTCAGTCGGTTGAGCATCCAAGTCTTGATTTTGGCTCAGGTCATGACCCCAGGATTGTGGGATTGAGCCCCATATCAGTCTCTACACTCAGCGTGGATTTTCTCAAAAAAAAAGGGGGGGGGGGGCAGAAGACATGAATAGACATTACTCCAAAGAAGACATACAGATGACCAACAGAAACATGAAAAGATGCTCATCATCAGTTATCAGAGAAATGCAAATCAAAATTATGATGTGCTACCACCTCACACCTGTCAGAATGGCTAAAATTAACACAAGAAACACTGTACTTGCATTGTTGGTGGGAATGCAACCTGGTGTAGCCATCTGGAAAACAGTATAAAGATTCCTCAAAAGTTAAAAATAGAACTACCCTATGATCCAGCAATCACACTATTGTGTATTTACCCCCAAAATACAAAAATACTAATTCAAAGGGATATATACACCCCAATGTTTATAGTAGCATTATATGTATATTAACTAACCGGAATTACAATAAAAACTTTTTTAAAAAAGAAAAAAGTGAAAATTAGCAGCAATAATATTAAAATGGTATGTGAAATTCTTATATGATATATATAGATAGATATGAAAAAAATCAAGAATACTTTGATTAAGGTATTTTAAGTTTAATAACTATTTTTTAAGAAATTTAGTATGACTACTCCTGGCACCTACTAATCTATTTATTTTGTTCTGTGCTTAGAAATAATGCATTTGACATTTAATTCTAAAGTATCAGTAGATATTAATATCAAGTCCAATAATAAGTAATCTCCAGTGTCTTCCTTTATAAAAAAAATAATCCTTGGAAAATGGCAGTGATGGTATCATTTTTTAATATTTCCAAGTCATCTATCAAAATAAACATACTAACTAGACTGGGGGTGGTGGCACACAGAGCCCATATAATATGTGTGCATAAAAATGAAGAGGGAAACAATGGGGAATCTAAAAAATCTAAAAATAGGAGAACCCCCAAATATCCAAAGTATTCACTGGGAAGTATGGTGGGACAATTTTGGAATAACAGCTAAAAATGGGAGGAATTTTGGGATGTGTACAGAAATGAAAGCAGTGTAGGCTCTACGATGTCTCAAAACTATCCAAATCTCCCTTCCAAAACAAAGTCCCACACTAAGTAGAACTCATAGGAACAGAATATAAATTGAATAGTACATGAATAAAGGGGTGTATTGGTCAGCTAGGGCTGCCATGACAAAATACCAGAGTGGGTGGCTTAAAAAGCAGAAATTATTTTCTGGAGGTTAGAAATCCAAGATCAAGGTGCTAGAAAATTTGGTTGCTAATGAGAGTTTTCCTTCTGGTTTGTAGATAGCTTCCTTCTTGCTGTGTCCTCACATGGCCTTTTGTCTGTGCACACATAGAGAGAAAAATATTTCCCTGATGTGTCTCTCATGATTTAAGAATACCAGTCCTAGAGGAGTACCATCACACTCTTATGGCCTCACTAATTATTACCTTCTGATAGCCCCTATCTCCAAATGCAGTCATATTGGAGATTAGGGCTTCAAATATATGAATTGGCAAGATGGGGGCACAATTTAGTGCATAACAAGGGGTCAAAGGAAATAGAAGTTCTAGATAAAAACTGGAAAGAAGAACAAAGACAGGAATCTCAAGAAGTCCATGACTATATATTATTTAATACTTCACAAAAATAACAAAACACAGAACTTTAGAGTCACAAAGTTAAACTGCTGTCCTGACCTATTTTCTCCCTTTTAAAAGTTTAGAAAACTAAAATGTACAACAGAAATGATTGTGATTGAATCCCAAATAATGTCACTATAATAAAAAGGATAACAAGGAACAAGCTAATACCCTTACAAGAAGAGAAAAATGACAGAAAGTCAGGATCACAAAATAGATAAAAAGTGTAACCTAATATTTCAAAATCAGGTTAAGGAAATTAAGAAAATAATATAAGATATAACATAAAAACAAACCAGAATTAAACATAAATAAGAGAAGACCTCTGGTTTCTGTTCTGACATGTAAAGATCTTAGAATTTATCAATCCTTCATAAAAATTTTAAAAATGCGGAACAAGCTGAAAATCAATGATTTGTCTTAGGTTCCTTAGAGAATTGAGATCACATTGCTGCCAATCCAAAATCCGAGAGAAAATGTGAATACAGAGAATCAAGACAAGATCAGCCTACCTAAAGCAAAGCTTTTGGAGACTGTAACTGGACAAGGAGGGAAGGAGGAACCAACCACAGACAAATTAATGAACAAACAAATGAAGAGGTTAATGTTTCCCAAAATTAATTACAGACACAAAACCACAAATTTAGGAAATTCAGAGAACACCAAGCAGGATAAGTACCAAAATATTTAAACCTAGCCTCACATTCAAACAGCAGAAATTCAATGATAAAAAATCTTGAAAGAAGCCAGGTGGAGGATGGGTTAAATAGGTGATGGATATTAAGGAGGGCATTTATTGTAATGAGCAATGGGTGTTGTATGTAAGTGATGAATCACTAAATTCTACACCTGGAATTAATGTTACAATGTATGTTGAACTAACTGGAATTTAAATAAAAACATGAAGGAAAAAAAGAGCCAGAGGATAAAACAACTTACCTGTTGTTATAGATGAATTGTGTCCCCCCAAAATTCATATGCAAAGTTCTAACACCTAATGTGGCTGTATTTGGAGATAAGGTCTTTAGGGAGGTAATTACAATTAAATGAGATCATAAGGGTGGGACCTAATTCAACATGACTAGTGCCCTTAGAAGAGAAAGAGAGACACCAGGGAAGTGGATGCAGAAAGGAAAAGCCTTCTGGTAACACAGAAAGAAAATGGCCATATGGAAGCCAAAGAGAGAGGCTTCAGGAGAAATCAAATCTTCCAACACCTTGATCTTAAACTTTTAGCTTCCAGAATTGTGAGAAAACAAATTTCTGTTATTAAAGCTCCCTACTCTGTGGTATTTTGTTACAGCAGCCATAGCAGACTAACACACTTATACAGAAAAAGGGATACTAATTGCATCAGACTTCACATTAGAAATTGTGCAGCAAACTGGAGTTTTTAAAAAGTGAACTTAGATTATTTATAAATGTATATTACAAACTCTAGGGCAACACTAAATAAAATTAAAAGAAGTATAATTACAATGCTAAGGAAAGAAAGCAATGGAATTATATTAAATGTTCAAATAACAGAGAAGGCAGACAATGAGAGAAAGACAAAGGAAAAAAAAGGACAAAAATAATGAAAAAAATCATCACAAATATGGTAGATATGAATCCAACTATACCAATAAGAACTTTAAATGTGAATGGCCCAAATACACTAATTAAAAGACAGAGACTATCAGAGTGGATTTTAAAAAGTATGTATTTTCTAAAAGAAATCCACTTGAAATATAAACCTAGGGATAGTTTAAATGTAAAAAGATGAATAAAGCTATACCATGCTAACACTAATCAAAAGAAAGCTGGATGTTAACTAACTTGGATTTAAATAAAATCTTGGGGGAAGAAAAGAAAGCTGGAATAGCTATATTAATTTCAGATAAAGCAGACTTCAGAAAAGGGAAAATTATTAAGGATAAAGAGAGGCATTACCAAATGTTAAAGGGGTCAATTGTCAAAGAGGTCATAACAATCCCAAATATACATATACCTAATAACAGAGCACCACATACTGAAACAAAAACTGATAAAACAGCACAGAGAAATGGACAAACTTACTAGTTATAGTTGGAGCCTTCAATAGCCTTCTTTCAATTTTGATAGGCCCAGTAAGCAGAAAATCATTGAGAACATAGTTGATCTTAACAACACCATCAATCAATTAGATCCAGCAACAGTGGAATATATATTCTTCTCAAGGTCACATGAAACATTTTCCAAGATAGGCCACATTCTGGGCCATAAAACACACCTTAACAAAATAAAATGAATAGAAACAATGTAAAGTATGCTCTCAGACCTCAATGGAATCAAACTCGAAAACAGTAACAGAAACATATTTGGAAAATCCAAAATATTTGGAGATTAAATAACACATTTCTAAATAAAACATGGGTGGAAAAAGTTTAAAATTTTTAAAAATATTTTGAGCTAAATAAAAATGAAAAGAAAACTTGCCTAAATTTGTGATATGCATTGAAATCAGTGCTTACAGAAAATTAACAGCATTGAATGCGTATGTTACAAAAGAAGATAAATCTAAAATCAGTAATATAAACTTCCACCTTAGGAAACTAGAAAAAGAAAAGCAATATAAACCTAAGCAAGCAGAAAAGAAACAATATATATTTAAAGAAAAAAATCAATGAAATTGAAAACAGGAAATCAATAGAAGAAATCAACTAAACCAAAAGTTGGTACTTTGAAAAGATAAATAAAATTTATAAACGTCTAGCCAGATTAAGAAGAGAGGATACATAAATTATAAAAATCAGAAGTGAAAGTGAGGATATCACTATTGATCCCAGGGACACTAAAAGAATACTGAAGGAGGGGCGCCTGGGTGGCGCAGTCGGTTAAGCGTCCGACTTCAGCCAGGTCACGATCTCGCGGTCCGTGAGTTCGAGCCCCGCGTCAGGCTCTAGGCTGATGGCTCAGAGCCTGGAGCCTGTTTCCGATTCTGTGTCTCCCTCTCTCTTTGCCCCTCCCCCGTTCATGCTCTGTCTCTCTCTGTCCCAAAAATAAAATAAAAAACGTTGAAAAAAAAAATAAAAAAAAAAAAAAAAAAAAGAATACTGAAGGAATATTGTGTACAAGTCTGTGCCCACAAATTGAATAACTTAGGTGAAATGGACCTATCTTTGGGAGGCACAAGCTACTTAAACTTACAAAGGAGAGATAGATAATCTAAATATGTATATATCTATGAAATAAAGTAAATAAATTATTAATAACCTTCCAAAAAAAGAGTACCAGGCCCAGATGGTTTCACTGATGACTTCTACCAAACATTTAAGAAAGCAATGACATTGCAGTGCCTGAGTGCCTCAGTCAGTTGAGCGGCCAACTCTTCATTTCGGCTCAGGTCATGATTCCAGGGTCATGGGATTGAGCCCTGCATCAGGCTCTGTGCTGCATGGAGCCTGCTTAAAATTCTCTCTCTCTCTCTCTCTCTCTCTCTCTCTCTCTCTCTCCCCCCCCCCGCCCTCTCCCCCGTAGTGCTCTCTCTAAAGAGAAAGACAGACAGAAAGAAAGACAGAAAGAAAGAAAGAGAAAGAAAGAAAGAAAGAAAGAAAGAAAGAAAGAAAGAAAGAAAGAAAGAGAAAGAGGAGGGAGGGAGAGAGGGAAGGAGAGAGGAAGGAAGGAAGGAAGGAAGGAAGGAAGGAAGGAAGGAAGGACATCAATTCTCTATAATCTCTTCTGAAGAGGAAATAGAGGGATTACTTCCTAACTTATTTTATGAGGCCACTATTACCAAAATACCTAAACCAGGTCAAGACATTATGAGAAAGAAAGACAAAAGGCCAGTCTCTCATGATAGCTGTGAAAATCCTCAACAAAATATCAACAAATTGAATCAAATGATGTATAAAAGGATTATACAGCATGACCAAGGGATACTTATTCCAGGTATGAAAAGCTGGGGTCATAAAAACTATACCAGTTAATGTAATCCATCACATCAATGGAAAAGAAGAAAACTCATAATCATATCAATAGATACCAAAAAAGAAAAGCATCTGACAAAACCTAATACCCACTACTGATAAAAACTTTCAGCTAAATGGAATAGAGGAGCACTTCCTCAACTTGACCAGGAATACCTGCAAATAACCCATAACAAACATCATTCTGAATGGTGAGAAATCAGATGCTTCCCCACTAAGTTTGAGCACAAGACAAAAATGATCCCTCTCACAACTCCTTTTCAACATCATATGAGAAGTCCTAGCTAATGCAGTATAACATAAAGAAAATAAAAGATATACACATTGGAAAGGAAGACATAAAGCTACCTTAGCTGTCTTTGCAGATGACATGATTGCCCTATGAAGAAAAACCCAAAGATAAAAAAAAAAACAAAACAAAGCCTCTTGGAACTAATAAGCAATTATGTAAAAGTTGCAGGACTTATGATTAATATATGAAATTGAATTTCTTTCTTATATACCTGTAATAAACAACTGAAATTTGAAATGTAAATCACAATATTATTTAATTAGCATAAACATAATGAATACTTAGGTATGAACCTAATAATACATGTACAGATTTATGTGAAGAAAACTAAAACATTAATATATATCAAAGAAATTCTAAAAAAATGGACAAATATCCCATGTTCACTGGTAGAAAGGCTCAATTATCATTAGGATATCAATTCTTCCCAACTTGATCTATAGATCCTATGCAACACCAATCAAAAATCTCATTTTGTGGATATTGATAAACTGATTCTAAAGCTTATATGGAAAGGTAAAATTCCCAGAATGGCCAAAATAATGTTGACCAAAAAAAAAAATTGGAGAACTAACTTCAAGACTTACTATAAAACTAAATTAATCAAAGCAACATAGTGTTTGCAAAAGAATAATGTATGATAATGTAATGTAAGAATATTCAGTGGAACAGAACAGAGTCCAGAAATACACACACAAATATACTCATAAAATACAGTCATATAAGCTGATCTTTTACAAATGAACAAAGACAACTCAATGGAGAAAGTATAGTCTTTTTAACAAATGGTGCTGGAACAATGGGACATGTGCAAAAAATAAAATTGAGACAGATACTATATCTTTCACAAAAATTAACTCAAAATTTTTCATAGACCTAAATGTAAAAGATAAGACTAAAACTTCTAGAAAGTAATACAGGAAAAAACTCTAGATGACCTTGGATTTGGCAATAAGTTTTTACATACATACTGAAAGCACTCTCCTTGAAAAAATTCTGATATTTTGTACTTTATTAAAATTAAAAACTTCTGCCCAACCTAAAGACACTCAAGTAAACAAAAAGACAAGCCACAAAATGGGTGAAAGTATTTGCAAAACATACACATGATAAAGTACTTACATCCAAAACAAAAACTCTTAAAATTCAATAATAAAAAAGCCATACAATCCAAATGAACAATAAGCAAAAGAACTAAACAAACACTTCACTAAAGAAGAGGTAGAGATGATAAACTGATACATAAGAAAAGATAGTCAACATCATATCCTATTAGAGAATTTCAAATTAAAACAATAAGGTACTAATACACGCCTTTTAGAATGGCTAAAATCCGAAAAACTGAAAAGGGGGGTGATGACGTGTAATATCAGGAACTTTCATCAATGCTGGTGCAAATGCACAATGGTACTACCACTTTGGAAGACTAGTTTGCAGTTTTTTTTTTTTAGAAAGCTAAATATGACTTTGTTGCCTAGCAATTATATTCCTAAGTATGTACCCAGTGGAGTTGAAATGTGTAAAGACAAAAGCCTGCACCTAAACGTTTATAGCAGGTTTACTGATGCTTATCAAGAACCGAAGCTGCCAAGAGGTCCTTCAGTAACCGAATGGATATACAAACTGTGGTATACACATACAATGGAATATCACTCAATGATTTTTTAAAATGAGCTGTGAAGGCATAAGAACACATGGAGGAACTTTAAATGCATATTCTTATGTGAACAAAGTTATCTGAGAAGACTACATACTCTTCAAATCCAACTATATGACATTCCGGTAAAAACAAAATTATAGAGAAAGTAAAAAGATGAATGGTGTTTCTAGAGACTTAGGGGAGGGGAAGAGGGATGAATTAGTGAAACACCAGTTCATAGGGGATTTTTACGACAGTGAGGCTACTTTGTAGGATATTATGATGAAGCATATATGATATTATGCATGTATTAAAACCCAAGACCAATATAGCACAAAGAATAAACCTTAATGTAAATGGTGGTCATTAATCATAATGTATCAATATTGGCTAATTAATTCAATAGATATACCACACTAATGCATGATGCTAATAAAAGGAGAAACTGTGTTTGGGGTGGGGAGCATATCTATTCAATTTTTCTATTAATCTAAAACTGTTTTAAAAAAAACCTGTAAAACAAATAAACCTAGAAGGGAATTAAAAATAAAAGAAAAATGCATTTAAAAAATAAAGACTAAACCAAAAGAAACACAAGAGCAAATAAACCCAGTACATAGTAACTTCAGAGAAATAGAAGGTGAAAAGAAAAATAAATAAAGAAAAGAGAAGTAAAGAAAAAAAGTAAAAAGGATTAGAGAGAAACTGATAAATTAGAAGCTGGTAAAGAAACTCCAGCATACATAACAGAAGTCCCTGGAAAAGTAAAGTAATGCAATGGAATAGAATAGCATCAACAAAAACCTGTAATTCAAGAAAATGCTTCAAACAGAAGGACAAAGTTTGAAACTTCATATTGAAATGATCTACTGTGTTCCTGGGAAATTGGCCCAGAACAAACAATATCAAGAGTGCTAGGCAGAGTTATGACCACCCTACAAGATGGCTGCACCCTAATCTTCAGAACTCTGAATGCGCTCCCTTGCATGACAGAGGGACTTTACATGTGTAGTTAATGTTAAGGACCTTGAGATGAGATAATCCTGTGTCATGTGAGTGGGCCCAATCTAACCACATGAATCCTTAAAAGAGTAGAACATTTCCTGACTGAGGTCAGAGGGAGATGTGACTACTGAAGAACTATCAGAGGAAGATACAGTGATGCTGGCTTTAGAGATGAAGAAAGGGCTCCACATGAGCCAACAAAAGACAAGGAAGTGGATTCTCCCTCAGAGCTTCCAGAAAGAAATGCATCTTTGCTAATACTGTGATTTTAGCCTAGTGAGACTGACCCATTTTAAATATCTGACATAGAGACCTGTAAGAAGATAAATTTGTGTTTTTTTAAGCCATTGGGTTAATACATTACCCATTGGGTTAATGTACCAAAAAATAATAAAATCATTCAACCTTAAAAATAAAAATCCTAGGCAAGAAAGAAATTCAGACTGCAATTAGGCTTTTCAGTAGCAGTGCTATTGGATGCAGCAAAGACGGAAAATGATGGAGTAACTTTTTTAAGATATCCAAAGAAAAAAGTGAGACAGATTTTATATCCAGTTACCAATAAATTAACAACATGCAAGTTCACAGTGACTACCCTCAAACCTTTCCTAAGGAATCTTCTACAAAATGAGCTTCAGAGAACAAAGATGACCTGAGAGACACTGACATAAAAACTATTATGTCACTAAAACTGAGATTGATAGCATAATTGAAAATATAAATGTAAAAATCTGAATTTAATAAGAAAATATCAACATAAGGCATGAAATATTTTATCTTTATTTTTTAAATGTTTATTTTTGAGAGAGAGAGAAAGAGAGAGAGAGAGAGAGCACAAGCAGGGGAGGAGCAGAGAGAGAGGGAGACAGAATCCAAAGCAGACTCCAGGCTCTGCCTTGTCAGTGCCCAGCCCAATGCAGGGTCAAACTCACAAACCGTGAGATCATGACCTGAGCGAGCCAAAGCCAGATGCTTAACCGACTGAGCCACCCAGTTGCCCCAATATTCTATCTTTAAAAAGCAAGAACTTATAGGGGGTGCCTGTGTGGCTCAGTTGGTTGGGCAACCAACTTCGGCTCAGGTCATGATCTCAGTTTGTTGAGTTCGAGCCCTGATTCAGGCTCTGTGCTGACAGCTCGGAGCCTGGAGTCTGCTTCGGATTCTATGTCTCCCTCTCTCTCTGCCCCTCTCCTGCTCATGCTCTGTGTCTCTCTGTCTCTCAATAATAGATAAATGTTAAAAAAAAATTAAAAAGCAAGAACTTACATCTAGTTTTGTCTACTGAAAGGAAATAGTGACTAACCTAGGTGCAATGTATGCAGCTGGTACGTAAAACCCAAGCTGTCGTCTCTAAGTACTATTTCCTACTGAAAAAGAACCCAAGTATTCTTAGCAGAAGGGTTGTCCAGGTTTGGGGAAGGAAACATACAAGAAGGCTGAAATATCTTATAATACAAGATAGCCATGACTCTATCAAAAACTATTCAAATAGTTTGAAAGATCTCAGGAGTCAAATTGAAGAGGCGCCTGCTGGCCAAAATGATTTAATTTGAATATCATTGAAAACTATAGGTGCAATTGCTGAAATATATCAAACATGTTCATTTACATGACTTTATTATAATACCAAAAAAAAAAAGACTTGATCATCATCAGAACATGGAAGAAATTGAACTCAGTATTTTAGAAATGGGTGAAGAGAAATAATCAAACATTTATCCTGCTTTTCCAATACTATTGTACCATTGAGTTACCTAACAGCAGATCAGATGAAGTTTCACTTTATAATAGTATTCTAGCTAAGAAATGTAGAAGGAAGGACAGAAGTAGAATGTCACCATTTTCTCCCTTAACCAAGTATTCAATCCAAGCACTGAGCATCAGTGCCTGTTAACATCATAAAAGGAGAGAGAACCAGACATAATTTGCCTTGTGATGGAACACACCCCCACCTATGAAATTGCCTTGGGAAAAAAAACCTAACCAAATATGATCAAAACTCTAGATCCACTACCAATTTTCAGGATATTTAGAAGACAGAGCAACCTGTTCAAGTACAAAAAAAACCAGCCAGCTTTTCTTTAACAATGACAACAACAAAAGCAAGAAATAAAAGAAGTAGAGACAGAGAAAGAAACCAAAGATTAAAAGAAACAAAAAAACCCCATTGCCACATATTGGGCTTATTTGGATTTTGATTCAAACAAAATGTAAAATAAATTGACTTATTGAATTTATGAGACAATGGAAAGTTTGTATGTTTACTGGACATAGGATCATATTTTAAAATATTGTTCAATTTTCAGTTAGGGCATTGATATTTTCATTACATTAATAAGTAAATTCTTTTAGAGATACTGAAATACAAAGAGATGAAATTGGATGTTTGAAATTGGATTCAAAATTTAAATTTTTTTTTACATTTATTTATTTTTTGATAGAGAGAGACAGAGCACAAGTGGCGGAGGGGCAGAAAGAGAGGGAGACACAGAATCCGAAGCAGGCTCCAGGCTCTGAGCTGTCAGCACAGAGCCCGATGCGGGGCTCCGACCCACAAACTGCGAGATCATGACCTGAGCCGAAGTCAGACCCTTAACCGACTGAACCACCCAGGCACCCCTGGATTCAAAATTTTATAGGCTGAGAGAAAGTAGATATATTATGGGCAACAGAATATAGTATAAGAGTTGGTAATTATTGAAGTTGTATAATAAGTTTAGAAATTTTATTATATTATTCTATTCTCAAATATGTTTGACATTCTCAACAATAAAAAGTTTCTTTAAAAAATCAAGATAATTTGACTTTTTCTAGCCTTGTGATGACTATTTTGTTTTTTCTCTTCAAGATTACCACACAACACTTATCATGATGAGCACTAATATATAGAATTACTGAATCACCAGAAACTGTTGTATACCTGAAACTGATATAATGCAGCATGGTAACTATACCGGAATTAAAATTAAAAACTTAATAAAAAGTTAAGAAATCTAAAAAGATTATTATATATGTTATGAGAACAGCATTATGAAGCACTTTAAGTAGTTTGGCATATAATGTATATGGAAGTGGAGACTTGAATACATGTAAAGCAGCTCAGTTCCCTCTTACATTTCCTTCACTCTTTCCAGATTGATTAGTTGTATGGACAAATAACATGGAAACAAAGGATTGAGGCAGGAACAGCTTAGCCTTGACTAAGTCAAAGGAAGAGTTGTCATAACCCAAGAGTCCGCCAGGCATTTCTCTTTTAAGACAGGTAAAGTCTTGAGTCTAAATTTGAAATATATGTGATTCACTTTCTTTTTACATTAAGTAAACCCAACTCTCACTTGGGCCAAGAGGGAAGCTACAGATAGACACTGCAATTATTATAGATTTGAAGTTTTTGGTAACGGAGTTCATTGCTCTGTTAATGGGACAACATCATTTGTTTTCTTCATGTTGAATTAAAAAATGTACGATGCTTACTTTTCTAATTTTCACTCATATTATTTCCCAATAATTTTAAAAGACACTCGACACTTTCTGCTTATACTCTCCAGTCTCTGTGAATGATATTTATTATGTGACCTTTGTGAATAGAGAAATGTCAAAATTTATTAAAAGTTATATTCTATTATTCCCTAACTTGAATTTAAGAGCTTAATACGAAACTATTTGAATTTCTAATTTCTCCCCTCACCGTACAGCAGTAGCATACATCCAGCTGCAGGATAATATTGGCAAGCACAGCAATGAATTTTCATGAAAACCCCAAACACTGAATGCTTCATTTTTCTTTTTCATTCTTCTTTTTTTTTCAAGAAATTCCCTATCGTATGAGATATGTAATGCCATTTGTGCCAGACTGCTTTGCATAATAATGGTCTCCTTCAGTTTTCCAGGCTTACACAGAAGAATCACTAAGGAAACTAGGCTGTAACACCAACAACAAAAAAGAAAATTGCCCATTTTTCACTGAAACTGCTCTTATTCTTCTCCTAATTTTTTTTAGCAATTTTATCTTTTTACATGTAAATACTTGTAAGAGTTCAGAAAAAGATATCCAGTTATTAACATTTCAGGTATAATTATTACTCTTCCTAATCTCCACCTTCTCCATGGAGCAGTTTTCTTTAGAAGAAGTATTATTACCTTCCTACTTGTGTGGGCCCTCAGACATCTTCAAATAAATGTCTGTAGGTGGGACTCTGATTATAAAGGCTGAGTGAAATTAATGTTATTAATGTACCAAGGTGTGAAGTATGAACTTCAACTGGATTTCCATAAAGAACTCTGTTGATTATGTGTTTTAAACTACAGAAGATCTGTCTAAAATGTCGCTATTGAGGCCTTTCACTAGCTCTTGTGCTAATCAGGGAGGAAAGCCTGAAGCTTTTCTATACTGTGGAGTCAGAGTGCTGACAAGCAGCTTATCAGTGCTAATGATAACTTCTGTGTTTCAGCAGCCAGGATCAGAAGATGCATTTCACATTTGAGCTCTTTTTTTTCCAAAATTGAATACTTGAGAAATCAGTAGAATGTTGCCAGGAGCCTGGCCTACAAGCTGCTGCCTTTGAGAATTTTTGCAAGCCTTTAAAAGAGTACCCAGAATATATTCTGTAACTCGTGAATTTCTTAGTCTATGGGAAAAGCAGAAGTGTAAGGTATCCTCCTATGGACTGTTAGACATATCTAATATTCTAATCATTTTCTGCATGTCTGAAATCTCTTAAGACTTATATTTTGAAATATTTCAAAAGATGCAACTGTCAGGATATTGATGTAAACTGTATTTGATAATGACAAGGGGGATTCTGAGTCAAAATTCTACGGGTTTCTCCTAATCCTCCAGCTTCTAAATCCTTGCCAAACTTAGAAATCTTGACTTGGTGAACTACCTTCAACCCACATCATTGGTCTCAAACATTCACTTGTTAATTCATTCATCCATTTACTCATGGATCAGTCAATAAATATTTGCTGAGCACTTACTGTGTACTCATAGAAAAGAGGATAAAATTATCCTGAAAGAACTCATGATCTACAGAGGATGCATAAAAACATGAGCTTTCATTGAGTACCTCTGGCGGCTAGGGAAGGAATAAAGAATGCTCCTTGGGCAGTGAGGCAGGCTTCATAGAGGAGGTAACAGTTATCCTAGGCCTTAAAGAATAAGGACTCTGTGAAAATGAGTATTGGTACATTTTATAATGTGTTCTTTATAGTACCAGTGGGACATCTTCCTTGCCCCGTGGCGGGGGGGGGGGGGGGGGGGGAGGAATATCATGATTATAAGCTAGTAACAACGCTTTGATCTTTGGTGTCAAGAAATCTATCTCCAGAAAATCCCTGTTAAAATGTGAAGGAGGCTTGCTCATTAACTCTTTTATAGGATTTCTAATAACTCTGTTGTCACATCACATACTGATATGAGGTTCAAATGAAAAGATATTTGAGAAATCACATTCTTTGTAAATTGCAAAGTACAACGCAAATGTTAGTTATTTGTGCTATTACTATTATCACAGTAATAACATTATTACTTTAATAAGGATTATTTTATCAATTTTCTGGACTCTGGCAATATAACTTGCAGAAAACTGAAAAATATCAAATGTCTTTAAAATATTTTTATGTAATATCATGGTGGATACTTTCAAAAAAACTTATTAGGGGAAACTAACTTGGAGCTGTGTCGTGAAGAAAAATCCCTTTGTGCTACCAGACAGACAAAACAGCAAATAGGCTAGATTATCGGATCTAGTTTAGAAATTATGATGACTTCCAACTAGTTGTCACACTGTGGAATCCAGGGCTCCATCTCACACATCTACCTTAGCTGCAGCACCTTATTTCAATAAAGCTGGCTTTATCCTTCATCTGCTTTCCCAGGCCATCTATGGATAATCCATGTCAGCTACCATGCAAAAAGTTACCTAGTGGATAGCCTAAACCCATAATCGGGTGCCAACAAATTAGAGAGCCCACAAGGAATATATCAGAAGGAATATACTTGATATTTCAATTAGATGTATCAAAGAACTTAATCCTAAAAAAAACTCTTCTGTATTACCTAGTCTTCTTTTATCATTTAGAACTGTTTTTATTTTTAATACATGTGGAAGAGGCACCACAAATTTTCAGTGTTTAAGGCTCACTAAAGGTCTTAATATGTCCCCACTTGGGATTTTAAAAATGTTTCATAGTTTTCCTGCAACTCTAAATGACTGAAAGGAGTGACAGCATGATTTTGTAAACTGAGGGAAAAACTGAACGTCACATTCTCTGAGCACCCCCTCTCCGCAAACAGCCAATGAATGGTGCTTGGCAAATGGGAAAGGATATTCTTAAACCAGGTGATATTCTTGGGTGCAGACTGAAGGTAGCCAGCACTACCAACAAGAATGACTGTTAATTACTCCCAGTAAAATCCCCCACATCTAAAAGGGGCTAGCCTCAAGCCTTCCTGTCTCCTCCATGCTACACACAAGAATTAAAAGCTGTTCCCACAGTTTGATTTGAGGTATACCATAGGTACCCAGGGTGCATACAACTTCTCCTTAGTTATTTCCTCCTGGTCTGAACTAGTTCCCTATGAAGTCACATTAGACATGTGGTGCATTAGGCAACAAAGCCTCCCATCCATCAGAACATGTGTGACCACAGGTGAGGTGAGAGGTCTCCACTCAAGAAGCACATTCTCCATGAACATGTTTGCATGGATTAGTGCCCCAGAATGTGCTGAGTTTGTAAACCTCACTAAGAAATGACTGTGGTGTTTAACATTAATGTGGTGGTATAATCAAAAACACACTCCAGAAAATAGAACAGGAAATTCAAAATAGTAAGTTTTTTTCCTTACATTTTTAGAACATTGTTCACTGCAACCTTTCTTAAAATTCCCCTTTCCTTTCACATCCCCTTCTTATGCTCCTAACCTTTGCCTGAAAAATTCTCCCACTGTCTTTCTATAAATTCCCCTTTCCCTCTACTCACCACTGTGTGGAGTCCCCATTTGGTCCCCTCCTTAATTATAATATCGTATCATAAAAGCCCAGGATGAAAGAATTGGCTTGGAAACAGCAGACTTTTCCTTAGTGTGTGCAGCAGAGGAAAGCCCTTAGTGGTAAAATCTAAACATTTGATTTTTAAAAAAAAATTATTTTTCCCCAGCACAGTTGTCATTTGAGAAAGCTGAACATAAGGTCCTTAAGTAAATGAGATGAGACAGGCAAGTTTTATTTGGGTGTGGGTGATCCTGAGAATCTATAATACCATTCAGGAAAGGCACCCACAGAATAGTCACAATCATAAGAGCCACTGATTTGAAACCTTCTGTGTACTAGGGAGTTTCATGCGCTTTATTTTTCTTCAGAGTAATATGGTGGGATAGATTTAATTATCCCTGTCTTACAAATGAAGAAATAGAGAAAATCGAGGAAATAATATGCAGCTAATTATAACAGGTAGCATGAGAACCCAGTTCCTGGTTAGCTTTTAGGCCAAAATATTTCCCTTTAAGTCACATTATTTCCATGGTGAGAGGAGACAGCATTAGGGCTGTGGGAGCTCCTGGAATACGTAGAATTTTACCAAAGACGACATTCATCCACCTGCCCCTTGGCCCAGCCTCTCTACAGATTTGAAGGCTGTGTTCATATCAAGCACACTTTGACCTGCCCCTTGTAGGATGAGAGCTCTCCACTATCATTCCAGTCATAGGTGTCTGATTTCCACTGGGAGCTGCAAAGAGGAAATACCCATGGGGGGGAGGAGGGAGGGGAAGAGGGCAGCCACTCAGCTTTGGGGTAGTTCATGCTAAGTGATAGAAAGTAATCTTTTTCTTCCTGCCTCCTCCCCTTCCCTGTGATTCAGATGGGAAGGTTCTCAGTGTTCTTAGGGGTGAAGGGGGTTAAATCTCCATAGGCCATTTTCAGAGCTTTAAAACAAAACAATAAAAAGGCTCTGTAAGCCCTAACACCTTTTATATATTTTGTTGTTAAAAGAAGAAAGAGAACAGTGTGCCCCTAGCAAGACAGTTATATACTTTCCATTTCAACTTCTTTCCATTCTAGCCCTGTTTTCTCTATATAGCCTGCTGGCAATATTCTTAATTAGGGGTCAATATTTCTTCCCTTTTAAAATAAGAAATAGTATAAAACCTCCCATGTTCCACTTTAATGGGAAGGACCCAGAAACACATTGGTTAAAGGCAGTTTGCATTCAGTTTCCACACTGAAGTGATCCTTATAAAACCCAGTTCACTGTATAATTAATGACCCTTTTCTCATGCTTTAGGGCATAAGCCGATCACCAGTCCTGGTCAGAGAAAACACTTCCCAGGTACAGGATTGCACAATTAAACATGTGGTGAGGAATTTGTGCTTTCCTTTGATTCTTTGGTCTTTGCCGTGGTGGGGGGCAGGATACTGGGCAGGACAGGGAGGCAGTTGTGGTACAATGCCATATCATCTGTTTCCCCAAACATACTGGAAAACAAATTGAGACCACCTGAAACACTTATTCCACTGGTTCCTTTGGTGCCCCCATGTGGAGAGGGGGTGTCTGCATGCCAATAGTCTGGATGCAGCCAACTGAAGCAATTTTTAACACTAGGTGAAAATTTATCTTTCTGGAAAGACAAAAAAGACCCCCTCCCAACTCGATTTGCTTTCACTCAGAAGTTGCTGACCAATCATTTTTTGTACACATTAACACTAGTGTTTTTCGTTTTAACCCAAGCAAAAGAAAATCGTGTGTTCTCTAAAACAGACAGAAAAAAACTGTAAGAACGGTACACATAATATAGGAATTTAAATAATTCAAATGGATATGGTTTGCTATAAGTTTGGCCAAAATTTATTTTCTAAAGCAGTACCATCTAACAGAGTTTTCTGTGATGATAAAATGTTCTATATCCTTGCTGTTCAAGGTGGGAGCCACTGAAATATGGCTAGTATGACTGAGGAGATGAAATTTTAATTAAATTTAAATTTATCTAGTCACATGTGGCTAGTGACTACCATATTTGACAGTGCAGTCTTAAAGTGTATGCTGTGACTATTTAGCATTTGATATAATGAGCATATTAAAATAATATTAGCAATTCAATGTGGTTTCTCTACCGTTCATTGAAAATATTTTGTCTCACACATGGGGATAGCAAGCCTAGGATATGTGCTTGATCTCCATCTATGGCCCTGCTTTAAGGTGATAAAAACAAGCCCCCAAAATGTTAAGAAACCCTGCTACACTTACTCTTTCACTCATCCTCACTTCTGACTTGCCTCATTAAACTATGAAAGTAAGAGAGATCTGTTATAAGGAAACAGATGAACCTTGTCTCCAATGAACATTTCTACTAGCCCCATTATCTTTTGAAAGACCAATGTAATGCAAGAGTTGAAAAGACATATAACCAAACAATTTCCAAGATAAAATAATTATCTTTCATTATTTCTCTCACTTACTTTTCTTATCTTCATATTCCCTTTCCAAGCCTAATTTCTTCTTTCTGGCTTGATAATCATATTAGTTTTCTAGGGCTGCTATGACAAAATATCATAAAGCAGGTGGCTTAAACAACAGAAATTTATTTTCTCACAGTTCTGGAGGCTGGAAGTCCAAGAAACCCTCTTGCACTATCAGTGGGAATGCAAAGTGGTACAGCCACTATGGAAAACAGCATGGAATTTCCTCAAAAAGCTAAAAATAAAACTACACTAAGATTCATAATCACACTACTGGGTATTTACCTACAGAATGCAAAAGTACTAATTCAAAGGGATACATACAGCCCTATGTTTATAGCAGCACTATTTACAATAGCCAAATTATGGAAGTAGCCCAAGTGTCATCAATAGATGAATGGAGAAAGAAGAGATGGTATATCTATATACAGTGGAATATTATTCAGCCATAAAAAAGAATGAAATCTTGCCATTTGCAATGACACGGATGGAGTTAGAGAGTTTTATGCTAAGTGAAATAAGTCAATCAGAGAAAGGCAAATACCATATGATTTCACTCATATGTGAAATTTAAGAAACAAAACAAATGAACAAAGTGAATGAAAAAAAGAGACAAGCCAGGAAATAGACTCTCAACTATAAAGAACAAACTGATAATTACCATAGGGGAGTTAGGTGGGGGGATGAGGGAAATAGGGGATGGGGATCAAAGAGTACACTTATCATGATATTAATAAAATAAAATAAAATAAAACAGTAAATAAGTGAAATAAAATAAGCAAAAAAATGAAAATGAAGGGGTTCTCAACTTTACCTAATGCCATATTTTAGCTGTTTACCTAATTAAGAATTTTTAGCTGTTTATCTAATTAAGAATAGATAATTCAGAAACACATTTTGCTATGTTACTAACTACAGCTCTTGGTTTTTCATAGCTTGCCATCTCATCAGAAATGAAATGCTAATTATCTAAAATCAAAGTCAGTCAAACGAATTTTTGCAGTTGTTATAACTGAAAACTTGGTTTACACTATTCTTTCTAGAAATAGGCTTCTAAGGCAAAATGTACCAAAGCAAGGAAATGTAAAAAGAATTATCAAGTCAGAGATGAAAGCTCCTAAAAACAACTCTGAATAATTCACAATGAAAACTCAATTTTATTTATCAGACTATGTATCACCATACTTAATAAATCTGATTTATTTCTACAATTAATTAAAAATTAATTTGCTATAATTCTTTTGTCTTAATGTACATTGAAAAATGTTAAAAATAAGAAGGGCACTTGGGATGAGGACTGGCTGTTATATATATATGCGATGAATCACTAAATGATGTAAATCATTATTACACTATATGTTAACTAACTTGGATTTAAATAAATTAAAAATATAATATAAATAGAAGCAAATAGGGTTTATGACTTCTCAAACCTTTTGATTTTATATTCCATCCATTAAAACTTTTACAGTAATGATACTTAGATGTAAGTACATTTATATAAGGTGCCAATCTTTTGCCACAAGTGTGCCAATCAATGTTCCAGTAACATTATCTCCATCCTAGAACATGCTAAGACATTCCTAATTCCAAATTCTTAGGACTGAACATTTTGAAATTTAAAGTATTCCTGATTGTAGAAAGGTAGAATAGTATATATACCACATATGATGTAAAACCTTCTCTCGGTTCTGATATAATACCTTGTAATTAAATGCATTAATATTTTTACAATGAAAAATATGCATATTGATACTAAGTGGCATAACTAAATTTATTCAAATATATCTTAAAATGTTCAGTTTTTGGGAGCGCCTGGGTGGCTCAGTCAGTTAAGCATCCGACTTCAGCTCAGGTCATGATCTCACAGTTCATGAGTTCAAGCCCCACATCAGGCTCTGTGCTGACAGCTCAGAGCCTGGAGCCTGCTTCAGATTCTGTGTCTCCCTCTCTCTCTGCCCCCTGACCTGCTCACACTCTGTCTCTGTCTCTCAAAAAGTGAATAAACATTAAAAAAATTTTTTTAGTGTTCAGTTTATAACTAATAGGCAAACGACAGACTGTGGGAAAACAGTATTTGCAATACATGTATCGGACAGGAGGTACACATCCAAAATATATAAAGAATTCTAAAAAAAAAAAAAGAATACTAACAATCAACATTTTAAACATCTTATTTAAAAAAGGGAAAAAATTGTAAATCTCTTAATAAAATGGGACATACAAATGGCCAGTAAACTGTAAAAATGCTCAATACTTATCATCATAAAATATAAATTAAACCTGCAATGTTATACCATTTCATATCCACTAGAATGCTTCAAGTCCAAAACACCAAGACCAACAATGCCAAATATTGGTGAGAATAAAAGCACCCAGTATCTTCATACTTTCATAGTGGGAATACAAAGAGTAAAACTACTTTAGAAAGTATTTTACATTTTCTTATTAAGTTAAATATCTAGCTCATGACCCAGAGATTCCATTCCTAGATATTTACCCAAGAAAAATAAAAATACATATCCACAAAAAAGATTTCTATGAGGATAGTCATATCAGCATTATTCATAAGCCAATAAGTAGAAGAAACCCAAATGTTCATCAACAGAAGGATATACAAAGTGTGTTATATTTATATAAGAGAATGAAACTCAGGAAAAAGAGAACATATTTCAAATAAAATAAGGATGAATCTCAAAAGTTTTTGAATGAAATAATTCAGGCAGAAAAGATAATATGCTATATGACTGTTTATGTGAAGCCCAAGAACAAGCAAAACTAATCTGTGCTGATAGAAAAATTAGAAATGTTTTCTGGGAGGATTATGGAGAAAATGGAGCAGGCTGCAAGAAGGAAACTTTGTGGGGCATGGAAATAGTTTATATCTTTTTTTTTTTGAAAGTGTGGGAAGTTGCACAGGTGTATACAGCTGTCAAAACTCATCTAACTGAACATTAGGATCTGTTATTTATGTAAATTTGACATCTTTTTTTAAAACTGTTTTCAAAATTGTTCTAAGTTTGGAATTGCAGGTAAAGCACTGTGGATCTGTATTAAATGCTTATTTTCTAACAAATCTTACCACTGATGGAAGAAGTTAAGTACATTCTATGGTACAGAAAAATTCTGTTGCTAAGGACTGCTGACCTGCAGTTTCAATACTTAGTGATTGACTTTTCACAGATAAACCTTACACAGATTGGTTTGGTAAACCGATTAGGTTTACTTCAAAGATAGAAAATGTGGTTTTGCATTTAAATCCTCAACATACACCTCAACATAATACACCTATTATCTAATATTTAAATCTTAAAGAAAAGGCGTGGGGCCCTTTCTAGCCACCTCACTCATCTGTACTCCAAAATGTTAATTTTCCAACGACAAGGAGAGTGAAACTGAGAGATGAGACTTCACTTGTTTGTACTCATTATGGAGGGGTCTGCAGATGGAGCACCTGCTGTTCACTTAACTTCTGCAATCCTATTGGATTTCAATATGTCCAGTCACATGGCAGTGCTAGGCCTTGAACTTCCTTTTCACATTATGTTCCATATTGTAGAATAAACACACAGCTCCAATGGGAAAACCCTTCCAATTGGCAGGCAGAGCATTTGCTACAATTAAGACTCTTTGGGGAATGACCTGATAAAGATTTTCAAACCAGATTTTGCTGTCTTCATTTAAATGTTGGCTTTGAAGAAGGTGAAAAGCTATAATTATCTTTTATACAACCGTCAAAAGTCAAATGATTGTACCTGTATGCTTCTATTCTAAAGGAAAATCAAAATTAGAGTGATGTTAAATCTTTAAATTGTGCTATATGTTTCCATAAATTACAGTTCATTGAGAAGAATCTTTTTGTTTACTTTATGATATTCTTGCATTTATTTAGATTGTGGTCTACTGGGTGAATGGTAGAAAACAAATTTAATACATATATATGCTATTTATACATATAATGTTATAAATTATGTTGGTTATGCAAATCTTAAGACAATTCACTGTTTATTCCTGAAAGTAAAAGGCACTGTGGAAAGGAACCCACAGAAGTTGGGTGGCATGCCAGTGTGTATTCAAATGCAGTTATCTTTCCTAGCCATGGAACCAGAGATACTTTCCTGATACTACTTAAGTTCTAGTTTCCTCATCTATAAAGTGAGAATGATAATATTTATTTCAGTAACTACTCTGAAGAGCTACTGAAAGAACTGATAAAAGACACTTTTGAAATGTCTAGCAGAGAAGCACCATATTTAACTTCTCTTCACAAATTATTGAGCAAATCAAATAATTTCTCCTTGCCTCAATTTTCTCATCTGTAAAATAGAAATAACATCAGTACCTGACTTATAGGGTAAAATTAATATATGTAAAGGTTTTAAAAGTTGGCTGGCCAAATCAAAATAATAAAAGGCACCTAATATTAACATTATTTCTCTCCATTCCTACCGTTTATTGTGACATGAACAGTCTCATGTCACTTCTTTCTACACCACCTTTATTTTGGATCTTCACCTGTCATTGAAAATTAAGTTCCAGAACTGTTCAAGGCCTGAATAAGTGTTGAACTGACACTTCAGTCTTTGCAATGTAGAAACATGATAATAACAGTTGACATTTATTGCAAGTTTATCATGTGTAAGACACTATACTGTTTTACATACATAATGCCATTTAATACTAACAACAATAACAAAAAAACAGTGATATCAGTAGTATTATTATCCTCATTAAAAAGAGGTGAAAGTTTAAAATGTTAATCTATCCATGAATATATAGAAAAGAATTAAGATCTAACCCAAGTCTAATGATTCAGGAAGCGAAAAAGCATAACCAAAATGCAGCAAGGCCTCCACAGGAAAGAGATGAGTTAAACTGGGGGTTGGGTTAGGAGATGGGAGGATGGGGCCTCAGAGTAAAAGGTCTCCTTGATTAAAGAAGAAGCACAGTACTTCTCTGAAGTATAATTCATTGGAGCAAAACTGCCTTTTTCATTTCTGATGATCTCCAATGCCTAAGAGAGCCCTTGGTACATAGTATGGGTTCAAGAAACGCATGCTGAGCTAAATAAACTGTTAAAACTCGCCTGACCTAAAAAGAGTTTCCCTGAATCTCCCTGATAGGGCGGGATTAAATACACATAAACACAGTGCAATTTAGTGATTTGCATTAAGACTTTTAACGATATTCTTACATTTTAATAGAATAAGTTCTCTTCTCAGAGTACATTCTAAAGAGATAATTGGTGTGGGAAACAAAGGCAAATGAAAAATTAAATTTCCTTACAACTTAGAGCCCATTGACAAGGCAGAGTGACATTCCTCTAGGAACTCAGCTGCCTTGATGATGACACTTTGCTGAGGGCAAAAGGCAATCTCAGTCTGATCCCCCAGGATCCTCTAAGTCTACTTTAACATATAAAAATTCCTTTGGAAACTTCCTTTAACTCTACCCCCACCACAGATAAATGGTGGTAATCATACTCCAAGCTTGTGGCCCACTAATATATATCTGAAGAGTTTCATGACTGAGTTTTTACTAAACGGTAATAAATGACCTTTCCTAACAACAGCTAGCCCCTTCAAAGTCATGGAAACCTTGCTTCCAAAATTCCTTAGAGACCTACACCATCCCTAACCCCCTCCCAACTTGAAGATATATAACCAGTCACCCATCACAACCCCAGTGCAACTCTTTCTGCCCACAGGTGTTGTCCCTGTGTTTTAATAAAACCACATTTTCACATCAAAGACACCTCAATAATTCTTTCTTGGCCATCAGCTCTGAACCCCAACATTTTCTACATCAATAATCAGTTGTGAAATAAGTCTTATACAATGATATTTTATGCAGAATTGCTTATAATAGTATAAAATTGAAAACCTAAAACCAAAGGAAAAGAGTTACATATGTTGTGGAAAACCTTTACATACAATATTATAGAAATTTTAATAATGATGTTTTCAAAGTTAATTTGATAACTGGAAAATACTTATGAAAAACATAAAGTGAAAAAGCATATATAAAGATAGAGATAAATTTTTCTAAAATGTGAATGGTACTATCTCTGGCAAGCTCTCAGATAATTTTTATTTGCTTCTCTTTTATTTTTATGTTTTTTCTAATTTTCTCTGCTGTTTTACTTTAATGAATAAAGAGAAAACATTCAAGATCACAAACTATAATAAAGACCTAAAAAAAGAATAATTTATACTGTGAACTCCTCTGCACCTCTATTGCCAAGCAGAGGGGTGCCTGGGTGGCTCAATCAGTTAAGCATCTGACTCTTGGTTTCAGCTTAGGTCATGATCTCACCATTCATGGACTTAAGCCTCACACTGGGCTCTGTGCTGAGAGTGCAGAGCCTACTTGGGATTCTCTCTCTCTCTCTCTCTCTCTCTCTCCCACTCTCTCTGCACCTCCCACTTCTCTCTCTCTCAAAATGAATAAAATTTAAAAACGAATTTTAAAGCAGAGAAATACAACAAAAGCACAAAGAAATGAACAAGGGCATCCCATGTTCTTACTCCATTTCTTATTTTAGTTACTTGGGCCCTCTCTCTTTTTATCTTTATTGCTAAAGGTTTATCAATTTTGTTTATCTTTTCAAAGAGCAAGCTCTTAGTTTTGTTGATCTTTTCCATTTTTTTTAAATGTTGGTCTATTTCATGTATTTCCATTCTGATCATTATTATGTCCTTCCTCCTCCTAACTATAGGCTTTGTTTGTTCTTATTTTTATAGATCCTTTAGGTATAAGGTTAGATTATTTGAGATTTTCCTTGTTTCCTGAAGTAAGTCTATATTACCATAAACTTCCCTCTTAGAGCTGTTTTTGCTGTGTCCCATAGATTTTGGACCACTGCATTTCCATTTTCATTTGTCTTAAGGTATTATTTATTTTTTTTATTTTTTACGTTATTTAAATACTAGTTAGTTAACATGCACTGTAATATTAGTTTCAGGTGTACAATATAGTGATTCAACATTTCCATACAAGTGCTCATCACAACAAGTGCACTCCTTAATCCCCATCACTTATTTAACCCATCCCCCCTACCCATTTCCCCTCTGGTAACCATCAGTTGTTCTCTAGAGTTAAGAGTCTGTTTCTCAGTTTATCTCTCTCTCTCTCTCTCTGTTTAATAGATCACATCTCTACCCCCTTTTCCCATTTCAATGTAGCTTTTTCTTTATACCCTTAGTTATATAAGGTCTGTTCTGCTAGTCCTCAGTTCATTCTCAGAGATAGTTTTCCTACTAATTGAAGATTTTGGTGTGTCCACAAGAGAAGATGAGCTACCTTTATCTACTTGTATTTAAATTCCCTTATTAGAAGACCCCTGATTGGGGCGCCTGGGTGGCTCAGTTGGTTAAGCATCTGACTTCGGCTCGGGTCATGATCTCACGGTTTGTGAGTTCGAGACCTGCATCAGGCTCTGTGCTGACAGCCTACAGCCTGGAGCCTGTTTCAGATTCTGTCTCCCTCTCTCTGCCCCTCCCCTGCTCACACTCTGTCTGGCTGTCTCTGTCTCTCAAAAATAAATAAATTAAAAAAAATTTTTAGAAGATTTGTAGATCTTGCTCTACATTCTAGTCTCATCATATTATCAACTTCCTTTTGAAGTCTCTGCTCCAGTCCTTTGTTCATTTCCTCCCTCACACTTTTATGTTCTCTCTTACCACAAATAGTGTTCAACCTTGTTTTCAGTGCCTCAAATGCATTTCATCCTCCCTTTGCCTTCTTAACTTCTCCTCATCATACCAGTCTCAGCTTAAATGCCACTCTTTCAAGAAGTCCACTAGATATTTCTGAACCAATGAAATTCCCCTACTGTATTTTAGCAATGCACCAAGTAACTCTTCTTCACTGATACCATCACATGTTTATTTTTTTAACCACATGAGGCCTATTAGCCGCTCAACAAACAACTGCAAGAATGATGAATAAGAAGCTCTTTACAGGCCTGAGTCAGATTAGCCTTAGGATCAAAAACAAGCTCCAAGATCTCACTAACTCCAGTGTCACTACATCAAGCAGTATGCTATGTTATTAGCTATGTGACTCTGGGGAAAGTATTTAACTTCCTTTGTTTGTTCTCTCAAGAGACTTTTGGTTATATTAGGAACTATCTTGAAGTGGTGTAAGTCAAATTCATTGGCTCAAGTACCAAGAAAGAGAAGTTCCTCAGACTCTAACCTCCTATATTTAGCCCATAACAGTATCTGTTTCCATAGACTCTTTCTTCCTATTACTATAGATGGACTATTTTCTTGTAAAATACTTCTGCATTTAAAAAAATCCTTCTGCATTTGCCCCATTAATTCCATTTTCCTCTCCCCTGCTCAGGGAATGTGATCCAGAAATGTTTCCTCTTACTTATTCATCATCAATTTTTCTTTTTCTCCTAGATCATTCCCATTGAGCCACAAATATTTTCTCTTAAAAAAGAAAATATTTTTTTAAAAGAGCACTCGTTCTTTGCAGCCAAATGCTGCCTTATGTATTTGTTTCCCTTCACAGCAAAAATCTACAACAAAGTTGCCTATCCTCACTGTCCACCAATCATTCTTCTCTTGTAATTTCTTAGAAGCATTCTAGTCAAGTTTTACTCCAGCTATTGCACTGAAACTACTTCCAGGAAACTTCTCCTAACAAGGCCATCAGCGGCTTCCGTGCTGACCCATCTGACACAGTTGATCATGCCTTCCTCCTGGATCCATTTTCTTCACTTGCCTGACAAAACACCACCCTCTACTGATTTCTCTCACACTTTAGAATTCACTTCTTGGAGGGATTCCTCTGCAGTTCTTACGACCTCTAAATATTGGATTGCCCCAGTACTCTGTATTTAGATTTTCTTTACCTTCATATATTGTTTTGGCAAACTCCTCCCTTTTCAGGTCATTAATGCCAAATTCATATCTTTCACAGACCCATTTTCTTAACTCCATATTTACATATTCATTCCCTTATTATCATAAGCACACAGATGTCTAACAGATGTCTTAAATCCAACATGTCCAAAACTAAACTCCTGCTCCACCTACCACCCACAAAATCTCAGCTGATAACAGTTGCTCAGGCGGAAAAAATGATATCATCACTGATCTTTCTCATTTTCTCCTAATATCATCCAATACCTCAGGAAATCCATCTGACCTTGTATTCAAATCCATAACCCAATCATTTCTCATATTCTTGTCCAAGTCACCAGTAATTATCTCCTCCTTCAATTATTAAAATAGCTTCCTTCCTAGTTATTTCTACTTCCATTGTTGCTCATCCGTACAGTCCTTCTCAATAAATCTTTTATTTTTTAAATTTTAATAAAATATTTTATTTAACCTGATGTGTCTAAGATATTCTCACTTCAACATATAATCACCATAAAAGTATTAATGAGATACTTTACATTCTTTACATTCGTCTTTTTTTTTTTTAATTGTACTAAGCCTCAAACTCTGGTGTGTATCTTACACTTCTCATATCTCAGTTTGGACTAGCCACATTTCAAGTGCTTAGTAGCCACATGTCGCCCAGGGCTACTGTTTTAGACAGTGCAATGCTAGACTTCTGGCAGTGGTAATTTCAAGTATGCCCAAGCACACTTTGTCCAGCACTATGGAGGAATTCTAACACACTGAATAAAGAGTCAAATATTCTGTTTCTAGTCTTCACACAACTATCAATCTTCTTTCCCCTCAGCTAATTCATCCTCAAAACTGAGATAACACCTTCCTTACCACTGCCATTTAGTTTTCTTTTTCTTTCTTTCTTTTTTAAATTTAAATCCAAGTTAGTTAACACATAGTGTAATAATGGTTTCAGGAGTAGAATTTACTGATTAATCACTTACATATAATACCCAGTGCTCATCACAACAAGTGCCCTTTTAATGCCTATCACACTTTTAGCCCATATCCTCACTCAACACCCCTCCAGCAACCCTAAGTTTGATCTCTGTACTTAAGAGTTTCTTATGATTTGCCTTCCTGTTTTTAACTTATTTTTCCTTCCCTTCCCCTATGTTTACCTGTTGTGTTTCTCAAATTCCACATGAGTGAAATCATATATTTGTATTTCATTTAGCATAATACACTCTAGTTCCATCCATGTAGTTGCAAATGGCAAGCTTTCATTCTTTTTGATCCCCAAGTAATATATTCCATTACACACACACACACACACACACACACACACACACACACATCACTTCTTTATCCATTCATCAGTAGATGGACATTTGAATTTTTCATAATTTGGTTATTGTTGATACAGTTGCTATAACCATTGAGGTGCATGTGCCCCTTCTAACCAGCATTTCTGTATCCTTTGGATAAATACCTAGCAGTACAATTGCTGGGTCATAGGGTACTTCTATTTTTAACTTGTTTAGGAACTTCCATATTGTTTTCCAGAGTGACTGCATTCCAGTTTGCATTCTCACCAGCAGTTCAAAGGGGTTCCCTTTTCTCCTCCACATCCTTGTCAACATCTGTTGTTTCCTGAGTTGTTAATTTTAGATATTCTAATAGGTGTGAAGTGGTATCTCATTGTGGTTTTGATTTGTATTTCCCTGATGATGAGTGATGTGGAGCATCTTTTCATGGGTCTGTTAGTCATCTGTTAGCCACTTTTCTTTGGAAAAAAATGTCTGTTCATGTCTTTTGCCCATTTCTTCACTAGATTATGTGTTTTGGGGGCATTGAGTTGAATAAAGTCTTATAGAATTTGGATACTAACCCTTTATCTGATCTGTCATTTGCAAATATCTTTTTCCATTCTATCAGTTGCTGTTTAGTTTTGTTGATCATTTCCTTTGCTGTGCAGAAGCTTTTTATCTTGATGAGGTCCCAAGAGTTCATTTCTGCTTTTGTTTACCTTGCCTACAGAGACATGTCTAGTAAGAAGTTGCTGTGGCTGAGGTCAAAGAAGTTGTTGCCTGTGTTCTTCTATAGGATTTTGATGGTTTCCTGTCTCACATTTAGGTCTTTAATCCATTTTGAGTTAATTTTTGTGTGTGGAATAAAAAAGTGGTCTAGTTTCATTCATCTGTATGTTGCTGTCCAGTTTTCCCAGCACCATTTGCTGAAAAGACTGTCTTTTTTTCCATTGGATATTCTTTCCTGCTTTGTCAAAAATTAGTTTGCCATAAACTTGTGAATTCATTTCTGGGTTCTCTATTATGTTCCATTGATCTATATGTCTGTTTTTTTGCCAGTATCATACTGTCTTGATGAACATAGCTTTGTAATACAGCTTGAAGTCTGGAATTGTGATGTCTCCAGGTTTGTTTTTTTTTTTTTAACATTACTTTGGCTATTCGGGGACTTTTCAAGTTCTGTACAAATTTTAGAATTGTTTGTTCTAGCTCTGTGAAGAATTCTAGTGGTATTTTGATAGGGATTGCATTCAATCTGTAGATTGCCTTGGGTAGAATAGACATTTTAACAATATTTGTTCTTCTAATCCATGAACATGGAATGTTTTTCCATTTCTTTGTGGAAAAGTTTGACTTCCTCCTTGCCAATCTGGATGCCTTTTATTTCTTTTTTTTTTCTTTTTTTTTTTTGTCTGATTGCCAAGGTTAGGACTTCCAGTACCATATTAAACAACAGTGGTGGGAGTAGACATCCCCGTCATGTACCTAACCTTAGGAGGAAAGCTCTCAGTTTTTCCCCATTGAGGATGATATTAGCTGTGTGTCTTTCATATACAGCCTTTAGGATCTGGAGGTATGTTCCTTCTATCCCTACTTTCCTGAGGGTTTTTATTCAAGAAAGGATATTTTAAATGTATTTTTTCAAATGCTTTTCCTGCATCTATTGAGAGAATCATATGGTTCTTATCCTTTCTTCTATTAAGGTGATATATCACGTTGATTGAATTGCAAATATTGAACCTCTGCTGCCCCCAAAGAATAAATCCCACTTGATTGTGGTGAATAATTCTTTTAAAATATTGTTGGATTCAATTTTCTAGTATCTTGTTGAGAATTCTTGCATCCATGTTCATCAGTGAAATTGTTCTGTAGTTCTCCTTTTTAGTGGGGTCTTTGTCTGCTTTTGGAATCAAGGTAATGCAGGCTTCATAAAGTGAGTTTAGAAGTTTTCCTTCCATTTTTATTTTTTGCAACACTTCAAAAGAATAGGTATTAACTCTTCTTTAAATGGTTGATAGAATTCCCCCGGGAGATCATCCAGTCCTGGACTCTTGTTTGTTGGGAGATTTTTGATTACTGATTCAATTCCTTTACTGGCTATGGGTCTGTTCAAATTTTCTATTTCTTCCTGTTTCTGTTTTGGTACTTTATATGTTTCCAGGAATTTATCCATTTCTTCCAGATTGCCCAATTTGCTGGTGTATAATTTCTCATAATATTCTATTATTGTTTATATTTCTGCAGTGTTGGTTGTGAATCTTTCCTCTTTTTTGTGATTTTATTTATTTGGGTCCTTTCCTTTTTCTTTATGATCAATCTGGCTAGGGGTTTATCAGTTTTGTTAATTCTTTCAAAGAAGCACCTGCTAGTTTCATTGATCAGTTCTACTGTGTTGTGCTTTTTTTCCATAACATTAATGTCTGCTTTAGTCTTTATTATTTCCCTTCTTCTGTTGGTTTTGAGCTATATTTGCTGTTCTTTTTCCAGCCCTTTTAGGTGTAAGGTTAGGTTGAAACCTTAATTCCTTCTTCAGGATGGCCTGGATTGCTATATACTTCCCTCTATGACCTCTTTTGCTGCATTCCAAAGTTTCTGTACTGTCGTGTTTTCATTTTCATTGGCCTCCATGTACTTTTTATTTCCTCTTTAATTTCTTGGTTAACCCATTCATTCCTTACTAGGATGTTCTTTAATCTCCAAAGATTTGTGGTCTTTCCAAATTTTTTCTTGTCATTGACTTCAAGTTTCATAGCACTGTGGTCTGATAGTATGCATGATATGATATTGATCTTTTTGTACTTGTTGAGGGCTGATTTGTGACCCAGTATGTGATCGATTCTAGACGATGTTCATGTGCACTTGAGAAGAATGTGCATTCTGCTGCTTTAGGATGAAATGTTCTGAATATATCTATTAAGTCCATCCAGTCCAGTGTGTCATTCAAAGTCATCGTTTCCTGTTGATTTTCTGATTAGATGATCTGTCCATTGCTGTAAGTGGGGTGTTAAAGTGTCCTATTATTATTGTATTATTATCAATGAGTTTCTTTATGGCTGTGATTAAAAGATTTATATTCTGGTGTTCAAGTTGGGGGCATAAATATTTATAATTATTAGATCTTTTGGATACATCCCTTATAATGTCCTTCTTCATCTCTTGTTACAGTCTTTGATTCAAAATCTAGTTTGTCAAATGTAAGTATGGCTACTCGGGCTTTTTTTTTTTTTGATGTCCATTAGCATGATAGATGTTTCTCTATTCCCTTACTTTCACTCTGAACAACATGTCTCTAGGTCTAAAATGAATCCCTTGTAGGCAGCACATAGATGAGATGATTTTTTTCATCCATTCTTATGTGCAATGTCTTTTGATTGGAGCATTTAGTCCATTTACATGGAGAGTGATTATTGAAAGATATTAATTTAGTGCCATTGTGTTGCCTTCACAGTTGGTGTTTCTGGTGACATTCTCTAGTCCTTTCTAATATTTGTTGCTTTGGTGTTTTTTGTTTTGTTTTGTTTCTCCAAAGGGTCTCCCTTAAAATTTCTTCCAGGGCTTGTTTAGTGATCACAAACTCCTTTAGTTTTTGTTTGTCTGGGAAACCCTTTATCTCTCCTTCTATTCTTAAAGACAATCTTTCTGATTAATGAATTCTTGGTTCATATTTTTCTGACTCAGCATGTTGAATATATCCTGCCACTTCTTTCTGGCCTGACAAGTTTCTATGGATAGATCTGCTGCAACCTGATCTGTCTTCCCTTGTATGTTAAGGACTTTTTTCTCTTTGTTGCTTTCAGGATCCATTCCTTAACTGTGTATTTTGTGAATTTAACTATGATATGCCTTGGTGATGGTCAGGTTTTTTTGATCTAATGGAAGTTCTCTGTGCTTCTTGGATTTTTGACATCTGTGTCTTTCTCCAGAGTAGGAAAGTTTTCAGCTACAATTTGTGCACATAAACATTCTGCCCCCTTTTCTCTTTCTTCATCTTCTGGGTCTCCTATGATATGAATGTTATTCCTCTTTAATAAGTCGCTGAGTTCTCTAAGTCTTGTATCATGATCTTTTGTCTTTGTTTTCCTTTTTTTTTGCCTCATTATTTTCCATTTTATCTTCTATATCACTGATTCACTGCTCTGTTTCATCTATTCTTGCTGTTATAGCACCCATTAGAGGTTGCATTTAATTTATGGCATTTTTTTTTTCAACGTTTATTTATTTTTGGGACAGAGAGAGACAGAGCATGAACGGGGGAGGGGCAGAGAGAGAGGGAGACACAGAATCGGAAACAGGCTCCAGGCTCTGAGCCATCAGCCCAGAGCCTGACACGGGGCTCGAACTCACGGACCGCGAGATCGTGACCTGGCTGAAGTCAGACGCTTAACCGACTGCGCCACCCAGGCGCCCCTAATTTATGGCATTTTTAATTTCAGCCTGACTAGATTTCATTCTTTATCTCTGCAGAAAGGGGTTCTCTGGTGTCTTCTATGCTTTTTTCAACCCCAGATAGTATTCTTATAACTTTGGTTTAAATTGTAGTTCAGACATCTTCTGTTGATTAAATCATTGGCCATCATCTTTCTTTTGGGGTGAATTCCTCTGTGTTGTCATTTTGGAAGAAGAAAAAATAATAAAATTAAAAATTAAAATTAAAAACAAAACAAAAATATCAAATAAAGGAAGCTAGATTCTAGGTGTGTTTGATCTGCTTGTTGAGAGAAGCTTGATAGAAAACAGGAAAAAGAGAAAGGAAAAAAAATTAATTTAAAAAGTAAAAAAAAGTCAAATAATCTAAAAAAATAGAGATAATAAAATAGAATTAAAAAAATTTAAAAAAATCTTTCTGTATCTAAGAGGAAGAAAAGAAAGAAAAACGAAAGCAACATGAGCAGAAACAGCAGCAAACACAACAAACAAACAAAATGAACAAACAGAATGAAACTCAAATGAAGTTACATCCAGTTTCCCCCAAACTGAAACTCTGCAGCACACCATAGTCCGTAGACTAACCTGGTGGAAGAAATTTGTGCTGGTCTTCTGGGGAATGTGCCCGGAGGGTGTGGGTGGGCAGGGTTTGGTGTAATGGCTTCATTCCCCCCATGGTGGCATTGTTTAGCTCACTGGAATAACCCCATGGGTGTGTGCATGCACACTATCGGTGAAAATAGCTTCACGCAGTTCTCTAGTCTCTGGCACAGGAATTTCATGCCCTCACAGACACATGATCAAGCAACCCTCCTTTGTCTCAGGTTTCCATCTGTTCCCTGCCTTTACCTTGTCTATGTCCAAGCTGTCTGCCTGCCAGGTTTGTCTCCCTCCAGAGTTTCAACTCAGATGGGGCTGGGTTTAAAAGCCCCCACACTTCAGAGACCCCCATGGCTTGGACCTGCACTGATTCTTTGTGGGATATCCTCTCAGAGCAATGGCCCAGTATCAGTTTGTTCCCAAAAACATCCCCATGATTGCTCAGTGGCAGAGACTCAAAGTTTATGGTAAGTCACACACACAGCTGGCTCCAGGTTTTTCTGCTCTTTGACATCTTTGTTCCAATATCAGTAAATATGGCAGCTCTCCAGGTCCACAGGGACTTTTGCCCACAGGGAGGGTATATGGCCTCTACCAAATGCACTACAAGCAGGGAAACTGCTTCTCCCCATGTGGCCCATGGACCCCTCAGACCACGCTGCCTGCTCCTGGGTATTCACCCTACTTCCTCACCAGAGCACTTGTAGGCACTGAGCTCTGAAACTTCAGACTCTGTGCCCCACTGTTTATAGAATCCTGGTGGTATTGAAACTCTCTCCTTTCTCCCCATCAATGGTTTTGGGGAATAGATTCCTTGTACAGTCCCCTGTGAGAGTTTTCATCCTTTCTCTCTCTCTTTATCTCCAGCTCAGCTATTCAGGCAAGTGCATTTCTTGCATGATCCTGATGTGCTGCACTCTCCCCCTTTCTTTCTTTCTTCTTTCTTTCTTTCTTTCTTTCTTTCTCTCCCTCTCTCTCTCTCTCTCTCTCTCTCTCTCTCTCTCTCCCCCTCTGTCTTCTCACACGAAAATGGGTCCCTAACCTCCGAGCCACTGTTGCTTTTCTCTCTCCCAATTCACTTCTCCACACCGCATACCTGCCAAGTTCTCTGGCTCAATTATGCAGATTGTTGAATCCTCAGATCAATTCCTAAATGTCCAAAATTTGATCCTGATCTAGCTGTGTTTTCAGGGATGAGACAAGCTCAGGGCCTTCCATACTACTTTGCCATCTTGACTCCCTCCCCTCTACTCTCAACAATCCTTTAAATGTATACCCAGATCACTTCACTCTGATGCTTAAAATTTGATAGTGGCTTCATATTTCACAGAGATAAAAACAAAAACTCTCACATATGGCTATCCAGCCCCATATAATCTGGACCCATCCTTTTTTGCCTCTCTGACTTTACCTCCTTCAATTTTCCCTTCAGTTTCAGCCACACTGGCTACCTTATCATTGGCATATACTTGGCTTGTTTTTGCTGGAGGTTGCTGCACTTGCTGTTTCAGCTCCTTGGATCACTCTTCCCAGATACCTGTTTGGCTCACTCTCTACTTCTTTCACATATGTGTGTAAATGCCGGCCGTAACTCTCTTATTTAAATCAAAACCTGCCTACTTCCTTACTCCTATGCTTTCCTACTTGTTGTTTCACCCTACTCAATCCCTTGTACCTCATAGGATTTATCATTCCCTAACATACTATGTAATTTACTTAGCATTTTATTGTCTGCCTCTTCCTACTAGAATGTAAATCCCACCAGGCAAGTATTTTTAAGTGTTCTTAAATCCCCCAAACCTACAATAGTGCTCAGCAATAGACTTGGTAGGAACTCAGTAAGTATCCACTGACTGAATGGGAAAATTACAAGTGGATTGGGCCTCAGGGACAACTAGCTGCAAACACAGGACCATATTACCCATGAAGGTTTTCTACACCCATTGTCTCTGTTTCATTTTCTCTGTGTTTTAGCCACATTCTCTCCTAGTACAGGTATATTTCTTCTACAATATGGTGGGGGTGGGGTTGGTAATATGATCACAGACAGTCCTACATTTATGTTGTCCCAGCTATTGATACAAAAGTGAAAAGACAGCTTTTCTCTTTTAAAAGTCAACAAAATTCCAGGGAAGAATTCTGGTTCAGTTTGTCAATGAATAAAACAATTGCCCAAGTCTAGGTCATAAGGCTACCCCTCTGGGAGTACAATTCTGTGACTGACAGCCTCACAGGAAACATATGCAGGAGCTAAGTTGTATTACCAAAATATAATAGAATATTACAGAATCTAATAAGCTGGAAATATCAAAAGATGATCACTACACTGTTTTGTTTCTCTAAACTTTTCTTTTTCTGTTATCCTTTTCCTAATTTCATTTTATTTCTTCTTCTATTAGTCAATACTGTTGTTTTTTAAAAAAATGTCTCTAATTGAGTACGAAAAATCTGGAAAATATTACCTCAAGCCTTAAAATGCAGGGGGGAAAAAGACCGTGAAACTGAAAACGGAGAAGGGAGTATCACACATTCATTGGCAAGGCATGTCTAATAAATACTTCCATAACAATCACAATAATAACTTATCTGCATATAATGCCTAAAGTGTATAAAACTAATTAACATACAGACCTTTAAGATAAATTATTATTATTAACTGATTTTATAAATGATAATCTGAGGGATAAATATTTATTTTCCCAGGGTCCTGAGACAATGAAATGGTATATTCTGAATTCAAATTCTGACTTTGTGTCCAGGTATCACAAATTTCTTACTAAACAACACTACTTGCATATAAAAATTTTGCTAGAAAGTAACGTTTTATCACTTAAAAGTTTTCACAGTGGCCACATTCTTATCCAGCACCCCAATGACATCATCAAGAGTAGATACATAACTAGAATCCTCTCTATTCCAGACCAAGTCCAATTCTAAGGAACATGGCCAAAAGTATGTTTTTGTTTCTTCCATATCTATGAGGAGGTAATTATATGTAAGAAATTTATGCATATTCTATGCTTTCCACCCAATCTTTAAAGATTGATATTCCTGCCATAGCAACTTCTTTATAGCGATGCCTCCTGAACCAAGAGGAAAAGAAAACTAAAACTATTGAAACTTCATCAAAATAAAAAGTTTCTGCACAATGAAGGAAACAATCAACAACAACAACAAAGGCAATCTATGGGATGGGAGAAGATAATTACAAATGACATATCTGATATGGGGTTAGTATCCAAAATATATAAAGAACTTATATAACTCAACACCCCAAAAATGAATAATCCATGGGCAGAAGACGTGAATAGACATTTTCCCAAAGAAGGTATAAAGACAGCCAACAGACACATGAAAAGTGAAAAGATGCTCATCATCACTGATCATCAGAGAACTACAAATCAAAACTACAATGCAACATTATTCATACCTGTCAGAATGGCTAAAATCAACACCATAACAAACAAAAGGTGGTTGGCAAAGATGTGGAGAAAAAGGAACCTTCTTGCCCTGGTGATGGGAATGAAAATTGGGGCAGCCACTATGGGAAACAGTATGGAGGCTCCACAAAAAGTTAAAAATAGAAACTACTCTATGAGCTAGCAATTGCACTACTAGGCATTTACCCAACAAATACAAAAATACTATTCAAAGGGGTACATGCACCCTGATGTTTATAGCCAAATTATGGAAACAGCCCAAGTGTCTACCAACTGGTGAATGGATAAAGAAGAGGAGGTGTGTGTGTGTGTGTGTGTGTGTGTGTGTGTGTATGCAAAGACATATTACTCAGCCATAAAAATAAAAATGAAATCTTATCATTTGCAATGACATGGATGGAGCTACAGAGTATTATGCTAAGTGAAAAAAGTTAGTTATAGAAAGACAAGTATCATGACTTCACTCGTATGTGGAATTAAAACAAAACAAAACAAAACAAAACAAAACAAATGAGCAAGGGGGAAAAAAGAGAAAAGAGGCAAACCAAGATCCAGACTCTTAACTATAGGGATCAAACTTGATGGTTACCAGAAGGGAGATGGTGGGGAAGGGATGAGTTAAATAGGTGATGGGGATCAAGGAGGGCATTTGCTGTGACAAGCACTGCAATGTTGTATGTAAGTGTTGAATCACTATATTGACACCTAAAATTAATATCATGCTGTATGCAAGATTACTGGAATTTAAATAAAACTTTAAAAACAAGATTGATATCCCTAGGAAATATCTTATCTACTGTGAGTGAATCAGTCTCAACACCATTAAGAAATGGAAATTCTTTCTAAGATGAATTAAGGATGGGAATGTTCAGCTCAATTGTCCTATTTGTTGTCCTCTCCTCTTCACTGATTCATCATTGCAGTTTCAAGAAACTACTTTATAAAAGACTTTTAAAAAACAGATTCATACTGGCTTGGTGTATGAATATTATACCTCCCACTGATTCTGGGCAATTAAAACAATTTTATACAAAAGTTAGGTACTAGTTTCTAGATAACATTTCCCCTTGCTACATAACAGTAAAAATATAGTCACTAAAGTACTCAAAGAAGTATAGGATAACAATTAGATCATGGATCCTAACGCCAGAATACCCCATTGAAAATTCAGCTCTGTCACTTACTAGCTATGTGACTGGGTAAGTTGCCTCTTTCCACTGCCTGTCTTTCTCCATCTATAAAAAAAAATGGAATTGATAATAGATCACACTCCATAAGATCACTGTGAGTATTCAGTGAATTATATAAAAAGCACTTAGAACAGTGCCAGGAATAGAATCAATGCTATATAAGGGTATGATTTAGGATGTTATTCAACCTTGTCATTTTACAGATGAGGAAAACTAGGCAAAAAAGAGGTTAAGGAAATTGCCCAATGTCATAAATCTAGTGTATAAACATCTGTTAAGTCTTAATCCCTTTGCTTTTATTTGCATCATCTTGCCTTTTGTATACATCTTTTTAACACACAAAAATTTCCATTCATTAAGAGTAAATGTTTAAAAAACTCTCAAAACTGAACATTACATGTAAAATAACTTTGGCCACCTGAATACATACCATAGTTTAGGTAGTAAATAGTTTCAGGTATATAACTGAAGGACATTGAGAATGACACACAAGTCAAGCCATATTTTTAAAACTTTGTTAGCCATTTGATAAGGGCAATGAGGAGCACGTGTTTTGTGTTTCTGTGATTATAATATTGCTTTGCATGAATAAAGACCTATTCCTTTCTTATTTACTTTGGTTAATTTGCTGTGCAGATGGACACCAGCAGAGATACACTTAATAAAGTGTGAAACATAAAAATGGACAACTTACTATTTGTTCCAACAAAGTATAGGGGAGACAAACAATTGCACTGGCTGTGCATTCATCAAGGTTGTAGTGTCAAAGTCAATGTATGTTACAGAGAAGGATGTTGCATTCAAAGGCTGGCATTGTCATATAAACAGGACATATGAAATCCCAATATACTATCTAGGCTATGAATTATCATCCCCTTTTCTAATCACTTTCTTCTTCCTTTTATTTTAATGATAATGAAACCCTGAGTTAGGTATTACATGTCAACCTGAAGCATATGTCTCAGTGCCCTTGCATTATTGCCAAATACAGCATCCTCCACCTCAATATACACTTTCAGTATACAGTGCTTTCTTGCCTGGGAAGGTGAACAAGGACAGAGCAGACAAATCAGAGGTTGACAATAAGGCACACTGATGTAATGTATATAATGTGTCACATTGACAAGTCACTCCAGGAAACACTAAAGGGCATAGTCTACACTGTTTTCATTAGAGTGCTTATTAGAGGGAATTTATGTTTAGACAGAGATTAATTTTCTAGATGGTCTGAATGTAAAATTGTTGGTATCACTTCTGAAGAAAGCCAGTACTTGGTCCTTTCATTCTTAAGTATTTAGTTATGCTTTGAATATATAATTTTTCTTAGAATATCGGCTTAACTCTGTTTCATAATAGTAAGTAAGTTATATGATGGAATGTAAACAATCATGAGTTAAGAAAGTTGACCTGGATATCTACAGCCTAAGAATGTATCTGAAATTGACCAAAATATCCTTTAGCTGAATTGACCAAAATATCCTTAGCTACATTAAATCTCTCCTTTCATTTGCATGTGCTCATTCATCTCTTTGCCAAGTGTTTATTTAGATCTCATAGTCACTGTGTGAGGCCCTAGGGATACAAAGTCCATCATTTTCCCCATGGGGCTTAATGACTAGTGAAGGAAGTAAGCATATTCAGAAAATTACAGTGCATAGCTCCTGAACACAGTGAGTTCACTCAAGCATGTGTTTGAGTGAATAACTACCCATAAATTGTTAATACAGCTTATATTTGATATAATATAGGTATAAATATAGTTCTGAGAGGGAAGAGACTACCTCTGTCCCCCTGGAGTGTGAGAAGGTGTCAGAGAAAGGGATGACACATGCAATGGGTCTTAAAGGATTAATAGGGAGTCAAAAGGAAAAGATAGAACACATTCAAACATAGGGATAAGCCTGTGCAAAGGCACAAAACTTGACAGAGAGTGATGTGTTTGGGCCTGGGTAGAAGCTCATTCATTGTTCATCTTCTCAAATCATGGATGTAAGAGTTGCAGGGGGAAAACATAGCCAAAGGGGTAGGATAGAGTTGGATTTTATTCCATGGGAAACTTTTTTAGTTTATCTTACGGTAATTATGGGATCACCAAAAAGTTTATGCAAAACTGTGATTTGTTGTTTTGGAAGAAAGTATCTGGCAACAGTATACAGTCTAAAGGAAAGATGATAGAGTAGTATCAGGAAGCCACTGACAAGACAAATGAAAGAGATGTCCCTAGCCAAAAATGCTCAAAAGTCAAAGTAAAGCAAAGCAGGGAAAATTGAATATAAAAGTTGAATTCAAAGAAAAAAAAAATCCCCTTTCCCAAGATTATATTTCATTCCTTCAACTGAAGACATCTCTGTGACAGAGTAGCACCTGATCAGGCAGTCTTTGATTAGGAATAAGGAAAAGACCAGACATATTTAGAAGGACTAAATGCAAGGCACTTTAGGTAAGATATTAAGTTCAAAAGCATGAAGTAGTAACAGCTGATGAAGAGAGAGGCAGAGATGCATCAGATGCAGAGATGATTGTCAGCAGGCTGACTTGGGTACGGTAGGCACTACTGGCTCATCAGCCATCGTGAGCTGAAGTCACAGTGCAAAGACCACAAATTCTTGTCTGTACACACACAGCATCATCTTTACCTCCCAGAATCTTTCAGTTTTATTCTTGTGACATAATCAGACTGGAAGGTGTTCATTATAAAAATGAGGTGTAGTGGGTTAAATGGCGGTCCCCCAAAAGATATGTCCACCTGAACCTGTAAATGTACCTTTTTTGAAAAGGGGTCCTTACAGATGTAAATTAAGGATCTTAAGACAAGATCATCCTAGATTAAGGTGGACAGTAATCCAATGACTACTGACCTTAGAAAAAAAGGAAAGAAGACACGCAAAAAGAACATGTAAAACAGAGACTGGAATGTTGCATCTACAAGTGAAGGAAGGCCAAAGATTTCCAGCAGCCGCTGGAAGCTAAGAGAGACACACACAACAGACTTTTCCTCAGAACCTCCAGAAGGAACTGTTGAAGGGGTTAACAGAGAGAACATGACCACTGGTTGACGCCTGAACTGGACCTGGGCAATCAGAGGTTTCTCACCTCCTCCCCTGTCCTCAGAATATGTGCTCTGTTTACTATTCTTCCAGTGGGAGCTGTTCCAAAGACATAGCCTTGAGACAGTAAGGTTTTGTTCAGCCCATCTGGACAGTATATGTGACTAAACCTCATTAAGGCTTATATATAAACTTTTAAGATTCTGGTTGGCAGATGTAGAGATCTATTTCCTCTTTCGGCCACCCAAGACAAGCCTCATAAGTAAGTTCCCCTGCTTATTAAAACTGCCATCTACCAATCTGAAGTGGTCTTCCTCTTTCTTCAGTCTGTCCTTGCCTTCTATGTAAGGGGGCCAGTTTGTGAACCAACAGAAACCAACCCTGCCAACACCTACATTTCAGACTTCTGGCACCTAGAACTGAGAAAGAATAATCTTCTGTTGATTTAGGCCACCCATTTTGCAGTAATTTTTTACAGCAGCCACAGAAAACTAATAGAATAAGTGGTCTTGTTCTAATGCGTGAGTTAGCACTCCCCACTTAAGAAGTCATAGGTATACTCAGCATTTGGGGTATTCAGACTCAAATCTATCTGAGTTGTTCTACAATACAACTGCAAATTTTAACTTGAGAATATAATTAAAAGATCAAATAGGAGATGAATATTTTAAATGCTGCTAAAAAAACAGTTTTCTATATGTACATTAGAAAATGCTGCCATGGGTCCATTTTGATTTCCTAGACATTCTGGTCAAATTAAGATTCAGTCTCTAGAGAAAGAGAGACATAAATGAGAATAAAACTCTTGGTCCATCAGTGCCTAAGCTACCCAAAGCAGACCCCTTTTGTGACAAGGTTGCCCTCAATTTTACTTTTACATTTATAATGACTCTCATACCCTTTCCACTTGTGACATTCTATTTGCCACTAATTGACCAAATTAATCAGTGGGACGGGAAATAATCGCTCACTAGCTGTCAAGCAAACCTTGTCACTTTGTGACTTCCAAGGGCTCAAAGCCATTCAATTCAATTAGCTTCAGTGTTTTATACACAGTACTATACAGCCATTTTGGAAAATTCCTACGTGTTTTGGTTTTTTTTTTTCTTTTTCCCCATTAGACAATGACACGTCTTAATAAAAATGCTAAAAATACATACAGAACTAACAATGCTAAAAGTGCTGCTTTTGAGGGATTCAATATCATCTGCCTCAAAATTATCTACTACAAAAGTTGTATCCTTTCTGAGTGCCCTCTTAATGTCTGGAGGAAAAAAACCAGATTTTTCTGGTTGTCCCCAAAAAGATCAGTAGCTATTACAGCTAATTACAGTCAACTTTCACCTATCTTTGCTAATGGAAGGAAGCACTGATGCAGGCAATTCCAAATGGCAAATCTTCCATTCGATTTCAGCAAGTAAAACACAAAAGACATTTAAACTTCAAGGATTTTCTCACAGTTTTTTAAGAAAACTCCTAATCAAGTCAGGGGTTCACTTTTAGATGTCTGGAGGTAACACAGTTTGTTTCCACGACTGACCCACTGGCCGTTACCATGCAACTGTACTTAACAGAATTAAGATGTAATTCGCGTCCCTTGGCAAGCACTGGCTGAGAAATAAATGGAAGGAGCTCAAAGGGCTCATGTCACCAGGTCATAAAGCTTGTAAGTCACACTCACACTACCGGTAGTATTAATAGCAACAACCATAATAACAGTTCCTGTTACTGAGTATCTATTACATGCCAGATACATTACCTTCATTATCTACAATGCTAGAAACAATCCTGCAAAGGTTTTATTACCTTCATTTTACAAATAAGGAACTGAGTCTTGGAGAAGTTATGTGACTGACAGTGTTACCTGAACAGTATATACTGAAGGTTAGATTCAAATTGGATCGGACTCCACAGCTTAGGCTCTTTCCACAAGGATGTTTGGATAAAACAAGTGGACAATGTTTACTGGACATTTTTTAATTCTTGTTACAATTACACACACCTAGTTCATGTACTAGTTAAGCCACTTTCTAAGCCTAGATACTTAACTAATAATATCCTAAATAAAAGCAGAATTTATTGTATGATAGATGGACCTTAAGGGTTTATTTACTGAAATTTTAAAAGATCTACTTAAAGATTGTTTTCTTTAGAAGGTGTCTGACACTAAAATGTACGTGTAGGAGCCATTATGTCAGTGAAAGACCTATTATATCAAGACTCTAGCATCCAAAAGTGTCATAATCTTGTTTCTACATTAACTTTACCCAGTGCCTGGTTCTCAGCCAAAATTTTCATCAATCAAGTGTAATTTGTGTTCTAACTATGTAAATAATTGTTTTCTAGAAGTGAAGTGAACTTTTATTTTAAAAATATCTTAAAACTGGGGGCACCTGGGTGGCTCAGTCTGTTAAGCGGCCAACTTCAGTTCAGGTCATGATCTCACAGTCTGGAGTTTGAGCCCCGCATCACGCTCTGTGCTGACAGCTCTGTGTTGGACAACAGGCCTGGAGACTGCTTCAGATTCTGTGTCTCCTCTCTCTCTGACCCTCCACCATTCACACTCTGTATCTCTCCAAAATAAAAATAAACGTTAAAAATATCTTAAAACTAGACATACTAGAAAAAAAGATAAATATAGGAATCCTCAATAAAGAGAAATTATACTTCTACAGAATGAAAATTGTGATGAAGACATATTATAACGTTCTTTATATTCCTCAATTAGCCATTATCCTTGAAGATATTGACTCAACTAATAATTTCATGTTATAATGGTGGTAATTAAATTATTATCAGTAAAGTTCATTCTTATCCACACTTACAGATTGAGCCTGGTGCTACAGTAAGGGCTGGAACACGGAATAATTAGTAGTCTCTGACCACATTTCAATGTAAGAAGCACACATATACACAAATAATTATATCCAAAAACATAGCTTTATTGATAGCAACCACCATTCACAATATCCCCTAAATAGAAATATGAAGCCAGTCTTCATTCCTCACTCTCTGAAACCTCTACTTTCTGTCATTCTCAATGTCTTGATAACTTTACTTGTTTTTGGTTTTGTTTCAATTCTAAACCCCCTCTCTCCACCCCCACTCTCATTGCCTTTGGCCACACCTTTATCATATCTCACACCTAGACTTTCATTATGGACTCTGTCCAATCATCTTATTTCTAACATATCTAACATTCCCATATTTTTCCCCATAGAATTATCTGTCTTAATTGAAAGTTTGAACCATGTGATTCTCATGCTCTCAGTCAACTAATGAATGTTTTTGTGATACAAATAGGATTTAAAAACAAAAGAAGTTCAAAATCCTGGATTTTCTGTGTACTAAATATATGATCTGGGAATAACTTATTCTCTGTGAACCTTGTTCTGATATATAAATGGTCAATAATATATCTTGGCAACCTCAGGAATAAATGAGAAATTATTAAATAATACAGAGTAATACTCAATAAAAGAGTCATAATCATTATTTCATGTTCACAATCATTATATAGCTTTGCATACACAAGTCCTCTGTGGCATCTTCAACATCTTTCTTCCTTGTACTTTATGCTCTAAAAACATATAAAACATTTATTATCACCTAAAAATGCCAATCGGTTTTCACAACCCTATAACTTTCCACACCTATTCTAATAGCTCAGTTTTGGAATGTCCTTTCTTCTCAGGAAAGCAGGATCACCAGCAGAAAAGCCACCTCTGCAGTTACAATTTTCCTAGAGCAACCTATATCTGGTGCTAAGGTAGGCAGGAGTATAAAAGCCAGTCTTTTGCCCAATTCTGTCAGTCCCAAATATTCATAAATGGGTAGACCCAGAATGCACACACTGTGAGATGGAAATGTTGCATGTGCATCAAGTCCAACCATGGCCAGAGGGCATGTTAGTCCATTCACCCATGTCACATCCCAAAGTTGCAACAGCATCCCTCCCTCAGCTCATACGTAAGGCCATCTGGGTCCCATGGACAAGCCTTAATGAAGAAGGGAAAAAAACCAACCTTCACATGCCAATTGGCCACGTATGTGATTAAAGCCAAAAGCAGGTGATGACTTTATTCCTGCCACATTTAAGAAATGGCTGTTGTACGTTACTTATAGGAGTTATAGGAGTTATCTGTCCCTATGAGTACTAACCACTAGCTCTCTCAGGAGGGAAGAGACCCAATGTAGTCAACTGGCCACCAACTAATCCTCTAAGTATGGTGTCATATTGGGAATGTGGGAATGGTGTCATATTGGGAATGCTGGTAGGCTGGGCATTCAGAAATGACAACAGCTATAATAGTCATAGGAAGTAGAAGTCTATGCTGTTGGACTCATGTATATCCTACATTTCTTCTACCATTGCTATTCCTATCATTTACCCTTGTGTTAGTTCTGGGGTTGCTGCTACTGATGACAGGCTAATATCAATGAGATGAGTTGTATTCTTGGTTATTTAGTGCATCTTCTGTGGTTCATGCTTTCCAGTAGACATTAAGATGTGATACAAAAAATCTTCATGGTTTTATTTCTACTTTCATATGCCACTACCATATTTCTTTCTTCTGTATCTCTGATCAGACATTCAGACCATTGGCCATTGCCCAGAATCCACATATATACTAGCACCAACCACTTTCTCTTTCATACAGCATAAATGATCAGATTCACCACTTTCTGTTCTACCCACTAGTAAGATTTTCCTTCTCCCTTATTCCTTAATGCTGCACTAATAGAGAATTCCAATATTGTGCTATGTTTCTAATAGGAAGAACACATAAGTTAGGGCAATAAGGAATGAAGCATGAATGACCTCAATTATCATCATCCCTAATGATCCACTGAGGAACTTTCCATACCCACAACTCTTGGTTAAAAGTCCTGGTTCCCAAAGGAGCACACTCTAGCCAAAGAACACACCACAGTTCCCACTGAACTACATATCATAGTTGTCCCCTAGGCACTTTGGGCTTATTGTATTCGAAGACCAACAGGCAAGAAGAAGAGTCAACATTAGTGGCAGGGACATTTGATTTTGACCATCATGAGAATATAGTGCTTTTTCACACAATGAGTGAAGTGGAAGAATATAGTTGGAACCTAGGTGTTTCACTTGGTTCACTTAGGATGACCCACCTCCCTTACCCAATTAGAACTATGACCATACCACAGCCATGACCTAAGATGGTTGTAATTACCAGGGATTTGGGTATATCAGGAATGAGGGCTAAGATTACATCATAAACTAAAAAACCAGTTCTTGCAGAGGTGGTAGCTGAGGTTGGGGAGAATTTAGAATAGATAGTGAGTAAGGATGATAGTGAATACCATAGCAATGGGGGATGCATTTTTTAAGTTTGTATTTATTTATTTGAGAGAGAGAAAGAGAGCAAAGTAGGGAAGGGGCAGAGAGAGAGTATCTCTTCCTCCCTCCTCACTCCGTTTTCTTCTCCTCCTCCTCTTCCTCCTTTTCCTCCTCCTCCTTCTCCTCCTCCTCCTTCTCCTCCTCCTTCTCCTTCTTCTTCGTTTGCCTGCAATCCCTCCTCAAACTATAAACATCATGATGGAAGGTCACAATCTATTTCTTCACTATTGTATACCTAGCATCCTTAACAATGGCTCACAATACTTGGCTTTTTTTAGGGGACCCAATAAATATTTATTGAATGAATAACTAATACAAAGCAGGATAATGAAAATCATGGAAATAAGTCAAGGAAGGACCTAGGGAGGAAGGACAGAGGTGGAACTTAGGAGACTCCATGAATAAAAAACATTCTGCAGACATTTTTAAAAGGTACCCTGCAGTGTTCAGAAGTAGGCAGAGTGGAAACTATTAAGGGCACTGACCCAGCTTAGACACAAATCTTCAGAACATTGGATTCTACCCATGACCTTAGGTTTATTGGCAATGTGGTCAGTTCTTGTCTACATGGGGATAAGGATGTCATTGCACTCTAGAAGTAACCCAAGCCAGATGACGCCAGATACAATAACTCCCTAGAGTCACAGCTTTATTTTGGCCAGTGATAAGAACCAGTCTATTGATGAGCAGGTTATGGAATAACTTAGATGCACAAAGATTTGCAACTCCTATCATAGGGGAAAAAAGTTAAAAGATGCTCTAAGAAGTTAGCTCCTCAAGACCTCTTCTCTTTCACCTTCCAATTTGCTGGACTCTCTTGTACTTATTCTTGTTAACTTCATTCCAGATTCTAAGTTTTATATACCAGATTCTATACTTGCTTCTAAACACTATTGGATTCAATGACTCTGAATTCTTTCCTTGACTTTTCTACCAAGTTTATGTATTCTTCTATGTTTGGGAACTTTTTCTTTTCCAGCTATTTCTGTGTACATCTTTACTTTGAGTGAAGACTCTCCACTTTTTTCCAAGGAAACCCAATCCTCATCCTCATAAATATACCATTTTATTGAGGCTAAGAGAATCATCATTGTAATAATATTTATTTAAAATGTATCATCCAGAAGCTATAAAAATTACATTCATTTTTCTGATTTAGAAAGAATTACATGCATGAGTACTTAGTAAAGTCTATTAAATCAACATTGGTTTGAAGATAGTTATTATGAAGTCATCAGAAACTGATGTCACTTCAATTAGACATCAGAAGTTGACATGCCCAAGAATGTATCTTATGCAGTAAATTTTAGTCTTAATGTATCACTTTCAAAAAGCCTTAAATTCTCAGAGGGACATTTGTTAAAAGAATAAAAAGTAAAACATTCCTGAAATGTAGAACATTTTCCAACAGTGTTCTTTCTTACTGATCATCCTTCCCCAGCAAGGAAGCTGTTGGTAGGTTTGCCAGGAGGCTATACAACCTATGGAACTACGCAGGCAACAGAAGCACTTCTTCAGCATAGCTGTAGCACCTCAATGCAGAGTGCAAGATCTAAAAAGTGTCTCAGTAGTTTTTCAAATACCAGATGATCTTAGGGGCTGGGCAGTGCAAGGGTGTGCAAGGGCAGTGCAAGGGCTGAGTTGGAGAACCAGGGACTCAAAGGAAAGAAATAGCAGGTTTAAAAGGACAAGTACAAGGAGGACCAGAAAAAAATATTACAGACAATAAATTAGAACCCACAGCCAATCCAGATGTTAGTTTATGGCACTTCCAGTAGCCACTGCATGGAGAGGTTTAGTGAACTACATTTAACATGTGTGCATTTCATTTTATTTAATGTTTAAGCTCTTTAATTCTTTGTGTCTATGAAAAGTCACAGTCAGAAAATCCAGCTTGGACTATATAATCAGAGCACATAATTTAGTGGTAGACATGCTTATTCCCAAAGCCTGGATATATTCCTAGAGCCGTTGCAATGCCTCGTTGTCTCGAGGTAAGAAATATGGTTGGCTCAGCAGCATTTGTTAATTTATGTAAGAAAGAAAATGAATCACATATAAACATATGGAAATATCCAAATGCCAATTTTTTTAGGTTAGCTCTTTGCGTCCTCATTTTCCTTTTAACCTGGGATTTATGCTATCAATGTTTAACATTAAAACAGATTCCTCACTTATACTTAGTTTTCAAATGTATGTATGTATGTATATACATATATATGTGGTGTGGTATACATTTAAGATATATACGTATGCATGTATATAAAATATATATATATATATTATATATATATATATTCAGACTAAGTAAAATTAGTGTTTTCTTTGGATAGAAAACTGACAAAGAATGGGAAATCCTTACTTCAGGATATACAGTTAAGGGTTGTGAACATTTAAGCAGGAGTTACTGCCATCCAGAGGCAGAAAGCCATGAACTGCCATATCCTATTACAGTTTTACCAAAAGGAAGTAAGCCAAGAAAAATGTGTACATTGTTGCAGTTCTGCTCATTAAATCACCATATAATGGGAAAATAATAGTTAGAATCAAGTGTCACTGGGTCTGTGGTCCTACTGTCATCATAAATGATGGAATATATTTAGCATTCATCAAAGCTAGTCATAGTGAAGGAGAATGCAGCTTTCTGTGATATAAGGCTAACCATTTCCACAGACTCCTCCAAGTGCAAAAGTATAAAACATCTTGTAAATGAACTCTTCCATGTTTCTTGAAAGTATATTTATTCTTGTTTTGAAGGCATATGATACCTCAGTGGAGACATTAAAATTAATGATTCCAGTGGGTGATGAAGGCAGACTATTACCTTCAGCATAGGTAAAATACAGATTTCCTGGCTATGAAAAGTCTATCAGGACACTAATATCCATCCTATAAAATAGTACTCAGTATTGAACGTGGGCTTCCAAAAATTGTTTATAATATATAGTAAATCATTGTAGTGGTATTAGTAAGTAAAATTCTAAAAGAGTTGGCAGAGTTGAAAAGTGCTGGGATTACTTTGAGAGAGTTCCTTATTATACAGGTTCTGACTTGGAGAAAATTATATGCTATTTTTCTAGTACTCCATCATTTGACATTACTATCTGACTATGTAAGGGTCAGTTTTCACAGCTGTTCCATAGGCCAAATTCCCTCTGTCAAAGAATAAACAAATACATTAATTCTAGAGTATTACCACTTGCTTACGTTTTGTTGAAGATCCAAATTCAAAACCCACATTAATTTCAGGTCTTAACACAAGAACAAATAATGTTCTTTCTTTTCTCAGGCACTTTACATGCCAATGAAAGGTATAGATATGACCTTTTTAAATGCCTTTATAACTTTGAATACCACACACAATCTGAAAGATAAATCAAGTAAAAATGCAATCCTGTTAACCCAAGGTTACTTTCATTTTCTAACCAATTCATACTACACAAAGGATTTCAGTGTCATACCATTTGGAATCAAATAAAATAATTGATAATTAGATAAGAAAATGTTATTAAATAAGTTTCACTCTGCCCAAATATTTGTTGTATATGTTAGAATGTTTTCTAGAAGCCCACATTCAAATGTACTAAAGGTGGGGGGAACAAAGAAGGCTTCACCCATTAGTAGTATAAATAGTTTTGACTGTCAAAAAAATCCCCAAACTACACGTCTGTAGTGTCCTGTGTTTGATCCCTGTCTTAAATCCCTATTCCACTTTTTGTTTGTGAGTATCTTTCCATTAGACTTCTTCCATGTACAGGGTTATCAGTGCCCTCTACTGGTTTTTCAGCCTGAAGTAAAGAAAAAAAAAAAAAAAAAAAAAAAAGAAGAAGAAGAAAAAAATTGAATGGAAACAGTCTTTTAAATCCTGGGAAATTGCACTCTATCTAAATACAAATTAATTAATTAATTGAAGTCTCACTTATGCTGATGTTATTTGTTTGTTCACTTGTTGTCTTAGTGAACTATTTATATCAAGATCATTTGTGGGTGAGTTGTTTCTGAGGAGTTCCAATCATTATTATGTCTTCAGCTCCAGAAAAAGGTAGAAACAGGATAAAGGAGTAAAAAAAAACTGAAAAATAAATTGAAAATTTATTTATTTATTTATATATATAACTATTTGTAAATGACTAGAGTAAGATTTGGTGATGCATATATACTAAACTGTTAATAATAGTTACCTCTGAAAAAAAGATTGGTATTTTCTTTCTATACACATCATTTAAAACTTTAACAGAGAGATTGCATCTTGAATCCCTATACTTCTCAACTCTTTTCCAACAACCATTCTCTCACTGGGCTACAGCATCCCTCAGCAGTCTGCTAACTTCTCTTCTTGCATCCCTTTTGATCTTCCTATAGTCAGTCTCCTACAGTGGTCGGAGTACTCCTTCTTAAATATGACTAATATTATGCCTTTCCCTCACCAAGGCCAGCCTATAGCTTTCCCTCATACTTAAAATAAAACATGATCTGTTATTCTCCAAATTCTCTAGAAGCTATATATATATATATATATATATATATATATATATATCTGGCACATAGTAGATACTTTGTAAATGAGTTTTTAATACATAGATGAATAGACAAACAAGAATGTACTATGAAAATTTTAAAAGAAAAATCAACTTGGAGAATACATGAAAACCAGTTGCTAACAGTCTGACTTGAGTGAATTTATTTTACCTCTTTGGGTCTTATTTGTCATATAGACTAAATAATGGCTCTACATCTAAAGTTTTAATGGTTTGAGGTCTCCAGTTTTCATACCTACACAACCACACAAACATACCAGATGTCTGCTTATTTTAGGGGGAATCCTATCTTAAGCTGTTTTTTGATGACATTACACTATACAAGTGACAGAACTCTAAAGAATATAGGTGACATTGAAAATATGCTATGTGCCAGTAGTACACTACACATTTATAAACTGATTTAGAACTTCAGGTATATTCACTTACTTATAGTTCAAACAACCAATGATATAGGTGCTGTTATTAATTTAAATATGGGGGAAATGAGACAGTTTTGATTAGATATCATTCATATAGTCATAGTCAGTAAGTGATACATTTGGGATGTAAACTCCTTCTGTCTGGTTGCATCACCCTAAGCCACTCAAGACCAGTGATACTCACCAAAGGAATGCCAGGGGCTGGTAGGCTTTGTCAAACTAGCTTCCACTCTGAGACTAGAAATGGACACATCCTCCACTGAGTCACATAGGAGATGTGTGGATAGTTGTACAAAACTGGGGTTCTGTTAGAAAGGAAAAAGAGGGAAATGGCTTCTGTGTGGACAAACAATAGTGTTTCTTACAAAACAAAGACTTGTTAACAACATAAATGTCCACCACAACAGAGAAAGAGAGAGAGTTAAGTAAATGAGTCCATATCACAAAGGTAAACATGATGAAGCCACTAAAACTGAGGACAACATTGAACAGTAAGAGAAATGCACAGAGGAAAATCAGAAAGCACTATAATATAATTATGCAAAATTGTACATGCATATGAACAAGATGGAGAAAAATTGTGTGTGTTTAGTTTTTTATTTTTAGATTTCCATTATTCTTGATTATTGTTTGTGTAGCAGAGAAAAAGAAAACCAGTAATCAACATCAATTTTCCTAAAAACCTACTCTAGACAAATGAACTAAATATAATATAGCCTGAGCAACAGCCCAAGGAAAACCATAAAGAATGTTTATCACATAATGAAAATATTGATCCCCATGAAAAGCACATGATTTGTTATATTCCTCCTTATATTCTCTACCATCATTTCCTTAGAGTGAAATTTTTCCTTTAATGCATCTCATTCCTCAACCTGTTTCTCAGAACCTGAGAAACCCTAGAACCGGTTTCTCATTACACATTTACCTTAAAACTTAATCTACAATGGTTTTTTTCTAGTTAAAACCACCCAATAGAGTTTATTACTTAATTCTATGACCTATTATCTATTTAGTGTATGAGACATTTCACATTCATATAGTTTATCATTAATGAAGTACTACAAAATCTCAAATACATAGCACTATATTTTTTTTAACGTTTATTTATTTTTGAGACAGAGAGAGACAGAGCATGATTGGGGAAGGTCGAGAGAGGGAGACACAGAATCCGAAGGAGGCTCCAGGCTCCGAGCTGTCAGCACAGAGCCCGACGTGGGGCTTGGACTCACGGACCGTGAGATCATGACCTGAGCTGAAGTCGGACGCTTAACCAACTGAGCCACCCAGGCGCCCCTATATAGCACTATATTTAGATAAAAAGCCCATGAGTAACATGTTTTGTTTTGGGAATAGGAGGAGGAAGTGTGTTGTTATACAGAATGGATGGTTAAGATTACTTTCTTGGAAATTTACCCTCTAAATTGTAGAATTTTAAATTAAAAAAATTAAAATCACATGGTTTTCATGTACTTTGTTAAACTGTATGTGATATAGGTATTTATGTAACATGTGCTGTGTAAATATCAAGTTATAAATGTTTTTATTTTTGTTTATGTGTGTTCCACGAATAGATCTAATTCAATTATAATTAATAGATTAACATAATTAATAGCACCAATTATAATTGGTGCTTTGTTGCTGTTTTCTTCTTTACATGTTTAAAACTCAAAATACAATCAGAAGTGTCCGATGGGGTGCAACTTGAATCATAGCAACACTAGACAAATATTTTCAACTGTCCAAAGGGTTCTTTACATTTCAATACTGTTTGCCACAAAATGGTAAGAGGGTCAGAAAATGCTCAACTGAATTGGAAAGAGAAATTATCTGATATAGAAAAAGCAAAAGTTCACATCTAGTTCAACCACTTGCAGAACAAGGTTGATAAAATTAACTATTAACAAAACAAAAAAAAATGGAGAGAGAGGAAAAAAGAGTGGGGGAAAAACGGAAGGAGATATAAGAACGGAAGAGAGCTGAAGAGAGGGAGAAAGAGTTAAGAGATGACAGAAGAGGAGAGTAAAGTAGAGTAGCGTAGAAGATTAGAGCGGAAGAGAGAGGAAGAGAAGAGATAGTATATTGGAATCGATACAATGAGAGAGATATATAAATAGATATAATAATATATCTATATAATATAGATATTATACAATATTATAGATATTATAATTTAATCTATATAATTACAGATATTATATATCTTATAATATATATATATCTTAAGATATTATATATATAGATGATATTTTTTAAATTGTGAAAGCAATAAATTTAAGTCCTATGAAAAGCAAATAAAACTTTAAATCAACAAAAGAAATAAAGAACAGAATCAGACTCCCAAAGATTTTCGATCATGGATAACCAGTTGTACAACATAAAATAGACATATTAAAAATATTTCTTAGAAGCAAAGATCTATTCAAACATCTATGCAAAGACTTAAGATACTATTTAGAACCCTATTCAGGTTAAGGAAGAAAAAAAAATAGAATCTAAAGAAAGAAAAAAATATAACCACTGAAATTAAAAACTTAGTGGATAGATTACACAGTAGACTGCATACAGCTAAAAAGTAATGAGTTCACAAACAATCTAAAGACTAACCAAGAAAACTGCAGAGATAAAAAGATATAACACATGAATAAGAAGTTAACAGACATGAAGGAAAGAACATCACGTCTAACTGAGGTAACAGAAGTATAGAATAGAATAAATTGGGGGATAGGTCACATTCAAAAAAGTTTGTAACTGAGAATTCAGATTCAAGAATCCAAATCACAAGCACAATAAAGAAAAAATATACACTTAGGCAAATTAGAGTGATACTGCAGGATTCCAAAACAGAACAAGACAGAGATTTTTATAGCAGCTAGAGAGAGAAGATACATTACTGCAAAAGCATAATTAAATAGACCGGATAATTTTTAACAGAAAAAACAGAACCAAAAGACCATAGAAACATTTTTAAGAACAGGACAAAATAAACACTTTTCACTCAATTAACATCTCTAAAGATTTACCTCCAACAGATCTCCCCTAAATTAAGATGTAAAGTACTTTAGGAAAACTGAAAACTATTCAAGACAAAATGAGTAAGAATGATGAGGCAAATAAACAAATAAAAGTAGATAAGATGGAAAAAATAGTGACTGTACAAAATAAATAACTAATTATGGAGTCTAAACAAAAATGGAATTAAAACGTGGAACAAAGATACATACAAGATAATGGGGTTCTGTGAAGTTTACGTGTTAATACATATTATTCATGAGTAGAGTAGGGAAAATTATTAATGTTAGACACTGTCAACAATATATACATATTATAAGTAATACAATTTAAATATAAGCACTTTAGTAGATTGCATGGCAAATTGATTGATGGACTCTAATTTCTCATACATCCATAACTTTGGTTCTAGTGCAACTGCCTTTCCCAGTCACATTGTTTCAGTATGAATAGACCATCCCAAACCCCTGCCCACCCCACATCTACTGACCTGGGAGTTTTGCAGGGCCTCAGTTCCATACTGAGGTCACACTGAGGTCACAAATGACCAGAGTGCACTTACTTAAAACATGCCATAATCAGGCCAGGAACCAAACAGTGTACACAACAAGCAAAGACAGCCTCTGTAGACAACTTGTCTGAAGTATAAAGTGGCCAGGACTCAACAGCAGAGCACATAAATCATACCTTGAGACACTCCCTGAAGCATCAGGTTCTAGGGACATGGGACACTACATTGCAGAGCACTACAGGACTATTTTCTTCATAAAGCCATTACCCTCAAGAACAGAAGATGTAGCTAACATTCTTAACACAGAGAAGCAGGCACAGGGACTCAGACAAAATGAAAAGACAGAGGAATCTGCCCCAAGTGAAAGAACAACACATGGCCACAGCCAGAGATCTAAGTGAAACAGATATTAGTAACATGCTTGCTAAAGAATTTAAAGTAATAATGAGTCCACTCACTGGACTTGAAGAAAAAGAGTGGAAGACTGCAGTCTTCCCTTAAAACAGAAATAAGGAAAAACGTAACATAGATAAAGGGCTCAATAAACAAAATGAGAAACTCTCTTGATGGAAAGAAGAGCAGGCTAGAATAAGCAGAAGAATGAATTGACCTAGAAGACAAAAAATGGAAAGTATTCAAGCTGAACAAAAGACAGAAAAAAGAATTATGCAAAATGAGAATGGACTTAGTGAACTCAGTGACTCCATCAAACAAAATAACATTCACATTACAGGAGTCAAATGAGGGAGAGAAAAGGGGACAAAATTTATCTGAAGAAATAAGAGCTGAAAACTTCCCTAATATGGGGGAGAAAGCAGATATCCAGATCCAGTAGGCACAGAGAACCCCCAATAAAATCAACAAAAGCAGATCCACACCAAGACATATTATAATTAAATGGCAAAATATAGTGATAAATAAAAAATATTTAGAGCAGTATGACAAAAGACGATTGTTACATACAAGGGAAACCCCATAAATCCATAAGGGGATTTTTCAGCAGAAACTTCCCAAGCCATAAGGACATGATATAATCAAAGTGTTGAATGGGAAAAATCTGCAGTCAAGAATACTCTATCCAGTGAGGCTATAATTCATAATAGAAGGAGAGGTAGAGTTTACCAGATAAACAAAAGCTAAAGGAGTTCATGACCACTAAACCAGCCCTGCAAGAAATATTAGATTACTCTCTGAGTGGAAAGGAAAGACCAAAAGTGACATTTTGAAGGTAGAAAACACAAAAGCAGTAAAAATGAATATTTTTGTAAAATATCAATCAAGGAACTCACCAAAGGATGTAAAAATGACACTATATCCCTAAAACATGAGGTAAAGTAAACTGAAGAATGGATAAAAAAAAAAGACCCATATATATGCTGCTTACAGAGACTCATTTAACACTTAAAGACACGTGCAGATTGAAAGCGAGGGACAGAGAAACATCTATTATGTAAATGGATGTCAAAAGAAATCAGCAGTGGTAATACTTTTATTGGACAAAATAGACTTTAAAAGATTGTAACAAAAGACAAAGAAGGACACTAAATAGTCATTAAGAGAACAATCTAACAAGGAGATATAACAATTGCAAATATTTATGCATCCAATATGATAGCACCCAAATACATAAAACAGTTAACAACAAACATGAAGGAACTAATTAATAGTAATACAAAAATAGCAGGGGACTTTAACACCCCACATACATTAATAGACAGATCATCTAAACCGAAAATTGACAAGAAAACAATGGCATTGAATAACACACTGGAACAGATTTAACAGACATATTCAGAACATTCCATCCTAAAACAGCAGAATACAGATTCTTTTCAAGTGCACATAGAACATTCTTCAAAGTAGATTACATATTATATTAGCCCACAAAACAAGCTTCAACAAATTTAAGATCGAAGTCATACCATGAATCTTTTCTGACATGATGCTATGAAACTAGAACTCAACCACAGGAAAATATCTGGAAAGACCACAAATACATGAAGGTTAAAAACACATGTTACTAAACAATGAGTTGGGTCAGCCAGGAAATAAAAGAAAAAATAAAAATGTGCATGGAAACAAATGAAAATTAAGACATAATGGTTCAAAACCTTTGGGATTTAGCAAAAGTGGTTCCAAGAGAGAAGCTTTTAGCAATACAGGCCTACCTAAGAAGCAAGAAAAATCTTAAATAAAAAACTTAACCTTATACCTAAAGAAGCTAGAAAAAGAACAACAAACAAAATCCAAAACAAGCAGAAGGAAGGAAATAAATAAAGATTAGAGCAGAAATAAATGAAATAGAAACTAAGAAAAAAAAAACAAAAAAAAAAAACAAAAACAAAAACAGACCCATGAAACCAGGATCTGGTTCTTGGAATAAACCAATACAATTGATAATACTCTAGCCAGATGTATCCATATCAAGAAAAGAAAAGAAAGGATAAAATATCACAAATAATAAAGTCACAAATGAGAGAAAGAGAAATAACAACCAACACCACAGAATACAAGCAATTATAAAAGAATCTGTTATGAAAACATATGCCAACAAACTGGACAGCCTAGAAGAAATGGATACAGTCCTAGAAGCAGATAAACTACCAAAAACCTAAAACAGGTAGAAAAAAAGAAATTTGAACAGACTGAGACAGAATCTATTATGAAAACTATACCAACAACTGAACAGCCTAGAAGAAATGGATAATTCCTAGAAGCATATAAACTACCAAAACTAAAGCAGGAAGAATGGGGAAATTTGACCAGACCAATACCAGCAAGGAGATTGAATCAGTATCAAAAAACTCCCAACAAAAATCCAGTACCAATGCTTCTGAGACAAATTCTATCAAGCATTCAAAGAATAGTTAATACCTATCTTCTAAAATTTAGCAAAAAATAAAAGGAGAAGAAACCTTCCAAATTCATTCTACCAGGCCACATTACCCAGATACTAACACCAGATACACCACAAAAAAAAGGAACTACAGGCTAATATCTCTGATGACATAGATGCAAATATCCTCCATAAAATTACTAGTAAACTAAATCTAACAATACAATTTAAATAATAATCACCATAATCAAGTGGGATTTATTCCTGGGCTGAAGAGGTGGTTCAATATTCACAAATCAATCAATGTGATACCTCACATCAATAAGAGAAAGGATAAGAACCATAGGATCAGTTCAATAGATGCAGAAAAATGGGGGCGCCTGGGTGGCGCAGTTGGTTAAGCGTGCCGACTGTCAGCCAGGGTCACGATCTCGCGGTCCTGTGAGTTCGAGCCCCGCGTCGGGCTCTGGGCTGATGGCTCAGAGCCTGGAGCCTGCTTCCGATTCTGTGTCTCCCTCTCTCTCTGCCCTCCCCCGTTCTGCTCTGTCTCTCTCTGTCCCAAAAATAAAATAAACGTTGAAAAAAAAAAATAGATGCTAGAAAAGCATTGACAAATTACAGCATCCATTTATGATAAAAAACCCTCAACAAGGTAGGTATAAAGGGAATATCGCCTCACCATAATAAAGACTATATATGAAAAAGCACACAGCTATCATCATCCTTTATATGGAAAAACTGTGAGATGTCTACTCTCACCACTTTTATTCAACATAGTACTGGGAAGTCCTAGCCATGGGAATAAGACAACAAAAAGAAGTAAGAGGCAATCCAGAGGGTCCTGGTGTCTCGGTGGGTTAAACATCAACTTGTGGTTCACGTCATTATCTCATGGTCTGTGAGTTCAAGTCCCAGGTCAGGCCTCTGTGCTGATATCTTGAGCCTGGAGCCTGCTTTGGATTCTGTGTCTCCTCTCTCTCCTCTGCCCTTCTCCCTACTTAAGCTCTCTCTTTCTCTCAAGTTCTGTCTCTCTCCCACTATCAAAAATAAATAACATTAAAAAAATTTTAAAAGAAAAAGAAAAGGCAATCCAGATTGGTAAGGAAGAGGTAAAACTTTTACTATTTACAAATGGCATGATACTATATATAGAAAACTCAAAAGACTACCAAAAACTGCTAAAACTATAAATGAATTCAGCAAAATCACAGAAAATAAAACCAATCTACAGAAATCTGTTGCATTTCTATATATCAATAATGAAACAGCATAAAGAGAAATTAAGAAAACAATCCCATTTACAACTGCACCAAAAATAAAAGATATCTAGGAATATATCTAACAAAGAGATGAAAGACTGTATTTTGAAAAACTATAAAAAAACTGATGAAAGAAATTGAAGATGAGACAAAGACTGGATTTCCAGGCTCACAGATGGAAGAAACAAATGTTGTTAAAATGTCTATACTACCCAAAGCAATCTACATATTCAATGCCATCCCTATCAAAATACTAACAGCTTTTTCCACAGAGTTAAAACAAACAATCTTAAAATTGTCTATATAACCACAAAAGACCTCAAAGTAGCCAAAGCAATCTTGAAAAAAGGAAAAGTACAATTCCAGGCTTCGAGGTACACTACAAAGCCATAGTCAGTCAAAACAGTGTGGTACTTGCACAAAAACAGACACACAGATCAATGGAACAGAATAGAAAACCCAGAAATGAACCCACAACTATATGGTCAACTAATCTTCGACAAAGCAAGAAATAATATCCAATGGGGAAAAAGACAGTCTTTTCAACAAATGGTGTTGGGAAGACTAGACAGCACCATGCAACAGAATGAAATTGGATGACGTTTTACACCATACACAAAAATAAAATCAAAATGGATAAAAGACCTAAATGTGAGATCTGCAGCCATAAAAAATCCTAGAAGAGAACACAGGCAGTAACTTCTCTGACATCAGCTGTAGCAACTTCTTTTAGATATATCCCCTGAACAATGAATGTATAGAATTATTGATAATGATGCTGTAACCCTGAAATTAATATAACACTGTATGGTTAATATCACTCAATTAGAAAAAGAAAAGGCAAATAATTTTAATATGGAGCTCTCAATAGGAAAATGAAAAGTCTATGACTAAACAACTCACAGAAGAAAACAAATGGTACATACACTTGAAAAGATGCTCAACCATGACAGAGGAGAAATAAGAATAAAAACCACACTGAGGAATCACTTCACACAGTCAGATTTACAAAATAAATTTAAAAGGATTTTAACAATATAAAGGAACATATGATATGACAGGTACAATGCTAATGTGAACATACATCAATACAAGTGCTTAAGAAATTTATTTGGAACTATCTCCTAAATTTAAGAGATGCACACCACTTACCACCAGTCATTCCACTCCTAGGAAACTTCAAGATATGTACAAAGAAAACTAGTACATAAATGTTTCAAAAAATATCCAATAAATGAATTCAACAATAATACCTACCAAGTAGAGGACAAACTAATAATTTATGCTATTCTGCAACAGACTATAATATACAATTAAAAAGAGATGAAAAATAACTCCTGTATCAATACAAATAAATCTCACAGAAACAATGGAGCAAATTCCAGAAGGATAAATATAGCATTTTTATCAATTTCTAATTTATATAATGTCTTAAAATATTTAATTAGAGAAATAGGATATATTGTTTAGGAAAAAGTTGGCATTCATCTAAACAAATAAATATATGGAAAGACAATCACAAAATTCAGACACTGGCTGCTTATGGTAAAGAAAGAGAACAATATGAACAGAAATGGGCCAAGGAAAAAAATTATATTTGTAATGTTTTATCTCAATCCATTTATGAGTATAAGAATATTTATTATATTAATTTTGACATATTTTATATCAAAATGTTTCATTTAAAAAAATGAAATAAAGAGAGCATAGAATCTAGAATCAATCTAGAGATCATAGAATCTAGAATCATAATCTAGATGAATCCCAGCTCCATCATTACTACATTACTTTGAACCAACTAATTAACTTGTTTGAGCCTCATGGTCTGATAGAAAAATAGTTACAATACCTAACTTACAGATTTATGGTAACAATTAATGCACTACTATTATAATATGTAAAGTACTCAGCATAATGCCAAACAGAAATCACTCAATAAATGGGAGCTATTATAACCTGTGTGTGCCTCATCCCCTAGGGAGTTGTCTCTTGAGCCTATTTATTGTGGAATCTTTCTATAGTGTAGTTGCAGTCAGGATTTTCTCAGAAGGACACACTAATTACCATAAAGTTTCTGGTACCCCTTAACACTTGTCAATCATGTCATGTGAAAAAAAAAAATCGTTATTTGGGTACTAAATGTTGCACACATTTAAGTAGACTATTGTCATCTAGTTAATTGATGAATAGATAAGCAAAATTATCGGAAAAATCTCACCTCTTGCTAAGTGCAGAAACAAGCAGTTCTCTGTCGAGAACTAACTCTAGATTACTTTTAAGCAAAGTAGGTAAATGATCTTAGAAATTTTTTAATAACGTTCATGCCTCTCCAATAAGAATGTGCTGCTTGGGGCACCTGGTGGCTCAGTAGTTAACGCTTCCGACTTCAACTCAGTCAGATCTCGCGGTCCGTGATTCAAGCCCCGCATCGGGGCTCTGGTCTGATGGCTCAGAGCCTGGAGCCTCCTTCTGTTCTGTGTCTCCCTCTCTCTTCTGCCCCTCCCCCGTTCATTCTATGTATCTCTCTGTCTCAAAAATAAATAAACGTTAAAAAAAATACTTAAGCTTTGAAATACTTAAGTTTTGTATTAACAGGCAACATGGGAGTTTTGTATTGCACTGAATTTCCTATAGAGAATAGAAATTAAATTTACCTTCTAAAGATAAGCAAATCAACAAAGATATTCTTTCTGCTCTTTTTCCTCAGTGAAACAAAATGAAAAGTCCTTTCACATGCTTTATCAGTACATGGTTCGTCATCAAACTTACAATGTTTTTGCCACTAAATTTTATTTTACTTAAACAAGAAAAAAACTTTGAATATAGCATGTCAAAACCACCATAATATTCTATGTGTTCTTGGTCTATCTAATTACAACAAATCTAAAAATTGATGCAGAAAAATAACCCCTTGATTCACCACTTAAAGTCAAACTCCAGAAGAAAACAGACTCATCCCATCTCTTTCAAAACCAGAGAAAATAATAAGTAAAAATCATCAAAAGACCATAAATGTTAAACACAAAATCTTAATAATTAGTTTTGATCTCAATATTCTTCTCTCCTCATCACCTTTCCAGGGTTGTTGCTTTATGAAGAGAAAATGAGACTTTCTGTCCTAAAATGTGTAGCCTGGTTAGAACATGAAACCAAACACTGTGACTAAAAGTGAGAACAGTGTAATTGTGATTATACAGGCCAAAGTGGAAAAAAAATGTCACTTCAGGCTAGATCTTCCAACACACACACATCCCAAACAGGAATGAGATATGAATTTATCTCACCTCACTTTTACTATTTGCTCTTGAGCCAGAATAGCTATTGTTTGAAGGCTGCATGGCTCCTTTTCAGTCTTAATGAATTGTTCATCTTAGTAAAACAAAGCTACAACAGTAGAGTAAAAAAGCAGGCATTGTTACATTAATAATAGACAGAATACAGAAAAAAGTATTAATGACAAAGAAGAATGTATTCTATTGTTAAAGGCTACAAATCACAAAGAATAAATTACACCCAGTATCTACACGCTCGAAACCAGCATCAACTTTCATAAAGAAGCAACTACAGGACATAGAAGAAACGTAGTGAAAGATTAATTATAAAGGATTTTTTAATGTTTATTTATATTTATTTTGAGATACAGTATAAGCAGGATGAGGGGCAGAGAGAGAAGAGAGAGAGAATCCTAAGCAGGCTCTGCTCCATCAGTGCAGAGCCCACACAGATTTTGATCCCACAAACTGTGAGATCATGACCTGAGCCAAAATCATGAGTTGGACACTTAATGGACTGAGCCAGCCAGTCACCCCTAATTATAAAGAATTTTAAATATCTCTCCCAATTCAAGACAGATTTAGTGGAATAAAAGTTAGTAAAGATAGAGGAGACTCAAAAATAAAAAAACACAAATGCATAAAATAAAAATTAAAAAACCAATAAGATGTATATTATAGGGAAATATATAATCTTGCACTTTAATAGTAGATAGTTATTTTCAATGAGCATATACCATTCATAAAAATTGACTACATATAAGCCCCCAACACACAAAATCATATTTTTTTAAATGGAGCTAGTTTAAAAATATTAAAGTAAACAGTGCATATACTTGATTATATACAATAAACTAAACATAAAGCAGAAAACTAATAATAAAAAATTTTAAAGTCCTTCTACTTGCAATTTTTAAAAATGATATTAAACACCTATTCTTTCCTATGTTGTTAATTTATCCATTCTGACAGTGTGAAGTGATATCTCATTGTAGTTTTCATTTGGATTTCCCTATGATGAGTTATGTTGAGCATCTTTTCATATGTCTTTTGTGGAGTACAGCAAAAGTAATGCTTACAAAGAAATTTGTACATTAAATGCACATATTAGAGAAGATCTAAAATCAGTATCTAAGTGTCCCACTTTAGGAAATTAAAGTCCAAGGAGCCAGAAGAAAATAAACAAGATTTAGAACAGAAACCAATAAAACTGAAAACAGGAAATCAACAGAGAAATCAACAAAACCAAAAGTTGGTTCTTTAAAGATATGAATAATTGATAAGCTTCTAGCTTGGCTAAGAAAAAAGAGGATATAAATTAAAGAATACATCAGAAATGAAAGAGGGGACATCACTACAGACCTTATGACAGATCTTACAGACATCAAAATGATGGATATTAAAGGAATACTATGAACAACTCTATGTCCACAAATTCAATAACCTGGATAAAACAGACCAATTCCTTGAAAGATACAATCTGCCAAACTCACAACAGAAGAAACAGAATATCTGCATAGGCTATATATAAAGAAATTTAACTAACGATTAATATCCTCCCAAAACAGAAAGCACCAGGCCTTGGATGATGATGATGATCTTGTATATACACATCAAAAGACATGACCCATGAGAGAAATAATTAATAGCTGACGTCATTAAAATTAAAAACTTCTCCTCTGCAAAGACAATAGCAAGACTATTACAGGATAAGCTAAAGACGGGAAGAAAATATTTTCAAAACATATGACAAAAAATAAAGGACTTTTATCCAAGATATACAAATGGCTAATAAAACTCGACAATAAAAAAAATTATAAAGTAGGCCAAGATCTTAACACTCATCAAAGAAGACATATAGATGGTAAATAAGCATATGAAAAGATACTTCACATCAGATATCACCAGGGAAATGTAATTTAAAACAATGAGATACCACTGCACTCCTCTTAGAATGGCCAAAATCCAGAACACTGCAACAGTAAGTGCTAACAGGATGTGGAGCAACAGGAATTCTCATACATTGTTGGTGGTAAGACTTATAAGACTAAACTCACTCAGCATATAATCCAGCCATCATATTCCTTGGTACTTACCCAAAAGACTTTAAAACTTAGGACCACACAAAAACTTGCACACAGATATTTATAGCAGTTTTATTTATAATTGTCAAAACTTGGAAGCAACCAAGGTCCCCTTCAGTAGGTGAAGAGATTAAATAAACCGTGGTACATCCAGACCAGGGATATATTCAGTGGTAAAAAGAAATGACCTATCAAGTCATGGAAGGACAAGGAGGAAGCCTAAAGGCATATTACTGAGTAAAAAAAAAGCCAATCTGCAAAGACTATCAACTGTATGATTCCAAATATATGACATCCTAGAAAAGATAAACTATGGAGACAACAACAAATAATCACTGCTTGCCAGAGGTGAGAAAGGAGAGAGGTCATCGGTAGAGCACAGAGGATTTTTAGGGCAGTGAAAATACTCTGTATGATATAATGATGGATATATGTCATTATATATTTGTACAATCTATAGAATAACAAACACAAAGAGTGAACCCTAAAGTAAATGTGGACTTCAGGTGATTATGACGTGTCATGTAGATCCATGCTTGGTAATAAAGGTACCATTCTGGTGAGTGATGTTGATAATGGAGGGAGGCTATGCATGTGTGAGGGCAGGGGATATGTGGGAAATCTCTCTACCTCCCTCTCAGCTGTGTTGTAAACTAAAACTGCTCTTTAAAAAAATAAAGTATTTTTTAAATGTTGGGGAGATATGTTGTGTGTGTATAATATAGATATATCTATCTATCAATCTATCTATCTATATATAGATAGATATATCTATATATATATTTAAAATTCATTGGGAAGGAAAGGAAAATGTCTATTAAATATGTAAGAAGATCCTCACCTCACTTATGAGAATGACCTAAAGGCTATTCACTGTAGTAGTATTAGCTATAACAAAAATCTAGGAACAACTCAAATGTCCATCACCAAGATGCCAGTGAATAAACTATGGTACATCAATACAATGACATGGTATGCAATATAAAAAGAAAGGAAAACTCTATTAACTCTGATAAGCAATGATCTCCAGGCTACCTCACTAGTGAAAAAGCAACCTGTAGAACATCGCTGCACTTTCAGAATCAAAATCTGTTTTTATTATCTACTGCTACAGAAAATATTACCCCCAGGTTTAGTGGCTTACAACAACAAATATCTCACAGTTTCTCTAAGTCAGGAATCTGAGCACAGCTTAGACTGTCTGGCTCACAGTCTCTCATGAGGCTGCAATCAAGGTGTTTGGCAGTCGTCTCAAGGCTTGGCTGGAGGATCATCCACTCCAACTTCACTCATGTTGTTGACAGGCCTGAGATCTTTGTTGGCTGTTGGCTAGTGACATCACTTCCATGACACATGGACTTATTTCCATAGAGCTGCTCATAACATGGTAGCTGGATTTTCTCAGAGCTAGTAAGCTATCTTTTATGAAAAAAGAAGGGTGTGTGAGTGAGTCTGTGTGTGTTATGTGTGAGTGTGCTTATGTGTCTTGAATTATAAAATAACCATTTTGTAACCAAATAAGCTAATAGAATGAGTCAACATTGTTGATAGATATTAAATCACTGGGAATTTTAAAATGGTAGGATCAGGCTGACAGCACCTGAAACCAATAATCAAACTTAACTTCATTAAAGGTCCTCAACCAGACATTATGTTTTTCATAGTATGTTAGATACATTTTTCACGATAAAAAAATATAAAATAAAATGAAACTAGTCAAGCCTCTAGACTTAACTACCAGTTTATATAAAATACAGGTATGGAACAGCAAGATAAAAGACCTAACAAGAAGGCAATCAGTGTAATTCAGAATATGGAATTTTGTTAAGGACAAAAGACCCACTTTCTCCCAAAATTCATGGGCATGAATAAAAAAAGGGGACTAGGAGAAGATGGTGGTGTAGGAGGACACTGGGCTCATCTCGTCCTGCTGATCCCTTAGATTCCACCCACATCTGCCTAAATAACCCAGAAAACTGCCAGAAGACTAGCAGAACAGACTCTCCAGAGCCAAGCGTAGACAAGAGGCCCACGGAAGACGGTAGTAAGCGCGGAGACAGACTTGCGGGAGGGAGCCAGGGCAGTGGAGGGGCAGCCCGCCTGACAAGGCAGAGCCCCTGAGTCTGGCTTGCAAAAGCAGAGGGGCCAGACTGTGAGTTCTGACAGCCAGTGGGACTTAACATCTGGAACGCTGTAAGTCAACAGCTCTGCTCAGAGAGCAGGAGGATGAGAGGACACCAGGAGGGAGAGGTGTTGAGCCCCAGAAGACAGAGCTCAGCTCTGCGGGGAACAAAGGCGCTGGCCAGCGCCATCTCCCTCTCCCATCCCCCAGCTGAAACCCGAAAGGCAACCAGTTCACCTAACTTGCTTGCACTGCGCAAACACCCAACACTGTGCTTCTTTGGATCCATCCCTCCAATGGGTCAGCCTCCCTCCCGGTGCAGCAGGGCCCCTCCCACAGGGGACCACCATAGGCAAAGCAAGCTGAGCCTGCCCCTCCCACCTCTGTGCACCTTGCAGATCCACCCTGGCTAATATGCCAGATCCCATCAAAGCAGCACCACAGCCTGTCAGTATGCAAGGAGCCCAGACAGGGGCCACACCACTCCACAGTGAGTCCTGCCCCTGAGAGAGGGGAAGGTAAGGTACGCACCAGTCTGACTGTGGCCCCAGCAGTGGGCTGGGGACAGACATCAGGTCTGACTGTGTCCCTGCCCACCAACACAAGTTACTCCAGACAGCACAGGGGAAGTGCCCTGCAGTTCCGCACCACCCCAGGGACTATCCAAAATGACGAAATGGAAGATTCTCCTCAAAAGAAACTCCAGAAAGTAACGACAGCTAACAAATTGATGAAAAATGATTTAAGCAATATAACGAACAAGAATTTAGAATAATAGTCATAAAATTAATCGCTGGGCTTGAAAAAAAGAATAGATGACAGCAGAGACTCTTGCTACAGAGATCAAGGGACTAAGAAATTGTCATGAGGAGCTAAAAAATGCTATAAGGAGATGCAAAATAAAATGGAGGCGAACACAGCTCGGATTGAAGAGGCAGAAGAGAGAATAGGTGAATTAGAAGATAAAATTACAGAAAAGAGGAAGCTGAGAAAAAGAGAGATAAAAAAATCTATGAGTATGAGGGGAGAATTGGAGAACTAAGTGATGCAATCAAATGCAGTGATATCCATATAATAGGAAATCAGGAAGAGGAAGAGAGAGAGAGAAAGGGGCTGAAGGTGTACTTGAACAAATCATAGCTGAGAACTTCCCTGATCTGGGGAAGGAAAAAGGCATTGAAATCCAAGAGGCACAGAGAACTCCCTTCAGACATAACTTGAATCGATCTTCTGTTGACATATCATAGTGAAACTGGCAAAAATACAAGGATAAAGAGAAAATTCTGAAAGCAGCTAGGGAGAAACAGCTCTAACATATAAAGGGAGACCAGTAAGACTAGTGACACACCTATCCACTGAAACTTGGCAGGCCAGTCTGGAAAACCTCCAAAAGCATGGAGATTAAAGAACTCCCTACTAAAGAATGAATGGGTCAACCAGGCTATTAGAGAAGAAATTTAAAAATATATGGAAACAAACGAAAATGAAAATACAACAATCCAAACGCTTTGGGATGCAGCGAAGGCAGTCCTGAGAGGAAAATACATTGCAATCCAGGCCTATCTCCAGAAACAAGAAAAATCCCAAATACAAAATCTAACAGCACACCTAAAGGAAATAGAAACAGAACAGCAAAGACACCCCAATCCCAGCAGAAGAACAGAAATAATAAAGATCAGAGCAGAAATAAACAATATAGAAACTAAAAAAACTGTAGAGCAGATCAATGAAACCAAGAGTTGGTTTTTTGAAAAAATAAACAAAATTGATAAACCTCTAGCCAGGCTTCTCAAAAAGAAAAGGGAGATGACCCAAATAGATAAAATCATGAATGAAAACGGAATGATTACAACCAATCCCTCAGAAGTACAAACAATTATCAGGGAATGTTATGAAAAATTATATGCCAACAAACTGGACAACCTGGAAGAAATGGACAAATTCCTCAGCACCCACATACTTCCAAAACTCAAACAGCAAGAAAGGGAAAACTTGAACAGACTCATAACCAGTGAAGAAATTGAATCAGTTATCAAAAATCTCCCAACAAATAAGAGTCCAGGACCAGATGGCTTCCCAGGGGAATTCTACCAGACATTTAAAGCAGAGATAGGACCTATCCTTCTCAAGCTGTTCAAAAAATAGAAAGGTAAGGAAAACTTCCAGACTCATTCTATGAAGCCAGCATTACTTTGATTCCTAAACCAGACAGAAACCCAGCAAAAAAAAGAGAACTACAGACCAATATCCTGATGAATATGGATACAAAAATTCTCAATAAGATACTAGCAAATCAAATTCAACAGCATATAAAAGAATTATTCACCATGATCAAGTGGGATTCATTCCTGGCTTTCAGGACTGTTCAACATTCTCAAATCAATGAATGTGATACATCACATTAATAAAAGAAAAGATAAGAACCATATGATCCTGTCAATCGATGCAGAAAAAGCATTTGACAAAATTCAGCATCCTTTCTTAATAAAAACCCTCAAGAAAGTCGGGATAGAAAAGAACATACTTAAACATCATAAAAGCCGTTTATGAAAGCCCACAGCTAATATCATCCTCAATGGGGAAAAACAGAGCTTTCCCCCTGAGATCAGGAACACGACAGGGATGCCCACTCTCACCGCTGTTGTTTAGCATAGTGTTGGAAGTGCTAGCATCAGCCATCAGATGACAAAAGGAAATCAAAGGCATCAAAATTGGCAAAGATGAAGTCAAGCTCTCACTTTTTGCAGATGATGTGATATTATACATGGAAAATCTGACAGACTCCACCAAAAGTCTGCTAGAGCTGATACATGAATTCAGCAAAGTCGCAGGATACAAAACCAATGTACAGAAATCAGTTGCATCCTTATACACTAATAATGAAGCAACAGAAAGACAAATAAAGAAATCGATCCCATTCACAATTGCACCAAGAAGCATAAATACCTAGGAATAAACCTAACCAAAGATGTAAAAGATCCGTCTGCTGAAAACTATAGAAAGCTTATGAAGGAAATTGAGGAAGATATAAAGAAATGGAAAAACATTCCATGCTCATGGATTGGAAGAATAAATATTGTTAAAATGTCAATACTACCCAAAGCTATCTACACATTCAATGCAATCCCAATCAAATTGCACCAGCATTCTTCTTGAAGCTAGAATGAGCATCCTAAAATTTGTATGGAACCACAAAAGACCCCGAATAGCCAAAGTAATTTTGAAGAAGAAGAAGACCAAAGTGGGAGGCATCACATCCCAGACTTTAGGCTCTACTACAAAGCTGTAATCATCAGGACAGCATGGTATTGGCACAAAAAACAGACACATAGACCAATGGAATAGAATAGAAACCCCAGAATTAGACTCACAAAGTATGGCCAACTAATCTTTGACAAAGCAGAAAAGAATATCCAATGGAAAAAGACGTCTCTTTAACAAATGGTGCTGGGAGAACTGGACAGCAACATGCAGAAGGATGAAACTAGACCACTTTCTTACACCATTCACAAAAATAAACTCAAATGGATAAAGGACCTGAATGTGAGACAGGAAACCATCAAAACCCTAGAGGAGAAAACAGGAAAAGACCTCTCTGACCTCAGCCGCAGCAATTCTTACCTGACACATCCCAAAGGCAAGGGAATTAAAAGCAAAAATGAACTATTGGGACCTCATGAAGATAAAAATCTTCTGCAGTGCAAAGGAAACCATCAACAAAAAAAAAAAGGCAGCCAACGGAATGGGAAAAGATATTTGCAAGTGACATATCGCACAAAGGGCTAGTATCCAAAATCTATAAAGAGCTCACCAAACTCCACACCTGAAAAACAAATAATCCAGTGAAGAAATGGGCAGAAAACATGAATAGACACTTCTCTAAAGAAGACATCCGGATGGCCAACAGGCACATGAAAAGATGCGCAACATCGCTCCTCATCAGGGAAATACAAATCAAAACCACACTCAGATACCACCTCACGCCAGTGAGAGTGGCTAAAATGAACAAATCAGGAGACTATAGATGCTGGGAGGATGTGGAGAAACGGGAACCCTCTTGCACTGTTGGTGGGAATGCAAACTGGTGCAGCCACTCTGGAAAACAGTGTGGAGGTTCCTCAAAAAATTAAAATAGACCTACCCTATGACCCAGCAGTAGCACTGCTAGGAATTTACCCAAGGGATACAAAGTGCTGATGCCTAGAGGCACTTGTACCCCAATGTTTATAGCAGCACTTTCAAGAATAGCCAAATTATGGAAAGAGCCTAAATGTCCATCAACTGATGAATGGATAAAGAAATTGTGGTTTATATACACAATGGAATACTACGTGGCAATGAGAAAGAATGAAATATGGCCTTTTGTAGCAATGTGGATGGAACTGGAGAGTGTTATGCTAAGTGAAATAAGCCATACAGAGAAAGACAGATAGCATATGTTTTCACTCTTATGTGGTTCCTGAGAAACGTAACAGAAGACCATGGGGGAGGGGGAGGGGAAAATGTTAGAGAGGGAGGGAGCCAAAACATAAGAGACTCTTAAAAACTGAGAACAAACTGAGGGTTGATGCGGGGTGGGAAGGGGGGAGGGTGGGTGATGGGTATTGAGGAGGGCACCTGTTGGGCTGAGCACTGGGTGTTGTATGGAAACCAATTTGACAATAAATTTCATATTTTAAAAAAAGGGAGTATAATACGGACTTTTATAAAATAAAATAAGTTTAAAACAAAATACCAAATGCAGTGCGTCATCCTTGTTAGAATTCTAATGCAAATATATTACTGCCAAACTTTTAAACATTCAGAGAAATTTAAACACTCATTATCTGAATTATTATTTCTGTTAAGTGAGATAATGGAGTGGTATCTTTATGTATGTACATAATTATTCTTATTTGTTAGAGATAGGTAAAATAACATGATGTCTGGAACTTGCTTTAACATAATCCAGGGGAACAGAAATTGGGGGGGGTGCTGAAAAATGAAACATCGTTTTATTTTAACCATTAAGAAATTATGTTTTTACCTACTTCTTTTGTAAAACTGCATGTAAAAACATTTGAAATCATGTATCTGCCTTTCCTAATTTTTAACGACACAGGGTTTCAGAGCTGAAAAAAAAATACTGCTTGGAATGTTGGGTCACATAGCTAAAACATATATATTTATAGGTTGCAAAATGCATTAGTCAGAATAGGTTAGACTGTAAAAGAACAAACAGTCCTATAATCTCATTGACTTAACAACAAATGCTTACTTTTTGCCCAAACTACATGTCCAGTCAGAACGAGTGTGTTCAGGGATTTAGTGGCTCTGTGGGAGAACTGACCTTCTCGGTCGCCTCGTGGGCGGGAGGAGTAGCCTGGACACACCTGTTACCATGTTTTTATTTGAAAATGACACAGGTCACTGCTGCATCTAGCCCACTGGCCAGAATACAGCACATGTCTCAAACCCAACCGATGGGGATGCTGGGAAATAAAGTGTTTCCATATATCCAATAATAAGAAATTAAAACAAAACCTTTAAAATACATATTATGTCTGTTCCAACTACAGCGCCCTCGTATTGTAAAATCAACACTCAGGCACCCCTTATGAATTCTAAAATGGAGCAAATAAAATTAATCTATAAAATCAATACTCTTATGGCTCCAAGTAGATCTATAAGAACCATACAGACACTTCCCAGTTCTGCAAACACTAGGAAGCTCATCCCAGCATTGTCCCAGATTTTAGATTTATATTGTCTTTCTTTGAGGATTGTATTTTGTATTTGTGGTGTCTGTGTTGGTGGGGGCTCAGGGAGTGAGATCATTGATGAGTAGGCACATCTTTGTGTCACTCTAGTAAAGACCTCAATGGAGACTAGGAAAAAAAAAAAATACTAAAGCCCACCTGGACTATTCTGCTGAAATGGCTTCCCACCCACAATGTATTCATTCATTCAACAACTGCATGTATCAGGCACTGTTTTAGGCCCAGGAAGTACAAATGAACAAAAAGATATGTCATTCATCCAATGGCATTACTCTTATCTGCTTAAACCCATACTCTAAGAAATATACTTCAGGGCTTTCTATGTCTCAAGATTGCTTGATGGTAAAATGGAAGAGATTTCAGGGTGAAGTCAATTCCTGTAGGTGGGAGGAGAAGCCTTTCCTATAGAGAAGTTTAAATTTACACTCTGAAAATTTCAGTAAAGTGTGAAGCATATTAGCATAGTTCCATCAAGAAATCAGATTTCCCAACCTGTTTTCCTAATTAAAGAAAATTAACTTCTCCCCACACCATTTATTTTTTTCTGAATGTGACATCTTATCAGATGCTGTACTGACAAGCCAGTTAGCTTGTATTTTGCACATATATCAAAAAATCATAAGTCAAAATGTGTTAAATCATTTAATATCCATGTGTTCCTTTAATAGGTAGGCTTTCATTTCTAAGTAACAGAAGTCTTTCAGAACCTTTGAAATAGCTTCTCTCTTTTTCAGTTGGAGAATATTGTTTATGTTAAGCATACTGTTAACAGCCAAAGGGCTCAATGTTTAATTCTATATGCAGTTAATGTAATAAAGGGGAAATTAAATGATTTATGTGACTAGCTGTGTATGCAGAAAATATGTAGCCCTTTGTTAAGGTGACCAGTAAGATATAGGACTTCATGGATTTACTTAACAACATTACTTCCCACATTGAAAAGAAATGAACAGCATAAGCTATTCCTGGGATACTCTGTAATTATGATAAATCATATAGAAAGATAAATGGGAATACATTTCCCTTTCAGAAGGGAAACCTTTGTGTCTATTTTGAACTGCTCATAGGCTAAGTTTCAAATCGTGGTTGATTCCTGGCCTCTTTTTCCTCTTCTGCTCCCCTTGTTTTGGTATGTCAGAAGATGTTATCCTAAAAAGGAGTGGGGGAAGTAGCCTATTTTGCTACTTTATAGCTGCTCTAATAAAAACCTTTGGACACTGGGGTGAGATGGGGAATAGATGCGGAGGTGCTTCTGGGTGGCTCAGTTAGTTGATCATGGGACTCTTGATTTTGGCTCCAATCATGATCCCAAGGTTATGAGATCAAGCCCCATGTTGGGCTCCATGCTCAGTGTGGAGCCTGCTTAAGATTCTCTCTCTCTCTCGCCCTCTATCCCTCCTCCACTTGGGTGTTCTCTCTCTCTCTCTCTCTCTCTCTCTCTCTCTCTCAAACGAAAAAAACAGAAACAAAAACAAAAAAAAGCAAAAAACCTTTGGACACCAGAAGACTGCACATTTTGGAGAAAATAAGATGCAGGAATTGATAGTACATTCAATATGTCTCCTTTCACTTCAGATATAGTCAACATTTACGTTTATGTTAACTCAAGGAGCTCTTGTTTTTAAGCTCTGGATTATACTTAAGGATGGATCATGTTTGAGAAATAAAATCCTGGGGTGCCTGGGTGGTTCAGTCGGTTGGGCATCCGACTTTGGCTCGGGTCATGATCTCGCGGTCTGTGAGTTCAAGCCCCACGTCGGTCTCTGTGCTGACAGCTCGGAGCCTGGAGCCTGGAGCCTGTTTCGGATTCTGTGTCTCCCTCTCTCTCTGACCCTCCCTTGTTCATGCTCTGTTTCTCTCTGTCTCAAAAATAAATAAAAGTTAAAAAAAAAAAAGAAATAAAATCCTTTAATGGTCCCCTTTTGGTCTTTTTTTCTATACATCTATTTTGTAACAGTTGTGAAGGTATATACATATGTATAGATTTTTGAGCCATGTGAAACTGCTATTTTTGTAAGGAAAAAAATGATCAAATATATACATGGAAGTCATCAGATGATTAAGTTTTATATGAAAAAATATGGAAATAAACAGGAGTAAATGAATATACAACTCCTTAAGATACCATTAAATAGTTAAGTTCTTACTATTTGTTGAATAAATGAGAAAATTATAAAATTAACTAATAGACAAAAGTCAATCCAAATTGAATAAGTGAGTCAAATCATCATTCCAAATTATTTTTGCAATACTAAGCTAAAGGCTATATGATACAGACAGAATAATCACCTAGATTTCCTGTACTGTCCAATTTATATTTTCATTTTAAGATTTCAAACTTACAGTGGCCTACAAATCCAGAAAGCAACAAATTCACTACCCAAATTCCAAAACTGACTGCTTTTCTTTACCTGTTTCCAACTGCAAAAGTAAAATTGTAATAGACATCTTTTTAACTGAAATTCTAAAGTATCTCCCCAAATAGGAAAGTTGGCCTGCAAAGCAAAATAGTTTACTATACAATAATCCTTAAGCCTACCAATCATGTCAGCCTGCATTTTTGATTAATAATCAGCCAAAGTTGATTATTATTTTTCTTAAACATGATGTGAAGACTGGTATCATATAAGTTTTATGAAGGAAGTTGATATTCAGAAGAGAGTGACTTGTTTTAAGATCCTCCTGTCAGTTAACTTTATATGCCTAGTGTCCTGTTTCTAAGAGATAATTTCTTTTCATGATGTCTCACAAGATGGATAGACTTCTGCAAATTGAACAGAAAAAAATAGCAAAGCTCTTTGCTGCTTTAGGCTTTTAGATGAAGGCTAGAAAATCTGAGCTTATTCTCTAAATTTCCATTTTCAAGCTGCTACATTACATTTTTTTCCTCCCTCTTTACTTGACTTTCTTAACGTTAGGCAACATTCATCATGGAAAGAAGCTCCGAAATCCTTGTGCATCTACTTTACTCGGTTGTTTTCTTTAAAGCAGAAATTGTATGGATGAGCAATTTGTAAATGTTTCTAAAAGCACTTTTTTAAAAAAAGCGGTAAGATGAATTTTAAGGAAGGATCTTGAGGCCACTTGTTTCATCTACTGTTCCAATAAAACTCTTCTGTGGGAGTGGAAAAGTGGCCGCTGCATATAATGTATCTTTCCCACTCAGTAAGAAGTCCAGTTGAATATCCTATTGATTCCACTGAACTACCCACCACACAGATATTTAATGAAGTTGGTAGTTTGAGAGGACAAGTCACAGGATGTGTGCCACTAGACCAGATACCTCCAGTGTAACATTGTTGTCAGCTCTGCCTCTATCATGAGATGATGTATTTCCATAGCACGTGAGAAACAATTGATCTAGCAGGTAATAGATAACTCCAAAGTAATAGCATCCAAGAAAAGCAGAACAGAAATCACTTGAGCATCATTCTCTAGTTCCTAGGAGTGAAAATGAGCTTTCATGTGAGCCTACACCTAAAAAGGATGCATTCTCATTTTCTAGAATATTTATATAATCTGCTATATTTCTAAATCTGTGTATGTTGATCAAAGTTAGGAAAAGCAGTGGGTTTTATTATACATAAGCTGTGGCCATGTTAATACTGTACTTGAGATTGATGGGCTGATTCTCCAAATCCTAGCTGTAATTTTCCACCACACTTGACCAGCTAAATACACATATTGTAAAGAGTTTTGGCAACAGTTTTCCCTTCACTGTCGGTGGTTTTTTTAAACACTGACAGAAATAGGGAGGAAATCCTCAAAGAATGAAATCATTAGAGTAAGTTCTATTTGTATATTTTTAGACAATCAGAACAATTCTTTGAAGGCAGTTTGTGGTAATAATTTTATGCACGTTTCCTATATTGCCTATGCCTGGAATCTGCCCTGCTCTGGCTTCCTGGCTGGCTGCCCTCCTGTAAACACTGCAGAAATGAAATGCTGCCACAAGGAATTGTCTTCGAGACTGGCCACTCTACTAAAGCGCATGCCACAGTGGCAGTCTTAGGAAAACTAACCCCGTCATCAAATTCAAGAAATTCCTGCTAAATGAATCGTGAGCCTTTTTTCCTTTAGTAGTGGTGATGAGGATTACTATATATTGAGCACCCAGTGAACACCTAACTTACTGATGTAAACACAGAGGTAAGCATTGAAAGCACTTAATCTCTTCCTTGTAACAACACTACAAGAATTGTGTTATTCTCTCAAATTTCTGGGTGAAATAAACAAAGGCCAACAGAGGTGAAGACTCTTGTCCAAAGTCGCACGCACAGTAAGAGGCATCTGCCTGGCCCAGTACCTAACTAGAAGAGCTGAAATTCTAACTCATTCAGCAATCAGCCAGTTGACAGGTTCCTAAAGTTGGCCGCAACAGTCAGCTGAGTCCTGAGCAAATAAAGCACGACAGAATAGCGTTCTCCACACAGAATGAGTGATTTATATCGCCATCTATCTTTTAAACCTGTTAACCTGCCTCCCAAGAAGTTGCCTGGGTCTGAACAAAAACTAGAGAGAAAATAATAACAAAAGTGTGAAATGTTGTGTTGACATGAAAACCAGAAAGAACGTGTAAATCTATTTTCAATTCATAATTCAATTCAATAATTTTCAATTCATCCAAGTAAACTGCATCTATATGTAACTTCTGTTGTCCAATTATAAGAGACAAAAGGATATAAAAGACAATTTGAAATAAACTGTGACATGACCCTCAGTGCATGCAATAAAATCCTTGCTTTCAATATAGAATTATGTAATTTTAATCAATACAAAATTATCTTCTACCAAACACCACCGGAAGAATGATGAACAACAATATTTTTAAAGGTCACTTAAAATAGTTGCAAGTTATTAGGAAAGCAGTGATAGTTTAAATACCTACTTTATTCATCTACTTATTTATTACTTATTCCACAATGCCTGTGCTAGCACACAAGAAGACAAGCTCCTTGTGTCTCAGTCTCATCTGGAAAGTAAGAGAATTTGCACTAAGCGATTCGTATGTTCTCTTCAATCAATTCAAACAACATGAGACTTCATGTTTTATTTTATTCTGAGGAGAGGTTACAAATGTAAACACATATTACCTCCACGGTCAGTAACTTAACCTTCTTAAATGGGAAAGATTTAGTATTCCATACATACCATTATCATCTTCCTAAGCACCTTTTAAACACTTGTTTGCCAGTGGTGATGAGCTATGTGGTGGTCAGGGTATATCTTAGGAGTTTATTCTTAAAGGTGAAAATGATAAATAACAGGTATGAAATATCAATATATATTATAGTGAAAGCTGTATGTGAAAAATAAAGATTCAACTGACTATTTTATCAATACTGTGCCTTCCAGAAAGGACCTGCCTTGTATTGAGTGGCACGGACAACCACCCGCCTCCTGTGAGTTGAAGACTCTCTATTTCTAAATTATATCTGTCATTATATATGAAATTCTACCACTTCTGGTTTATTTCTTTGGTTTAAGACATTATCTCTGGGATTTCCCATCCAAGATGCAAATACCCTTCAGTGAGTTCACTGCTTATAAGCCGAGAAGAGATTACAAAGAGAAAATGTAAGGCGTGTACATGTTGATGACTTGGAGGGAAAGTAACTGAATGGAAAGCAAGCTGCCTTGCAGAGGCTCTTTGCAGAGAGAATCTTGGTTCATCAGAAGCCAAATGAAAGCTCTTTGCATTAGTATGCCAGAAGGAAGATTTGGCTGTGTCAGGAAGAGAAACACGGAACAAGGTGGGAGAACGTAGAAGACAAACTGTGTCCACTTTCTAATTTTTCCAAGGGTTAGTCCTAACGCCATATGTTTGTCATCTAGGCAGTAAAACTTGGAGTGATTGAACTCTTTATCTTTAATCCTGAAACATTCTAATTGTTTAGATATGTTCATGGACATGTCAAGAGTGGTTGAAATTAAATGAGATATTGCACATGAAATGACTTGTATCAACTCTAAAGTATGAAACAGATGTTATTGTTTTTATTTGATAGAGAAAGCAAGGGCAAGGAGCTTTAGAGGATAAAGGGTAAGGGAAGTAGCTATATAAATACACAGAATTGTATCTGGCAGCATAAGCTAATTTATCCCAAAAAGCAAATTTGCCTTCTCTTAACTATAACATCAATCCCTCACTTCTGAACAGAAATGTAGGTGTGTCTTATAGAGAAAACCTTTCCCTGCCTGAACATAGCAGAGTAATAACACAGCACAATGGGTTCTTGTCAGGAAAAGAAGTACGTAACCTGTAGCCTGCCCAGAAGACATTAGGGTTTCACCTGAGAGAAACTCTCTTCTATATCAGGTAGAAAAAAAAAGTGATACAGACAAAATTCCAAATATAAGCTAGAATTAATTGAATTACTCAGAGTCCATTTATGAAATGATCTGTGAAGGACAGTAATGAGCTCACCTTTGAGCTTCCCATTAATGACTAGGTTGTATCATGCTTGTCTAGCCACAGTATCTGCAATAATTATGGAATGATTAGAAAGCATTATTGATGAACAATTAGAAAGTTGACCATGGGATTGATTTTGACAGTAGTTAAGGACCAATTCTACTCTCAAATATTTACAACAGTCACATTTTTGAAACTCCTGGATCACAAAAGCAAAATAAAATAGAAAATAGTTCCAACCTCCAATAGAGAAAAGTTCCAATTCCTATATGAAAATCTTAACAGTTTTCTTCCACAATTTGTAATAATCCAAACTGATATTCACGAAGCTTGATTCCCTAACAATTCCAAGTAACAGATCATATTATTCCAGATTCAGTTTCCATTTCCCAAAACACCTCTCCATCCTCAATTCTCTTTGCTTCTTATTTTTATTTTTTTATAATTAAATAGAAGGAAATCATCGTTGCCCTGATTTCAGATAATAACCATAATGTTCCACTCAGGAATTCCCATCTAATCAACACTATCCACCTGAGGATGCCTTTAGCATAGAATATACCCTGGAGGAAGAAGTACCTACTGCTGGAAGCAGTTAAGTTGTGACTAGAGTCATACAGAACACTGAGGTTTATTGCAGAGAAGTCCAAGTTCAAGGGCCAGGCTTCCTCAAATATCTGACTCTGATTATTAGCCTAAGTCCCCAGAAGAGAGTTGGCCAGCCATCAAAGCTTTGTGGAAATTGTGTTACTGAAGTGACACAATCCTGGCAAAGAGTGGCCTATGATGGTTCAACCATATAGAGTCTAGGCCATCTCTAGCCGTGTTCTACAAACCATAGTAATATGAAGTAAGCTTTCAAAGAGAAGAAGAATCCTCCCACCACCATACCCTTCTCTAATGGCCACAAATAAATAAATAAATAAAAGAAAAAAGGCATCTTCATGGAAATTAGATCCAGAAACAGCTAGGTTAGCTAATGTCACTTCTCAGGGCCCTTGTTGACTAGGCCAGCAAAAAACAATGAAAACGCACTTTACATCTATTAGATTGGCAAAGGCAGAAGAGAGCTAACAATGGTAAGTAAAGACAGGGACACGTAGGCATGGGGATCCTCATATGCACTGCTGCAGGGAGTGCAGAAGAAGTGTATGACTTCTCTAGAGAACAGTCTGGGAATACTTAACCAAATTACACAAACACGTTCCTTACAACCCATCAATTCACACACACACACACACACACACACACACACACACACACGAATACATACATATCCCAAAGAAACTCTCACACAGGCCCCTAAAAGGGCCTATATGAGGATTGATTCCCATATAAATTGGGAGGCAGGCAGTTGATGACAATTTGAGTATCTATCTCTGGGAGAGTGAATAGGAAAAAAATGGTATGTGCATACACTGATTTAAGCAACAGATTAGAAGTATATATATTAACATAATTGTATATGTATGTACGGGGGGGATAAGAAACTGAATGAAATAAATAATGCAGTACTATCTTCATAACTAAAAAATACAAGCACACAGAACCGCAATATACATCTGGGAACAATAACTGCAAAAATATCGACATTAAATATACTAGAAGATTGTCTATGGGGGACTGGAGGAGAATAAAAGTAGGAAATGGGTATAAAAGAGAAGGGGGAAGGAAGAAAATAAGACAGGAAGCATCATTATATAAAATCATGATAATTAGCCATACTGAGAAATATGTTTAATGCAATAATCTGTATCTGAATCCAAACATCCCATCTGTACATTTTGACTCACATATACACTGTTTCACTTTTCTCTTTTCTGTCCTTCATGTCAACAGTCTTATTTAATATAAAACCATATGCTCATTACTGACATTAGAAAGGAGAGGTGCTAGAGTCGATGGTTCCTCTTGCTGACCCACAGGTGTCCCTACACACAATCGAATATCTGGATCCAAGGCTGGAATTCTTGAACAGACTTCCTAAAAATCCTTGCATGGTAAAGCTGGAAAATAACTTAAATATCAAACTTTACATTTTACAGATGAGGTGGCTGGAACCCACCACAATGGCAAGTGACCCAGAGAGAATGCATGTCACATAACTCCAGCTAGGAGATTTTCCACTACATACTTGAACTACAAGTTCAATCGAACTACATAATTTAGCATTAAATGACATTACCTTATACAATTTTCTATTATTTCATCAATATTTCTGAAAGCAGTGGCAATGTCTTATTAACCTCTCTCATTGTATTCAACTCAGGAAAAATTCATATCAAGGCACCTGGCTGACTCGGTTGAGCCTCCAACTCTTGATTTTGGCTCAGGTCATGATCCCAGGGTAGTGGGATTGAGACCCGTGACAAGCTCCACACTGACCATGGAGTTGCTTGGGATTCTCTCTCTCTCTCGCTCTGCCCCTCTCCCCCCACTCACATGCTCGCTCTCTCTCTCTCTCTCTCTCTCTCTCAAAAAATAAAAAATAAAAAAATAAAAAATAAAAATAATGAAAAATTCACATCAATGAATAGAAGCTAATTCATTCCAAAATGTTGATTAGCCTACCCTGCTATAGGCAAGGTTATAGGTTCAACAACTGGAAGGACCACCTACTTCCATTCTAAGTGTATTCATGATGAGATCAGGAATCATAGCAGACCCTTATGAATATTAGATATATCTTGATTAAATCTATCAGTTGGCACCACAATGAGGAACAAAAGTGTCTCCCTAAGATGATTCTTGTTTCACCAGAGTTCTCACCTGGAACACAGCAAATTAATTAAGCCATGACTCAAGATAGAGTTCAGTACTTTCTAGTTGCTAAATCCCTTGATCTAGTATTGACTTAACTTCACTGAAGTCCTGCCATATTGATTTCTCTACAACTACTGTGTCACACTATGGCAAGGGAGGTAGCAAACAAAGCTTTTAAATACACTCCAATAGTAACATTTTTCATTCTCATGTACGCCATATTTGTTCACACCTCTGTGCCTTTGCACACCACCAAAAGCCAGGAGGATCCCAAGGCCTAGTTAATTTTACTCATCCTTCAAGACTCAACCTAAGTCCATGTAAACTCCCTGAGTTCTCAGAACACATTCAATAAAAAAATCTATTGGTTTTTTATAATCTATATGTCTTATATTTTCACTAGCCAGGGCTATAAGAATGCAGGAACTGGGTCTTTTTCTTTATTCTCCATAGCATCTATCCAATTCCTGACTCACAGGAGGAGTATAGTAATTGAACAAAAATATATAAAACAGCTAAGAGAGGCAAGATCAGGAGCCCAATTTGGTTTCTTCAGATATATTAGTCAAGAGACTACAGTCCAGAGGACAGGGTGGTACCATAGTTTTAGGCAAGCAAAGGGTATAACTTAATTAGTTCAGTATATGGAAGAAGGGTAAGCTGGTCTCCCTGGTCAGAATTTGGCAATGGTTGATGAATGTAGGTTTTAAGCAAGAGGGAGCAGGTTACGAGACTTAGCAACAAAATGTCAAAGACCTAGGCAGGATACTGGAAAATAAATACCAGAAAATCAAAACTTTTATGACTCTGAGCCAGGGCTCTCTATAAACTTTAGGCCAACTACAGGGGCTGGTCTCAGAATATGGGACAACCTAAAATCTAAACTGACAGCAAGTCAAAATAAGTTGCTAGTTTGGACACCAAAGAGACCAAGAGCAAGCTACTTTTGAAATGACTGACAGATAACTCAACATAAATTCAGCAAGATAAGGCTACATCCTAATATCTCCATCTAAAATGCATGAGATTAGGGGCGCCTGGGTGGTTTAGTCAGTTAAGTGGCAGACTTCAGCTCGGGTCATGATCTCACAGTTCCTTAGTTCAAGCCCCACATTGGGCTCCCTGCTGTCAGCAAGGAGCCCGCTTTGGATCCTGTGCATCCCCCCCGGCCCCTCCCCCGTTTAAGCACATTCTTTCTCAAAGATAAACATACATACGTAATACATACATACATACATAAAATGTGTGAGATTAAAGCTCTGATGGAAATACAACATATGCAGAGTATATTCTTATAAAACCTCCCAGTTTTATTTCAATGCCTATTCTAATATGAAAACAATGTTATCTTTCCTAAATATCTATAGTCAAGATCTATAAAGGAAAGTTGTTAAATCATTCAGAAGTAATGAACATTCAGAAGTAATGAACACACACATTCTGGAGGCTTTCTAATATAATCATAGAACAAATAATTTTAATTCTCATTTGATAAAACTGCTTATTAAAATCAAATAATATTAGTTTAAGCTTCTAAAATGTATCTTTATTTTTATATGTTAACAAGACAGCCTTTACATCTTTTTACTTAAAGCTGCATGTTTATTTATCAGAAAATTAAGCTCAAAAGTGAAGTAACAGTTTCTAAGGATGTTCTCCAATAGCTTGCAAAGTAATTCTTTTTGAAAAGTTGCAAATTTCCACTGTCACCTCAGTTTAAAACTTTCCTAGTGAATCAGTCCTTCCTCCAAAGCCCAGTACAAGGAAGTTTCTCACACAACTGTCAGATGGCCTTGACACTTTTCCAGAATGCCATGGAATTATATCCTTTCCAGAAAATATTTTAGGGAATAAAACAACATTTATATCAGTATATAATATGGTAGCAATGAAAGAAAATGATTTAGAAATTTTCCAGAATAGTATTTTTTTTTAAAAGAAAGCCCTTACAAAACTCCATTCTCCAATAAAAGTATTCCAATACAAAAGCGTAGCATGCATACCTTGCACTTTGTTTCACTGGGAACTGGTTTAATGCCCTTTTAGAGCAGTCCACTGATACTCCTGTAAGAACCTTCTGAAGGTTACAGATTACAGAGGACAGGTGATAGGAAAAAGAATGTAAAATGTTGGAACATTTACTGGGCTATTAGAGAAGGCAGAAGTGGGATAGCGTTCAGGGCAGAGGCAGTCATGTGTGCCGTTTCTTCTACATTCCCACTTATCTGAATGAAATGAGGAAAGCCAGAGAGAGGGTTTAAAATTACCTAACAGACAGTAGAAGTGGTTCTTCCAAGCACTCTCTCACGGAAGCAAGCATTCCTTCTCCACCTTGACTTGAATTTTGGATTACACACAGGCAATGTACTCTTCATAGAAGATTGACATTTGTTTTGAACACTAACATTTTATTTCAATAAAAATTTTGTCTAAATGAAATGTAGTAACTTAGGTAAAATCATGGAATAGAAAAACATATATATTAGTGACAAACTGGAGAGATTTGAATACAGTGTAGAGTTCAGTTAATGGTAATGCATAAAGATTGCTTTCTTAATTTTTCCAAAAGCCCCAGGCTAATATAAGATTTCAACAAAGAAAACTGGATGAAGCATATATAGGAACTCTCTGTACTTTCTCTGCAACATTTCTGTAAATCTAAAATTATTCAGAAACAAACAAATGAGTAAACAAACAAAGAGCAGAAACAGACCCATAAATACATAGAACAAACTGATGGTAGCCACAGGGAAAGGATTTAAGGGATGAGCGGAATAGGATTCAGGGAGTGGGAGGTATAGGCTTCCAGTTATGGAATGAGTAAGTCATGGGGATTAAAGGTACAGCACAGGAAATACAGTCAGCGGTACTGTAATAGCGCTGTATGGTGACAGACGGTAGCTGCACTTGTGCTGAGCACAGCAAAACATCTAAATTTGTTGAATCACTGTGCTATACACCTGAAACTAATGTAGTATCATGTGTCAACTATACTTCAATTAAAATAGATAAATAAATAAATAATTCAAAAAATTAAATGTTTATGAAAAAAACTATGATAAACTTGTTAAGTACAGCTTTTACCACTCCACACAAAATTTATTTCATTCATCCTGACTTTAAAATGAACATAAAATATATTAAATCCCCTAGCAGCTAAACTAATAACTCTAACTTGTGTTGGAAGAACAGATATTCATTAAAGCATCTGGAGATTCTGTAATCTCGTTATAAATCAAGTCATAGATGAAAGAGGATTCATAAAACAGTGGATAAAAATGCCAAGATAACAAAGGATAACAAATTCAATTAATGGGGATTGCGAATTTCACATTTCTGTAAGAAAGTAACTTTTATAAAAGCAATTGAAACTCCTTTTCAGTATGACATGCTAAAAAGAACAAATGATTAATTTATTTCAATTTAATCAAATTTGATAGCATGTGACCCACTGCTCTGATTTGTGAAGAGGGTACTAAATATACAGGAAAACATAATACTGAACCTTCATTGATGCACAATATCTACAAAGGCTTTTCCCAGGTTGAGTCACAGAAGGAATAAACTTGGTGAGTAAAGATAAAGAATTATATTAAAAAAAAAACACTAAACATTAATACAGAAAAGAAAAACCAGGTTTTATATTATGTATTTTCCTTTTAAGTTTTCACCCAAATAAACTCCTATCCTATCTGAAGGCCAGAAAAATAAATAAGTATTACAGTCAACTAGAATGATGATTGGATGAGCAATAATAAAAACAGTGACAGGCATTGATAGATGCCACCCACAATGCAACAGCCCTTACAATCCGTCCTCCTGTTGGCAATAGGCCTATCCATTATCACCATAATTAATCTTGCTCTTATTTTAAGAAGATCTCCAGGAAGGACATCAGATGGCCTCCCTTAGTTGTACATTCCAATACTTAATAAATCTCATTCCTAGAAAAGTTTTCCCTTGCTTTAGTTTCCAAACTATTATGTAATTCCATGTAAGAAAAACAGAAAGGAAGGATATTAGTGTATCAGCATTTTTAACAATCTTTTCTCTGTTGGCATAGCATGAATCAAACCCTCAGAGACTGATGCTCTCTAGATAAATGAATAAAATAGAGCTACTTAGACTCTATCCCTGGAGTGTGACAAACCAACTTCTCCATATGATTCCCATCCTAACCCATCCCAACATATCACAAAATAAGCCAGCAGACCTATGAAGGCTATCCTGAAACATCCAGTTCTACCCTTCCTAATATCATAACATTCCCTAACCCAGTGTATATATTTATAAAAGACATTAAAAAATTACAATTCAGTTAAATATGGCCACCTTTATTGAGATTTGGATTACAATAGGAATATGCTAAGACAATGAGATCTCTCTGATATCTTATGTGGCATAAAGCTTTACATTAATAAAATCCTACAATAAAACCCCAGAGCAGGTAGTTTATTAGGCGACTATTGTCCCACAAACTACCCTTCCCTATACTTCATAATCTTCATATGAGCTTATTTCAGTACCTTTAAAATATTTTTTTCCTATTAAGAAATTTGAAAAATTTACTTAGACACTAAAATTAGCAAATTACCTTGGATTTGCAATTCTATTAATTGTTCTTCCCTTGTATTTCTTGGCAGACACAGAAGACTTTGTAAAATCTAGTTCTACCTAAAGTTGACGAAATATTTTAGGCCACTGGAAGTGTCACTAATGTCATTTTCCAGGCCAGTTTCAAATTGAAAACATGTTCATACTTTGCACACAATTTTGTCACACAACTACTCTTAAGCAATCTCATAGCAATTCCAGTGATATTTTTTAATAAGGTTATTTGTGGATATGACATGTAGCAATTTTTGACAAACCAAGAGAAAAATAGATGTTCAAAACTATCCATTTCTTTTTATTAAATTATGTTTAAGATGTTAATATTATGTGGCAAACTATAAAATTTTTTAGACATTACCAAATTACTCTCCAAGTTACTATTTTCTCCACTTTATCTATGGAAAAATGAGGTTAAAATACATTGTAAACAGCGGAGTTAATAAAAAGCAGAATAGAAAAATGATCTTGTACTTTGAATTTTAGCTTACTATTATGTGCCTACAACCTTTTTTTTAAAAACATTTGTTAATGTTTACTTATTTTTGAGAGAGAGAGACAGACAGACAGACAAACAGACTGTGAGCGGGAGAGGGGCAGAGACAGGGGAGACACAGAATCCGAAGGAGGCTCCAGGCTCCGAGCTGTCAGCACAGAGCCCAATGCGGGCCTGAAGTTGTGAACCATGAGATCATGATGTGGGCCAAAGTTGGATGTTTAACTGACTAAGCCACCCAGGCACCCTGACCTCTTTTCATCATAGTAAAACCTCTAGATTGTTGGAGCCATCTATGTCTTGAGCAACTGAAAGTACAAACTTGAGAAAGATAACAAATAACTCTATTAAAAATTCACACAGAAAAAAAAGATTTTATTTTATAAATTAACCTTTTCAATTTTTACCCAAATGAACTCCTAGTCTATCCAAAGGAAAGGGAAGAAGAATAAATATTGTTAAAATGTCGACACTACCCAAAGCAATCTACATATTCAATGCAATCCCTATCAAAATAACACCAGCATTCTTCACAGAGCTAGAACAAACAATCTTAAAATTTGTATAGAACCAGAAAAGGCCCCGAATAGCCAAAGCAATCTTGAAAAAGAAAACCAAAGCAGGAGGCATCACAATCCCGAACTTCAAGCTGTATTACAAAGCTGTAATCATCAAGACAGTATGGTACTGGCACAAGAACAGACACCTAGATCAATGGAACAGAATCGAGAACCCAGAAATGGACCCACAAACGTTTGGCCAGCTAATCTTTGACAAAGCAGGAAAGAATATCCAATGGAATGAAGACAGTCTCTTCGGCAAGTGGTGCTGGGAAAACTGGACAGCGACATGCAGAAAAATGAACCTGGACCACTTTCTTACACCATACTCAAAAATAAACTCAAAATGGATGAAAGACCTCAGTGTAAGACAGGAAACCATCAAAATCCTCGAGGAGAAAGCAGGATAAAACCTCTTTGATCTTGCCGGCAGCAATTTCTTACTCAACACTTCTCCAGAGGCAAGGGAAACAAAAGCAAAAACGAACTACTGGGACCTCATCAAAATAAAAAGCTTCTGCACAGCAAAGGAAACAATCAGCAAAACTAAAAGGTAACCGACACAATGGGAGAAGATATTTGCAAATGACATATGAGATAAAGGGTTAGTATCCAAAATCTATAAAGAACTCATCAAACTCAACACCCAAAAACCAAATAATCCAGTGAAGAAATGGGCAAAAGCATGAATAGACACTTCTCCAAAGAAGACATCCAGATGGCCAACTGACACATGAAAAAATGCTCAACTTCACTCATCATCAGGGAAATACAAATCAAAACCACAATGTGATACCACTTTACACTTGTCAGAATGGCTAAAATTAACAACTCAGGCAACAACAGATGTTGCCGAGGATGCAGACAAAGAGGATCTCTTTTGCATTGTTGGTGGGAATGCAAGCTGGTGTAGCCCACTCTGGAAAACAGTATGGAGGTTCCTCAAAAAATTAAAAATAGAACTACCCTATGACTCAGCAATTGCACTACTAGGCATTTATCCAAGGGATACAGGTGTGCTGTTTCAAAGGGACACAGACACCCCAATGTTTATAGCAGCACTATCAACAAGAGCCAAAGTATGGAAAGAGCCCAAATGTTCATCGATGGATGAATGGATAAAGAAGATGTGGTGTATATATATATATATACATACACACACACACACGCACGCACGCACACACACACACACACACACACACACAATGGAGTATTACTCAGCAATCAAAAAGAATGAAATCTTGCCATTTGCAACTACATGGATGGAACTGGAAAGTATTATGCTAAGTGAAATTAGAGAAAGACAAAAATCATATGACTTCATTCATAGGAGGACTTTAAGAGACAAAACAGATGAACATAAGGGAAGGGAAGCAAAAATCCTATAAAAACAGGGAGGGGGACAAAACATAAGAGGCTCTTAAATATGGAGAACAAACAGAGGGTTACTGGAGGGGTTGTGGGAGAGGGGATGGGCTAAATGGGTAAGGGGCACTAAGGAATCTACTCCTGAAATCATTGTTGCACTATATGCTAACTAATTTGGATGTAAATTTTAAAAAAATAAATAATAAAAAGTATAAGTGAAAAAAGAAACGAAAAGAAAAGAGAAAAAAGGAAAGAAAGGAAAAGATAAAGGAAAAGAAAAGGAAATACAGGTAAATCCAAAAGCAAATAAATAAAGGCAAGGGAAAAAATGTGTTAAGATCTAATGGAGTGATGACTGGAAGAACAAGGATAAAAATAGTGATAGTAGTGTAGGAAGAGAAAATGAATTTGGGAATTCTTGGCTCCTAACCCAACCTGAGTATTTTTGTTAGATGTATATTTTTAACTCCCTCTCTGGGTAACAGTTTTTCCCACTCATTGTTCAGCTTTAGCTCTACCTGTGGGAATGTATAAGTTTTTCCTAAAATCAAGTATAAAATTTATGTTACTGTTATTCTATCTAGGTGCCCAGCAGGATGGACCAGATTGAATGAGGCCAGGACCCAGAGACTAGACATACCCACTGAGGGAGCCCAGGTGGGTTCAAAAGCAAATAGCAGAGGAAATCCAGTTAACGTAACTATGCTGGAGATGGTGTCCAGTGTCCGGAAACAGGATGATCCAGGCAGGCAAGGAAGTAGTTGGTCAGCATTGTGGAAGAGTAGCAGGAGGATAGTCAGGTTTTTCTGAAATGAAAGGAAAACAAAGAATGTCCAGGCAATATATTCATAATAAGATAAATGTGAAGTTGGCCTTGGATTTCACTAAGAGATTTTATTGGAGAAGGATCAGCAAGCAGAGAACTGTGTCTGGGTGGTCCTAGAGTCCTGGGCAGGTTATGAAAGTGGGGAACCAAAGAGAAGGGCAAAAGAACTCTCTAAGTTTCTACTCAGTGGGCATAAAGTTTCTACTCAATGGGCATAAACTTTCAACTACGCAAGTAAGTTCCAGAGATCTGTACAACACTGTGCCTATAGTTAACAAAACAGTATTATATTTAAACATCTATTAAGAGGATAGATTGTCTTGCCACAATTAAAAACAAAACAAAACAAACAAACAAAAAAACCACAAAACTTCACTCCTTAGTCCCAGGATAAAAGGCAGAGAGTCTTTTTCACTGATCAAGACAAAGTCCTGCCACTGGAATGAAATTGTAAATTCAAAGCCATAGGAGTATCATCCATTAATGTCAAAGTGAATGAATTATTGGCCCAGTAAAGGGTCTGTAGCTTCTCCCTTACGTATTTTTTTAAAATGTCATCCACCTCCCCTTCTTCAGGTTCCTTGTCAAAATAGGAACAAGTGGTATTTTTCGCACTCATACTTCATGTGTATATCTCACGTATCTTCCATTGCAACTTTTTGTGTTTCTAATTACAGAAGGGAAGGCTTTAACACTGCTAATAGGAAGTTCACTAAGAGGTACGTCAATTGTCTGAGCTGGGGAGGCTCAGCTATTCCTAAAAGTCACTGACTTCACCATTTAAGGCTTTTTTGATGGTGGGAAAGACAGCTGGTAAGTCACTGTGCCTATGGGGAGCACAGTATGAGAATATCCCTACCCCTCTTTTCTCCCATTTTTTTTGCACTGAAACCCTTTCCATAATTTAGCATTAGTCATTCTCTTCTTTTAAATCCCTTTACTTCTAATCATTCTTGACTGAGTTTAAAATTTTACTCCTAACAATTTATTCTTGCCTTTGCATCAATTTGTTGCCTTTGTCATACTTAAAGTTCCATTACCAACATCACATTATGTTATAATTCCTTGTTTACTTGCCTGTTCTCCAGTATACTACAAATTTCAAGAAAGCAGTGATCAGATTTATCTCTTATATAGCAGCTCCAGCACTTGGACTAGTGTTCACCTTTGAGATTTAAGCATTCAATTAATATTTGTGGAAGGAAAAAATAACTACATAAGCCAGGGACCCATACTATTCTCTCTCCCTTTATCTGTTACACAATGTATGTTCTGAAATCCCATCCTGACTTCTACTCTTCCCAGGCATAGTGTATAAACTGAAAATCCTGCAGCATCATGGTTCAGATTGTCTGCTGCCTTAAGAATTGGTGGGGGAAAAAAAAAGAATTGGTGGGGCTGCTCTATTTCTCCATCTTCCCTGCCATCATCCTAGAGCAAGCCACAGTTACCGATTTCCTGGAGCACTATAGTGGTGACCTATGGCCTCCCTGCTATCACTTACACTCATCTTCAAAACTATTCCCCTGAGGGCGGCAGTCATATTGTGAAATCATCAATAATACTTTCTTTTCCTTAAAACCCTAGAATGGCTTCCTAATACTGCAAGAGTAAAATTGAAACTGCTTTTTTAGCCCCTTCCATGAGATCTAATTTCTTCCCATCTCTCTACTCTTCCCCCACTATGGCCTCTTTTCAGGTTTTCAAGAATAGCTGAAATGTGTTTCCCTGCCAAACAGTTCCTTGCATGGCAGGCTCCATGACATTTTTTTAAAGATCTTCTCCAATTACTTTGTCAGATCACCTTCTCCCAAACTCCTACCCCCTCCTAATTATTTTTTAGCATTTCTAAACTGTACAATTCCTTCAAATTATGGACTATAAATTGAATCAAGATCTGTTTGTCTACTTCTTTTATTATCTCCTCCTCTACTAGACTATAAATTCCATTAGGACAAAGATCTGCTTCTGTTTTTCTTCCTTGTCTCCCAAACTTGCAGAACTTGGCTCAAAACTGATACTCAACACATATTTGTTATATAAATTGTTGAATAAAAAATAAATGAGTGGGAATTCATAGCCAATATGAAAAAACTTAACAGTGGAACAACAGTGGGAACCAGGTAGCATAAGAAGGTGTATTAGTCTATTCAGACTGCCATAACAAAACATAACAGACTGGATGGTGTTAATGACAAAAATTTTATTTTCTCACAGTTTTGGAGACTAGAAGTCTCAGACAGAACTGCTGGCAGAATCCATTTCTGGTGAAATATCTCTTCCTAACTTGTAGATGGCCACCTCCTCACTGTATCTGCACCTGATCTCTTTTCTGTGCATGAGCAGAAAGATCTCTTATGTCTCTTCCTCTTCTTATAAGGACATCAGCTCTGTTGGATTAGGGCCAAATTCTTATGACCTCATCTGACCTTAGTTATCTCCTTGAAGGCCTTGTCTCAAAATATCATCACAGACGTTTAGGGCTTCAACATACAAATTTGGGGGAACACAATTAGTCCATAGCACAATGAAACACTAGATGCTAAAAGATAAGATCCTGGACCTTTGTGCAAGCTATCATGAAAATTAATATAGGCTCTAGAGAGCAAAGTTTTGAAATGAAAAAACAAATTAATATTTGATTGTTTAAAACACATCTAATTAAATAAATTTTTATGGGCAATTTATCATGCATTTAATTATACAACAAAGAAATTATTGTGCATAATAATATATCTGTAGCAAATCAGCTTTGATGTAAATTTTTGAAATTATAACCACTAACTATGCTCAGTTTTTGTGAATTTACTATCAAGGAAGATTGATTGTATGAAGAACAAGTTCTCAATGCTGTTGCGTTTTGGTTTATTTTTGTGGGTGGGGGTTATTGAGAACAACTTTAAAATAATCAGAAGTTCCTCATCTCTCTGATGCTAAGTTCTACTTGGCCACCCTACTGCATTCAGTGTTCTAGCACAGTTGACCCTCTGTTTGCTCTTCTCATTCATGTGAATGTTCATTGGGCACCTCTAAGGTAACATTCCAAAACTAAATGTACCATCTTTGTCCAAACCTATTCATTCAATGCACATGACTTTATGTTTTAAGTATCTGCACTTTCTATTTTCTCCACCAAGAACTCTTCCACTGGTAAAACCTACCAAAATTTCAAAACTGTGTTCAGGTGTTTTCTTATCCTGGAAGCTCTCCCTGAATCCCCAGAAGAGACTAGAGATTCCTTTTTGTTCTCCTTTGGCACTTAGTGCATACCAACCTCATAATTTACCATAATATATGCAATAATCTTCATTTTTTCTATATCCTTTCCTAGACTATTCTTTTCATTTCACGAATACCTGCCAAGCATCTATTATGTTCCAGGAATGTCTATGGTTCTTAGGATACCTTAGTGCACAAAACAATTTCTTGCCAAAAAGGAACTTACACTCTAGTGGAGAGAGACAAAGGCTAAATCACTTCTTACATTATAATAAAAGTAAGCAAGAACAAATAGAATAAGAGGAATTCAGAGTGCATGCAGGGTGTAGAGGTCAGGGCAGGTAGCAATATTGGATAGTGTGGTCAGTACTGGGGTTATTGATAAGGTGATATGTGAATAAAGACACGAGGACCCCCAGAGAGGAACTCAAGAGGAAGAGCATTCCAGACAAAGAGACTAGCTAGTGCAAAGTGCTTACATGGGAATTATCTAGTGTTTTTAAGGAACAGCAAGTTGGCCAGTGTAAGTAAACCAAAGGGAATAAGGGTAGAGTAGCAGAAGAAGAAAGTCACTGAATTATAATGGGTTCCTATAGGCCATTATAAGATTATGGCTTTTACCCTAAGTAAAATAAGCAGCATTGTGGACCCTTGAGCAAAGGAATGACATAGTGATTGATTTATTTATTTATTTAGAGAGAGAATGTGTGTGAGTGGGAGTGAGGGGCAGAGAGACAGAGAGAGAATCATAAGCAGGCTCCACGCTCAGCATAAAGGCCAATGTTGGGCTTGATCCCACAACCCTGGGATCATAACCTGAGCTGAAATCAAGAGTCAGGTGATCAACTGACTGAGCCACCCAGATGCCCCACAATTTAAATTTTTAAAAATGTTCTGGCATCTAACTTAAGGCTAAACTGACAAGATAGTGACAAGAAGCCCTGTTAGAAGACTACTGCAGTAGATGTAAGGGTAACTCAAAGCAAGGAAGTAGTTATAAAAGTAGTGAGAAGGGGACAGGTAGAACACACAGGATTACATAACAGGTTATGTGCAGTTTGAAGGAAGGACAGAAGTCAAGTAAAACTGCACAATTTTTGGCTTGAGCAACTGAAAAAAAAATGAAGCTGACATCAACTGAGATGCGATTATCAAAATAGTACATGTAAGATAAAGAGGAAGATCGAGGTCTAAGCCTCACAACACTCCAACATAAAATGGCAGGTGAAAAGAGGAGGAAGTAGGAAGAAAGACCAATAAATAGTAACTGTGGATTTAAGACAAAAAGCAAGAAAGTATGATGTATAGAAGCCAAGTCTGGAAAGTTTACCTAGGTGCAAGGAGTAGTCAACAGTGTGACAAGTTGCCAAGATGCCAGGAAATACAAGGATTGAGAATTAACTGTTTGACCAACTTGTGTATGTCTTATTCACTTTGAACCTCCAGCACAATACAGAGTAGGCAGTCAGAAGTTCTTCCCTCTGTGTGTATCACAAGAACATTAGCTAATAGAATACTGGAAGAGATCTATAGTGGAGTGGAGGTGAAATGGGAGAAATAGGTTAATCATATTACATGGTAAGATTCTTAGCTCAGTGTTTTGTCGTGTGATTCAACCTTATTCATATGCCCATGCCATGTCTAAATGGGCATAGATGATTTATAGAAAGGCAATTTATTTATGAACTTTACTTGTATATTGGCCATATACAACCTTACTAAATATCTCTTGTATTGCTTTGGTAGAGCTCTCATTAACTTTCCCAGATATAATTTACTTGTAATTATAAATTTCCAGATTCTCCAAAAGGAATTTTCATTTTTAAACAAATACAGTAAAACGCTGAACAAAAAGATGAATGAAAAACTAGAAAGCACAGTGCAATTTTAAACTACAAAACTTACCAAACAGTCATAGACTTTCACCTTGGAAAAAGCAATACCAGTAAATAACCAACTCAGTAGAGGAAATGTACTGAGCTTTACTAGGACATTAAAAACACTGCATTATGAAGCCCTCTAAGAAAGTGTTTTTAAATTGATTTGTTTAAGCAACCTGTCACTGAGACTGAAATAGCCAATAATGAAAAACATCAGCACCCTGAACTGAGAAGATATTTAACGGAATGGCAAAGAGGAGAAAGGTACGCCTTGCTTTATGTAGCATACTAATTAATTATTTAGAAGGAGGAGTAAATATTTGCAGATTATATTCTGAGATGGCATTCATTTTGATAATACTACAAAGATGATTAATAGAGGAAAATAAAATGCACCATGGCCTGGGAAGTTTGAGATGTTAGTAAGTGAAAGAAAAAAGATATAAAGAAAAAAATAACTTTTGAAAAATTCTGAAGAATAAACAAACCTTGAAAGTAATAATTCTAGTTTTTAACATCTATAGAGGCTAATGTATTATTCTGAGTATAATAAATGTGACATATATTGGACTCAGCAGATTGGGGGGGGCCATCCAAAGATAAAATGGTTAAAATTCCTCTTGGAATAGAATATGAAGGAAAAGGGCAAAACTTTGGAACACTTCAATCTAAACCTGGTATGTGCTTACTAATATGAATGGGGCATGAAATGTAAGCACCAGGTTGGGGGGGGGGTGGTGGAAGGACAAAAAGTATTACAACAATCTTCATTTCTCCTGGTTGCTCTGAAGATCATAAACTTTACACAAAAAATAAACTCTTATGGCTGAAATTCCTCTAGTATCAGAGCTCTCAAGAGGAAGAGTTTTCTGGTTACAGCAAGATGGCAGAATAACATCTGAACTTGTCTCTAAAATATTCATAAATTATGAAAATATTTAATAAATTTAATGCCTATCTGAGATATCCAGAAAAGAAAAGAAAACATCCAACTGTCAGAATTGAAGGGTGAATCTGAAATGAGGAAATCCATGTAAGCTATCTTGGTATCTGCCTAAGATGGCGTAGGGCACAGAAGAGAAAAATGGCAGGTACCAGTGTCATCAGCAGTAGATATGCTTTTTCAGAACCAGTTGAAACAGAGTCAGAATTAAAACCCCAACACGAGGGGCACCTGGGTGGCTCAGTCGGTTAAGCGTCTGACTTCAGCTAGGATCCTGATCTCACGTTTTGTGAGTTCAAGCCCCGCATCAGGCCCTGTGTTGACAGCCTGGAGCCTGCTTCAGATTCAGTCTCCATCTCTCTGTGGCTCCCCTGCTCATTTTCTGTCTCAAACATAAAATAAAACAAAAAAAAAATTAAATTAAATTAAAAAAAAAACATGAAATGAGAATCCCAGAAGACGTGCACTTTCAGAGAAAGGCGCGGGGGAGAGGGGGTGCTAGAAAAAAAGTTTGCCAACAGCACAAAGAGACAAAAAAAAGCTTATAATTGCCCGATTTTGGCGGGGAAGGGGAGGGAGAATTCTCCTTAGAAATGACCACTATAAGCACCTCTACAAATACTGTCTTGTATATCATGCAGTTTGAGGATCCAAATTTATACAACTACAAAGGCTGGAGCCTGCTTCAGATTCTGTGTCTCCCTCTCTCTCTGACCCTCTCCCACTTGCACTCTGTCTCTGTCTTTGCCTCTCTCTCTCTCTCAATCTCTTCTCTCATTAATAAATAAACAGTAAAAAAGGGTTGTTTTGGGGCACCTGGGTGGCTCAGTCAGTTAAGCGTCCGACTTCAGCTCAGGTCATGATCTCACAGTCCATGAGTTTGAGCCCCGTGTCGGGCTCTGTGATGACAGCTGGGAGCACAGAGCCTGCTTCAGATTCTGTGTCTCCTTCTCTCTCTGCCCCTTCCCTGCTCATGCTCTGTCTCTTTCTGTCTCAAAAATAAATAAATAAAAACATTTTTAAAAAAATAAAATAAAAAAGTGTTTTTTTTTAAGAACACAAGATCTACCTTCTCAGCAAATTTTTAAGTATACAATACAATATTACTAACTTTAGGCACTATGCTTTTAGTACTTCCTACCAAAAAAAAAAAAAAAAAGTTTTCAGAATGGTTGTTTGTATGACAAAAGAAACTGAGTCTTTGTATCCTGAAATATTTTTTTATATAATATCCTCAAGTCAAATGAAAATTTGGCTAGATATAAAATTATAGGCACAATGTAGGGTTTTTTCCCCTTTTCTCTACGTCTTAAGAATATTATTCATGTTTCTTTTTGCTTTCAATGTTGTTGAGAAATCTATGGTTATTGTTATCCTTGTCCCTTTGTTCATAATCAGCTTCTTCTTTGAACTTAATAGAAGCTTCTCAGTGTAAGTAATGTTTTTAAATTTCATTTACTGTAGATAAGTTTGTATTTTTCTTATTTACGTTTTTTGATACTTTATGATCTCTGAAGCCAGAAGTCATTCATCTTTTTTTCTTTGTTTGTAAACTTTTAAATTGAAGCATAACATATATAATATAAAGTATACAAATTTTAAGTGTATTGCTCAATGATGTCTCTTTGCACAGTGAATATACCCATGTAAACACCACCCATATTAAGATATAGAATATCCCAAAATACTCCAGAAGATTAACTATTTTTTAACTTCTCTCACTAAATACTGCCTCATGTCTATATACAAGGAATCACAGAATTTTATATCTTTTGCTTCTGACCTTATGCACTAAACATATTATGTCTGAAGGATTTATTCATGAGTCCAACATTAGTCCATTATTATCATTGCTATTTAGATCTCCATTGTATTAGTATATTACAATTCATTATAATTCTTCTTTTAATGGGTATTTGGATGGTGTCCAGTTTTGGACTATTATGAGTACCACTGTAAGTATTTTTGTTCATGTGTGAAATTTCTGTTGGGTATATACCTAAGAATGGAATTTCTGAGTCAGAGGATATGCACATGATTATCCTTAGTAGATACTGTCAAACAATTTACCAAAATGGCTGTATACATTTAAGCTCCCATCAACCAAAAATAAAAATTCAACTATACCAAAGTTTTTTTATATCTACTCATCCTGCATACATACAGAGATATATATTATTTCTCAATACTTTTCTTATGTTTAAAGGACTTCACAATTTTAAAAATATGTAAAAATATGAAAACTAAAAGCAATTTCAGGAAGAATATTCAACTAAGTGGGGCAAGATTGTTTTATTCTTGTCCCTCCTTCCTCCTCCTGGACAATAGATACATAAATGTTAGGGGAATAGAGATATTGACCAGCAAGACTTGGGATTCTTTAACATAGTAAGATTCAGGGAATATGTGAAAAGAGCTTGATTTTGACAGAAGGATAAGGTCAAATTTTCTCATAAATACTCTGTCAACAAGATCTAGGGCACATCTTTCATCATCCCACCTTTACTCTGAATCCGAGAAGCTCTTGCAGAAGACCTAGGAGAAAAATCCAAGGGTTTCTAGTAGCAGTGATAAAACAAAGGGTTAAGGGCCCTTGTAGGAAAATAAGATGAAAAGAATCTAAAATAGGGTGTTTTTAACCCACTCCATGGGAGGCCATGTGGGGCTGCCCAAGGAGCCGAGACAGAGTAAGTATGGTAAGGAGCCGAATAAATTAAACTACATTCTAAATCCACATGCTCCTGGGGATCTGTACAAGGAGCATGTTTGCCTTGCAGCTGAAGTAAAGCAGTTTTGCATATGTTAGTTTCACTTAGCGTAAGCTTGCTTACAATGGACCCTACATTCTTCTAAGAGCAAAGTCAAATGGTTGTACTTGAGTCAGCATTTCTGGGGGTGAACCCTGGGAATCTGTTCCATAAACACGCTCCCTTGGTGATACTGGTATGCAGCCAAGTTTTGGAACCACTAATATGTAATCTTTTGTATCACTGAGTTGGCTCATGGAGTTAAATAATTGAAAGTCACTAAACCATGGATATTTCTGGCTCTTATATTTGAAGAAAAGTTCATTCAGGGGATAGGGATTCATTTGGACCTGCAGCCAGAGGTGATTTTACATTATCCACAGTGAGAGAGTTCTGGGTATGCAGCCCCAGCTTGAGAATAATGAACTGACCCAGGGTGGGCCTGCCCACCAGAAGACAGCGCTTCTAAGACAACCTTCAACCCTTGCAGACCACAGGGCTTAGTTGGCAATCAGAAAAACTACAGTATGGTGCTGTATCTTTTCTGCAGCTTTATCCTCCATTTTATGAAACATAATACTTACTGGAAGCTAAACAGAACATCGAAAAAAATTTTTGACTCCAAAAATGGAATAGCTGATTTATAAAATTAGACACACATTACTTAGTGTTTCAGAGCATTCAATCTAGATCGTAAATATTTCCATTCAGTTCCAAAGGTAAGCATTTTATCCCATGCATTCATTATTCTCCTTGTTAGGAAATCACTCTCTTTGTGATGAAATCACTTTTTCTTTTCTTAAATCAAACCATAATCTTCCCTCCTCTCCCAAACTATAATTTTTCTCTTTTCTTTCTCTTTTTCTAAGAATTTAGAAACAACTTTTTACTTTTCAAGACGTGAGGTTTCGATGTTAACAGCATTTCATGAACATCTTCCTGTATACCAGATATTGTATCAGATACTTAGTATTTTACTATATTGCAAAGGATTTGGTCTTAGCAAAAAACTAGGTGTGGTAAGGGTCACCATCCCTACATGACACTTGAGAAAACCAAAGCTCTGTAAGTTTACATCATGTGCCCAAATTCATACAGCTAGTGCATGAATGAGTTAGGATTCCTGGGCAGTCATTAAGATGTTCTATCTCTTGTTTTTTCCATAAAATGAGTGGTTTTCCAATTTGTTCTCTGGAACCTCAGTAATCCAAAGACATAGTCCAGGAGTTTTGCAAATGTTAGACACAAATTTCATTTTTAAGTGTTATAAATCAAACTTGGACATGCTGAAAACTACCATCTGTTGGCTGCACAGTTAGATCCATTCATTTTGTGCCCTCCTCAAATTTCCTCCTACCATCTCTATACATACATTTAAACTTTTCATAATCTGCTGATTAGAAAGATTTTTCTTTCTGTACTAATCTTTTGTTGAATTTAGATTCAACATGCTCATGCTTTCATAAATTCCACAAACAGAACACATGTGTTACATGTACTCAGTTAAATACCAAACAGAGCTCAAGAACATCTGCTCGATGCATTGGCCAATCATGATATGCAATCTATTTTGAAATAAGAAGTTATTATAGAGAAAGTCTGCTAGTAACTGCAGAATATTACAATTAATAGAGGTGGCTATTATCCAATTTGTATTCTGAATGTCTGTTTTAGTAAAGGAACTGAATCAGTTGTTAGATATTATTAGTGATTCTTTTTGAGAAGTTGTATTCATTTTTAATATTGGAAGTATTCTATATGCTTTTCAACCATCCTGACATTATAAAATGAGCTGTTTAAATAGTTGTTATCCTTTGCAACCACCTCTCTGTATTAGTCATGATTTTCTTGATACAGTTTAACTAAAACAAAACACAGAAATTAATGTTTATGACACTGACTACAAAGTGTAGCTGTCATCCTTAGCTGTTAAATTCAATATGTGCGCTCACAAAAAAAAAAAACTCATTATTTGATTCTTAAGAAATAAATGTTATCAATTTCAACTTCTAAAAAGACATTTGGCCAAAAGAAATAGCATTGTTATAATTCTATATAATGGGGTTTCAATTAAAGTTTTCCTTGAAAAAAGAATCCTACTGCTTTGAAATTTTAAAGATCAGTCTACTACAATAACCTGACATTTGGCAAATAAAATAGTACCCTGCCATGAAAGAAAAAATGAAAACTTATTGAATAAACAGACTACTTTGTAATTTTCCATTGTAATTAACTGAGGTAAAAATACGTTTTACTGTGTTCCATTATTCTCCCAAGCAATCTTAACAAAAATATTATATTCTCAAAGGACATTTCATCTACAACATCCTTAAAAGAAAAAAGAATTTAATTAAAATGGGGATGAAGTTATAAAACTGGATCACTTTGGCCAATATAGCATTGCATATTTCATTGTCCACTTACATTATTTATAGTAAGATATGAGGAAGTTTCTATAGTTGTCTATACTGATGCATTCAAGAACAAAGCAGTCAATACCACTGATGTCTAGAATATTATTTAGAAATAGCTTCTTCCCATAATAAAATATCATGGTATATTATATTTTCTACTTAATAAATAACACAAGGGGCGCCTGGGTGGCGCAGTCGGTTAAGCGTCCGACTTCAGCCAGGTCACGATCTCGCGGTCCGTGAGTTCGAGCCCCGCGTCAGGCTCTGGGCTGATGGCTCGGAGCCTGGAGCCTGTTTCCGATTCTGTGTCTCCCTCTCTCTCTGCCCCTCCCCCGTTCATGCTCTGTCTCTCTCTGTCCCAAGAATAAATAAACGTTGAAAAAAAAAAAATTTTTTTTTAAAATAAATAAATAAATAACACAAAATCTACTCTTCTTTCTCAAAGTTCAATCTCTCCACACTGTTTCTTTATCTGTCAAATACATATGATAGCTCCTCTAAAGCCAGCCTCTCCACTTGTACCCAAATCCCATCCTTCCCACCCACTTACGGACATCACTAGAACAATGCTCCATACCCTATTCTATGCCATCAATTCTTGCTTTCTGCTGGATCTTTCTTGTCAGGAAAAAACATTCTTTTAAAAATTTTCCCATATTTAAAGGAAATCTTCTCTAACTTCAACCTTCTCCACTAGTTGCCATTTTACTTTTTTTTCTCCTCTTTTTGGTAAAAAGTTCCTGGAAGGGTGCTCTGTATATGCTATTTTCAATTTCTCAGCCCCATTTTCTCTTAAATCCACTCCACTCAGTCTTGTATCACTTTTGCTCCTATCACTCTTATCAAAGTCACCAATCACCTCCACAAGTCAATACCCAATGGTCAACTTTTGGTCTTAGCAATAGCGTTTGACACAGTTGATCATTCTTCTTTTCTACACTTGGATTCCAGCACATCACAGTTCCCCAGACTTCTCTTATCTCAATGCTTGTTCCTTCTCAGTGTCCTTTGTTAGTTCTTCCTCCTTCTCCTCCCATACCATGTAATGCTGGATAGATTTCCACTATGTCTTTCCTATTTTTATAATAATTCCCTTGGAGATTCCATTCAGACATGATCTTAAATGCCACCTATGTGCCAATAACTCCCAAATTCATATCTCCAGCTCCAACCCTTCCCCAAACACCATACTCAGGTAGGCAATTGAATACCTGAAATCTCCATCTGTTTGTTCAATAAATAGATCAATTCAAACATTAAACCTACCCCACCAACACTGCTCATCATTTGCATTGATGGCAACTCCAACTTTTTCAATTGCTAGTATTGAAATCTTACAGTCATCCTTGTATCCTCTACTTCTCTCACATTCTACATCCAGTTCTCAAGAAATTTTGTTGTCTGTGCCTTCAAAATATATCAAAAATCCAATCCCTTCTCATTACTTCCAGTCCCACCTTCCTGACCCAAATCACCATCATCAGTATCCTAAATTATTGCAATAGACTCCTAACAGGTCTCCCCGCTTCTATCCTACACCACTATCACCCCCAACAGCCTAATCTCAGCAGAAGAGTCAGATGGTTGCATTAAAAGGTAAGTCACCTCGTGTCATTCCTCTGCTACCAGGTCCTATGGGTTCTGGCCCCTTGACCACTCCCTTCATTCACTCTGCTTCAGCCACATTGGACTTCTTGCTGTTCTTCTAAAGGCCAGGAATGTTCCTACCTTAAAGCCTTTGCACTGGCTATCCCTGCCTTCTTAAATGCTTTTCCTCAGATATCACCAACTTCAAGTTTTTGCCCAAATATCACCTTATTGAGGCCTTCCCTTAGCTACTTACTCTACTGAAACTTGCAACCTGTAGCCCTTCCCTGCCATCTGCCATTCTCCTTATTTACTTAACTGTATTTTTTTTCTTTTGCCTAATACTTACCTTCTTCTAAAATTGGCTAAAAATGTTGAGAAGTAATCTCCTCTCTAGAATGTAAGTTCCATGAAGGCAGGGATCTTTATCTGGTTTGTTTAGTAATGGATGGTAAGCACCTAAAACAGTGCCTAAGCCACACCAGGTATTTAGTAAATGCATGCTAACTAAATGAACCCCACTCACAATGGACTCAACAACAGAATCCTTGATGAATTGAAAAAAAACAAAACAAAACAATGGAAATCATCATTAAATCACATCAAACAATCAATTATATCTATACAGTTTAAATCAGTGGTTTTCAGTGCAGACTGATTTTGTCCCCTCACTGCCGCCACCCAGGGAAGATTTGAAATGTCTGAGACATTTTTGGTTGTCATATTTTGGAGGTTGCTAGTGATGTCCAGTGAATAAAGATCAGGATACTGCTAAACATTCTACAATGTGCAAGAAAGCCCCCATAACAAAAAATCATCTGGCCCAAAATGTCAATAGTACTGAGGCTGAGAAACCCTAGTTTACACTGAGATTTTGAGAGATCCAAAAAGAACAGGATATTCAGAAACTAAATATTATAGAACTACCATGCTTAGATATTTTATTATGCCCAAAGTTTTATTTAGTTCAGTGAATCCTTTCTTATATTTTTAGTATGTAATAAGATCACAGGCAATTCAATCCTGCTATTTATAGGGTAAACTAAGTTCCCAAAGAGATTTAACAATGTTTCAATCCTCACAGGGCCAGTTAAAAACAAACCATGATAATGCTTTTAAATCTGAAAACAAAAAACAGGGGCACCTGAGTGGCTCAGTCAGTTAAGCATCCTACTCTTGACTTTGGCTCAGGTAGGTCATGATCTCACAGTTCATGGGTTTCAGACCCACGTTGGGCTCTGCACTGACAGTACAGTACAGAGCCTGCTTGGGATTCTCTCTCTCTCCTTCTTTCTGTGCCCCTCCCCCATTCATGCTGTCTACCCCCTGCCAAAATAAATAATTTTTTAAAAAATGAAAATTTTTAAAGATCCAAAGATGAAATAAATATAAGAAAAGAGTGCAATAAATAAGATGCCCTAGAGCTGGTATGCCCTGTGTCCAGGAGTTTTTTTAATGACTTCTCTTCTTTTCTACAAAATGATCCTAGACCACAGAATTTTTCACATGCCTGCTGGTGGTTTTAAAAGACCTGAAAAATAGGGGCACCTGGGTAGTTCAATCTGTTAAGTGTTGGACTTCAGATGACTGTGATCTCACAGTTTGTGGGTTCGAGCCCCATGTGGGGCTCTACACTGGACAGCTCAGAGCCTGGAGCCTGCTTTGGATTCTGTGTCTCCCTCTCTCTCTGCCCCTTCCCCCACTTGTGCTCTGTCTCTCTCTCTCTCTCTCTCTCTCTCTCTCTCTCTCAAAAATAAAATAAACATTAAAAAAAATTTTAATGAAAGACCTGAAAAACAAACAAACAAACAAACAAACAAACAAACAAAAAACAGGCATGGCCCCAGTCAATACAACAATGAGCAAAGAAAATTAGCAATAAAACAGCTCCAGAAAAAACTTAAAAACTGCTTCGTCTCTAACAACTATCCCACCCCTTTCTCCTCACCAAGGAAAAAATATTTAAATCTAACCTACTAATTGTCTGTATATAGAGAAAGAATACTCAACATTTACAATAAAAGTGTTAACCTAATGTGTTGTTGGATTATAAGCAGTGATATATTGAAGCTGGGTCACACCGCATAATAAGAGCCAACTGTACACAACTCTTCCCAAGGCTGCAATAGCTTGAAATCAGCCTCTGCAATAATATTTACACCATGGAAATTGGCAAATTCAACAAATCAGCCCCGTCCCCATTGCTGAATTTGTTAACACTTAAGAGCATACCACTAACTACACCTAACATGGTACCAATGGGTCTGTTGGACCTTTGATTTCCCAAATTAATTTGCAAAGAAGTCTCTTTAGTTCTGAAGGTCACCATAGCAGGTTGAGGAACCCCCACTTGAGGAAGCCAGCTTGGATTTTAAAACTATATAAGCCAGGATTTGAATATCAGTCTTAGGTAAATTACTTTCTCTTAATCCTATTCTCATTTGTGAGGTGTGGATAGTAATACACCCAGCAGAGAATTGACTGTGAACATTAAGTTAAATACCTACATAAAGTTCTAAGTTCAGAGGCTGGCAAGTAACAAATAGATGTTCAACTAAATCCATAAGCCCTTTTCTTATGTGCTTGTCCAAAGATAGAAAGTATTGCTGGGGTTTGAGACATGCCAATGGCCAACATCATTCATTTCCTCCTCTGACTTTCTCTCAACTAATAGTTGCAAAAGATGTGGGAGACTGAAGGAGAAATCAATTATTGAAATTAATTACTAATTAATTATAATTAATTAATTAAAATATAAACAATTTCGGGAAATTTTTCAGAGTATTAGTAGATCACTCATTCATACCAAGATTCAAAAGATTCATCTGAACTATAAATGTTACCTGGCTATTTAATTTGCAGGGCCCAGTGCAAAATCAAAATATGGGGTCAACTTATTTAATTATTAAGAATTTCAAGAATTGACAGTGTAGCACTGGAGTGAGCATGCGGTCCTCCAGGGTACAGGGCCCTACATGATGCACAGGTCACCTGCTCCATGAAGCCAGGCTTGGTGACTTCTTTCTACATCCTTCCTTCACTGCCTTCTCCCCTTCTATCACTGTCCACATACACATACATTCAGATTCCCTTTCTGATGCCTATAAAGTTTTTGCCAGGTTTTAGCAGCACAGATAGCTTGCTGTGGATGCCAAAGCTGAGGGGAAAGGGACATCTATTTCTGATGTGTGTTCTCTACTCTCATAAGTTCCTTAGTTGATGTTCACTTACAAACAACTGTCCAATCCAAGTTCTTCCCATCTACCCAGTATTATTTTGACTTATGGGGTTATTATATTTTAAATATTTGACCTAGATTATACATGGTTTTTAAAAACTATTCAGTACGTTTTAAACATATCCTAAAAAAATTGTGTTTTTTTTAATTCAAAAAATGTAAGCTTTGAAGATAGACAAACTGAAGGTTTGCTGATTATTGGCTGGGTGGCAATAATTATAAGTTATATTTGATTAATGTATCATTTTAAATTATTAAGAATTTTAAGACAATGGCAATAAGTATTAAACCAAGCATTGGGGCCATTAGAACACAGAAAAATTATATGAACTATCTGACAATCAGTTTTGTCATTTATAACAACTATGAAAGTTTAGTACATAAAGTTTTAAAAAGTGCTTGGCACTTATTTTCCAAAATCACCTATCACAATAGGTATGTAATCATATTATTACAACTTAATAAAGTTTCTAGCATTCTAGTTTAGGGTCTTATTGAGCCAAAATAATAAAACAATAAATGAAACTGTGACATCTTTAGCAGATCTGGAAAGTCAAATACTTTCATCTGTGAAACTATAGCTTTTTATTACAGAGTGAAAGACAACTGCACTGTGTAAGTACCAAATATCTGTAACTAAAATAATTAAAAATCAGTACAGATATAAAAGGACAAACACAGAGCTCCACATCATTTATTTATTGGACAAACTGCTGAACCTTTCTGCCTTATTTTCTCCATTTATATAAATGAAAGGATAGAACTGAAAAGCATAAAGACTTTATGCTCATTTAAGGAGCCATACTGAAGAGGAAGAGGTCTCAGAGAGCATGTCCCATAAGCATTCCCTCCTTGGTTACTGGTTTCCAGCTCCTGGTTCTCAGCTTTTCAGATTCAGAAACTATCTTTTATTTTTCTAGGCAATCAGTTAAACCCAGAGAGATTTATTTAGGCAAACTGAAATTGCAGGAGTCTCTTTTAGAAAAGTTTTTTTTAATGTTTATATGTTTTTGAGACAGAGAGAGACAGAGAGAGACAGAGCACAAGCGTGGAGGGGTGTGCAGAGAGAGAGGGAGACACAGGGAAGGCTCCAGGCTCGGAGCTGTCAGCACAGAGCTTGACTCAGGGATCGAACTCACAGACCACAAGATCATGACCTGAGCTGATGTCGGACACTCAACCCGACTGAGTCACCCAGGTGCCCCTGCAGGAGTCTCTTTTATAAACCAATAAGCCAGTTATTAAGTTACAATAAAAGAAATAATGCCAGATTCACAGCCTTTGGTCATTTGTCCTGGGTGCTGCTTCTTGGTGGATTGATTCACTTCACAGACTAAATTACAGGTCAGAAGTTTGCTTGAAGAGCCCAGAATCAGAATATAGAAGAGTCATCAGTGAAGGAGAGATATGTGAGTTGGATTGCTTCTCTTCACCCTGGGGGTGTTTTTGCCCCTGTAAACAATATTGCCCTTTCAGAACAAGAAGGACACCTTCTCTACTATACTAACATGAACACTATTTACTATCCCATACCTCCCCCTTTTCTCTTTCAATCTCTACTTAGAGTAGTGCCCTTCTATTAATTCATCCCTTCATCAGAAAGTTACATTTTGATACAATTAAGTTGCTTCTTTAGTGACATCTCAGTCATGGAACTATACTCTGGTCACATGGTTCACCTGGGCATCCTAATCCACAAATTTACAGATCCTCTTTTAGGAAAGAATATCTTCATAGATATCTACTGTACAGAGATTTAGAATACTTGCTTTGGGACCAGACAGCCTTGCGTTAATTTATAAGCAAATTTAGACAAGTTAATTAACCTCTCAAAGTCTCAAAATCTTTATCTGTAAAATATGAATAATGATTCCTACTTCTCAGGTTTTCCAAAAGGATAATGAAATAATGTTCATGAAGTACAATGTTGAGCCTAAAGTAAGGACTCCACATTGAACAGATATAGTCATCAATACTTTCAAACATTTGACATTGTGTTTTTACTAATGTCAGTCTTCCAAATTGGCCTTTGTATTCCTTTGTCTCAAAATAAGGGAAACACCTATACAACCCTTTATGTCTTGACTGCATATTTCAGCATTAACTTTGTGTAAGTCAACATGTGTACAAAGGCAAATGCAGGGGAAGTTTCAAAGGCAATATACTCTTCACAAAATTGAATGCAATGAATTATACATTCGCTAATAACTAATTATAGCTTTTTGTTTTGCCGGTTATATGACAATGCATTGTGCTATTTTCTCACACTGCAAATGTTACTCGACTGAACCCATCAGTTCATAAAAACAAATTTGGCATCTCCTTGTCATGTTTAATATAAATCAACTGCACCATGAAATTCTGCTTTGTTTAAGCTCATGATAGTCACCAGCGTGGACCATGCAAACTTTGGCCTTTAAACTCCAAGACCATTTTTCATTATATTTCTTTGTTAGGAGGACCTGTTTGTATATAATTAAATGTGGCTTTCTTAAACCTTTACAGTTGGTAGCTTAATGTATTTTTGTTTTATTTCGAGTACAAAGGCCATATTATGCTTTTGTTGGCATAAACGCTAGTTAGTGTGCCAGCTACATAATTTTGTTCTCTGCAATATGTCAGTATTTGAGTGCCTTGGGCTCAACAGGTGGTGCTAGATAAGGTTCTGGCAAATCAAATAGGTAATGTGGTTATTTCTTTTGTCAAATTATAATTAAAAACAGTCTGTGTAAAATGAGACTTACATTTTCCTGTTTTAAAAAGGGCTCAACATCCAGTACAAATTATTTTCTATAACAAAGACCCATTAGTGAGGGAGCATACTGCCTGCATAAATGTGCAACACCTTCTCATGTGCAGTTTCTAGCTCAAAGTAAAGTTTACTTTGTAAACCTGAAGTGTAAACATTGCTACATATGGTTGTGACTTTTCTACCCTTCTGTAATTCAGGAGTATGTACTTAAAACCTCACCAAAAATTTAATGGGGAATTTAAACATTGTTATCCCCTACCTTCTAGAATATTAAGAAACTCCAAACATTTTACTTAAATCATCTGGTTAATATAATTTCCTTTGTATGCTATGATATCCTAGTCCCTGATTGCAACAGGAGAATGGTCTCCATTATCAAGAAAGTGGAAAGACCCTTAGTCCAAGAGTTAGGGTTAATGTCAAGCCCTGCCAGAGGACTGGGAACTACCCCATATGTGATGAGGCAATGGGGACTCATACACTCAACTATGCCTCTGAAATCTCCCCCTGATGAAAGATGCTTCTACAGGACAGGTATATGTGCTCTTGGACCATTACTTTTATGTGCTCAACATCATTCCAAAATGAATAAACTAAACAGTGGCTACATGCTGTCTTTGTTCTCAAGAAGAAGCCACCACTGTCTTCCTGAAAGCCAGAGTACATTTAATATTCTGGTTTGAATTTTATTGTGCCCTAAAATAAAGACATGCTAGAAAAAGAACTTATCATATAGTTCTTTTATTTGAACAAAATTTGATCCGATAATAGCAATTCATTCATGTGTGTCCATATAGCAAATTATCTGAAGAAAAACAAAGCAAATCGAGAATATTCATCTAAACTTCTTATCTCTGTGATAACATCTTGATACATGGAGACATCTGAGTACTTGGTATCTCACAGACATGACACATAGAAGATTAATCGAAACTTCTCCAGGAATTGAGTTAGACTTTAATAAAGAACATCTGATTTTTCTTTTTTCCACTGAATTTTCTTTTCTGCCCCATAGTAAATATACTTCATTTAGATTTTGACTTTCTCTAAGTAGATGAGTTTTCTCATGTCTTCATATAACGAACATTAATGAATTATTGTGTATAAATATTCTTTAGTTCTAAGATGAAGATACATAGTTCTGACAGACTAAAGAGCATCTATATTGTGTGTCTATATTTGACTTTATTTATCAAGAATATACCTGGCTACAGCTCAGCAGTAAATCAGGTTTCCAGACTGAAAGCCAAAGATGATGAAATTTTGCACATATTTTAAATTGAAGGTTAAACAAACTGAGTGTATATCACACATTAGATCATGCTTCTGGTCTAACACCACCGTTATCAAGCTGAGTAAATGGCAATAGAACTTCTGTTTGCCTGCAGTTTTTAGATCTATAAAAAAGGGTCTGAACTGGAACCAGAGGTTTCCAGATGTTTGAAAGCACCATCTCTCCTTCTTCAAGGGGAGAAAAAAAAAACACAAGGCATAAACCTAATACAGAAAAATGGGCAGGGTCCCCTGAACTTTCACTCTTTCTCCTACTCAGGCCCCTAATTCCACCCTCTGGTTCTGGGAAATACCTAGAAAATACCTAGGGCCCCAAGGACTGGTGAAGTAGCTAATCTCTGTGGTCTTGCCCCAGGTCCACAACTCTATTACTCCAGCAATACATAATACCATGAATTTTATAAAACCTTACAAAGTATTCACTACACTTTACTTTCATCTCAATCCTTTGAAATAAGGAGAATGAACGGGTTTCATTATTGCTATTCTGGAAGTTATGAAGTTAAATGTCAGTGAGATCAAGATGAACTCCAAATCCACAGTGAATAATGGTTACAACTAAGATTAGAAACCAGAATCTCCCGGTATTGTTTCCCACCTACGATCCCTTTCTATATGGCATACTGTCATAGGTTTTGATGCTTTACATTTTTGCAATGTTCAAATAAGCCCTTTAAATTCTGACCATAAACATGAAAACAAAACTTTATAGAAGCTTAGAAAGAAACAACAGACAAATCACCAGACTCAATAGGCTGAAAGAATCCCTTACCATTCAATGCTATAACAAACAACAAACAAACAAACAAACAAAAACAGTTGCTACGATTAATGACTTTCATTATCCTCATAAGGTTTTAATTCAGAGATCTGGACTTTCACTACTTTATATTGAAGGTGTATAGCACTGAATTAACCCTAATCCATTAAGGAGTCTAATGGGCCAAAAATCTTTTTTTTCCCATTTTCTCAGCTATTGGGGTAATATCAAAGGGAAAAGTCTATGTTGTAAAGCTGTTGATTCTATAAAGTTCCTTTATAAACAATATAAATCCAGTTAAAATTCTGACAGGATGTCTTTTAAACTTAATAAAATTATTTTAAAGTTTAACTGAAAAAATGCATGAAAGTAGGTACAAAACTTTTGGGGGGAGAAAATTTTACTACAGAGTGTTAAGCATATTGTAAATATGCACTAAATTAAAACAATGAAATATTAGTTCAGGAGGTAGACAGATGCATAGAAAAGAATAGAAAGTTCGATAGGCTAATGTAACAGTTCTTTTTTTAAAATATTTTTTAATGTTTATTTATTTTTGAGAGAGAGGATAGACAGAGTGCAAGCAGGGAAGGGCCAGAGAGAGAGGGACACAGAATCCAAAAGCAGGCTCCAGGCTCTGAGCTGTCAGCACAGAGCCTGACATGGGGCTCAAACTCACCAACTGCGAGATCATGACCTGGGCTGAAGTCCAACAGTTAAGTGACTGAGCCACCTAAGCTCCCCTAAAGTAGCAGTTCTTAAAATGTGATCCAAAGACCCTTGGGGGTTCTTGAGACCCTCAGAAGGTTCTCCCTTTCCCAGCCCCATATCTATGTAAAACTAGAATTTACAAGGTTCTCCCTTTCCCAGCCCCATATCTATGTAAGACTAGAATTTTTTTCATCTTCTTTAAGGAAAATAAGACATCACAACAGATTGGCTGAAAAAGCAGATATGAGAATCCAACTGTCTTCTATAACACCAGACATTCAGAGATGTGCAAAAACAGTGAAACAATTCAATTTTTTCTCACCAGTTTTTTTTGTAGGAAAATAAGTTTTTTTCACAAAAAATGTTACTTATATTAACATGTAAATATCCTTATTATTACTCTTAATGAATTAATAAATATTTTAAATAGTTCTTAGTTTTAATTTCTATTATGACAAATATCAATAGATATAACCCACATAAACGAATGCTTGTTGAGAGCTTCAAAAAAATGTTAAGGGTGCAAAAACATCTGCAGCCAAAAACTCTAAGAACTACTGGCCCAAATAATATGTTAAAATTTAATATGTGACAAAGGCAACATTTCAAACTAGTGGGAAAAGAATAAAGTATTTAATCTTGTTGGAACAAGAAACCAATTATTTGGGAGAAGTGTGTGTCTATGGCTAACAAAGCCAAAACAACTTTCTGATTCTCCTCCTCAGTGTGAGGTGCTCTCTCAACTCCTGGCTGAATGGAAGTTGGACAGTTAATACTTAAACATTTGTCCCCATTATGCATCTTAGTTTCCACAAATGGATCCAATTCCCATCTACTGTTTCTATGATTGTCAAATTATAACACATACCACTGTATGAGCTCCCTAGGGGCTGATGAGAGATTTAATCTCAGTCACAAATCTCAGATCCTCTTTTTTCTCTTAGAGTTATGACAATATCCTGCAGTGTTACTCAGGACCAGTGTATCATCCCTTCACACTGAGTACCACGGAGATAACCACTATCTTAGTCCACAAGTACCCATCAGGGTCAGAGCTTGTAGACCACACCATGAGCTGGGAACCACTGGCCAGTCCTGTCTGATACCTTCCCAGGATGCTGCCAGGGCAGCTTACCAGGACCCACGTATCTGTGAAACCCTCCTCCCTAACCTACCCCAGGTGTGGTAACCATCATTATATTTTCTGTATTTAATGCTTTGGCATCCTTTTATAGGCCATACTCTAACCGCCACCCTTGTTTACCACCCTGGGCCCACTTGTGTCATTCCCTCTATTATGGGGGTGTGCATTTCATAGTGTACAATAACCAAGCACATTTAAACATATCTGTATCACACTTATACAACAGTAAGGGACTTCCCCTTTCCCTGATTCTTGCAGTAACTGACGGCACTCAAGACTCAAGATTGTTACTATTCTTTTCCCTGTCCACCTTGTCTCACTGTGTGTCCCCATGTGGCCCTGTGGGGTATGCCATGCCAATTCCCTAGCAAATAGTGAGTAGAACAAACTTCTTCCTTCACGAAAATGACTTCATGACTCTCTGTCTGTGCATCTTACCACACCTAACTAAACAATACCAAGTACCATCTAAAACACCAAGGGATTTCCTTTTAATCTCGAAGTGTTTCCTCTGTCTTTGCAGTCTCCTTGGAAACATCCAAATGCTCCTTGCCACTGACCTTATACTGACATGAAGCTAGATTTTAGTAACTGGCTCCTTTGTCATTCTTGGGCCTGAGACCAGTGACCTCATTTCCAATTTTTCTGCCTTCATCTTTGGTTTTGGTGTCTTACATAGAAACTTGCACCTTTACTAACTCTAAGCACTGTCTTGGTGTTTGAATTCCCCTCCCATATTCTATGGGTCTTATTACCCAAGAACAAAGCTTACCCATTTCAATTTTTTAGATGAGAAAACTTAAGTTCATATAGGATGAACAGACTCTTTGATAGCAAATTTATTAGTGGTAGAGACAAATAATACCAAAATTTCAGTGTTCTTTTTACTATACTATGCTCTTCATATTATATAATGCAACATCCAATACATTCATTTAATTTGCTTTTGCATTTGGCAGTGAATTTTTGTAAAAAATAGAAACACATTATGTATTAATGATAAATCTTGCCTCATATTTCTCATAAAGAATCAAAAGTGTAAAGTGTAATAAAAAGCCATAGATACACATCTTCTAGAGAATGTGTTTACTATGTATTAAATAGTCAAACTAAAATTGATGTTAAAAATATAATTTACTACAGAGCTTGCAAAAAATTGCACTTATTTTACAAAGTACTTGGGTTTGTATTGTTTTGTTTGGGTTTTATTTCAGATACTATTTCACTTGTGAATGACTTTTGCAATGCTTTCTCTCAACAATAAAACTTTACATGCTTTTCATTTTTTTCATTGAAGTATAATAGACATAGAACATTATATTAATTTCAAGTATACAGCATAATGATTCAGTATTTGTATAAACTCTGAAATGATTACCAGAATATGTCTAGTTACATTCACACCATACAAAGTTAATTCTTTTTCTTGTAATGAGAATTTTTAGGATTTATTCTCTTAGCAACTTTTAAATGGCACTACAATTGACTAGAGTCACTATGCTGTATATTACACTTCCATGACTTATTTTTTTTATAATTGGAAGTTTGTATCTCTTGAGCTCCTTCACCCATTTCTCCCACCGACAACCCCCCTCCCCTCTAGTAAACACTATTCTGTTCTTGTATCTATCAGTTTTATTTTGTTTTGCTTTTTTTTTAGATTCCACATATAAGTGAAACCATATAGTATTTGTCTTTCTCTGACATTTCATTTGACATAATTCCCTAAAGATCCATCCATGTTGTTGCAAATAGTAAGATTCCTTCTTTTTTATGGCTGTGTAGTATTACATTAGGAGACTCTGTGCGTGTGTGTGTGTGTGTGTGTGTGTGTGTGTGTATTTTCCTTTATCCGTTCAGCCATCTATGGATACTTAGATTGTTTCCATATATTGGCTATCGTAAATAATGCTTCAATAAACACAGAGGTGCATATATCTTTTCAAATTCGTGTTTCTGTTTCTTCTGGATATATACCCAGAAGTGGAATTGCTGCATCATGTGGTATTTCTATTCTTAATTTTTGAGGAACTTCCATACTGCTTTCCATAGTTGCTGCACCGATTTAGATTTCTACTAACAGTGCATGAGAGCCCTCTTCCCTCCACATCTTTGCCAACGCTTGCTATCTCTCGTCTTTTTGATAATAGCCATTTTAGCAGGTCTGAGGTGGTATCTCACTGTGGTTTTGATTTGTAGTTCCCTGATGATTAGTGATGTTGAGCATCTTTTTATGTGCCTCTATGTCTTCTTTGGGAAAAAAAGTCTATTTAATTATTTAACCAGATGGTTTGGTGGGACTTATTTTAATGCTATTGAGTTATAGGAGTTCTTTATATTTTTTTGGATATTAATGAATATACGATTTGCAAATATTTTTTCCCATTCAGTAGGTTGCCTTTTAGTTTTGTTGATTGTTTCCTTTGCTGTGCAGAAGTTTATTAGTTTGATATAGTCCTATTTATTTATTTTTGCTTTTCTTACCTTGTTTTTGGAATCAGGTTCAAAAAATTATCTCAAAGACAGATGTTAAGGAGATTATCTCCTGTTTTCTTCTAAAAGTTTTATGGTTTCAGGTCTTACATTCAAGACTTTCATACATTTTGAGTTAATTTTTATGTGTAGTATAAGACAATAGTAGTGCATATGGCTATCCAGTTTTCCCAGCACCATTTATTGAAGAGACTGTCCTTTCCCCATTGTGTATTTTTGCCTCCTTTATGTGGGTTTATTTCTAAGCTGTCAGTTCTGTTCCATTGATTGGTGTGCCTGTTTTTGTAACAATACCATACTGTTTTGATTACTATAGCTTTGTAATGTAGTGTGAAATCAAAGAGTGTGAACTTCCAGCTTTGTTTTTTTGTTTTTGTGTTTGTTTGCTTGTTTGTTCTGTTTTCTTTTTCTTCCTGACTGCCTTGGCTATTGGGGGTCTTTTTTTGTTCCACACAAATTTTAAGTTTGCTTGTTCTATTTCTCTGAAAAACCCCATTTTTTTTTATAGAGATTGCACTGAATCTATAAATTACTTTGAGTAATATGGACTTGAACAATATTAATTCTTCTAATCCATGAGCATGATATATCTTTCCATTTATTTGTGTCTTTTTCAATTTCTTTCATCAATATTTTATAGTTTTAAACACACAGGTCTTTCACTTCCTTGGTCAAATTTATTCCTAGTATTTTATTCTTTTTGATTCAATTGTAAATCTTATTAAGTTTCTACTAACTAAAGCAACAACTAGTGCATTTCAAACAACCAAAGCCTTGAAGAAAAGAAAACTAGCAAAGGAGAAAGGCACCTTATCAAGACACACAGGTTACATCTTCCATATCGTCAAGCCAATAGATTACTCATTCTTGGTTAATTTAGAGCGATTCAGTGAAGAAAAAAAAAAAAACATGCAAAGTAAAAGAAGAAGAAGAAGAAGAAGAAGAAAAAGAAGAAGAAGAAGAAGAAGAAGAAGAAGAAGAAGAAGAAGAAGAAGAAAAGAAAAACAGTGACATTTTAGAATAATTTGTGTTTCTTTTTACTGTATTGGTATCCTATAGTTAAAAGTAATTAAAGCTTTAAAATTAGCTACATATAACATTTAGTTTCCTAAGTAAATATACAAAATTGTCAGTAAAGACTGGATAGCCCAGTGGCAGGCATACTGAATGCTCTCAATAATGTTAACTACATTATTATTGGTAGCAGAAGCACTCTCATATAACTCATGTGAGACCAATGCAGAAGACTTTTGCTGAAAAAAAAACAAATTTTTGAGGTAAAATGGCTGGAAAGATAAGTCATTCCAATAAGAAGGTAATTTCAGTGGGACTCATACCACTCTAAAAAATCACATAAATAAGCCCCTTAATTACTGTTTCTAAGTCCTTAAGTATAAAACAAGCAAAATAAGGATTTGGTATTTAAGCCATGCTAATTATTGAAAATTAACTTAAATATTCTCTGGCCAAAATTTTGTGGGTTTTTTCTCTTTCTTTCTACTTTCCAAGTGTCCCTGCTTCTTAACCCAGCTCAGCTAACGATATCTATGCAACCATCATTTTATTTACAAATTAGATGCTTTATTTTTGACCACCTTTAATTCTCACTATAAAAATTTTGTTAATTCTTTTAATGAATATATCTTTTAATCATACACTTGTCACCAAATCAAAGCTTTAAAATATGCTGCACATTTTCTTCATGAGATTTCCTTTGTATATCTCATAGTTAAAAAACAAAACAAAACAAAACAAAACAAAACAAAAACACTATGAGTGCCTGGGTGGTTCAGTCATTTAAGTGTCTGACCCTTGATTTTGGTTAAGGTCATGATCTCACAGTTTGTGGATTCAAGCCCCATATCAGGCCCTGTGCTGACAGCACAGGGCATGGTTGGGATTCTGTCACTCTCCCTCTTTCTCTGCCCCTACCCAGCTGACACACAGTCTCTCTCTCTAAACCTCAAAATAAATAAATGACTATTTTTAAAAAAACACTAAGAATGGCTCAAGAAAAAACAGAATACCTGAAAACTTCTACATATTAGATAGTGCAAAAGCTAAATATGATAAAAATTAGAAAAAATTAAATTAAAGCAATTCAGTATATTAGCCAAACATAGGGGAAAAAACTTATGATCATCCAAATAAGAGTACAGAGAATATTTTAAAGAATGCTATATCCAACTGTAATCTTTTTAAAAAGGAAAAAATGGGAATTTCATAGAAATCTAAAAATTGAAAAGAAATCCTTAAACTGATGGAGGGCATATGCCTCCTCCTACCTCCCAAAAATACAGTAAATATGATACTCAGTGATTGGAAAAGCAGAAAAGTCATTTGGTAGAGAATGTGATTTCTACATAGAAAATCTAAATAATCCACCAGTTTAAATTAATAAGAGTTTAACAAAGTTTCTGCTTATATTATCAACACACGAAAGTCTATTCAATTTATAGACATCACCAAATATTAGTTCAAATTTACATTTAAAAAAACATTGGGGCGCCTGGGTGGCGCAGTCGGTTAAGCGTCCGACTTCAGCCAGGTCACGATCTCGCGGTCCGTGAGTTCGAGCCCCGCGTCAGGCTCTGGGCTGATGGCTCAGAGCCTGGAGCCTGTTTCCGATTCTGTGTCTCCCTCTCTCTCTGCCCCTCCCCCGTTCATGCTCTGTCTCTCTCTGTCCCAAAAATAAAATAAACGTTGAAAAAAAAATTTAAAAAAACATTTGGGGGTGCCTGGGTGGCTCAGTTGGTTAAGCATCTGACTTGGGTCAGGTCATGATCTCATGGCTCATTGGTTTGAGCCCCACATGGGGCTCTGTGCTGACAGCTCAGAGCCTGGAGCCTGCTTCCAATTCTGTGTCTGTTACTCTCTACCTCTCTCTCTCTCTCTCAAAAATAAACATTAAAAATTTTTAATAAATTTAAAAATAAAAAATTATAAAACTTATTAAAAGTGATATTTAAGAATATTTTATTAAGTTTTTTATTTTAATTACAATATCATTAACATACAGTGTTATATTAGTTTCAGGTGTACATATAATGGTAAGAATAGTTTTTAGAATCAAAGAATAAGGAAGTTTCTTAACTGCAGTGCAGAAAGAAAAAAATGAAATTCAACTAAATTAAAATTAAGAGGTACTGTTCTTTAAATTTTTTTTTAAAGTGCTCTAAGGAGAATAAAAAAAAGCTGCATATTGAAAATACACAGGTATCTTACAGAATAGAGAATCTTCAACTTCATTAATAATAGAGTAAATGCTAATTAAGCTCACATAAATTTCATACTCATCATGTTTGTCAAATTAAAATCTCTGTCAGTGGAATGTAAATTGGTACAACCACCCTGGAAAACATTTTCACCATACTTGTCAAAGTTGAACATGTACATGCCCTATAACTTATCACTTAACATTCCTGAGTACATACATAATCAAATCATGTCCCCTGGTGCACATATGCAAGAGGCAATGCTATTCCCAACAATAAAATCTACAAAGAATACATAGGTTCATCAACCACAGGATGAATAAACCATGGTATACCCATACAGTGGAATACTATACAGTAATAGATGACTTATACCTAAGTGCATCGATATAGGTAAATTTCAAAAATAGAATGCCAACTATAAATACAGAGAACAAACTGATGGTTGCCAGAGGGAAGAGGGGTGGGAATGGGCAAAATGCATAAAATGAAGTGAGAGATACGGGCTTCCAGTTATGTAACAAATAAGTCATGGGAATAAAAGGCATAAAATTTGGAATACAGTCAATGATAATTATAATAGCATTGTGTGGTGACAGATTGTACCTGCACTTGTGGTAAGCATAGCATAACCTATACAGAAGTTGAATCAATATGCTGCACACCAGAAACTAATGTAACATAGTGTATCCATTATACTCAAACAAACAAAAAAATAATTTAATGTCAGGTACAAGATCAAGACACAAAGGACTAAATACCTTATGATTCTATTTATAAAAAGCATAAAACTAGTCTCAAGAAATAATATATACATATTTTTTGTGGTAAGACCATAAAGAAAAGCAAAGAACCAATAAAATTCAGAGTGGAGGGGAAGAGAAATGTATGTGATTGTACATAGACACACGTGGGGCCCTAAAGTTCTGGGAATGTGTCATTTATTAACTGAATACTGTGCACATGGGTATTTATGGAATTATTCTCTAAACTGCATATTACACTACAATTTCTCTTTAAATTCATATTTTACAAATTAAAGTAATAAATAATCCAAGTAAATTATTATTTGGAAACTTAAAAACACCTTCAGACCTTAATTACAAGCATTAATGCCAGATACTCCTTACCATAACAGAGTGCTTAACAGTCTGAGGTGCAGGATATAGGAAATTCAAAATATTGTCATTTACACATAAGTATTCAAGTCTTTAATAAAGGAAAAATATTACTTGAATAAATTATTATCTTTGTTAACAGATGTGTAAATGAGATGTTAACTCATGTCATAGTTTTACTTTTTTTTCATTTGACATGAATGTTTTTAGTTTTTTAGTCATGCCATAAAAATATACACAAACATGTTTAGGCAAACATGTATACATAAAAAATAAATTTGCCATAAAAGTACTACTCTGCTCTACAGACCTGGTTTATACTGATGGTCATATCATGCTTGTTTTTTTTTTTTAATGTTTCTCTGAGTTCCTTTTTTTTTAAGTTTATATGTTTATTTTAAGAGAGAGAGAGAGAAAGTGCAAGTGGGGAGCAGCAGAGAGACACAGAATGAGAATTCCAAGCAGTGGGACTCTCCTCATTGACAGTGCAGAGCCCAAGGTGGGGCTCACCTGAGATCATGACCTGAGCCAAAATCAAGAGTCAGACACTTAACCAACCGAGCCACCCAGGCACCCCTCATGCTTCTTTTTATTGTCATTCAATCATTAATTAACAAATATTTTGTAATTGTATTTAACATAAAAATTATGATTCAAATGTACTCTCTGCCCTTAATGGAGACTATTTTTATTGCAAGTAAAAAACAAAATCAACTCAAATTAGCAAAAGAATAAAAGGAATGTTCTGGCACCCATAAATGAGAAGTCTAGGAATCATTTTAGATTCAGGCCCATTAGATCCAACAACTCAAACAATGTCATCATCAGGACTCTGTTGGCCTGACACTTTCTCTCTGCTTTCTTCTGCCTGTAATGTCTTTCTTTATTCCCAGGACATTTCCACCTGGCACCAAGATAGCCATCAGCTGCTACAGGCTGGGCACTTTTCTGCAATCCCAGCAGAAAAGACAACTTTTTCCCAGTAGCTGCAACTGAAGTCCAGCAATTTAATCTCATTTGCCAGGTTTGGTTCACATGCTAGACCACTGTGGCCAGGAAAACAAAAACAAACAAGAAAAACTAAACAGCAGAACCAGAGTGGTGTCAGCCCACCCGGCCACATGGATTAAGGTTATATATACTGGCCTCTTCCACCCAACATTAGCAGCTCTTATCAAAAGAAGGGAGATGGACTTCAGGCTGTATTACAAAGCTGTAATCATCAAGACAGTATGGAACTGGCACAAAAACACTCAGGTTAATGGAACAGAATAGAGAACCCAGAAATGGACCCACAAACGTATGGCCAACTAATCTTTGACAAAGCAGGAAAGAATATCCAATGGAATGAAGACAGTCTCTTTGGCAAGTGGTGCTGGGAAAACTGGACAGCGACATGCAGAAAAATGAATCTGGACCACTTTCTTACACCATATGCAAAAATAAACTCAAAATGGATGAAAGACCTCAATGTAAGACAGGAAGCCATCAAAATCCTAGAGGAGAAAGCAGGAAAAAACCTCTTTGATCTTGCCGCCAGCAACTTCTCACTCAACACTTCTCCAGAGGCAAGGGAAACAAAAGCAAAAATGAACTACTGGGACCTCATCAAAATAAAAAGCTTCTGCACAAAAAAGGAAACAATCAGCAAAACTAAAAGGCACCTGACAGAATGGAAGAAGATATCTGCAAATGACATATCAGATAAAGGGTTAGGATCTAAAATCTATAAAGAAACTTCTCAAACTCAACACCCAAAAACCAAATAATCCAGTGAAGAAATGGGCAAAAGACATGAATAGACACTTCTCCAAAGAAGACATCCAGATGGCCAACCGACACATGAAAAAATGCTCAACGTCACTCATCATCAGGGAAATACAAATCAAAACCACAATGAGATACCACCTCACACCTGTCAAAATGGCTAACATTAACAACTCAGGGCACAACAGATGTTGGCGAGCATGCAGAGAAAGAGGATCTCTTTTGCATTGTTGGTTGGAATGCAAGCTGGTACAGCCACTCTGGAAAACAGTATGGAGGGTCCTCAAAAAACTAAAAATAGAATGGCCCTATGACCCAGCAATTGCACTACTAGGCATTTATCCAAGGGATACAGGTGTGCTGTTTCAAAGGGACACAGACACACCCCAATGTTTATAGCAGCACTATCTACAAGAGCCAAAGTATGGAAAGAGCCCAAATGTTCATCGATGGATGAATGGATAAAGAAGATGTGGTACATGTGTACAATGGAGAATTACTCAACAGTGAAAAAGAATGAAATCTTGCCATTTGCAACCATGTGGATGGAACTGGAGGGTATTATGCTAAGCGAAATTAGAGAAAGACAAATATCATATGACTTCACTCATATGAGGACATTAAGACACAAAACAGATGAACATAAGGGAAGGGAAACAAAAATAATATAAAAACAGGGAGGGGGACAAAACATAAGAGACTCTTAAATATGGAGAACAAACAGAGGGTTACTGGTGGAGTTGTGGGAAGGGAGATGGGCTAAATGAGTAAGAGGGATTAAGGAATATACTCCTGAAATGCTAATTTGGATGTAAATTAAAAAAATAAATTTAAATTAAAAAAAAAGAGGCGAACAGATCCTGAGCAGAAAAAAACATAATAAATCTTTATTTTTTTTTATTTTTATTTTTAAAAATTTTTTTTCAACGTTTATTTATTTTTGGGACAGAGAGAGACAGAGCATGAACGGGCGAGGGGCAGAGAGAGAGGGAGACACAGAATCGGAAACAGGCTCCAGGCTCTGAGCCATCAGCCCAGAGCCCGACGCGGGGCTCAAACTCATGGACCGCGAGATCGTGACCTGGCTGAAGTCGGACGCTTAACTGACTGCGCCACCCAGGCGCCCCTCACAATAAATCTTTATAGTAGGATTCACCAAAATAGAAAAATCCCAACCTCCTTGTCTACCACCTTGAAACTATCACTATCTCCCTCCCATCCAGTGCATCCTTCAATCTGAGCATTTACCTATTATATTCATCTGCATGTAGATGTCTTTCCTCTCATCTGTAAAATAATCTGGGGTATGTATGTGTTTTTCATTCCCTTATCTGATCATCTGGCCCAACACCTGGCAAATAATAGGTTACCCAGTGAAGTTGTATGAGTAAACATACACATCAGTGGAGATATCTGGTCTGACTGCTCATTATCACTATGTTGTATCTTGACAAGTGACTTAACAAAAATCATATAAAATCCAAAAACTAACAGAGATTAAAACTATAGTCAAGACTTTACTTCTTTGCATTTGTTCCACTTACTCCAATACATTCAGCCTCTAATTTTATTGATATTTAATCTAGTGTCACTAAGTATTCTGTATATCACAGTGAGTTTTCATATATGTATTTAAATATTTAATACTAAATTCAATAAGCAATATGTTGTGTCAATGCAAATTGGTCCAAAAATACTTATCACTATATATATTCTGGTAATATATAATAATTATAAATAAAATTGATAATGTATAATAATGTATATTATTATAAACCAAGTATTTATTTCCTAGAACTGTGTTTGTCATATCCTTGTTCCCTGAATGTAGCTCTTTTATGTATGATATATATTTAATTCTGCTCTGCTATTCCTCCAGGTGGGTTTAGACTCATCAAAGTTACCTATCTTAAGCTATAAACTATAGTTTCAGGAAACATAACTTACAGTTTGGGTGCGATCTGGTATGTTCTCTGCAACTATGGTTTATGTAGATTATTAATCTCTGGGGATTCAGACTATCTCACTTATACTTGTTTCTCTAATCAAGATTCAACCATGTGTTTGCCCAAGGAAAAAAAACACATTAATGTTTCCATGAATTGAATGGTTCAATTTAGTTCTTTTAATGAGGAAGAATTATTGAAAAATGGGCTGCTTTCATTTAATGTGTTTTGCTTTCATAATGTTTCAACAGCCTTTTAACTTGCATTGCAAAAGTATGGTAGGTTTTTCTCTAAATACATAAAGTACTACTTTAAGAAGAAAAATCAGGGGCACCTGGGTGGCTCAGTCTGTTGAGCGTCTGACTTCGGCTTGGGTCATGATCTCACAGATTGTGAGTTCGAGCCCCACGTCGGGCTCTGAGCTGTCTGCACAGAGCCTGGAGCCTGCTTCGGATTCTGTATCTCCCTCTCTCTCTGCCCTTCCCCCATTCATACTCTGTGTGTGTGTGTGTGTGTGTGTGTGTGTGTGTGTGTGTGTCTCAAAAATAAATAATCATTAAAAAGAAAAAAAAAAGAAAATCCAGAAGGGATTTCTTATTGGGACTATAAAAGTGAGCTTAACCATCACCCCTCCTTCATTCTCCGTCCTATTGCCTTGTTCCTCCTTATACAAGCACAATGGTTTCATGAAAATAACAAACTGTCTGCTTCCACGGACTCTCCCTTCTGAGAATCCTCTTCTTCATTACTGATATTTCTGTGGAATCAGTTGTGAATAGCACAAAGATAAATTCCTTAACAAATAGAATGCTTACTTCCTGAACATGAGATTTATCAAAGGTTCCTAGTTTTCAATATTCTACCACTTATATGTGATTTTAAGAATACTGAGACAAAAAATTTAAAAAAAAAAACGTGGGGGGGACGCCTGGGTAGCTCAGTCGGAAGTGTCGGACTTCAGCTCAGGTCATGATCTCACAGTTCGTGGGTTCGAGTCCCAGCATCGGGCTCTGTGCTGACAGCTCAGAGCCTGGAACCTGCTTCAGATTCTGTGTCTCCCTCTCTCTTTGCCCCTCCCCCCCCCCTCTCTCTCAAAAATAAATAAATATTTTTTAAAAAATTTTTTAAAGAATACTGAGACATACTCTACAATTGACAACATGGACTATCTGACTTGGCTTTACTAGTGTGAGAAGTTTGGTTATGGGCAGACTGCCAGCTGTCAATCTGTCAAATTCAGATTACAAAGACTAATAGAAGCAGAAAACAGGAATCATCTGATGCTTTCTGGTTAATGTACTATATACAAATTAATACAGCAAATGAAAGTGATTTTAGGAAGAAAAAAATGAGTCATTTACTGTCAAGTTTTCCATGGAAATCTGTTGCAAATAAACTTTAATTGGGTTCTTATTGTATTTAGTCAGCTATATTTGAAATATCTTTGAAGTGAAGAAGATCATTGACTCACATTTTTAGAAGAAATGATTGAAGAGTAACCTTTTAAAAAAACTCATGAATACAAATGGATTTTAATGGAAGTCTATTATCGCCTCAATGCTTGTATGCAATGGCATTAATATTAATGAGAGTTAGACATACGCATTTATGAGAGATGAATAGACTCTTATTGTGTTTACTACAGGACTGTTTGGCTTGTCCAGAAACTTGTAGTGTTAAACTTAACCACAGTTGCCAATAACAATGAATATAAAGAGGAGACTTCTAATATTTACACCTTTTTTTTCTCTTCCTCTTTCTTAAGGATATTCCATTTCCTGTAGGAAATGGGAAATTTAAATATGTGCACTTATTGGTTTGTAAAATTTTGCTTCAAGTGACAAGCTCGCATCCTGCATAAATAATTAATAAGATAGAAATGAATATGTAGTAGGCTGGTTTTATTCCTCTAAGGGTTAACTTCCATTTCTGTAAATTGGTTTGTACCCTATTTCAGCTCCTATGTGTCTGTGCATCTGGGCATTTTCTTTGGCTCTTTCTTGGTGTACTGAGATCATCAGAGATTCGCTAGTAATTGACCTGTTTAGATTGCATATGAGTGGCATCTGTTAAAAGATAATGCAGTCCTGCAGTTCACTATTAAGTGCTGGCCACATTATTAACTTGTGGCCAAACCAGTATAAAGACTCCTGAGACATCATTTTCCTTCAGACAACTTCATTTTATTCTTACTGTGATCTCCATCACAAATGAAGCACTTTGGTTGAGAACAAAGATCTGTGTATCATACAGCTTGTTTACCCCATGTATGCGGTAGTTATTTAGTCCTTATGGTCTCATTTTCATTCACCCTCTCCATCTCTCCATAGGCTCCCCACCCCAAGAATAACAACCACTAAAAATCAACACAGCTCTTCCCAGGAGAGAAAAGATCAATATAATGTGGAAGTCAGATGAGTTAACCTCTACTACTTACTTAAATGATGAAGACCACCACCACTAACATATCATTTCTGTGCTTCAGAAGATGGATGGATCTTGAATTTTTTTTCAAATGCCCAGGCATGCCTTATTTAGTAGAAAGCACAGGTCAGAGCAATACCTGCTTTCCTTTTGTGACACTAACAAATGTCAATTTGAGCCAAACTTTGTATGGGAAAGCCAGATGTTAGCAAGTAAACAAAGATACTCTCCTGAATATAACAGAAGAGCAAAATTTCTGATCTACATACTTAAGGATGGGAAATGAAATATAATGCTATGAGGCTGGCAATAATCTAGAGGCTACTTAACTATACACAAAAAGGGGGAAGCACTCTTTTAATATAGATAAATGGAATTCAGTTCAAGTTTTAAAACAGCAATAATAACATCATTTCAAGTGAAATTGATATTTTAGAATACTTTAATAGAATAATTAAAATATTTGAAAGTATAAGACTTAAAATTATTGATAATTATTAGTTAATAATGACAATTCTCTGTGGATTATATGGAAGATAAGAAGCATCCTTGCCTACGCTCCAGCAGGTAAAGGGACTTTTTCTCTCGAAGTACATGGCAATAATCAGACCACTTCACAGAGGATCCAAAGGACCTTGGAAATGATCCAGCAGATAAAGAGAGTCAGGAAAGAGGAATTAATCATCTCTGGGGTTCCTACTTGCTGGGGGATTAAAGTTCAGATTACAATGTCCACAATCATGCGTTTGCACCTTGCAATATACTACTATGGTTCTGGTTAAGGGTGGAGATCCATCTTTTTAAAGCAGTCCCCAGGAAGTATCTGGGAGATCTGGAGCTTGACAAAGATTGCCATGTTGTAAGAGACTCAGCCAAACTGACAAGTTCAGGAGAAAGAGGGCTAACAGGAGCACTGAGAATAATCAGGAAACTGAGGCAGAGACTCAGATTCACACAATAAATCCACATGGTAGACTTACTAGTTAAAAAAAAAAAAAAAGTAGTTTGGTAAATAAACAAATTCAAACCAAAAATCAGCTCCAGAAATCAGCTCCTGGAGGGACTAGCACTCTTAGCATGAATTATATAACCAGGTGTAGAGAGCATTACCTTAGGCTCTGAGTGAACTGCAGGTCAGGGACAAGACAGTCATTCAGCAAACTACTTCCCTTTCTTCTTGAGCATTTACCTCAACTGTGTGTGCTGCAATCCCTACAGTTAGACAACACGAGGTGACTGCACTCTGGGCCATGACATGGACTGTAAGTGGAAGTATACTGTATCCAGCCTTCCAGTCCAGACCCATAAAATCCTCCTGCGTTACCCTGCAGCCTCTCTCTTCTTCAACTGCTGGCTGAGTAGACAGCACACAGAGGTCCCAGAAAAGGATAAAGCCACAAGATGAAAGAAGCCTGGAACCCAGAGCTCACACGACTGCTCCTGTCCCTGGTGCCAAGTGAACTTTGCATGAGTAAAAGTAAACATCTGTGATGCTTTTACACCACTCTTACATCAGCCTAAACTATTTTTTAAGAAGTACCACAAATATTCTCAGCAACTGCCATTGGACAGGGCTAAAAATAACATGTGGGTATTCTGTAGGGTTTATTTTTTTAAATTCAAACTTAGGGTATGAAACTATAATATTTAAGTAGATTCAAATGAACAAAAATAATAGATGTCAGAGTGGAAATGGATAAAATAGAATACAAATACACAAGACAGAAAATTAATGAAGCCAAAAGCTATTCTTTGAGAAAATGAGTAAAATTGATAAAACTAAACGGACTGGGAAAAATATTTAAAAGTCATCTATGAAATTAAAAAAATTTGTATTTAGAACACCTAAAAGATTCCCATTAACAATACTGTCAATAACAATAACAAATCAAAGAGCAATTTTTTAAATGGGAAATACTTTTGTAAATTTTTATTTTAATTTGCTAGTTAATATACAGTATTATATTAGCTTCAGGTGTACAATATAGTTATTCAACAATTCCCTGTATCATCAAGTGCTCATCATGACAAGTGCACTCCTTAATGCCATCACTTACTTAACCCATCCCCCCAACCCACCTCCCTTCTGGTAACCATCAGTGTGTTCTCTATACTTAAGTATCCGTTTCTTGATTTGTCTCTCTCTCCTTTTTTCCCCTTTGCTCATTAGTTTTTTTTTTTTCCTTAAATTCTACCTATGAATGAAATCATATGGTATTTGTCTTTCTATGACTGACTTATTTCACTTTGCATTATACTCTCTAGCTCCAACCATTTCATTGTAAATGGCAAGATTTCATTCATTTTTATCTTTTTCAAAAATGTTTATTTATTTTTGAGAGAGATAGAGACTGAGCATGAGCTGGGGAAGAGCAGAGAGATGGCGACACAGAATCCGAAGCAGGCTCCAGGCTCCAAGCTGTCAGCACAGATCCCGATGCAGGGCTTGAACCCACAAACCATGAGATCATGACCTGAGTTGAAGTCAGATGCTTAACCAACTGAGCCACCCAGGCACCCCAAGATTTCATTCATTTTTATGCGTGAGTAGTATTCCATTGTATGTATATATACATACATACCACATCTTTATTTTTCATCAATCGATAGACACTTGGGCTGCTTCCACACCGTGACTATTGTAAATAATGATGCTATAAACATAGCAGTGCATGTATCTCTTTGAATAACGCTTTTGTATTCTGTGGGTAAATACCCAGTAGTGTGATTAGTGGATCTTAGGGTAGTTTTAACTTTTTGAGGAATCTCCATACTGTTTTTCAGAGTGGCTATACCAGTTTGCATTCCCACCAATAGTGCAAGAGGGTTCCTTTTTCTCCACATCCTTGCCAACACCTATTGTTTTTTGTGGTGTTCATTTTAGCCATTCTGACAGGTGTGAGGTGATATCTCATTGTAGTTTTGATTTGTATTTCCCTCATGGTAAGTGATGATGATCACCTTTTCATGTGTCTGTTGGCCATCTGTATGCCTTCTTTGGAGAAATGTCTGTTCATGTCTTCGGCCGATTTTTTAATTGGATCATTTGATCTTTGGGTATCTTTACATATTTTAGATACTAAACCTTTACCAGAGATGTCATTTACAAATATCTTCTCATATTTCCTAGGTTGCCTATTAGTTTTGTTGATGATTTCCTTCATTATGCCAAAACTTTTAATTTTGATGTCACCCAAATAGTTTATTTTTGCTGTTGTTTCCCTTGACTCAGGAGACATATCTAGAAAAAATTGCTACAGCAAATGTCAAAGAGGTTACTACCTGTCTTCTCTTCTAGGATTCTTATGGTATTAAGCCCCACATTTAGGTCTTTAATCAAAAATAGGAAATAATTTTTAACAGATACTTCATCAAAGAAGATATATGAATGGCAAATAAACCACGAAAAGATGTTTAACATTGTTAGTTATTAAGGAAATACAAAATAAAACCACAATGAATTGCAACTACACAATAATTTTTAAAGGTATGATTATAAATATGAATACGTATAAACATTAATACCAGTTCAAGAATTTAAGAGGCTGACCATACCACCCATTGGCAAAAATGTGGAGGTGTTTTTTTTGCTATGTATATACATATATAATACATAATACATACATATTATACATATATAATACATGTATGTATAATAATACATATATAATATATACTCAGCCATATACATATCCATTCAACAATTGATAGACATTTGGTCTCTTTCTATAATTTGGCTATTGTTGATAATGCTGCTATAAATATCAGGGTGCATGTGCCCCTTCAAATTTGTATTTTTGTATCATTTGGGTAAATGTCTACTAGTGCAATTGCTGGGTCATAGAGTAGTTCTTTTTTTAACATTTTGAGGAACCTCCATACTGTTTTCCAGAGTGGCTGCACCAGTTTGTTTTTCCACCAACAGTGTAGGAGGGTTCCCCTTTCTCACCAACACCTACTGTTTCCTGTGTTGTTAATTTTGTCATTCTGACAGGTATGAGGTGATATCTCATCATGGTTTTGATTTGTATTTCCCTGATGATGAGTGATGTTGAGCATCTTTTCATGTGCCTAATAGGGTGCCTATTAGGGTCTGTATGTCTTCTTTGGAAAAATGTCCATTCATGTCTTCTGCTCATTTCTTCACTGGATTATTTATGTTTTTGGTGTTGAATTTGATAAGTTCTTTATAGATTTTGGATACTAACCCTTTATCAGATATGTTGTTTGAAAATATCTTCTCCCATTCTGTAGGTTGTCTTTTAGTTTTGTTGATTGTTTCCTTTGCTATGCAGAAGAAGCTTTTTATCTTCATACAGTCCTAACAGCTAATTTTTGTTTTTGTTTCCCATGCCTCCAGAGACATGTTTAGTAAGAAGTTCCTGTGGCTGAGATCAGAAAGGTTGCTGCTTGTGTTTTTCTCTAGAATTTTGATGGCTTCCTGTCTCAGATTTAGTTCTTTCATACATTTTGAATTTATGTTTGTGTATGGTTTAAGAAAGTGGGCCAGTTTCATTCTTCTGCATGTTGCTGTCCAGTTTTCCCAACACCATTTGTTGAAGAGAATGTCTTTTTTTTCCATTGGATATTCTTTCCTGTCTTGTCAAAGACTAGTTGACCATACAGTTGTGGGCCCATTTCTGGGTTTTCTATTCTGTTCCACTGATCTATGTGTCTGTTTTTGTGCCAATACCATACTGTCTTGATCACTACTGCTTTGTAATACAGCTTTGTAATACTGCTTTGCTTTGCTTTTTCTTTTTTTTATATATGAAATTTACTGTCAAATTGGTTTCCATACAACACCCAGTGCTCATTCCAACAGGTGCCCTCCTCAATACCCATGACCTACCCTCCATTCCCTCCAACCCCCCTCAACCCTCAGTTTATTCTCAGTTTTTAAGAGTCTCTTATTTTGCTTTTCTTTTTCAATATTACTTTGGCTATTCAGGGTCTTTCTGGTTCCATACAAATTTTAGGATTGTTTATTCTACTTCTGCGAAAAATACTGGTGGTATTTTGATAGGGATTGCATTAAATTTGCAGATTGCTTTCAGTACTATAGATATTTTAACAATATTTGTTCTTCTAATCCATGAGCATGGAATGTTTCCCATTTCTTTGTGTTATCTCCAATTTTTTTTTCATATGTTGTCTATAGTTTTCAGAGTATAGATCTTTTACCTTTTTGGTTAAGTTTATTCCTGGGGATCTTACTGTTTTGGTGCAACTGTAAATGGGATCAACTCCTTGATTTCTCCTTCTTCTGCTTTATCATGGGTGTATAGAAATACAACAAATTTCGGTACATTGATTTTATATCCTGTGACTTTGCTGAATTTGTGTATCAGTTCTAGTAATGTTTTGGTGGAGTTTTTTGGGTTTCCTGTATAATGTATCATGTCATCTGCAAACAGTGAAAGTTTGACTTTTTCCTTGCCAATTTGGATGCCTTTTGCTTCTTTTTGTTATCTGATTGCTGTGGCTATGACTTTCAGTACTATGTTAAATAACAATGGTGAGAGTGGACATCATTGTCTTCTTCCTGACCTCAGAGGAAAAGCTCTCACTTTTCCCCCACTGAAGATGATATTAGCTGTGGGTCTTTTGTATGCAAGGAGTTTCTTTTTGTTTTTTTGTTTGTTTGTTTTGTTGTTTTGTTTTTGTTTTTTGTTTCCATAAATATTTTTCACATATTTTTTTAAATTTACATCCTAGTTAGCATATAGTCCTATAAAGATTTCAGGAGTAGATTCCAGTGATTCATCCCCTATGTATAACACCCACTGCTCATCCCAATAAGTGTCCTCCCCAATACCCCTTACCCATTTATCCCATACCCCCCTCCCACAATCCCTCCAGCAACCCTCAGTTTGTTCTCTGTATTTAAGAGTCTCTTATGTTTTGTCCCCCACATCCTTGTTTTTATATTATTTTTGCTTCCCTTCCCTTACATTCATCTGTTTTGTATCTTAAATTCCACATATGAGTGAAGTCATATGATATTTGTCTGTCTCGGACTGGCTAATTTTGCTTAGCATAATACCCTCTAGTTCCATCCACATAGTTGCAAATGGCAAGATTTCATTCTTTTTGATTGCTGAGTAATACAGGTAGTTTCTTAAAGTTAATCATGCCCATACACTATGATCCATGCTACAACATGGATGAATAGAAAAATATACTAGGTGAAAGAAGAGGGACATAATATAGTGCATAACACTTTACATAAAGTCTAACAAATGTTAAAGAAATCTATAGTGAGAAAAAGCACATTAGTGGTTGCCTGGGGACAGAAGAAAACGTACAAGATGCAAAGGTGTACAAAGGAACTTTTGTGAGTGATGAATATGCTCATGATCTTAACAACAGTGATGATTTCATTAGTGTATACATATGTCAAAACTTATCAATTGTATACTTTAAATGTTTGATTTATTTGCATTAGTTATGCTTTAACAAAACTGTTAAAAAGGGATCAACAGGGGTGCCTGGGTGACGCAGTCATTTGAGTGTCCGACTTCAGTTCAAGTCATGATCTCACAGCTTGTGAGTTTGAGCCCCACATCAGGCTCTGTGCTGACAGCTCAGAGCCTGGAGCCTGCTTCGGAATCTGTGTCTCCCTCTCTCTCTGCCCCTAACCCACTTGCATCCTGTCTCTGTCTCTCTCAAAAATAAACATTAAAAAAAGTTTTTTTAAAAAGGGATCAACAAAAATAAGTATTCATATTTTCTAGTTGTCTGCATAATAAATGTTTAAAATAGATTAAATTATATAGTTCATGGGAAATTTTTAGAATGTCTATATGTCTAAAGCCCTTTACTCATAATCAGTTCACTCTGCACAGGGACAGGGAAACAGGTGACGCTGTACATGGAAGCCATTGGAAAAGCTTCAAATGATGATGATGATGTTAGCCAACAGTTTTTGAACATTTGGTCGAGCATTTTTGTAAGCATCTTAAAGCTATTGACTCAGTTCATTTTCATAGCAAAACTTTGGAATGCGTAGTAAAAAAGTTAACCCATATTTATTGATGAGAAAACTGAGGCACAAAAAAAGCTTCTGTATCTTATTCAAGGTCAAATATCTATTAAGTAGCCAAACGGTTATATAAGGTACCCAAAACAAACCACCATAGGATAGACTAAGTCAAAATTAAACCTAGGCCTCTGGATTTCCAAATCAAGTCTTCAGTATCTAGCAGACACACAGATCTATTAACTATCGACTATTAAATGTGTACTATATGTCAGACATTATGATAAGCTTTTCACACGAAAAGCTCGATAAGCAAATCACATGAGAAAATTACTCGAGCATTTTCTCATGTGATTTTCAGAATAATTTCTGCTACAGATGAGGGCAGTCAGGCTTAGAATGGATGAGTAACCTGGCCACAGACACATGACCACTAAGTGCCAAAGTTTAAATTTGAATCCAGGTCTGTTACAAACATCTTTGCTTTTTACTACTCTCTCTGATGTCTCTTTGCAATGGCAATTGTATCGTGGTAACAAATTTAACTCCTACCACAACACTCGTGTTCTTAGAAAAGACTAATTCACTCATTTTGTCAGATTTGATCTTCCACGTGAGACCCACCAACATCACGTCACTAACCTCTGTTTAACAGAGAAAAGTTAACCGGAAGTCCAATCCGGTTTAAAGCTTAGCATGACCCAATAACTCTGACAGTCCTTTCAGGTACTATTCCACATCTAATGGATAAAAATGCTCACCAGTCAGACAGTCTCTCTTCTCTCTTCCATTCCCCAATTTTCTCTCTACCGCCATGTCTAGATTTATGAAAGGAAAGGTGTGTAAGATAAATTGGCATTGATTATGGGAGCACAGTCCTCTTATTCAGGCAGTGCCCCTGTACTTTCGTCAGCCTCTTTCGGTGACTGGCATTCTGTTCTCTCTTTAGACTTGGAAAAATTCCAGGGGAATGCCCTAGCTGACCTTAGCTGTTTCCATAAACCCCACTGAGGTCTGACTTCAACTTCAGTTTGCTCCTGGTCACATATCATTAGGTTGTCTGTTCCACGGTCCTCATTACAAAGTCACCTTGCCCCACTATGGCTGCCACTGATGCCTCTGTCAAGATCCTCAACTAGAAACACCAGTCCATTCCACACAGAGTCCAAGAGGGCACAGGAAAGATAAAGTCCCAGCACGTCTGCCTGCCTGGCCAGACTCTGCCAGCAAGTCCGCTTTGATTTGGCCACGCTTTGTTGCTATGAAGTGCCATTCAAGACAGCCACCTCACACATTCCCAAATGGAAAGTATAGGTGAAGGCACCCACCCTCATTTACTTGCACAACTCCCTTTTCTGACTTTAGAAATCAGGATGTGTGTTGCTCCTCTTGTTTTCCTACCTAGCTTTTTCTTCTGAAGGAAAAAGTAAGTTTCCCTCTCCTTTTTTATGGGACCTCCCCTTTACAAAACGTTATGGTCTCACAGACAGCATGCTAAAAAAAGGAGTTAGAGAAATTCAGATGTCCTTTGGTCAAGGTACTATTGTAGCCTACACTGCTACTATTCTGATGCAAAATTATATTTTGTTTAAGAGTAGTAACTAATTGTTACCTAATGCTTTTTCTTTATAATCCTTCTGTAACAAATTTTAACCTACTCCTAAGCAGAAGCATGCTTTCAAAAAGGCAAAATTGTATCAATAATTTTTAAAATATTCATGGATGTAAATTGTACAGAATAGTACAAATGATATGTTAATGAAGAATCATTTGACAACATTGTAAATATGTATTATTCGATTATAAATTGATATTGTTTTATTAAAATATGTTAAGTGGTTATCTGATTATTAATGGAGTTTGAGAATGAGAAAATAATTTTCGATGTTAGTTTTCGATTCTTATCTTTTTTGCTGAAAAAAGTCCTAGTTTTGTCATCAGACTGTTTTTGAAAAATCAGAAAATAGCATTTTTTAAATGATTTGAGTGTAAATTAAATTTTCTTATAATTTCTTCCATTCTATCTTCAACACAGAATATTTACATTATTGTGAATTCCTCATTCTTACACTGTGCCATGATGTGATTTGACCTTCATTAGCACAAATATAATTGTAAACACAAATGCCAACCTGGGCACTGAAACCGCACGGTACTTCTAATTTATCTCCACACTATGTCTCTTTAGTTCCTTTATGTTACCTTTTTTTCCCAAAACAATATGCTTTTTTATTTGCTTTATTTTTTTATTTATATTATTTTTATTTATTTTTATTTTTTTTTAATTTTATTTAATTCCAAGTCAGTAAATATATAGTGTAATAATGATTTCAGGAGTAGAATTTAGTGATTCATTACTTACATATAACACTCAGTGTTCATCCCAACAAGTGCCCTCCTTAATGCCCATCACCATTTAGTGCATCTCCCCACCTACCACCCCTCCAGCAACCATCAGTTTGTTCTCAATAGTTAAAGAGTCTCATGGCTTGCCTCCCTCTCTGTTTTTTTTTTTTTTTTTTTTTTTTACATTTATTTATTTTGGAGAGACAGAGAACAAGTGGGGGAGGGGCAGAGAGAGAATGAGACACAGAAACCAAAGCAGGCTCCAGGCTCTGAGCTGTCAGCACAGAGCCCAACGTGGGGCTCAAACCCATGAATTACGAGATCATGACCTGAGCTGAAGTCAGATGCTTAACCAACTGAACCACCCAGGTGCCCCTCCCTCTCTGTTTTTATCTTATTTTTCCTTCCTTTCCTTTATGTTCATCTGTTATGTTTCTTAAATTCCCCTATGCTCATCTGTTTTGTTTCATGTGATATTTGTCTTTTTCTGAGTAACTTATTTTGCTCAGCAATAACACATTCTAGTTCCATCCACATTTTTGCAAATGTCAAGATCTCATTCTTTCTGATCCTCGAGTAATACTCTATTGTATACATATACATCTTATTTATCCATTCATCAGTCAATGAACATTTGGGCTCTTTCCATAATTTGCCTATTGTTGACAGTATTGCTATAAACATTGTGGTGCATGTGCCCCTTCAAAACAACACTCCTGTGTCCTTTGGATATTTGGATAAATACCTAGTAGTGCAATTGCTGGGTTGTAGGTGAAATTAATTTTTTGAGGAACCTCCAAATTGTTCTCCAGAGTGGCTGCATCATTTTGCATTCCCACCAGCAGCAAAAGTGTTCCCCTTTCTCTGCATCCTTGCCAACATCTGTTGTTTCCTGAGTTGTTAATTTTAGTATGTTAGTTATCTTTTAAATAAAAATTCCAAATGTAAAATTCCTCACCAGGAATTCACAGGTCCAAAAAACAGTAAGATATCTCATTTAAACTTTAACATAAAACAACCACCCTGTAGTAAGCATCTATACTTTTCAGGCATTTTAATATATAAATTTCATTTAATCTCCACATGAGCTTGATTTTATTATCTTCATTTTACAGAGATTCAGCAAGGTCAAATGACTTACACAGTAAGCTGCAAAGTGATGAATAAACACAATCTTTCCGGTGCCAAATACCATGTTTTTATCACATCACAATACATTCTGTTTCATATTAAATAATATGCATACATGATATTACCATAAGAATACAAAATAACAGCTATTTTTAGTATGTCTACAATGTAGTATATATTTATATGTGGGCCCAATGATAAAAAGATTCTCTACAAAGACCCATTAATTAAAGTTGTGATGCTAGAATTAGTAATCAATCTAGACCTGGAGAGAGGTAACACTCTCCAATCAATAAATTAATAAAATATCAATCAGCATCGTAAGTATATATTTTTACAGTCAGCCTCTTAAATTTGAACCAAAGGCATTCTGCATAGAATACATTTTAAAAGTCCTTAACCTTGCTTTCAGGAAACAAAACACCTTATAAAAATCTAAGGTACATCTCCAGTATACATCTACTACCTTCTTTGACCGTGTCTATCACAGTTCAATGCCAACTTCCAGCTTTCACAGTTTGGCAAAAACACTGAAATAGGATTGAGATAAATTTAATAAGCTTTTTCTTAAACAGAGAAAAATACCTTAAACTCTGTCTGCTAATCATGTTTTAAAAGCATATCATTTGTGCACAACAAGTTACTTTTAAAATTCTATTCTCAGGATTTCTAGATAAACTGATGAAGTTGAAGCCCAGGCCACAAGGAAAGGAAGGAAAAATAATTAGCAAATTTATAAATATAATATACTCCCATGATGAAAAAAACAGTACTGTTGAAGTAAGATCTTACTTCTCAATTGCAGTAGCAATATGCAAAATTGGGCTATGTCTATATCCCAGCTATGAAATACAAGAAGAAAACTACAATAAATATAAGATATATAATTGTTTACACATAGATATGATTGCCCTTCATTAAGGAAGAATATCTTAGTTAAAATAAATAATTTACTTTGGCAAACAAACAAATGCAACTGAAACCCTAATTACTTTGCTCCTCCCTCTACTTGTTCATCTCTACCCATGCATGTACCTATCCCTGGATTCTCATTTTTAAGTAGGAAATGAAGAAACCATCCTGTCAAAAAAGAGAGAAGTGTATATACCTCTCTAGTGGTTTTTCTAGGCAATTCAGTTGAGCTGAACAGGAATTCTCATTAGTTCAATATAGATAAATAAGAATCCCTGGTTGAGGGATGACATTATTCTTCCTTTCTTTCAAAACTCTGTCTAAATCTGACCTCCAAGGAACCCTTCTTCGTACCGTCTGCTTATCCCTTATCCATAAAAATGCATATAGATCTTTTAATCCATATGCATTTATACTCTTGCACAGTTTCAATGTACATTATTTATATGTAGTTCTATTATTGCTATCATTGCCAATGGCTAAATATGTGTGTGTCGTGTGCATATACATACATATATAAGTAGAATATATATCTATAAATATATAAATATAGCCTCCAACTATAAAACCTTGCATTATTTTTATATCCATGTACTACTGAGCATAGAGCTATGACAGGGAAGGCACACTTAGATGTTAACAATGTCACACTGTATGGACATACTGCTGGCCACTGTCAAAATGACCGAGAGCAGGTGATTTCATTTCCAGTTATCATCTGTATTTCTGCAGAAAACTTCTTTAAAATACATACAAACTTCTGAATCCCACAGGGCCCCACTCTGCGTAGCACCGAGTTAATGATGCTGTAACTAGCATCATTGATAAGCTTTATCAGGAAAACACTTGATCACTTGGCAAAATGTAAATGGATGTCCTGGCAGCAAATCTTATGAAGGTTTCTGAAAAAGACTGTTCTGTTTCAAATTATCTTCAAGAAAAAGACAGTAATTAGAATTCATGATGTCAGGAAGGTAACTGCCAAGAGAAGTAAAGCTGCTTTTGGAAACATACAAAGCCAGAGGCTTCTGATTCATGTTTAAATCACACAGAAAAAAAAAATGAATTAAATCTTATTAAAATTGAACTAAACTCTTAAAGTGACTCAATTTAATAATTCAACTCAATATAAAATCACTGATTGTCCATGGAAGAGTAAGTGTCGACTACTTGTTCAGGATTTTTTAAAATCTTTATTGAGATATAATTCACATATCATATAATTCACTCATTCAAACTGTGTAACTCGATGAACTTTAGTATATTCACAGATATGTGCAAACACCACTGTGGTCAATTTTAGAATATTTTCATTACCAAAAAAAAAAACAAACCTGTACACTTTACCTGCCATTCCCAATTCCCCCTTAATCCCCAGCCCTAAGAAACCACTAATTTACTTTCTTTCTACGTGGATTTACCCACTCTGGAGTTTCACATGAATGGAATCATAATTTATGGACTTCGTGACTATTTTTTTCACTTAGTATAATGTGTTTGGTTAGTACTACATTCCTTTTTTGTGGCTAAATAATATTCCATTGTTTGGATATACATTTCATTTATTTATCTATAGATGGACATTTGGATTATTTCCATCTTTTTGGCTATTATGAATAATGTTGCTATAACCATTCGCGTACAAGTTTTTGTGTAGACATATGCTTTCATTCCTCTTCAGTACATACAAAGAGTGGAGTTGCTGGATCATATGACAACTCGATCTCCAAATTTTTTTATGTCTTTCATTTTTTTTTTTTTGAGAGAGTGCAAGATGGGGAGGAGCAGAGAGAGAAGGGGACAGAGGATCCCAAGTGGGGTCTGCACTAACAGTTGACAGCAGCAAGTCTGATGTGGGGCTTGATCACTAACTGCGAGATCATGACCTGAGCCACCTAGGTGCCTTTGATCTTTAATTTTTAATTGAGGAACAAACTACCAGACTCTTCAAAGAACCTGCACCATTCTACATTCCCACCAGCAGGGTAAGAGAATCTGATTTCTCCATAACCTCATTATTATCTGGTTGTTGTGTTTTGTTTTTAAGCCATCCCAGTATGTGTGAAACAGTATCTTATGATGGTTTTGATTTGCATTTTCCCAATAATTAATAATGTCAAGCATCTCTTCATGTGCTTTTTGGAAACCTGTACATCTTCTTTGGAGAAATATCTCCTCAGATAATCTGCCTATTTTTAATCATCTTTTGTCATTTTATTATTGAGTTGAAAGAGTTCTTTATATTTCTAGGTACAACATCCTTATGAGATCTATTATGGACTGACTTTTCACTGTACTTTTTTCCAGCTTTACTAGGATATCATTCACATGTAACATTGTGTAAATTAAGAGGATACAATCTGATGATCTGATACACATGTATACATTGTGAAATGTCGACCACAATAAGATTACTTAAGATTACATGCTTCCCCCATCTAATTACCCTATTTTTTTTTTGTTATTGTTGTTAAGATGAGAACATTTAAGATGAATTCTCACAGCACCCTTTAAGTACACAATACAATGTTCTCAACTATATCACCATGCTGTACCTTAAATCTTCAGAAGTCATTCATCTGATAACTGGAAGTTTGTACCCTTGATTGGCATCTCCCCATTTTCCCCACTCCCTGGTAACCTTGATTTTTTTCTCTGAGTTTAGGAGTTCACTTTTAGGATCCACATATAAGATCATATAGCATTATCTTTATGTAACTTATTTCACTTAGCAAGATGCCCTCCCATTTATCCATGTTGTTGCTAATGTCAGAATATCCTACTTTTTATGGCTGAATAATATTCTATTATCTATATATACCACATTTTCTTTATCCACTCATCTATTGATGGGCACTTAGGTTGTTTCCATATCTTGTAAATAGTGCTGCAATGAACATGGGAATGCAGATATCTCTCCAAGATATTGATTTCATTTCCTCTGGGTATATACCAAAGAGTGGGATTGCTTGATCATGCAGTAGTTCAATTTTTAGTTTTTTGAGGAAACTCCATACTGTTCATAGTGGCTAAATTAATTTACATTCCCACCAACAGCATACAGAGGTTCTCTTTTCTCTATACCCTCATCAGTATTTGTTATCTCTTGTCTTTTGATGACATCCATTCTAACGCATGTGAATGTGGAGTTTTACAATTTCAGCTCTTACATCTAAGTCCTTAATATATTTTGAGGCAATTTTCGTAAATGACAAAATGGTCCAATTTCATAGTTATGCATTTAGATATCCAGTTCTACCAACACTATGTATTGAAGAGATTACCCTTTACTCACTGAGTATTCTTGGCTCCATATCAAATATTAATTGGCCATCCCTGTGTGGGTTATTTCTAGGATCTCTATTTTGTTCCATTGATCTGTTTTTGTCTTTTGCCAGTACCTTACAATTGTAATTACTATATATTTGTAACATAGTTTGAAATTGGAAGCATAGCACCTCCAGCTGTATTCTTTCTCAAGATTTCTTTGACTATTTGCAGTCTTTTGTGATTCCATGCAAATTGTAGGATTTTTTTTTCTATTTTTGAAAATATCACCAATGGAATTTTGACAGGGATTGCATTGAATCTACAGATGGCTTTGGATAGTGTTGACATTTTAACAATTTTAACTCCTCTGATCTGACATGAGATATCTTTCCATTTATTTCTGTCTTTCAAATTTCTTTCATTGGTGTCTTAAAGTTTCAGTGTGCAGTTCTTTCACTTCCTTGGACAATTCCTAAATGTTTTCTTCGTTTTGATGCTATTGTAAATAGGATTCTTTTTGTATTTCTTTTGCAAATAGTTCACTGTGAGTGTATAGAAACAACTGATTTTTGTAAGTTGATTTTGCATCTTAAAACTTTTACTGAATTTGTTTATTAGGTCTAGTAGCTTTTTGGTGGAGTTTTCCCACATATATAATCTTGTCATTAGCAAACAGAGACAATTTTACTTCTTTCTTTCTAATTTAATGTCTTATACATCTTTGTCAAACTTTCAGCATTGAATATGAGGTTAGCTGTGAGTTTGTCATAGACAGCCTTTATTATGTTGAAGTATGTTCCTTCTAAACCCAGTTTGCTGAAAGTTTGTATCATGAATCGATGGGGAAATGTGTCAAATGCATTTCCCGCAACTATTGAGATGATCACACAGTTTTTGTCTGTGTATGTTTAACTATCCTTGCATCCCAAGGATAAATCCAATTTGACCATGGTGTATGATCTTTCTAATGTACTGTTAAATTCAGCTTTCTAGTATTGTGTTGAGAATTTTTGCATCTTTATTAGGATATATAATGGTCTGTAGTTTTCTTTTCTGAATGTACCCTTATATCTGGCTTTGGTATCATTGCAATGCTGGCCTCATAAAGTAAGTTTGGGACTGTTCCCTTCTCATTAATTTTTTGAAAGAGTTTGACGAAAATTTGGCATTAATTCTTCTTTAAATGTTTTACTATAATATTATTGTCAAATTGGTTTCCATACAACACCCAGTGCTCAGCCCAACAGGTGCCCTCCTCAATACCCATCACCCACCCTCCCATCCCTCCCACCCCACATCAACCCTCAGTTTGTTCTCAGTTTTTAACAGTCTCTTATGCTTTGGCTCTCTCCCACTCTAACCTCGCTTTTTTTTTCCCTTCCTCTCCCCCAGGGGTTTCTGTTAAGTTTCTCAGGATCCACATAAGAGTGAAAACATATAGTATCTGTCTTTCTCTGTATGGCTTATTTCACTTAGCATAACACTCTCCAGTTCCATCCACGTTGCTACAAAGGGCCATATTTCATTCTTTCTCATGGCCACATAGTACTCCATTGGGTATATAAACCACAATTTCTTTATCCATTCATCAGTTGATGGACATTTAGGCTCTTTCCATAATTTGGCTATTGTTGAGAGTGCTGCTATAAACATTGGGGTATAAGTGCCCTTATACATTAGCACTCCTGTATCCCTTGGGTAAATTCCTAGCAGTGCTATTGCTAGGTTACAGGGTTAGATCTGTTTTTAATTTTTTGAGGAATTTCCACACTATTTTCCAGAGTGGCTGCACCAGTTTGCATTCCCACCAACAGTGCAAGAGGGTTCCCGTTTCTCCACATCCTCCCAGCATCTATAGTCTCCTGATTTGTTCATTTTAGCCACTCTCACTGGCGTGAGGGGGTATCTGAGTATGGTTTTGACTTGTATTTCCCTGATGAGGAGCGATGTTGAGCATCTTTTCATGTGCCTGTTGGCCATTCAGATGTCTTCTTTAGAGAAGTGTCTATTGTTTTTTGCCCATTTCTTCACTGGATTATTTGTTTTTTGGGTGTGGAGTTTGGTGAACTCTTTATACATTTTGGATACTAGCCCTTTGTCCGATATGTCATTTGCAAATATCTTTTCCCATTCCGTTGGCTGCCTTTTAGTTTTGTTGATTGTTTCCTTTGCTGTGCAGAAGATTTTTATCTTAATGAAGTCCCAATAGTTCATTTTTGCTTTTAATTCCCTTGCCTTAGGGGATGTGTCAAGTAAGAAATTGCTGCAGCTGAGGTCAGAGAGGTCTTTTCCTGTTTTTTCCTCTAGGGTTTTGATGGTTTCCTGTCTCACATTCAGGTCCTTTATCCATTTTGAGTTTATTTTTGTGAATGGTGTAAGAAAGTGGTCTAGTTTCATCCTTCTGCATGTTGCTGTCCAGTTCTCCCAGCACCATTTGTTAAAGAGACTGTCTTTTTCCATTGGATATTCTTTTCTGCTTTGTCAAAGATTAGTTGGCCATACTTTTGTGAGTCTAATTCTGGGGTTTCTATTCTATTCCATTGGTCTATGTGTCTGTTTTTGTGCCAATACCATGCTGTCCTGATGATTACAGCTTTGTAGTAGAGCCTAAAGTCTGGGATTGTGATGCCTCCCACTTTGGTCTTCTTCTTCAAAATTATTTTGGCTATTCGGGGTCTTTTGTGGTTCCATACAAATTTTAGGATTACTTGTTCTAGCTTCAAGAAGAATGCTGGTGCAATTTTGATTGGGATTGCATTGAATGTGTAGATAGCTTTGGGTAGTATTGACATTTTAACAATATTTATTCTTCTAATCCATGAGCACGGAATGTTTTTCCATTTCTTTATATCTTCTTCAATTTCCTTCATAAGCTTTCTATAGTTTTCAGCAGACAGATCTTTTACATCTTTGGTTAGGTTTATTCCTAGGTATTTATGCTTCTTGGTGCAATTGTGAATGGGATCAGTTTCTTTATCTGTCTTTCTGTTGCTTCATTATTAGTGTATAAGAATGCAACTGATTTCTGTACATTGATTTTGCATCCTGCGACTTTGCTGAATTCATGTATCAGCTCTAGCAGACTTTTGGTGGAGTCTGTCAGATTTTCCATGTATAATATCACATCATCTGCAAAAAGTGAGAGCTTGACTTCATCTTTGCCAATTTTGATGCCTTTAATTTCCTTTTGTTGTCTGAAGGCTGATGCTAGCACTTCCAACACTATGTTAAACAACAGCGGTGAGAGTGGACATCCCCGTCGTGTTCCTGATCTCAAGGGGAAACCTCTCAGTTTTTCCCCATTGAGGATGATATTAGCTGTGGGCTTTTCATAAACGGCTTTTATGATGTTTAAGTATGTTCCTTCTATCCCGACTTTCTCGAGGGTTTTTATTAAGAAAGGATGCTGAATTTTGTCAAATGCTTTTTCTGCATCGATTGACAGGATCATATGGTTCTTATCTTTTCTTTTATTAATGTGATGTGCCACATTCATTGATTTGCGAATGTTGAACCAGCCCTGCAGCCAGGAATGAATCCCACTTCATCATGGTGAATAATTCTTTTTATATGCTGTTGAATTCGATTTGCTAGTATCTTATTGAGAATTTTTGCATCCATATTCATCAGGGATATTGGTCTGTAGTTCTCTTTTTTTGCTGGGTTTCTGTCTGGTTTAGGAATCAAAGTAATGCTGGCTTCATAGAATGAGTCTGGAAGTTTTCCTTACCTTTCTATTTTTTGGAACAGCTTGAGAAGGATAGGTACTATCTCTGCTTTAAATGTCTGGTAGAATTCCCCTGGGAAGCCATCTGGTCCTGGACTCTTATTTGTTGGGAGATTTTTGATAACTGATTCAATTTCTTCGCTGGTTATGGGTTTGTTCAAGTTTTCTATTTCTTCCTGTTTGAGTTTTGGAAATATGTGAGGCTTAGGAATTTTTCCATTTCTTCCAGGTTGTCCAGTTTGTCGGCATATAATTTTTCATAGTATTCCCTGATAATTGCTTGTATTTCTGAGGGATTGGTTGTAATAATTCCATTTTCATTCATGATTTTATCTATTTGGGTCATCTCCCTTTTCTTTTTGAGAAGCCTGGCTAGAGGTTTATCAATTTTGTTTATTTTTTCAAAAAACCAACTCTAGGTTTCATTGATTTTCTCTAACATTTTTTATATTCTATATTGTTTATTTCTGCTCTGATCTTTATTATTTCTCTTCTGCTGGAATTGGGGTGTCTTTGCTGTTCTGTTTCTATTTCCTTTAGGTGTGCTGTTAGATTTTGTATTTGGGATTTTTCTTGTTTCTGGAGATAGGCCTGGATTGCAATGTATTTTCCTCTCAGGACTGCCTTCACTGCATCCCAAAGCATTTGGATTGTGGTATTTTCATTTTCATTTCTTTCCACACATTGTTAAATTTCTTCTCTAATTGCCTGGTTGACCATTCATTCTTTAGTAGGATGTTTTTTAACCTCCATGCTTTTGAAGGTTTTCCAGACGTTTTCCTGCGGTTGCTTTCAAGCTTCATAGCATTGTGGTCTGAAAGTGTGCATGGTATGATCTCAATTCTTGTATACTTATGAAGGGCTGTTTTCTGACCCAGTATGTGATCTATCTTGGAGAATGTTCCCTGTGCACTCGAGAAGAAAGTATATTCTGTTGCTTTGGGATGCAGAGTTCTAAATATATCTCTCAAGTCCATCTGATCCAATGTATCATTCAGGGCCCTTGTTTCTTTATTGATCCTGTGTCTAGATGATCTACCCATGGTTGTAAGCAGGGTATTAAAGTCACCTGCAATTACTACATTCTTATCAATAAGGTTGCTTATGTTTGTGATTGTTTTATATATTTGGGGGCTCCCATATTCGGTGCATAGATATTTCTAATTGTTAGTTCTTCCTGATGGATAGAGCCTGTAATTATTATATAATGCCCTTCTTCATCTCTTGTTACAGCCTTTAATTTAAAGTCGAGTTTGTCTGATACAAGTATGGCTACTCCAGCTTTCTTTTGACTTCTAGTAGCATGATAAATAGTTCTCCATCCCCTCACTTTCAATCTGAAGGTGTCCTCAGGTCTAAAATCAGTCTCTTATAGACAGCAAATAGATGGGTCTTTTTTTTTTTTTTTTATCCTTTCTGATACCCTATGTCTTTTGGTTGGAGCATTTAGTCCATTTACATTCAGTGTTATTATTGAAAGATATGGGTTTAGAGTCATTGTGATGTCTGTAGGTTTCAGGCTTGTAGTGATGTCTCTGGTACTTTATGGTCCTTGCAACATTTTACTCACAGAGTCCCCCTGAGGATCTTTTGTAGGGCTGGTTTCGTGGTGATGAATTCCTTCAGTTTTTGTTTGTTTGGGAAAAAACCTTTATCTCTCCTTCTATTCTGAATGACAGACTTGCTGGATAAAGGATTCTCAGCTGCATATTTTTTCTGTTCATCACATTGAAGATTTCCTGCCATTCCTTTCTGGACTGCCAAGTTTCAGTAGATAGGTCTGTCACTAGTCTTATCAGTCTCCCTTTATATGTATGTTTATCCCTAGCTGCTTTCAGAATTTTCTCTTTATCCTTGTATTTTGCCAGTTTCACTATATGTCTTGCAGAAGATCAATTCAAGTGACATCTGAAGGGAGTTCTCTGTGCCTCTTGGATTCCAAAGCGTTCTTCCTTCCCCAGATCAGGGAAGTTCTCAGGTATGACTTGTTCAAATACACCTTCAGCCCCTCTCTCTCTCTTCTTCTGGAATTCCTATGATATGGACACTGTTCTGTTTGATTGCATCACTTAGTTCTCTAATTCTCCCCTCATACTCCTAGATTTTTTTATCTCTTTTTCTCAGCTTTCTCTTTTCTGTAATTTTATCTTCTAATTCTCCTATTCTCCTCTGTCTCTTCAATCCGTGCCATGGCCACCTCCATTTTATTTTGCACTCATTTACAACATGTTTTACTTCCTCATGACTATTTCTCAGTCCCTTGAGCTCTGTAGCAATAGATTCTCTGTTGTCCTCTATGCTTTTTTCAAGCCCAGTGATTAATTTTATGACTATTATTCTAAATTCTTGTTCTGTTATATTGCTTAAATTGTTTTTGATCAATTCGTTAGCTGTCACTACTTCCTGGAGTTTCTTTTGAGGAGAATTCTTCTGTTTTGTCATTTTGGGTAGTCCCTGGGGTGGCTCCAAACTGCAGGGCACTTCCTCTATCCTGTCCGGAGTAACTTGTGTTGGTGGGCAGGGCCAATGTCTGTCCCCAGCCCACCGCTGGGGCCATAGTCAGACTGGTGTGTACCTTATCTTCCCCTCTCCCAGGGGCAGGACTCACTGTGGAGTGGTGTGGCCCCTGTCTGGGCTACTGCACACTGCCAGGCTTGTGGTGCCACTTCAATGGAATCTGGCCAAGGGCGTATTAGCCAGGGTGGATCCACAAGGTGCACTGGGGTGGGAGGGGCAGACTTAGCTCACTTTGCTGTCAGAGGTCCCCTGTGGGAGGGGCCCTGCAGCTCCGGGAGGGAGGCAGGCCTGTCGGAGAGATGGATCCACAGAAGCACAGTGTTGGGCATTTGAGAGGTGCAAGCAACTTGGGTGACGGAACTGGTTCCCTTTGGAATTCTAGCTGGGGGATGGGAGAGGGAGACGGCAGTTGCCAACACCTTTGTTCCCCCACCAAGCTGACCTGTCTTCCGGGGATCAACAGCTCTCCCTCCCAGGGTCCTCTCGCCCTCCCTGCTCTCCAAGAGCAGAGCTGTTGACTTTTAACATTCCAGATGTTAAATCCCACTGGCTGTCAGAACTCACAGAGTCCAGCCCCTCCGTTTTTGCAAGCCAGGCTTTGGGGGCTCTGCCTTGCCAGGCAGGCTGCCCCTCCACTGCCCCAGCTCTTTCTTGCCAGTCTGTGTAGCACACACCACCTCTCTGCCCTTCCTAGCCTCTTCCATCGGCCTCTTGTCTACACTTGGCTCCAGAGAGTCTGGTGGTTTTCTGGGTTATTTAGGCAGATGTGGGTGGAATTTAAGGGATCAGCAGGACGAGGTGAGCCCAGAGTCCTCCTACACCGCCATCTTCCCTAAAAATCCTTCTTTAAATGTTTTATAGAATTTACTTGTGAAGCCATCTGGTCCTGGGTTTTCTTTGATAAGAGGTGTACGATTGCTTATTTAATCTCTTTACTTCTTATTAATCTGTTCAAATTTTCTATTTTTTCATGACTCAATATTGGTGGATTATATGTTTCTATAAATTTATCCATTTCTGGGGCGCCTGGGTGGCGCAGTCGGTTAAGCGTCCGACTTCAGCCAGGTCACGATCTCGCGGTCCATGAGTTCGAGCCCCGCGTCAGGCTCTGGGCTGATGGCTCGGAGCCTGGAGCCTGTTTCCGATTCTGTGTCTCCCTCTCTCTCTGCCCCTCCCCCGTTCATGCTCTGTCTCTCTCTGTCCCAAAAATAAATAAACATTGAAAAAAAAATTTAAAAAAAAAAAATTATCCATTTCTTCCAAATTGTCAAATCTGTTGCCATATACTTACTCATAATAGTCTTTTATGATCCTGCAGTATCATTATAATGTCTTTTTTCATTTCTGATTTTGAGTCTTCTTTTTTTTCTTGAGGAAATCTAGCTAAAGGTTTCTCAATCTTATTTATCTCCTCAAAAACACAACTCTTAGTTTTGTTGATCTTTTCTATTGTTTTTCTACTATGTTTTTTGTTGTTGTTGTTGTGATCTTTGTTATCTCGTTTCTTCTGCTAACTTTGGGCATCATTTGTTCTTCTCTCTCTAGTTCCTTGTGTTGTGAAATTATCTACTTGAGATCTTTCACTTGTTTTAATGTAAGCACTATTGCTATAAATTTCACTTTTAGCACTGTTTTCATTGTATCCCATAAGTTTGATATGTTGTGTTTCCATTTTCATTTGTTTCAAGATTTTTCATTTCTCTAATGGTTCCATCTTTGACCCACTGGTTGTTCAGAAGTATGTTATTTAATTTCCACCTATTGGTTAATTTCCCAATTTTCTTTTTGTTATTGTTTTCTAGTTCCATGCTACTGCAACCTAAAAAGATACTTGGTATGATTTCAATCATTTATAATTTGCTAATACTTGTTTTGTGACATAACACATGATCTACTTGAGAGAATGTTTCATGTAGACTTGAGAAGAATGTGTATTCAACTGCTGTTAGATGGAATGTTCTGTATGTCTCTTAGATATATTTGTCTAATCTTAAGTTTCTTTATTTGTTTTCTGTCTGGATGATCTATCCATTGTTGAAAATGGGGTATTAAAATGCCCTCCTAGGGGTGCCTGGGTGGCTCAGTCAGTTAAGCATCCAACTTCAGCTCAGGTCATGATCTCAAGGTCCGTGAGTTCAAGCCCATGTTGGACTCTGTGCTGACAGCTCAGAGCTTGGAGCCTGTCTGGGATTCTGTGTCTCCCTCTCCCTCTCTCTCTCTCTCTCTCTGCCCCTCAGCTGCTCGCACTCTCTCTCTCTCTCTCTCTCTCTCAAAAGAATGAATGAATGAATGAATGAATAAATAAATAAATAAATAAATAAATAAACATTAGAAGAATTTTAGAAAGGGGCTCCTGGGTGGCTCAGTTGGTTAAGTGTCTGATTTCAGCTCAGGTCATGATCTCATGGTTCATGAGTTCGAGCCCCGCATCAGGTTCTGTGCTGAGAGCACCAAACCCAGAGCCTGCTTCAGACTGTTTCAGCTTGTTTCAGATTCTGTGTCTCCCTCTCTCTTTACCCCTTCCCTACTCATGTTCTGTCTCTACCTCTCTCTCAAAAATAAATAAACATTTAAATTTTTTTAACTATGCCCACTATTGTATTATTGACTATTAAGCCCTTTAGTTATGTTAGTATATGCTTAATATATTGAGGTGTCCCAATGTTGGGTGTATATATATTTATGATTGTTATATCCTTTTGATAAATTGACCCCTTAATTATGATCTAATAACCTTTTTTGTCTCTTGTTACAGTTTTTGACTTAAAATCTTTTACAGTTTTTGTCCAATATAAATATAGTTACCCTTGGTCTCTTTTGGTTTCTATTTGCTTGGAATATCTTTTTCTATTACTTTGTGTGTCCTTGAAGCTGACGTGAGTCTCATGTAGGCAGCATATAATTAAGTCTTTTTTATCCATTCAGCCACATGTACCTTTTGATTGGAGAACTTAATCCATTTATATTTATTTTTTTTTTAATTTTTTTTTTTCAACGTTTATTTATTTTTGGGACAGAGAGAGACAGAGCATGAACGGGGGAGGGGCAGAGAGAGAGGGAGACACAGAATCGGAAACAGGCTCCAGGCTCTGAGCCATCAGCCCAGAGCCTGACGCGGGGCTCGAACTCACGGACCGCGAGATCGTGACCTGGCTGAAGTCGGACACTTAACCGACTGCGCCACCCAGGCGCCCCAATCCATTTATATTTAAAATGATTATTGATAGGTAAGGACTTACTATTGCTATCTTGCTCATTGCTTTCTGGCTGTTTCATAGTTCCTTTGTTCCTTTCTTCCTCTCTCGCTCTGCTCTCTTATAAATTGATGATTTTTCACAGTGGTATACTTTGATTCCCTTTTCTTTACCTTTTGTGGTCTACTATAGGTTGTTTTGTGGCTACCGTGAGGCTTACTTGAAACATCCTATAGACATAACAGTATATTTTAAGTTTGTAACAACTTAACTTGGATTGCATATGAAACTCTACCCTTTTACTGTCCCCTCACATTTTATGTTTTTAATGCCAAAGTTTACATCTTTTTACATGTGTACACATTAGCAAGTTATTTTTGTAGAGCCTTTGTTTTGTTTTGGGTTTTTTTGTATGTGTTTCTTTTTGGTTTTGTTTTTTTTTTGTTTTATTTATTTTTTTGTTTATTTTTGAAAGACAGAGCATGAGCAGGGAAGGAGCAGAGACAGTGGGAGACACAGAAACTGAAACAGCTCCAGGCTCTGAGCTGTCAGCACAGAGCCCAACACGGGGCTCAAACTCACAAACTGCGAGATCAAGACCTTAGCTGAAATTGGATGCTTAACCAATTAAGCCACCCAGGTGCCCCTGTAGAGCTTTTGTACAACTATTTTTGTAGCTGTAGCTATTTTTAATACTTTTGTCCTTTAACTTTTATTCTAGAGTTAAGTGGGTAACCCTTTACCATATTCCAGTAATCCAGTATTAGACTAGTCTGAATCTGACTGTATACTCACTTTTACCAATGTTTGTATATTTTTATGTTACTAATTAGTTTGGTTTTAAGAATTTCTTATAAGGCAGGTCTAGTGGTAATAGATTCTCTTAGTTTTGGGAAGGGCAATTTTGCCTGTTAAAGTATTTTTGGTTGCAGAGGTTTTTTTCTTTTAGCACTTTTAATATATAATCTTACTCTCTCTTGTTCACTTATGGGAGTTCCCTGGTATGAGAAAATATGTGTTTCTCTTGCTCCTTTTAAATTTATCTCTTTATCTTTGATTTTAGATATTAGTGTGTCTTGGAGAATATTTGGGATTATAATTTTTGGGTGAACTACTTAGTTTCCTGAACTTGGATTTCTAAATGTTTTTCCAAGTTTGGGAAGTTCTTAGCCATTTTTTTAAAAAAATAAGCTTTCTGTCTCTCTCTCCCTCTCTTCTCCTTCTGGGATTCCAATAATGCAGAGACTAGGTGTCCCATAAGTACTGTAAACTTCCGTCATTCCTCCTTTAGTTTTGGTGGTGGTGGTGGTGGTGGTGGTGGTCCTCTGACTATATCATTTCAAATGATCTGTCTTCAAGCTCATTGATTATTTCTTCTAGTTGGTCAAGCCTGATATTGAAGCCCTCTATTGAATTCTTCAGTTCAGTCATTGTACTCTTCAGCCCTAAAATTTGTTTGGTTCTGCTTTATGTTTTCTATCTCCTATTGAACTTCTTATTTTGTTCTTGTATTGTTGTCCTGATTTCATTTAATTATTTAACTTTGTTCTTTTGTAGCTCTCTGAACATCTTTAGAACTATTTTTTTTATGTTTACCAGTTTATTAAAGGATATGATAAAAGTTAATGATGAACAGCTAGATGTAGAGATACATAAGGCGAGGCCTGGGTAGAACAATTATTTTTAATTCTTTGTTAGGTAATTCATGTATCTCCATTTCTTTGGGGTCAGTTTCTGGAAGTTAACTATATTCCCTTGGTAGTGTCATGTTTTCCAGATTCTTCTTGTAGTTTGTCATAGGTGAACATATTTCACCTCTGGAAGTCACCTCTTTCAGACTTTATGGACTGACTTAGGTAAGGCAATAACTTCATCTGCAGGTGAAGTTACCAGTAATGTGTATGCAGGTCTGGTGGTACAGGGCACCAAGTGCAGGGGCATGTGGCAGTTCTGTGTCTGGGGAGGTGTAATGTCTCAATGTCTCAGGTTACTTCGGCCTAAAACATCAACAACTCATGTTGTTTGGTGAGCATTGCAGTGAGTCCAAAGTGCTTGCAAGACCTATTCAGGTCCTCAGCAGTGCCTCTAGGTCCAGCACCTAGGGACCAAGGCAGGCAATGGTGGCCAGAAGCAGTGGTATGCCCACATTCAGTAGGGCACTGGCTACCGGTGCTTGTCTAATGGCAGAGGTCAGTTGCAGACACATACAAGTAGTGACTATGGCTAAGGCCAGCAGCAAGGTCAGGCACAACTGTGGGTGCACTGGGATCCCTGGATATTTGTATTTACTCCTTTGGCTTCAGGGTCTCATCACAGGCACAAGCATAGCAGGGGAAGGCAGTGATAGGAGTAAGGACACCAGGTGGAAGCACACACCTAGAGGTAGCTAAAAGTGAGCCCAGCAGTTGCAAGCCAGTGATAGGACACAGGACTTGATCTGGACCCCAAAGTAGCTGTAGGGGCCTTGGCTATTAACATGTACCTCTGAGGCTGCTGTGTCTCTCCATAGTCATGCATGTGACAGTGAAGGCTGGCTGGAGTCAGACTAGCAGACGGGCTAGCTAGAAGGGCTAGCATGTTCATAGCAGTAGAGGTCAGAAGTCTACATCACCATCTTGCATTTGTGCAGCTACAAAGCCAGGGCTGGCTGCTGGTGTATTCCAATGGCGGTAAGGTGGGGGTGGGGAGTGGGAAGGGATTCAGGTGACTGACATCTACAAGTACAAAAATTTGGAAGGCGAAAAACAGTGAAATCTGCAGGGGGTCTGCAATGGGTGTGCTGGCCATTGGTTGCTTCAGTGGTGAAAGCTGCTGGTATCCTCTGCAGAGCAGGTCACTGTGAACTGTGATAGTTCCCACTGCATGGTTGATACTGGTAGCCCCAGCCTCTCTTCCTTTTCGCCAGGCATCTCGATGTCTCAGTGATGGTCTCTGGGTGAGGTGAAACCAAACCCTTAAAGGCTGGGGAAGCTGGTCACTCACCTTGTTCTCCCTTTCTTAGTGAGGGGAACTCTTCTGAGCTGGGGCATTCACTCTAGGTGCTAAGCAGTGTTGGCCTCAGGGACTGGATGAAGCTGCTTCCTTTTTTGTGCAGTTCTTCTCAGGTTTTTTGTTCCACTCTGCTGCTAAAGTTTTTTAAATGGACTCCTGAGCTCTCCCAGAGATGTTTTTTATTCTTGGGTAGCTGTCTAATTATTGATCTTTGTTCGAGGGAGAGAGGCTGGCTTTTCCTATTCTGCCACCCTGGCAACATCCTGTTTGTTTCATCGTTTCACTTTCTTGATAGGATACTTCGAAGCACAAAAGTTTTTCATTTTGATGAAGTCTAATATATACATATACATATATATACATATATATACACGTATATATATATACACATATATATATACGTACATATATATACGTATATACGTATATATGTGTATATATATATATATACACGTGTATATGTATACATGTATATGTGTATTTTCTGTTTGCTGCTTGTGTTTGTGGTGTCATATTTGAGAATCTTTTGTGAAATACCACTTCATGAAGATTTCCCCTTGTTTTCTTTGAGGATTTTTATAGTTTTAGCTCTTATAAATTTTGCTTAGAGTTATGGAAAAATGAGTTCAAGACATATATTTTATCTCTAATTTCATCTTAGTCCTAAAGAATCTTGCCTTTAATTCCTATATTCTTCTTCCTAGAATGAACCTCGCTTTAAACTCATCAAAATAAATTGTCTCCATTGTTATATCACCAGTTTGTTTAAGTCATTAAATAATTTAATAGGGGCTCAAATCTGATACACAGATGTCAGAATGCAAAGTCTGGATGCTCACAAACTAACTGATGCAAGAAATAAAGCTGTGTGAACACTGCTAGAGATTGAGGACTGAGACCATTGGAAGACTCATTGCTTTGGTTAATTTTGGTTCACAACAGGGCACATGATGAGTCATGGAGGTTTAGGGTATGGGGACACAAGATAAACCATGGTGAGTGGTGATGCAGGGACACAAATGAGCCATGGTGGGTGAAGGTAGGAGGGACACAAGACGGAATTACATTGGGTGGGGGTAGGAGGAACACAGGATAGGCCATGGTGAGTGAGGGTAGGTGGGATGCAGGATGAGCTACAGTGGAGGGGCTTCTGTGAATCTAGTTAAAGAAAGGAGTGAGGTGTGAATTAATAGAGAAAAAGACACAGGTAGACATTCTTTGACAAGTCTTGTCCTCTCCCTTGTGGGCTTCCAGATCATCATCTTCCTAAACCTTACCAGATAGAAACTATTTGGTGGATCATTGAAAGAAATAATTGTGTAGAAAGACGTATTTAATTAGAAAGAATCCTCCTCTAAATTATACATGAAATGTCTCGTCAAATTTCTAAGATACAATGGTTAATTTTATAATTAAAACTTCAAAGCAACGTTTTTAAGTTGTAATTTATTCCCATTCATGCACTGTCTTTCTACAATTCCTCTCTTTCCAGGGAGTAATTATAATAAATTGAACTTCCACACAATTACACTTAAAACATGTAACATATTGTTTAGAGTACTTACTAATAGCAGGTTCGGTATTTGGAAATAGCCAAGTTATTCAGGGCCAAATGTGCTTTAAAAAAGTGGGCAATCAAGCTGTATAATATTGTTTTTGATAAAAAGGAAAAAATTAATTTATTCATGCATTGATTTATTGTTACTTATGTAACAAATTTTTCCAAGTACCTGGTATGTGCCAGGCCCTGTCTCGGTGCTGGGGACATAGCTAGGAAGAACAAAGTGCCTTTTCTCATGGAGCTTACACTCAAATGGAGAAACAGGCAATAAAACATCAGATGTTGGTGAGTTCAGGGAAGAAATAATGAGAGATTAGAGTGAACACTCTATTTTAGAGTTAAAACTATTTTAAGTAGGGTGAATGATCAAAGAAGCCTTCTCGGATGAGGTGACAAGTGAAGGAACAGTGAAGGAAAGAATAATGGTGTTTTCCACTTACACGTTAACAGTCCCATTCATTCAATATGCTGGCTACACTTCTCAGTTCAATAAATACCAACTTCATGATTCCAATGAATTACCATCGTATGTAGACCTTTCTTAATAAATAAGCCCAAGTCCTTAGAAATATTTTCACATTCACCCAGGAAACCAAACTGATTTCCACCACTTTGTCCAAGCTGAAACAATATGGAAGTGTTCCATTAAGTACAGATAAATAATCACAAGTAGGATTTGAATTTCTTATTAGCCTTCAGCCTCCTTAGTTATCGTTTTCTGAAAATGTTAAGATAGAAATTCACCAAAAATGAAAACACAGAGCTTCCTAGAAATTTTAAAAAGCATTCCTTTCCTTTTCTCACTTTTTTCAACTCATCTGAGAAAGACATCTGTCTGATCCTTTGTCGAATCATTTGTTTCAATTTCCCAGAAGAGACAATCCTCCTTCTTATCCTATGCCATAAATAAGGACATAACTAGTAACAGACACTTTGGCCAACTGAAACTATTATTTTGGATTTTCTAAAACATACATTTTAGATACAATGCCCAAATAAATAAATTATTTGAGAAAAGCTCTATTCTGCAACTCTGCTTGGTTCAAAGTCTATCAAATCACCATTTCCACTGAGGACTCAATTATTGCCAGAACTGTTTCATCCATTGCAAATTGCATTAGTCAGAAATTTGGCTCTCAAAATTTTAGACCAGATGCAAGTTTCAAAGAATTCTTTTTGTCTGAAGATGTATTAACTATGTTCTGATTTGAGCACTGAAATGAATTTGTATGATTGAGAGATGAAATAAAAGTATATGTTTCCCACCTTCTAAGCCTAAATTAAGAACAATTGCCTCAAGCAGCGGCTTTGAAACTCTACTAATTTGATGTGTACCAGTATATTTATAAATGGAGTGATTGAAGCAGATACCTCTTTTTAAAAAACTTATTCTTATATTCTGGAACCTGTGGGAAACATATCGCTGACTCGCAACTATCACTGTCATATGGCTAGGGTATTGGCTGCAGTTATTGGTTATTTTAGTATGTGGTTCTTGTATAGAGCTGATGTGATAGCATGCTATTTTGTTTTTGACATGTCTTTACTCCTCGTTGCAAGCCATATCCCTTCCACTCATTCTGTGCCTTCAGAAAACACAGGAAGCCTTGAAGATAGAGGAAACCAAGAGCTATAGAAAGGAACAAAAGAATTCCTGATTTGTAGCAATTTCACAGACAAGTGGTACTGAAAAAAATTACGGAAGGAGTTATAGGTGGGTTTCGCCTTCTTATTATTTACAGTAAGATGGGCCCATTTTGTATCTAAAGAAAATTACCTCACAGTCTTTCTATAGATATGGTTTCTTTGCACCCATCTTTAAACAGAAATAAGCATTTATAAAAAGTTGAGAAAGATTTGTTATTTGGATTGTATTGATATTCAATATTTGCTTGATTGGTCATATGTGCACTCCCAAACAAAACTGAACCTCATCTACATTCTAGTCTTTTCTCCACCAAAGATATGATCTTCTCTAAAATCATTTGCTTTCTATGAAGAATCTAAGGAGGAAAATATAACTCAAGAAGAAACCAAGCAAACAAAACCCTAGAGTAAAAAGGAAGAATAAAAGGCTATTTTTTTCACATACATTTTAATTCACACCTCCCCATTCTGCAAAGTGGCAAATAGCTTTGCACCTCGCTTAAAATCCCAGGACAGGCATACCTGATTTTATTTGCCCCCAACCACAGACTAAATAAGAAGCCACTGATGCCACAGGAAAGCAGGGTTGGGTTTGTAAATTGAAGTCAATTCTTCCTACTAACCAAACATCAGGAATGCATTTGTACCATGTTGATGCCCACCATAAAATATTATATGACATATTTTAGGCATTGTCATCCTCAAAACAGGAGGTTTTATATTCCTGAAAATATGGAAATCATGAATTTTTTTTTTTAATGACCCTCTTATTCAATCTCTTCCTCCTTGTTTAGGACCTGTCTTTAAATGTAGATGATAGATTTATAAATCTCTTCTCTCCACCTAACTAAATGCGAAGTGGAATCTGGAGTGGGGGTGGGGGCAGGGAAATCAGTTACTCAACCCATTCTGAATCTCTCAAGACTTCATTACTAAGCACTCCATATACTTTGCATACATCTCATCAAGCATGAAAAATTCTTCAGGTTTGTTCAGGAACAAGATATTTCCTCATTTCTACTTACAAGCAGGTTTTTTTTGCACTCTCTAAAATATCATTAACAGAATTTTATGAACTGCCCATAGGACCCCTAAATCCAACTTAATTTGAAGTTGTACATCCTGTTCCTTAAGCAAGGAATGTTTGGGTATGACCAATATACTGAAAGATGGATGAGATGTGCTCATGGCAATACAGCTTTTAACCTTTCCTCTCCTCTACCATGACGGGGGTGAATTACCGTAAATGATGGGTACCCTGTCTGCAGTGTGGACAATTGATTTGACCTGACTGCCTCCAAAGCTCTAATGGACTTTGTGGCCAAATCCCCCGAGATATAAAATATGTCTAAGTGAATTGGGGCAGGTTAAAGAACAGACCTGCTTTTCATTGCAGGCTCTAGCTCTAATACATCTCCCAGTTGTTCAGGGCAAAAGATTAAAAATGATCAATAACCAAATCATTTTTTTAAAGTGTTGCCCTCGGTAAATCTATTTTTTGTTATTTTTCCCCCTGCCAAGCATGGTTTTACAAACCTTGAAAAGATCTTTTTCTTCAAACACAGAATTGCGTGCACAGCTCTATCTTCAGTTTATTTTGATTTAATTTATCCTCATCTACTCAGTTATTGATTACTCAGGCTGTACAAAATTTCTTTGGATTCAGATAGTGAATTCCTCATTTTTTGAGTTTACACTGAAGTTTCTATTTGCAGTGAGAAGGCAGGTTATCAAAGAGGAAGGAAACAGGGTAGGAAATGCTTCAGGAAAACAAAAGAGAGAATAATAAAGAAAAGGATGCCCAGGTAAAGTACAAAAAAACAGACCAAAAATTTGGAAATAAAAAATCATATTTGACATTGAAATTTTGTTTTTTTCTAATTCACATGATAAATAAGAAGAAGAAGAAATCATGACCAGTGTATAAAAATTCTAAATTAATTAATAGTATAAGAAGTGAAGATCAATAACAAAAGCAATATTTTTATTGTTTTTCATTAAAACAAAAATGAAATCCTAACACTTACCTCTCTGATGGCCTTTAGAAGGGGCGATCCATGCAGAGAGGAAGGAAAGAAATGGAAAAGAAAACATTCAGTAAGCCAAAGAAAGAATACTTCAGTAAGCGGCTTCTTGAATCAAGAGAACAGCTAGTCTATAAATAATAATATTTTAATCTAGATGTCACAAGATACAGAGTTTCATTTTGAAGGGCATTATCCAACTCTGTATTCTCAGAAACAATAATATACAAGGTAGCTTTTGTGTTATCTTGAAGGTGTATCTCAAAAAGAATAAGAATCCATTTTCTTTAAAAATGCAGCTAATCAGGTCACTGACATTCACTCAACCATCACTGAACAATACTCTGCACAAAACACTGTGCTAGATAGCAAGGGAGAAAAGTGAGATGAGAAACTATTCCTGTTCCTCAAGGAGATGATAATCTAGCTGGCAAAGTTAGATAAGCACAAGTGATAACATTAGTCAAAGCAAATATTGTGATACCATAAGAGTTATAAAGTGCTTTGAGTTTAAGAGAGAACTGTTATTTCCTTGTCAGAGCAAAGAAAGTTTTGTAGGAGTTGTTATATTTAAGCCTAATTCAAATGCAATGTGCACCTAAAACAATTTTAAAGCTTCAAACATTTTCAGAAGCTAGATATAGGAGGGAAAATTATTTCTATAAGTGTGCTACATTACGTGCATAATTATACTGCCTTTCCATGACCTAAACAATGAGCTTTAAATTAGGGGCCAGTATGGTTTTTCTATTAAGGGCCAGATAGTAAATACTTTACACTTTGTGAACCATAATGTGCTCTGTTGTAATTACTCCATTCTACCATAGACAGTATGTAAATGAATGAGCACGGCTCTGTTCCAATAAAACTTTATTTATGGACATTGAAATCTGAATTTCATATAATTTTTACACGAAACAAAATAGTATTCTTTTTAAAATCTGTCAACTATTTAAAACTGTAAAAACTATTCTTAGTTCACAGACTGCAAAAGAAACAGATGGTGGGCTACATTTAGCACATAGGCTGTAGGTTGCCAGCCCATTTGCTTTAGAGTTTTAATATCTCATCCTAGACACATATTACTTTGTAATTTTCTACCGATCACATCTTCAGATGTTATCTTTCCACATAACCTCTACACTACATCTGTAGAATAAGAAAAACCACTTCTCTTCCTATACATGTTTAGTAGCTACACTTCTTTGAAACAATTCAACTCTCTTGTGATTTTCTTGGAATGAATCACCAGTTGTATAGTTTCTAAAAGGGCAGTGCTACAATTTTTGTTTCAGTTTTACACTCCAATGCCCTTCCAGATGATGGCCAATATTTTATTGAATTACTTAAGCAATAACATATGGGTCAAAGATGATACATGTTTATTAATATGCTGAAGAGTTTGTTATAAGCACAGAAAGAGATGAAACACAAAGGATAGATTGACCCTGAAATAGAATTTGAAAGAACTTTCTAATATAAATGCTCATCCTGCAGGTACATGAGGACCTCTTCTTGTGATCTGCAGGAAAGCACTTTTATGGGATACATTCTATGAATCATAGTTCTATATTATCTCATTTGATCTCACTTGATTCTCACTTTAACTGTGTGAGAGACAATTTCTATCATTTCCACTTCTGAAACTTTGAAGAGATTAAGTGACTCATTTAAGTTAACATAGTAAGTGGTAAAAAATAAAATGTAAACCTAAACTTCCTGCCCCCAAACTCCAAAATGATTTCATTTGCTGTTTCATTTCTGATCTGAATCAAGGTTTATCTTAGCCAGCATATTTTACATAATTAAATATTAATAAACTGACTAAGCAGATAGAATGCTCACCTAAACACACATCCATATTTATTACAGTCAACAGGCCAGTCACTATTGAACAAACTTTCAGCACTTGATAAATATATTGGATTACACAGCAGATACATAGGCAACAACATCACCTCCCGCACTCTGGAAAAGAGAGATATCTCTGCACCCTAATTTTTTGTTTACATTTATTCATTTTTGAGAGACAGAGAGAGACAGAGCACAAGCGGGGGAGGGGCAGAGAGACAGGGAATCACAGAATCCAAGCAGGCTCCAGGCTCTGAGCTGTCAGCACAGAGCCTGACGCGGGGCTCAAACTCACAAACTGCAAGACCATGACCTGAGCCAAAGTCGGACGCTTAACCGACTGAGCCACCCAGGCGCTCCTAATTCTGTTTTTTTATGCAAAGTAATCCTAACTGAGGAAGGAAAAGTGTTAATGGTTGATACTTTCTTACTAAATAAATCACCTTCTACCTCCACAATGATTCAAAAACTACCTATATAACATCACTTTTGCCTGCAAGGGTCACTAGGTAGAAAAGAAAAAAAACATTCAAGTAATACTTCAAAAGAACACCAGATATGCACAGATATGAAGATGAGAAATATGGTAAGGAGCTGTCATTCCTCCTAGTCTGGTGCTAGAAACTTCACACAACCTCAGAGTATCACAGGTAGGGTATGTGAAGGGGTTTCCAGTTTGGTCATTCATTGCAGAGCATCTATGAGTTGGAATCAGAGAATCCAGAATTATTAACAAATAATAATAATATTGTAAATGTTAATGAAAATTATAATCTCTACTATACATCAAGGTTAAAGGGATATCGAGATGCAGAATTTATCCCATAGGCCAATAAACAAAGCCATCAAGAGCCATTTCTTGACATTACAGGATCTCAAGTGTTTGTTCCTTTCGATTTTCAGCATAGTATAAAAAAATAGTTTTTAAGGGAAAATGGATTTTCTTAAAATTTCTAATTGATTAACATATATGATGATGTCAAAAGTCAAAATAATGAAAATATTTTAGCTCAGGAATAAAGGAGCTTCCAGATATACCATTGTTCCTCTAATCAGTCTCACTGAATTCCTCCAGAAAGATTCTAGTATGAAAAGCACATGTATTTAACGTTACAATAACAAGATAGGGGCACCTGGGTGGCTCAGTTGATTGAGCATCCAACTTTGGCTCAGTCGTGATCTCACAGTTGATGAGTTCAAGCCCCGCGTAGGGCTCTGTGCTGACAGCTCAGAATCTGCTTCAGATTCTGTGTCTCCCTCTCTCTGCCCCTCCCATGCTCATGCTCTGTCTCTCTCTCTCAAAAATAAACATTATAAAAAATTTATAATAACAAGATAAAATTATTTAACTTAATTCTACTAAATGTAGGGTCATTATTTTGCTTATCTTTTCTTCACTTCCACTAGGGAACCCAGTGGTAACTGTACACAATGCTTCCATGATGGTATTATTCTCTCTAGTGATATAATTCAGAAAAAAAGAGTCATTTGATTCTATATACCTGCACTTGTATGAATCAGCTGCTTTTATAGAATTTGTCATGTATCTGCCTAATAGAGATCAAGTAATCAGTTAAATGTCTTCAAATAACCTAGTAGCAACCAATTAGCTGTGTATTTCTTAGAATTCTAAACTATCCACCCAGATATTTAGCATAATATTGATATAGCTATTTTCCATTTCTGAGTCATCTTTATCTTGACTCCATGTGCCTTTTTATCTTATCTCTCATTTCCACTTTTTATCCAAGGACTTCATGATGTAGTCTCTAGAAATCCTTTCCAGCACAGTGGGGCAGGGGATAAATGGAGATGGGGGAGGCACTCTTGGTGGCCAGGAATTGTATGTGTACACTTGAGTGATTTTTTTTTTTAATTTACATCCAAGTTAGGTAGCATATAGTGCAATGATGACTTCAGGAGTAGAATCCAGTGATTCATCTCCTACATATAACATCTCCTACATATAACCCAGTGCTCATCCCAACAAGTGTCCTCCTTAATGCCCCTTGCCCATTTAGCCCATCCCCCACCCACAACCCCTCCAGCAGCCCTCAGTTTGTTCTCTGTATTTAAGAGTCTCTTATGTTTTGTTCCCCTCCCTGTTTTCATATTATTTTTGCTTCCCTTCCCTTACACTCATCTGTTTTGTATCTTAAATTCCACATATGAGTGGAGACATATGATATTTGTCTTTCTCTGACTAATTTTGCTTAGCATAATACACTCTAGTTCCAACCACATAGTTGTAAATGGAAATATTTCATTCTCTTTGATTGCTGAGAAATACTCTATTGTATATATATATACCACATCTTCTTTATCCTTCATCCATCAATGGACATTTGGGCTCTTTCCATACTTTGGCTACTGTTGATAGCACTGCTATAAACATTGGGGTGCATATGTCCCTTCGAAACAGCACAGCGGTACCTTCAGATAAATACTTAGTAGTGCAATTGCGGGGTCGTAGGGTAGTTCTATTTTTAATTTTTTGAGGAAACTCCATACTGCTTTACAGAGTGGCTGCACCAGTTTGCATTCCCACCAACAATGCAAAAGAGATCCTCTTTCTCCGCATCCTTGCCAACACCTGTTGTTGCCTGAGTTGTTAATTTTAGCCACTCTGACTGGTGTGAGGTGGTATCTCATTGTGCTTTTGATTTGCATTTCCCTGATGATTGTTTTTTTTTTTATTCCATTCCTTAACTCATTTCAGTAGACCTCAACAAACCTGGATGTGGAATATGTAAGTTTTACAAACTTTAATTGAATTATAACCTGAATCAGAAAAGGTATGAATCCTAAGTGTACAGCTTAATGAATAACAAACCATGAGCACACCAATATAATATCCTCTGATCAAGAAACACAGCATTACTAGCATCTCAGAAGACTATATTTTGGTCTCCCTGCCACTACTTCACCCCTTCTTTTCACCCCACAAGTATCTGTTTATATTTCTGTTTCCTTTTAATGTTATTTAAATCTATGCATCCATACCATATCTTCCTGTTCAGTGCTATTACCCTGCGAAAATGCTGTTAGAGCTTTACACATTTTGTGACACAGCATATTGAACTTGGCTTCTTAGTCAGAAAGATCACTTACTAGTTTGGTGACCATGGACAAGTCACTTAACCTCTCTAAGCCCCAACTGTTTTCCTCAACCATAAAATTTAGACAATCATAGTATACACTTTTTGTGGGATTATTGTGGGAATTAAATGAAATAATGCATGTGCAGTTGTTAACACTCTATTTTTGAAGAAAACCATAAATAATAATTTTCATTATTATATCAATTTTCACTAGCCTAGCATGATTATAGATAGCCAGTAAATATTGGAGTCCCTATCCTGGGCTCTGTGTAACTCAGCTTGAATAAACTATATAAGCCTCTCTGTGTATATAACCTGATTCCATCTGTAATTTTATCTTATGTTTATTTTATTTTTTTAATTTAAATCCAAGTTAGTTAACATATAATGTAATAACGATTTCAGGAATAGAATTCAGTGATTCATCACTTACATATGACACCCAGTACTCATCTAAACAAGGGTCCTCCTGGGGCGCCTGGGTGGCGCAGTCGGTTAAGCGTCCGACTTCAGCCAGGTCACGATCTCGCGGTCCGTGAGTTCGAGCCCCGCGTCAGGCTCTGGGCTGATGGCTCAGAGCCTGGAGCCCGTTTCCGATTCTGTGTCTCCCTCTCTCTGCCCCTCCCCTGTTCATGCTCTGTCTCTCTCTGTCCCAAAAATAAATAAACGTTGAAAAAAAAAAAATTTTTAAACAAGGGTCCTCCTTAATCCCCTAGCTCATTTAGCCCATCACGCCCACCCAACACTCCTCCAGCAACCCTCAGTTTCTTCTCTGTATTTAAGAGTCTCTTATGGTTTTTCTCTTTCTCTGTTTTTATCTTATTTTTGTTTCCCTTCCCTTATGTTCACTCTGTTTTGTATCTTACATTCCACATTAGTGAAATCATATGATATTTGTCTTTCTCTGACTGACTTATTTCACTTAGCATAATACACACTAGTTCCATCCATGTTGTTGCAAATGGCAAGATTTCATTTTTTTTGATTGCCAAGTAATATTCCCATATATACATATATATACCACATCTCCTTTAACCCATTCATCACACAATCCAGTCAATCAGTTGCTTTGTAGTTTTGCTGATTGTTTCCTTTGCTGTGCAGAAGCTTTTTATATTGATGAGACCCCAATAGTTCATTCTTGCTTTTGTTTCCCTTGCCTCTGGAGACATGTCAAGTAAGAAGTTGTTGTGGTTGAAGTCAAAGCGGTTGTTGTCTGTTCTCTCCTTAGATTTTGATGGCTTCCTGTCTTACATTTAGGTCTTTCATACATTTTGAGTTCATTTTTCTGTATGGTGTAAGAAAGCGGTCCAAGTTCACTCTTCTGCATATTGCTGACCAGTTTTCCCAACACCATTTGCTGAAGAGACCGTCTTTTTTCCATAGGATCTTCTTTCCTGCTTTGTCAAAGATTAGTTGGCCATACATTTGTGGATCCATTTCAAGGTTCTATGTTCTGTCCCATTGATCTAAGTGTCTGTTTTTGTGCCAGTACCATACTGTCTTCACGATCATAATTTTATAACACAGCTTGAAGTCTGGAATTGTGATGCCTCCAGCTTCAGTTTTCTTTTTCAGGATTGCTTTGGCTATTCAGGGCCTTTTCTGGTCCCATACAAATTTTAGGATTGTTTCTTCTAGCTCTGTGGACAATGCTGGTGTTTTTTTGATAGGGATTGCATTGAATATGTAGATTCCTTTGGGTAGTATCAACATTTTAACAATATTTGTTTTTCCAATCCATGAGCATGGGATGTGTTTCCATTTTTTGTGTCTTCTTCAATTTCTTTCATAAGCTTTCTATAGTTTTCAGTGTATAGATTTTTCACCTCTCTGGTTAGGTTTATTCTTAGGTATTTTATAGTTTTTGGCACAACTGTAAATGGGATCGATTCTGTGATTTCTCTTTCTGCTGCTTCATATTTGGTGTATATAAATGCAACCGATTTCTATACATTGATTTTATATCCTGTGACTTTGCTGAATTCATGGATCAGCTCTAGCAGGTTTTTTGGTAGAGTCTTTTCAGATTTCCACGTAGAGTATCATATTATCTGCAAACAGTGAAAGTTTGACTTCCTCCTTGCCAATTTGGATGCATTTGTTTCTTCATGTTATCAGATTGCTGAGCTAGGACTTCCAACCCTATGTTCAATAACAGTGGTGAGAATGGACATCCCTGTCATGGTCCTGACCTCAGGGGGAAAGCTCTCAGTTTTTCCCCATTGAGGATGATATTAGTGGTGGGTCTTTTGCATATGGTTTTTATGATCTCAAGGCATGATTCTTCTATCCATACTTGCTTGCAGGTTTTTGTCAAGAAAGGATGCTGTATTTTTTCAAATGCTTTCTCTGCATCTGTTGAGAGGATTGTGTGGTTCTTGTTCTTTTTTTTATTAATATGATGTATCACTTTGAATGATTTGCAGATATTGAACCAGCTTGGCATCCCAATAACAAATACCACTTGATCATAGTGAATAATTCTTTTAGTGTATTGTTGGATGCAGTTTGCTTGTTTCTTGTTGAGAATTTTTGCATCCATGTTCATCAGGGAAATTGGCCTGTCGTCCTCCTTTTTAGTGTGATCTTTGTCTGGTTTGGTGATTAAGGTGATGCTGGCCTTGTAGAATGAGTTTGCAAGTTTTTCTTCCATTTCTATTTTTTGTAACAGCTTCAAAAGAATAGGTGTTAAAAGAATAGGTGTTACTCTTCTTTAAATGTTTACTCAAACTACCCTGGAAAGCCATCGGGCCCTGGACTCTTGTATGTTGGGAGATTTTTAATTACTGATTCCATTTCTTTACTGGTTATGGGTCTGTTCAAATCTTCTATTTCTTCCTGTTTCCGTTTTGGTAGTTTATATGTTTCTAGGAATTTATCCATTTCTTCCAGATTGCCTAATTTATTGGCATATAATTGCTCATAATATTCTATTATTGTTTGTATTTCTGAGGTGTTGGTTGTGACCTTTCCTCTTTCATTCATGATTTTATTTATTTGAGTCCTTTCCTTTTCCTTTTTGATCATTCTGGCTAGGGGCCTATCAATTTTCTTCTTTCAAAGAATCAGCTCCTGGGGTGCCTGGGTGGCTCAGTCGGTTGAGCGACCAACTTCAGCTCAGGTCATGATCTCACGGTTTGTGAGTTCGAGCCCCACATCAGGCTCTGTACTGACAGCTCAGAGTCTGGAGCCAGCTTCAGATTCTGTGCCTCCCTCTCTCTGTTCCTCCCCTGCTCACGCTCTGTCTCTGTCTCAGAAATAAATAAATATAATTTTTTTTTTTAAAAAAAGAATCAGCTCCTGGTTTCATTAATCTGTTCTACTGGGTTTTTTGTTTGTTTGTTTGTTTTTGTTTTGTTTTTTGGTATCATTGATTTCTGCTCTAATCTTTACTATTTTCCTTCTTCTGCTGGTTTGGGTTTTATTTGCTGTTCTTTTTCCAGCTCTTTTAGATGTAAGGTTAGGTTGGGTATTTGAGGCCTTTCTTCCTTCTTTAGAAAGGGAAGTATATGGCAATCCAGGCCTTCTATTTTGAATGACAGCCTTGCTGGATAAAGAATTCTTGCCTGCATATTTTTCCAACACATTGAATATATCCTGCCACTCCTTTCTGGCCTGCCAAGTTTCTGTGGATAGGTCTGCTACAAACCTGATCTGTCTTCCCTTGTAGGTTAAGGACTTTTTTTCCCTTGCTGCTTTTATAATTCTTTCCTTGTTTGTGTATTTTGTGAATTTGACTATGATATGCCTTGTCGAAGGCTGGTTTTTGTTGAATCAAATGGGTTTCCTAGATTTTGATGTCTGGGTCTTTCCCCAAACTAGGAAAGTTTTTTGCTATAATTTACTCACATAAACCTTCTGCCCCTTTTTCTCTCTCTTCATCTTCTGGCACTCCTATGATTCAGATGTTATTCCCTTTTAATTAGTCACTGAGTTCTCTAAATCTTGTACTGTGCTCTTTTCCCTTTGTTCCCCTCTTTTTTTCTGCTTCATTATTCTCCATAATTTTGTCTTCAATATTGATGATTTGCTGCTCTGCTTCATCCATCCTTGCTGTCACAGTACCCATTCCAGATTGCATTTTGGTTTTAACATTTTTTTCAATATATGAAATTTATTGTAAAATTGGTTTCCATACAACACCCAGTGCTCATCCTAAAAGGTGCCCTCCTCAATACCCATCACCCACCCTCCCGTCCCTCCCACCCCACATCAACCCTCAGTTTGTTCTCAGTTTTTAACAGTCTCTTATGCTTTGGCTCTCTCCCACTCTAACCTCGCTTTTTTTTTCCCTTCCTCTCCCCCAGGGGTTTCTGTTAAGTTTCTCAGGATCCACATAAGAGTGAAAACATATAGTATCTGTCTTTCTCTGTATGGCTTATTTCACTTAGCATAACACTCTCCAGTTCCATCCACGTTGCTACAAAGGGCCATATTTCATTCTTTCTCATGGTCACATAGTACTCCATTGGGTATATAAACCACAATTTCTTTATCCATTCATCAGTTGATGGACATTTAGGCTCTTTCCATAATTTGGCTATTGTTGAGAGTGCTGCTATAAACACTGGGGTACAAGTGCCCCTATGCATCCGTACTCCTGTATCCCTTGGGTAAATTCCTAGCAGTGCTACTGCTGGGTCATAGGGTAGGTCTATTTTTAATTTTTTGAGGAACCTCCACACTGTTTTCCAGAGTGGCTGCACCAGTTTGCATTCCCACCAACAGTGCAAGAGGGTTCCCGTTTCTCCACATCCTCTCCAGCATCTATAGTCTCCTGATTTTGGCCACTCTGACTGGCATGAGGTGGTATCTGAGTGTGGTTTTGATTTGTATTTCCCTGATGAGGAGCGACGTTGAGCATCTTTTCATGTGCCTGTTGGCCATCCAGATGTCTTCTTTAGAGAAGGGACGAGACAAGCTGAGGGTCTCCATGCTGCTCCTCCACTTGTAATTTTAAATGTAATCAAAACAATCCTTAATCTGAAACAAATATCAGTAACTCTTCATTATTCTAAAAACTAGTTCATAAGACATGTGTATGTGTAAATATAGTTGACCCTTGAACAACACAGTTTGAACTGTGAAAGTCCACATATAGACGGATTTTTTTTAACTAAATTTACAATACGGTACCATGTATATATTTTCTTTTGCTTATGATTTTCTTAATAACATTTTCTTTTCTCTAGTTTATTTTATTTAAGAATATAGTATATAATACATAAACATATATAATATGTATTAATTGACTACATTATCAGTAAGGCTTCCAGTTCTGGTCAACAATAGGCTATTAGTAAAGTTTGGGGGGAAACAAAAGTTATACATGAATTTCAACAGTGCAGAGGGATCAGTGCTTTAATACCACATTGTGCAGGGCACAACTCTACTGTCCACCAGATTTACTCCCAAAATCTATTCATATTTTAAGACTCATCTCAAATACCCATCTCTCACTGTAAATTTTCTTTTCTTCTTTTTTTAATTTTAGTTAGTTAACATGCAGTGAGTGCACTATTAGTTTCAGGACTATAATTCAGTGATTCATCACTGACATACAATACCCGGTGCTCATCACAAGTGCCCTCCTTTTTTTTTTTTTTTTTAATTTTTTTTTTCAACGTTTATTAATTTTTGGGACAGAGAGAGACAGAGCATGAACGGGGGAGGGGCAGAGAGAGAGGGAGACACAGAATCGGAAACAGGCTCCAGGCTCTGAGCCATCAGCCCAGAGCCCGACGCGGGGCTCGAACTCATGGACCGCGAGATCGTGACCTGGCTGAAGTCGGACGCTTAACCGACTGCGCCACCCAGGCGCCCCGACAAGTGCCCTCCTTAATACTCATCACCCATCTAGCCCATCTGCCACCCACATCCCTCCATCAATCCTCAGTTTGTTCTCTATAATTAAGAGTCTCTTGTGGTTTGTTCCCCTCTCTTCTCTTCCCCCGCTTCCCATATGTTCATCTGTTTTGTTTCCTGAATTCCACATATTAGAACTCATGTGGTATTTGTCTTTCTCTGATTGACTTATTTCATTTAGCATAGTACATTCTAGCTCTATCCATGTCATTGCAAATGGCAAGATTTCTTTCTTTTTTGATGACTAAGTAATATTCCAGTGTGTGTGTGTGTGTGTGTGTGTGTGTGCGCGCGTGTGTGTGTATTACCACATTTTCTTTATCCATTCATCAGTCAGTGGACATTTAGGCTCTCTGCATAGTTTGGCTATTGTTGGTAAGGCTGCTATAAACATTGGGGTGTATGTACCCCTTCAAATCTGCATTTTTGTATCCTTTTCTTAATCGTTGGATTCCAGGAAACCTCACATTTCTAACACTTCATAGAGCCCAGTTACTTTCATTGTCTGTCTTGGACAAGAGAAGTACATGAGTGACCATATTATACCTGCTAAAGGATGGTCTCCTTGAGCACAGAAACTGTTTCCCTTGCAGCCAGCCCAGTATTATATTTTACTACTACTACTACTACTACAATAATTAATAATAATGTAATAATCATGCTATCAAATAAATATGAGTTCACAGTTTACTTTTTATTTAATTATTATAACAACTCTTCAAAATATGCCCATTAAGTATTGTAATTATTCTCAGTTTACAATTATTTGATTTGACAAACATTTATATAGCATTTACTATGCCCAAGCAGTATACTAAGTGCTTTACATAGTATCAACTCATTTAATTCCACTGGTGAGGTAGGCATTACTATGGTCCCATTCTACAGATGGGTAGACAAAGACAAAGTATTCAAATAAGTATCCCAAGGTCACCTAGTGTTATAGATTGAATATTTGTGTTGCCCCTAAACACACATGTTGAAATCCTAAGTCCTAATATCATGGCTGATTAAGCCACCAGGGTGGAACCTTATAAAAGAATAGAATTAATGCCCTTATAAAAGATACCCCACAGAGCCCTCTTATTCTTTCACCATGCGCAGACCAGAGAGCCACCTCTGTGAACCAGGTCCTCCAGAGACAATGGACTATGAACGAGGAAGCAGGCCCTCACCAGACACTTCCACACCTTGATCTTAGACTTTCTAGCCTCCAGAACTATGAGAAATAAATGTTTTTTCTCTATGCTGCCCAGTCTATATTTTTGTTATAGCAGCCCAGATGGACTAAAACACCCAGGTAGTAAATGGCATCACTGGGGATCACCCCCAGGCAGGCCAGCTCTAGTGACAGCACAGCTAACCACCATGCTATCATGTGCCGCCAAGAGTGGCAAGTAGCCAATAAATAGATGAAGAAACTGACTGAAGCTTATTTGTGTAATTCCTTGTGTAAAAGAGATATTTTAAATATCTGGTTTCCCTCTTTTGCCTTAACCCCTCATCACCTGCCTCCCCCTCAGGGGGCACCATGTACCAGTGAGCTTGGATTATTCTCAGGGCTTGCAGCAGGACACAGAGGAACCTTCTTGGGCTCCTCATGGCCTGGAAGCAGAGGTCGCCAAAAAGTGTTAATATGTTTTTTGAATTCTTGGTTCTAAAAAAATCTAAGACACTGAAGTTACAGTAACAATAATCTACTTTCATAATTATAATTTTTGATATAATTATTTGTCAGATCTGTGACTTTTTTGAATTACCAGGTATCTCCTCTGGACATTAGTTTTTCTTACTATTACCATCAACACATGGTTATTAAATGCCTACTATGCATGGCTCTGTCCCAAGTATCAGATACAGAAATAAGACATTATTTCAAATGCTTTATCATCTAGTTTTCTTTTTAAAATGATCATTTTTCCTTAATTCTTTAACCTGGGGGGTTTCATTGAAATAAGATCTACAAACATTTTGTATTCCATAAAAAGAAGATAATATATTGTAATGTTTTATATGTAAGCATTACAGCTAACATGTGGCAAATTATTGGAGGCAAAGGCTATGTATAGATAATTCAAACATTTTTTTTCACTTAGTTTACATTTGTATTGTTCTAACTGTATCTTTTTACACTTCTTACAAGAAAAAAATAAATCCTTATTTTTGACTTCAGGTAAAATTAATACCTGAAGAATATTTTAGATATAAGGGAAGAGTATTTTTTAAATCACAATTTCTATTTTCCTCTTTCCTCTTATTGCTGTAAACACCTATTCTTTATCATGGCACATTTGTTCTATTCCATGGGTTGTATTAGGAGCAATGGGTGACCTCTCTGGGCCTCTGTTCTTGTATTTGGAAACACTGTAGGATGTTGTTCGCCTCTTGTCCCCTCAAAGGCCAAAGTTGAACACTATATTATCTGGGCAGACGACACCTTATTCTTATTCCTCAACAATTCTAACAACTCACAGCCCCTCTCAGTCCCTTTATGAACACAGATGTCATTTTAATGGGGGGAGAGCTGAAGTGACAAGAAGGTGACCTGTGGGTGAACCCAGGAGCAGGTGAGGTCTGTCAGTTTTTAATTTGAAACTGGTGTCAGGTCTGAGGAATGGCTGGTATAATCACATTTGTAACTGATCTCCTATAAACTCTGCAAACATTGAGGGGATGACTGTTGTAGGCAATATGAAATTAACAATTCATGTGGAGGTCTCCGGGCACCTAACTAAATCACATGTATCTTTGAAAACTGTATAAACATCATATGTTTCCCAGATGACAAGACTGGCATAGCAAAAAAGTTCTGATTATGCTCTCAATGAAAGAAAAATTTTTGCATCAATTTATAAAGACATAACCTTTTTAAGAAGACAATTACTGTTTTAAGGCATATAGTCCAAGTAAAAAAAGTATATAAAATTAAACTCATCATTTCCATCACATAATCAATTCCAAGTTATGCCCTAATATACACCTTTACAAAATGCTTCTTGTTTTAAATTTTTCCATTCAGTCCATTAAGATTTCATTTACAAAAACTGACTCTAAGTATTAGAATTACTGTTATTCATTACATATGCATAAGACACAATTTTGAAAACTTTACATTTAGTAGAAAATCATTTTTTTTTTAGTTTATTTACTTATTTTTGAGAGAAGGAGAGCACGAGTGAGGGAGGGACTGAGAGAACCGGGAGAGAGAGAATCCCAAGCAGGTTCCGTGTCATCAGCACAGAGCTCGATGCAGGGCTCAAACCCACGAACCGTGAAATCATAATCTGAGCTGAAATCAAGAGTCCGATGCTTAACGAACTGAGCCACCCAGGCTCCCTTAGCACAAAATCATTCTAATCTGGGACTTGCTACAAAAGTCAAATTCAAATGTTCCATAAGATAATAACATTTCCACCCAAACAAGAAAGTATTCCAAAACTCTCCGGGATAAAATGTCCTTCTACACTGAGAGGGTGATGTGACATGTGACATCAAGCAATATCAACTGATACCAAAACAAGATCGTTGAGGCACAAGAGATTTGTCACTTTACTTCCACAAATTTAGGATGAGAGAAATAACCATAATAATTGCTGGCACCTTAGTAATTATTTGCCAGGAACTGTTGTAAGCATTTCACATGTTGACTGAATCTTCACAACCCTGTGAGAAAGCTCAGTTTATTATCCTTATTTTACTGGCCAAGGAAACTGACACAGAGCAAACAAGTAACTTAACAAACTGTCAATGGTGGGACCAGGATGTGAACCCAAATCTAACTTAAGAGCCCTTGCTCTTAACCACTCTTTATCACCCCCTGGGACATGTAATTTGAAATCCCACTGCTTCTGTGGCACTGAAGAACATGAATATGTGGTCTATACAAAAATATCATCAATAAAGGACATGTGAGACAGATTGACAATTATATATTTCCTGTTGGTGGGAAATACAAATTAAAACCACAATGAGATGGGGCGCCTGGGTGGCTCAGTAGGTTGAGCATCCGGCTTCGGCTCAGGTCATGATCTCACAGTTTGTGGGTTCAAGCCCCGCATCAGGCTCTGTGTTGACAGCTTGCTCAGAGCCTGCAGCCTGCTTCAGATTCTGTGTCTCCTTCTCTCTCTCTGCCCCTCCCCTGCTCATGCTCTATTTCTCTCTGTCTCTCAAAAATAAATAAATGTTAAAAAAACATTTTTTAAAAAACCACAATGAGATAGCACTTCACACCAGTCAGAATGGCTAAAATTAACAACTCAGGTAACAACAAATATTGGCGAGGATGTGAAGAAAGATGATCTCTTTTGCATTCCCGATGGGAATGCAAACTGGTGCAGCCACTCTGGAAAACAGTATGGAGGTTCTTCAAAAAATTAAAAATAGAAATACCCTATGACCCAGCAATTGCACTATTAGGAATTTATCCAAGGGATACAGGTGTGCTGTTTCAAAAGGGCACATGCACCCCAGTGTTTATAGCAGCACTATCAAAGTTTGAAAAGAGCCCAGAGGCGTCTGGGTGGCTCAGCCGGTTAGGCCTCCGACTTCTGCTCAGGTCACAATCTCACAGTTTGTGGGTTCGAGCCCCATGTCAGGCTCTGTGCTGACAGCTCAGAGCCTGGACCCTGCTTTGGATTCTGTGTCTCCCTCTCTCTCTCTGCCCCTTCCCTGCTCATGCTCTGGCTCTCTCTCTCTCTCTCTCAAAAATAAACATTTTAAAATAAAAGAGCCCAAATGTCCATTGACAGATGAGTGGATAAAGAAAATGTGGTATATATATATATATACACACACACACACACACACACACACACACACACACACAATGGAGTATTATTTGGCAATCAAAAAGAATGAAATCTTGCCATTTGCAACAACATGGATGGAACTAGAGTGTATTATGCCAAGTGAAATTAGAGAAAGACAAAATATCATATGACTTCGCTCATATGTGGAATTTAAGACACAAAACAGATGAACATAAGGGAAGGGAGGCAAAAATAATACAAAAACAAGGAGGAGGATAAAACATAAGAGACTCTTAAATACAGAGAACAAACAGAGGGTTACTGGAGGGGTTGTGGGTGGGGGAATGGCTAGATGGGTAAGGGGCATAAGAAGACACTTGTTGGGATGAGAACTGGGTGTTACACATAGGGGATGAATCACTGGAATCTACTCCGGAAATCATTATAAATTTTCTGGAATTTCCTGTTGGTGGAGCAATGAACTGTTCTTACTGTATATCCTTAGAACTCAGTCTTCTTAAGAACCATTTCAGTGACACCACTCCCTAAATTTTGGACATGTGGAATTCCTACACTTTCAAGTGATCTATGTCATATTATCTTTTCTTCTAAAGCTGTTCATATGTCATGTAGAAGAGAACCTGTTGTAAGGAAAAGAGCTTAGATTGTGAAGTTAGAGAACCTCTCTGTGAGTCCTAGATCGACAGCTTTCTATCTAGGTGAATTTGCCCAAGTGACTCAAACCTACTGAATCTTAGTTTCTTTATCTTCAGAATGGGGAGAATATTATTTGCTAGTATTTTTCTCAGAGGGTTATTATGAGACTCAAAAGAGACAATGGATGTAAAATTGCTTTGTAAATGGGGAAATACAAGAGGAAGGCCTAAAGAAGGAACTTTCTTGGGCTAGTGATGTCACCTAGAGACCAGACAAAGAAATGGCATGACCCCAGATTTCTTGCTTACCACTTCTTTCCTTTCCTACTGGGGGCACTTAATGTAACTAATACTCTACTCTTCCTAAGGCATGTGGGCAAATGGTTATAGTGCCCATTCCTAGCTTTCAAGACCACAGAAGCTGATTGAGTAACAAAAAGTATACATGTGCTAAAGAGTGTTCAACGCCTCAAGTCTCCAGGCTTTAATCTAGGCTATTTCCTTTCCTTCATTCATCCTATACACTTTCTTCACCTGTGTTATTCCCAAAAAAACCTTCTAGAGTCAATTTAATTCACTTTCCTTACACTGCTCCCCATGAGCCCCCATATAAGTCTAATTTTATTACCTCAATTATCTAGTAGCATCTGTCTGCTGCTTCTACTATTGCACTCAGAACACTATATTTTAACTATTCACCTTTGTCCCTGGCTTGAGTCCAAAACCCTGGAAGACAGACAACCTTATTGAATTTGTCTGTGTATCCCTGGTATCTAACACAGTGCCTGGCACAGAATAGAGGCTCAACCAATGTTTGCTGAGTGTAGACTGGGATCCATGGTTTATAGCCAAGTAGACATGAAAAATGAATTTTGAAAAACAAAGGAAGGGCATCTCAAGTGAGGCAATACATTCAACCAATACATAATATGAACAATAGACAAGTAATTTGTGGGAAACTTTTGTATCAGCAGATTAAGTGGAACAAAAGATGTATTTTGAAGAGGATAGACAGTATTTTGAAAACGAAATAAAATAATTTAGACTCAATACAGTAGGCTATTTGCTCACTAATAAATCCATGTATTCATTCAAAAAGCATTTTTTAGTGCCTGCTATGTGACATTTAGCAAGTCATAAAAATGAGTAAGATATGGTTTCTTCCCTTGAAGAGTTTATTATAATGTAATTTCATATGGAGCATTTATGGAAAACATCATAGTGCAAAAACTGCAAGACTAGCCATGGCTAAATGTTTAAAAACCACTGGGGTAAGTGTGTATCTGGAGGGTACTCAAGCCAAGCAAATCAGTAGAGCACATTCACTCTTCCTTCTGTCTCTACAATAATCATCAGGCAAAGGTTTAGGTCCTTTGCTACTTGCTCTCAGTTAAATTGCCTCATCACAGAGGAAGTTCCCAGGAGACATGTCCACACAGCAAGTCACTTCTGGCATCGACAAATTCCATGCAGAGAATTTCATTTTCACAAGGTGGCTTCATGGGGATTTTTTTTTTTACTCTTTTTTTTTTTTAACTCTTCCTTTTCTCCTCTCTCTTCTTAATCCCTACAATCATTTTGATCCTTGTATTTGTTTGCTAGAGTTGCCATAATAAAATACCACAGATTGGGTTTTGGTCACAGTTCTGGAGGCTGGAAGTCTGAGATCCAGAAGTCAGCAGGGTAGATTTCTTCTGAAGCCTCTCTCCTTGGCTTATGGGTAGTCACCTTCTCCCCATGCCTTCACATGCTCTTTTCCTTTTGTGTGTGTCTGTGTCCTAATTTCCTCTTTGTATATATCCATTTGTATTGGATTAGGTCCCACCCCAATGGCTTCATTTTAACTTAATTAACTCTTTAAAGACCAAGTTTAGTCACATTCTGAGGTACACGAGATTAGGGATTCAACATATAAATTTAGGGAAGGCACGCTCCATCCTCCTAGAATCAGTTAACTTAAAGTCTGTAGCCAAAGTGCCACTTCTGCCTCTAACTGTACATGAATCTATAATCCTAGCTTCACAAAGAGAATTTAGGATAACGGGTTCTCCAAATTGGCTGCACTTTGGAGAAAGAAAGTTAAAAACACAAAAACTAAAACAAAAAAAAAAAAAAACTCATATCCAAGGATCTGATGTAATTAATTGGTTTGGGCTGTAGCCTGGGCATGGTGATCATTAAAAGCTCCCAAAGGGATTCAAAAAAGTAGTCAGGGGTGAGAACCAGGGAAAGGACTATTTGAGTTAAGGGGGAATGGGGACTTCAGATAAAAATGAGGGGGCTCTGTGTAGATGAGTAGAGGGCCATTTAAAAAAATGCTTTTTACTATACAATGCACTTCAGGGGAATAGGGAACCTAACTGACCTTACTAGTAGCTGCAAATATTTCCCACAATCAATGCTGACTTGATCATTCACTAGTAATAAATTAATCAGTAACTGACCAAAGGAAAAGTTTGGTCCCCAGTGAGGAACACTGCCACAGCAAGCGCTCTTAGTGTTTGTTCTGCCTTGAAGAACCCAAAGCTGGAATGGAGTGAGGGGGACAGAAAATCCAATTTCATGGTCCTGATTGCTTTAGGAAAATACAAATAACAACCCCAAATAAATTATTTCAGGTAGTTCTTCCCCCTCTCCATTTTCCCATTCCCGAAAGTGCTGTTTTTAGTAAGTGTTATAAAGCAAACTTAATAAATAATTGTTGGAACTCTCATGTAATTTATTAAAAGCTAGGTTTTTAACTAATTTGTTTACACTAAGCTCTCATTATGTCCTCAATTTAGCAGGTACATAAGCATGGCTGGTTTCCCCCAAAACATCAGCAGATACTCGTACGTTATGGCTCTGATGCTACATTTGAGTTCAGAAAAAGGAAAAGACATAATTTACAGAAAAAAAATTTTAAATTTATAAAATGGTTAATATCTGCAAAAACTAAAATTCCTGGCTTCTAGAGTATATGACTTTGAAATAGTTGCAGTTTATCTTTGAACCCTTCATTCACTGCCCAAATTATTGGGAATCAAAGTAAGGGTTAGAGAAGTGAAGAAAAGTTGTAGAAAAGAAACTCACTTTTACTTAAGCTTAGTATCAATGAAATGGACTTCCATAAATACAAAGATATTTGGAAGTTTTGAAAAGTGTCTTGAGTGGTTTTTGAACTTTTTTTAAAAAATGCTCCAAACTTCATCATTACAAAAATTACAAAGACTTCAACACCATATTCATTTTCCTTGTCATTCATTTTTTTACAGAATTCATTTTTTACCTCCAGAAAAACTTAGAGAAATATTCCTGGCTCTTGAATTCCATATGCTTCTTCCTTATTTTACATGTGAATTCTGATGCTCAAACACCATATTCTTCACTGGGAATTTTAATCCTCTGTTCTATATTTCTACACACACACACGCACACACATACCCACACACATACACATACACATTCAAAGTTTAATGAAATGGGAATTACTTCTATACACTGGGTGGATAATAGGATTTCAACCTGACAAGCCAATGCAAGCAATATTCAACTGACAAACTAGTTTCGCTCCAAGGTCCAGGTATGATGTGGTTGTAACTTAAAAAAATATTTTCCTCTAGAAATAATTTATAAATAGTACTTATAATTTCAGGCCTGCCAACATATCTTATAATTGAGGCCTGTGCTTTATTTATTATTTATTAACATACTAGTGTGGACTTGGTTAGTGTACAGTGATATCAAGGGCCAGATTATAAGAGAAAAAGGAAGAAGGGATTTGCTTCCTCTTTCCCAAGTTCCAAAACCATTCACCTATCCTCTCTCTCAGTCAAAATACACATTTTCTCAGTGTAGTTTACTGTATCTAGAAGGCACATGTTACTTCCCTTCATCCCACAAGAGCATCATCAGAATTTATTACCATTCTACACCAGAGTAAACTATGGGTCAAAAACTTGAGAAGCCTTAACTAAAGAGAACAAATAGATGGTTACCGGGGGGGAGGGAATGGGGGATGCACAAAATAAGGGATGGGGGTTAAGGAGGGCTCTTGTGATGAGCACTTGGTGATGTATGGATGTGTTGAACCACTATATCATACACTTGAAACTGATATAACACTGTATGCGAACTATACTAGAATTAAATTTTTTTAAAAAAGAAAAACTTGAGGAGCCTGCCTAAGGGAAAACTGCCAGAACTGGTACAGTAGAATTCAAATTCACATTGGTTTGACTTCCAACAAATCAAAGAAACCTAGAAGGCTTCTGTATACTAATGTGTGTATGATGAATGGTATTTCCTAATTTGGTCACTGGGCTTCCTAACTGCAACAACCAAAGGTCTCTTTTTGGTCCTTATTTGAGGGGTTTGATACCATTTATTAATCCCTCCACTTGGCAACCATTATAACTAGGCTCAGAGTTTTCCTCACACTTTCTCCCATCTTTCTCCTTAATCTGCTGGCCTCCCTGATCTCCACTTATATCAAGCCAGAGACTGATAAACATTTGATTTTTCTCTTAGGTTACATTGACCACATTCTTCTCTTCTCCCTCTCCATATTGCCGCTTGAGAATCACAAACATTCCCCTATTATAATAATCATCCATAGGTTGATTATGCAAATCTTATCTCTAATCTAGACTTATGAGTTCTAAAACTTTCTTTCCAACAACCGACTTGGAAGTTTCCACCTGGATAATCCATAGTTACCTCAAATTCAATATATTCAAAATTGAACTTATTATCCTCTCCTAAAAACATCTGTGCCTCTTGAGTCTCAATTTCATGTAATGGCATTATGATGATCTATCCACTCTTTGGAGTTATAAATCTGAGTTATTCTTGACTTCGTGCTCCCCACAACTTCCAGTCAAGTCCTGTCAATACTACTTCCTAAGTAAATACCTCCTGAATATATTTCCTTCTGTTTTATCCCAATGACTACATCATCTATCATTGAGATTACTTATTTTTAAGTAGTGTTCCTGCTACCAATCTCACTTCATTCCAATCAAGCTTCTTCACTGCTATTATATTTATTAAAATATTAAAGACCTGGGGCGCTGGGTGGCTCAGTGGGTTGAGTGTCTGACTCTTGATTTCGGCTCAGGTCATGATCTCACAGTCATGGGATAAGCCCCACGTCGGGCTCTGCACTGGGCATGGAGCCTGCTTGAGATTCTCTCTCTCCCTCTACCCCCCTCTCTTTCTCTCTCTCTCAATAATAATAATAATAATAATAATAATAATAGACCTTATTCAACAAATAAAGTACCTATCGTGTACCAGCAGCATGTTAGGTCCTAAGGATATAAAATTAAAAAGGCACACCCAATATCTCAGGAAGTTCACAGGTCCTACAAGAAAAAGTAATAAAGTAAGAGAGTATCTTTTAAGATATATCAAAATAGAAGTAAGCACAAATTTTAAGAAGGTCAAAGAGAAAAGACATTAACCTAGACAGGAGGTAAATTTTCTTTCTTAGGTTCCCAACACTCTGCACATATCTCTATTTTGATTCTTTCCACAATGTCATTGTTAAAAGAACTTAGACCTACAACCAATAATCAGAAGTAAAAAGTATCAGAAAATAAACAGAGTAGGAGAATCCAATGAAGTGGTGGGAGGTGCAGAGTTTGCCTGGGAAGAGAGGTTCAAGGAAACTTTCTGGAGAGCTGAAAATATTTTGAAACTTGATATGAGATGTGGATTACACAGGTGTGTACATTTGTTAAAACTCATTTAACTGTAACATTACATGTCAACTGTGTGTAAGTTACACTTCAATTTTTAAAATAAGAGGAAAATTAATAATTTCAGTATAATAATCATCAGCTTTGTCACATCATCACCAAGGAAGATTTTCTCAGTATCAATGCATAAATGTACATAAAAGGCACAATTTGCAAACCTGTAGTCATATTCTTTCCAGTCAGTGTGAAACTGCTTTTAAAAATGATTTTGATTTTTGCCACTTCTTTACACCTGCTAGCAGAATTTCCACCATGGCAGGTGCATTCTAACCATTCCTAGAGTGAACAGTGACCTAAAGGATCAGGAATAGGTCTATCTGATCTACTTATAAAGACAAACATGAGCTATCCACCCTGAATCATACGCAGCATGACTTTTTCTTATTATGAAATACCATTATATAAGTACCCCTCAACAATGCAATTTACACAGCTGGGCTGCTCTCCCTGACAAAATACCCTTTAAAACAATACTCTATATTTGCTTGAAATTTCATATACCTTAAGAGAGGGAATGGAATAAGGAGAAAAATAATTTCTTCTGAAGAAAACTGCAGCAAGGAAACTTGCATGTTAAAAATCTGCAAGACTGTGTGTCAAAATATCTTCTGTTACTGGCAATTAAAAACTACTTTTACCAAGAATGGCATTCTGTGAATCAAATTTCTACATTACCACACTGTCTGGCTTGTTGTTTCTCTATGTCCAATAACTTCTTAAATAAAAATATCTAGGGTGTTTTCCTAATTCTTTTGCATGTTTTTAATATAATCAACAAATAAAATTTTTCTGGTAGTAAAAAAACATGAATAACTAAAAATTCATTCTACTTGTCAATTATCAATATTTGAGTCCTAGAACAGTAGCCAAGGTTCAACCCCAGTGACAGTTTATATCAGAATAAGATCAGACCTTTTTCAGCATATCTCTCAAGCAGGCAATTGAGTATCAAACAAGAAATGACAGGTAAAAAGCAATGAGCGTTCCAGTTCATTGTGGATATTTACATATTTCACAAGTTCCTACTATCGTGTCGATGCATTTCAATCCTTGCCAACAAACTAAATCAACTTGAATTTTTATATGTGGTCTTCCTTTCATTCTCTAACCTACACTATACATTCTTTCACAACTCTATAAAGCATGCACTTCATTTACAGAAGGGTCCCACTCCTAACATTTTAGTAATGTTTAGTTTGATAACTTTGGATTTAAGGCAATGATTTCTTCAAATGTATTCCCCCCCTCCCCCCCCATACAAATCATATTCCAAAGGAGGGGAAAAAAGGAAGCCAGGTTGTAAACAGCACCACTGGCATATATCCACTAGATGTCAGTCATGCAGTTAGCATCAATTTACATTCTTAATCCTAATGGACACAAACAGAAATTCTATTAAATCTATCCCTCATTCAGTGTGAATATACCACAGTGTGGTATTTTTACACAGTGTGGGCTAAAGCATTGTGTCTAGAAGGGCTGCTGTCTTCTAGTGAGGACTCTAGCTAGCCATCAGTGAAATGCAGGCTCTTTCCAAGTACCATTGTTAGTTGAGGATTACCATGCTGGGGACACTTGAGGTGATTCAAATCAGTTTTCAAGAAACAGTGATGTGGTAACCATTTCAGAGAGCAATGTTTTGAAAGATTTAGCTTGTGGAAACAGGGAATCAGAAAGAAGAATATTCCTTAGATTATGTAACATTCAGAGAATTTCAAAGAACACTGTCCCCCACCCAACCATCTCCCCCCCCAAAATGCTGATTATATTAAAAATAAAATATTCTTGGAGAAATTGACTTAAGAAGATGAAACATCTTGGGCTGTTGCCACCAAAATCACAAATTAATTCCATTCTTTCAGACATCTGACATCCTCAGTAAAATAGTATGAGGTTTGTAGAAAGCTTCTTAAATATTCTCACAGAAAAGGACCCTACAAGGTGCTTACTGTTTCTGGGAAGGGAGTAAAATGACTGCTTACCCAACTGTCGTATCATCTCCATCCAGTTCAGCATGTTCATGGTCACCATGGACTGTGTTTGAACTCTTTTCTATACGAGCAGTCTCCCCGTAACACCAAGCGTTCCACACAAGTCCTAAATAAATGTGGGAGACAAAATTAAAATAGGGCTCATAAAAATCTCTGGGAAAGTCTTGAGTTAATCAACAGGAAAATTAGACTGAATTAGGTAGTTTCAAGTTTTCCTTCCAGCTCTACCATTTTGTGATTCTATGATGCAAAAATGTTCTTTTCCTCAAAATAATGGAAATTCTTTCTGATGATTAGCTGTAATGTGTTAGTTGTTCTTGAAGATAGAAAAATGTAATTACATGTTATCAGTTACACTGCTCACCAATAACCCTGATCCCTGGCTTTTGTGGTCTGAAAGTTTAAAATTCTCCCCACCCTCACATCCAACGCAAGTCAAGGACTTCTTTTCTAGAGTTCTCTGTATGCTGCCTCTACTCCCATTTCTCATTCCCCAACTCCAACTCATCCCCATTCCTGCATTCCCACACCACACAGGATCCTCTATGAAAAAGCAATAGTTTAGAAATTATAAATCCCACAGCAGATAAATTCATGGTCAGGAGAGTACCCATTTTATAGTGTTTCCAACATGTTAGGGAAGTATATGATGCCTTCTGTGTTATGATGATGAAGTCTCCTAATACTTGATTTCGTAACTGAGAATCAAAGAAGCACACAATCTGAACATCGCACATGCTGAGAGGAACAAGATATGGAATGTGGAATTATAATATGTGTAGATCCAACCCACACCCTCAATCTGGGTATCATCCCATTTCCAGGCATTGTGCTAATAAAACCATGTATTCATTCAGTTTTTCAGCAAATATTTATCCATCTACTCTATGCCGAGCACCACATTGAGCATTAGAAGATGAGTTAGGAAATCAGCAGGTGCAGTCTGTTCTCAAAGAATGTAACGCCTCATAGAGGATAGTGATGAATTAAATCACATGATGTTCTAACAGGAAACAACATGACTGGTAGGTTTATTGTAGTTACAATACTGCAATAGTAGAGTTACTAAATAAATAGAACTATAAATAAAACAGAAGACCGTGCAGAGCAGGCATGCAGATTCTCCCAAGTAATGTGTCCTAAACTGCAGGATGGTTGTAATGTAAACTCAGAATCACAGTTCTGGACATGTTTCGAGCACCCTTTTCTTCTATTACTGCT